>NC_090923.1:918143414-918768414 GCF_040938575.1 Ambystoma mexicanum
AGATAACAAGGGCTCTGCCATGTATTTGTGTACATAGGGTGAATGGGGCTTCCCTTGAACTTTGACACTCAGGGTCAGAGGTATAGATCTCTAGAGGCCTGTGAGCTCACATAATCATTTCCAACATTAGGTTCAGGCTTGATCATTCAGTATTACCACCATTGACAGCAACACCTGGCAAGGAGGTCCAGCTGTCTCTAGCTAAAAACAAAGAAAACAGACAAAAAACACAACTTTAAGCATTTGTCCCTAAAGTTCATCATTGTGCAACTCTGCCCACTGTAGGCTCCGCCTCCATGACCTGCCTAGCTGGGGCCCTTTGTAATCCTTTGTAATTTTTTCATCTGCCACTAATGCCGGGTTGGTCAGTTGAAAACTAACATCATTATGGCATGCAGAGAGGCGGGAAAACGAACTGCTCAAACAGTCTAACAGGAATCATGCTAGTATTTCCATCACAGGCAAAAGGATGGAGTACCTGGATTGTATTATATTATGTAAGGACAGGTCCCTAATAAAGGGTTCAGATTTTGGGGGTAATTCATGGAATCAAGCGCAGAAGTGGCGCACGCTCCCTCTGTGCGCCAGCCGCATGCACCACTTCTGCGCTTGATTCCATGAGGGATTTTCATGGCCTGTTTTGCAACAGGGGGGGATATGCACCTTGCATGTGTTCCTTTTGGTCACACAGGATTGGTTATGTTTAAGTAGCTAGGGATGCACACAATGCAGCACTTCTGTGGAAACATTCTCAGGGTGGTAAGGTTGTGACAGTTGACTGTCCCTTTGTCATCATCATTTGTCACCTGGTATGTGCCAGGCCTGTGGGCACTCCACAGTGGTGGGAGTGTAGGTGAAAAATGTGGCCACAAGCTGGGTCTGGGCTGCCTCGCCATGTACCCTTTCCCCTCCCATGCGCAGCGCCTGTGCGTGTGGTTGGGGATGTGGGGGCACCACCATGTCCACCGGTATGCCCAGCAGTGTTGCACGATTGTGCAGGACACATGCTGCCACAATGAACCTACACACTACTGGGGGTGCATATATTAGCTACCCGCCAGAGCGGTTAAGGGAGCGGAAGCGTGACTTGAGCACTCCGAATGTGCGCTCCACTATGGCCCTGGTTGCAATATGGGCTGCGTTGTATCTTACCTTGGGTGGTGTGGTGGGGTTCCGTATTGGCGTCATCGTGTGGGTGCTCAGAGGCACTCTCCCCTGGGGAGGTGATGATGGTTGTCATTAGTTGGGTTTGTGTATTTGTCTGTGTGTGACATGCATGCATGTGCACAGACATTTCTACTCACCAATGAGCCATGTGTTGCCATGCTTCCGAGCTTCCAGGGCCTGGCTCAGGGCAGACATTCTGTATATGAAACTGTCATGGGTAGACCCAGGATAGTTTGCATAGACAGAGGCGATAATTCCCTGGGCATCGCATGCAACCTGTACTTTGATGGAATGCCAGTGCTTGCGGTTGCGGTAGATGTTCTCAGTGGCCCTAGGTGGACGTAGGGCCACATGTGTGCAATCTAAGGCACCGAGCACTTTGGGGAAGTGTGCCACCCTGTAAAAGTCCTGGACCACATTCTGCCTTTCTGCGGGTGTTCTGGGCATGTATATGTGCCTGAGGACTGAGGGGCTCGCAGTCATGATTGCCAACACCTAGTGTAGGCAGCGTGACTGCGTGGCCTGTGAGACGCCCCCAACTATGGCAGTTGTCTGCTGAAATGACCCAGTGGCCAAAAAATGCAGGACATTGAGCACCTTTTCCAAGGGGCTCAGTGCTTGGGAGGACAAGGTGGGTGATGTGAGGTCATCCTCCCACTCAGTGACCAGTCTAGGATGATATGAGGTGGAAACCTATACCTGCCATAGACCTGGTCACCAGGCATCCCAAAAAGGCTGGTCCTGGGCAATGAAATGTGGGGCCTGGCTATTCTCCTACTCCTGCGGTGTCCCACGATCACTGCTGTGAGAAATGGGACATTCATCGTAGCTGTATATACGTGTTTGTTGTTTGTGCACACTTTTATACTGCACAGGGGCGCTTCCGCCTGCTTTCATGTGGCGAACGTGTTTACACCTGTGCGTGTCTTTTGATGTACGTGGGTTTTCCCTATTCGATTCCATGAATACGTGTTGTTCGCGAGCGTGTGGTCGTTCCATGTATTTCCCAGCAGTACTTCCCCAGTTACACCCTCATTTTCACACTTTGTTCCCCATTCCGCGTGTTCCGCCCCCTTTTTGGTGTGTGCGCTACACGTTGTGTGCTTTCGCTGTGCGCGTTGCGCACGGCGTTCAGGATGTCACAGTGACTTGTAAGGTAGGTGCGGTTTAGGCGTAGCTCCCAGGAAAAATACGCGCACAGACTTCCATTAATCGTTTGCGTGCGATTCGCACGATTGCGCTGGATTCTTCACGCTTCTGCCACCGATTTCAGCGCACAATTGTTCCATGAATCGGCCCCTTTATTTCTTGCCGATTGGTAAAATATATACCTGGAGATTCCATCTTTCTCCTAGAGGTTTACTTGCCCATTCTGCCGATACGTAGAAGAAGATACAATGCACTTTATGCTTTTATGCAAGTTATATGGCAAGATAAGGCAGAAGACTTTCTTTGAACTATTGAGGGTTATGGGTACTGGGACACTCAAGTCTGTCTTGCATTACCTACTATTAGTCCCGGATATGGCTGCCTCATCAGCATTGTAAAGGTATCTTTGCATTCCCTTGAGGTTGAGAAATCCTCATATAGCTAGGAAACCTATTTTATAATGAAAATGTTTAAAATATCTTTCTTAAATTGTACAATTGTATATGATATTATTTATTTGCCTTTATTTTATTGTATTGTATTTTACTTCTTTTTGTGCAATTTTGCGTGTTTTTATGTGCTTTTAAGGTTTGTACCAAATAATGTTTTATGATGATGATGGTTCTGTGGAGGAACACATGAAAAACACCAGAAGATGCAAGCTCATCAGTGGTACACAGGAGAATGTTCAGTCCATTTTCATGCTGGCCGTGTCCAAAGAAAAACGATAAGCCTTTCTCGACACTATATGCCAGCCTTGTCTACAAACACATGTGCATGCTACTATTGCCCCACAATGTAGGACACCATTGTCAAGCAAAACATATTTGTATGTTGGCTTTGTCCAATATATCCCAGCATGCCACAGTAAGAGCACATTTTTATACTGACTGTGCCAATACATGCCATTATTGCCACATTAAAAACACATCATGCTGGCATTCTCAGTGGTGGCTGGAAGGAGGTGTTGCACTGTCCCATCTGCCCAAATGGTCCAACTGCTGCTACTGTTAAAAGAGTTCAGCAGGATGGTAAGTTGTTGCAGCTGCTGATTCAACTCTACAACATGTATACTGTCAACAATAACTGGTTTATTTCTACCAGCTCATCTTACATATCAACAATGACATGCACTCGTGGTCTGCATATAATTAACAGGCCATGCATTCATACAGGGTATTCAAGTGCATTATACTGGGTATTCTGGGACTTGTAGGCCTTTAAATTTGTTATGATATATACGTACCAGTATATAATCGGTGCCATGTGGCATGGGCCAGGAGGATAGCTCAGAGCCAACCTGCTTGTCTTGAAAGCAAGAAAGCAAGACCATGCCGAGCAGCACAGGTCTGAATCCCGGTCCCACGCTTAGAAGCGCTTTACAAGAAATCAGTTTAATTTATGTGTTGCAAAGGTTAGGCACAACTGAGGTATCAGTCTTCAGATATCATATGGTCAGAATCACACTAGTATGTTTCCTCTGTACACGCCCGGGTGCAATATATTTGATATGTACTCACCATCAGCAACAAGTGTTTCAGCTCCCTCCTCATGGATCCCAACCCACTCATCTGCCATATCCATGACAAACCAGGCCCTCTCCTTTGATGGGTGCAGGGTCAGCTGTTTGGCAGTATTCCCTCCAGTAGCAACAGACTTCTCGAAGCGTTCTTCCCTGGCAGCCTGCACCTGGCACCGCAGGCTAATCTACCTCTTCTTCACCTCATCAGTGGTAGGGAGTCGGTTGTAGCCATAATCTTGTCCCTGAGGGATTCCTAGAGTATAGTGTACCTACAAGTAGGTGTCTGGGATTGGAAAATGTCAATCTACCAGGGTGCCTCCTTGAAATCTCCTCTGCTAGGACTTTTATCTCCAAATCTAAAAATGTTCCTTTCTACTGGTGGCCACCAGCCCCTCTTCCATCGCATCCTTTGCAGTTACAGTAATTATCGTATGCCGATCTTTTCTTTGTAAAATGTGCAAAAGTCATAATGAGAGCCAATATATCTGTGTTTTCCCGGAACACACTGATAGCCTAATGAGGCATGCAGCGGATTTGTATTTTCAGGCCTTTATTATTTCTTATACTAAACTCTTATGGCTACTACACGATTTAAGCAGTGAAGGGGGTTACATTTTTTCTGGTACCCCCTGTAACAGCTAAAGGAAGACAAATGGGGGTTTAGCAATTGGAATACCTTTGGGTGTCATCTCATCTTGCTAGTAAGTATTGTTCATGAGAATGTAAGTACAATGTGGTCTAGCGGGGGCAACAGTTAATAATGTGTATGACTCCCCCACCCCGCCACCCCACAACACATTTTGTTATGGACCATTACGGAACACTGCTGGGGGAGGTCCTAGCTTTTATGCCTCTAACTTTTGTGATGAAGTCCCTTGTATCAAGCAAGAGGGTGGGACCGGGGAGAACATGGGGGACTGGGTATTGGGGATCGCCACCCACTATGTGAAGTAAGTCCAGGAGGTGGTAAACAGTGGATCTCCCAGGCTCCACAGTCCACACAGAGCATATTGTGCCTATGCAACTGAACAACTCCAGGGACCCCCTTGTCTGTTTATGTAAACACCCCTATCTGCAGTAAGGAAGTTTCTGTTGCCCAAGTTGAAGGACATGATGATTGTAGTGTAAGATTAGACCCTGCTAATGTGCTGGCATAAACCGTTAGTCACAATCAACACTAGAGAAGTACTGGCTTTGGAAAGAAGGGAACTGGTTTTGAAAGGTGACGGTAACTCTCCAGCTTCATCTGCCCACTGGAGCACATCTTTGCGATCCCACAAGGAGGACAACGTAAATGTAATGAGATGGTTTAAGCAGCTGCCCAAAAACCCACATTGCTGGAGTTTGTGGAAGGCAGCACAGTGTGAGGATTTGAGCGGTTATCCGCCATTTGGAATCAGTGTTCAGGGACTCAATGGTGCTTCCTCGGATGCAACCGTGGGCCACGGATCCACATAGGAGCATGCAGAAAAATTCAAAGAAGCTGGTGGTTTCATCGTTCCTCCACAGGTCACCTAACCACAGACCTTGCATGCTGCAAAACCACAGCTTAAGGCAACTCATTGCGCAATTAGGATGTCAGTGGGTTAACCCGCAGGAGAGAAAAAGGTCCACAGGTTTTGGAGTGGTGTGGGAGTAAGAGGTGTAGATGGGGCTGGGCCTGAGCGGGCAAGGCCCACCCAAAATCTGTAAATGCCCACTCAGCAGCACTGTGTGAGCATTTAGAGATGTTAATGTCACTGCGGTGGGCCCAACTACATTAGCATCAGGCCCAACATTTTAGATAATCCTGGCTATGCCTCTGGTGAGAGTTAGGCGCTTGAGACGCGATGCGCAGAATAGTGGATGGTGGTAGAGCAGGGATCACACACATGGCGAGGAGGAGGCAAGGAGAGGACCAGGAACAATGAGGTGGGATGTGAGAAAGTGGTATATGAGCGATAGAAGGTGGTGACAGAGAGCAAGAAGGAGGCGGTGGAGACAAAGGGGAGCAGAGGGGAGGTGGAGGATGGTAAAAGCAATTATAAAGAAGAGGCAGAGAGTAACTAAGCACACAGAGATGGTGGAGTGTGCACTGAGAAGGAGGAGAGAACAACTAAGCACACAGCAATGGAGCAGAGAGAAAGGAGCAGGCAGAGAGTACAGTCATCAGGAGAAAGGGTAGGGTAAAAGTAGGTGGGGGTAACATTTTTAAAGAATTAGGGGAGAGAGGGGAGGTGATGATCACAAGGAGAATTGAGGAGAGGATAAGAGGATTTCAATTTTACAGGCAATTAGTGCATAGCTAATGAGATATGCATTATGGCAAATGCTCTACTAGCATGGATGTGACCTTTCTGTCTGTTAGGGTCTGGGACACATGGAAGATGATGAGTCACCCAGCAAGTGAAGCAGGGATGTCCATCTGACTGAGGTGCCGGGTGAAAGACTCCGTTTTTGGAGTGTTGTGGTCCAGATTTTCTCCATGCCCCACCCCACAATGAGGCACATGAAAGGCAATCACCGTTGCAGCCTACACCACAGAACAACAAGAAAAAAAGAATGAAAATGACTGAGAGGGGGATAAGAGAGAAAGAGAGAGAGAGGCAGGGAGAGTGACAGAGAAAGAGAAAGAACCTGAATTATCAAGAAGCTACCATGCATCTATAATGCCACACTGCCATGGTGAACTGGCTCAACTTGTAGGTTCCCATTAACAAGGCTCTGCAGAGTTCCAGTCTTTATCCACGTCTGCAAAACAAAGCAATACTTGAGGAAATTTCATCAAACCTTTGCCAAGGAGGTGCAAGTAGTTCAGGTAAGTAGTCGAGTCCATGTTTCAAAACAATAGGCAACTGTTACGCTCCCCCTTTTTTTGGAACTATGTAGAAAGTTTATCATTGTGCAATATCTATAAGAGGTGCATGTGAGGGGGGTTCCCCATGGTTCTGCTCTTGCTCCCATGTGAATCAATAATGTACTCTCCACGCGCAACAATGAAACTCAGTTTTGTACTACCAAGCTTACCTTTCCATCATTCGAATCTGAAGGACAGTACTACAGGGATGTTGCTAGGTCTGGAAAAGATCTGGGGCTATGCTAATGTTGGGACTGTTCGGACTGGGGGCTAACTAGCCTTTTTGGTTGTAACCCCTGAGCTTCTATCCGGGGCTACAACCAAAAGGCCCAGGGCTATAGCCCCCTCAGCCCCCCGCCCCATAGCAATGCCTCTGCGTACAGCGCATGGCCATCAGTGCATGCATTCACTTTGCTTCTTCTGGAACTCTTGTCCTCAGCAGATCATGAGCCTGCTTCCTAACTTCCATGCAAACACATGTTCAATTTCTCTGCATTGCACAGAGCAGCGCACCTTACCCTGAACATATATGCTTTTGCCTCCATGGCCCTATAGACGTTTGAACCCTTTGACATGGATGCACCTCCCCCATGCATTGTATAGGTATGGGCGTCAAGATCGTATTTCCAACCCAAAGGTTCAGAGCTCCTAGTTGGAATATGGCTACCACCAGAATCCTGAAATTCTCACTGGTTATTATTAAGCACCAGCCTAGATAATCCTCTTCGCTCTCAATGCCGGCACTTGCCTCTTGCATATATAGCCTTGGGAAGAGGACTGTCTATCCTCTTTATTAACACTGACCCCCAACACACCTGACACTGCATCCTATAATTCACTTTATTAGGTCTCTTCATGAAAGATCTGGAGACAAATCCCTAGGAAGGAATGTCCTTGAATTAGATGCAGAGGGTTTTTGAGTGCCTCCCTTTATAGTGTTAAGGTCTGATCCTTGCTGCAAAGAGAACTCCTTGATTAACCGATTCGATTTGGGTAAGGATGAACCTTGTCAATAAAATGTGCAAAAATACGGCCATGATTATTTTGAGCCATTAGCTGAACTCGCGAAACAGTTTCCGCGATGGTTACTCAGGGGTGGAAGCGGAGCATCATTCTATTGTGTGTACATGATTAAACACAATCCACCATTATAAACAGTGATCACGGCCTAAGTGCACTGCTCAACAACAAATTCTCTACGGTGAATCCTATTGTGTGTCAGGATCTGTGGCCCTTTCCTGCTTGAGTTGTGTAAGGATCTCAATGCAGGTTTGGCCAGGGGATCCATCCCAAGCAATGGGGGAGAGGGAAGGGAGCATGTCTAAAGGCAGAGGTGGTGCATTAGAGTTGTGTTGTAAAATATATGAAAAGGTTGAGGCAGCAGGCTGACCAGTGCCGATTAAGTCTTCCTTTACTCTAACAGGGTACATGAGGTTCAGCTACAGCACATTCAGCACATGAAGTAATCCGAGGGAGCACCCACCTGGCCATCCTCATGGGCAGGTATTTGGGAGCAACTACCACTCGTGGAACATTCACACTTGACAAGGGCTTGTGGTTCCACGCAACATCTCCACAGTGGTAGAATTCACTCTGTCAATCACTCAGGCACATGCATTCAGGATGTGGCAAGTTGGGTAACAGGATGGATGGTTTCGGCTGGTCTGTGGGATAAAGGATGCTAGGGCCTCAAACGTGGTCAGCCGGGCAGGCTATGCTAGAAAAGGTGGGAAGAGTGTGCTGCCCACGGGGAGTGGATCTTTGGCTGAAAGAGAAGTAAATGAAAAAGGTTAGAATTGGCAAACAGATACCAGACAGCAAGAAGAGTGCTCTGCCGGCGTAGGGGCTGTTTCATGGCTAGAAGAAAAGTTCAAATTTAATTATATTCCATTTTATTGTCAAGCAAAGAAATTCCATTGCAATACAAACAATATAAAACACATACAAACATTGAACGATGTACAATATAAAAACACATTGCAATTACAGAATAAAACCATGAGAAATCAACAAGTCTAACTGTTAAGAAGCCTTCTCCTGATTGTCATCCAGAGAGTTGAAATTGGGCCTAAAAATTGAATCCAGGATGGGGCTGCTCCCTGACACTCAAAAAATGCTTGCTTTCAGTCCCTAGTTCCCCTCCTATGCAAGCGAGGGCACAACCAGTTCCCCTGTAGGTTCTGAGATTTGGGACAAAATAACAAAAAATGCAATATTTTTTCTTTTCAAATATTATTGCGGCAACAGGCGTCAATGGAGGGTAGTATGGTCCTTCCAGCCTGGTGATATACTTTGCATATTGAAAAAACAAAGAAAGAGTGGGGTAAATGTAGTTATTGGATAAGGATCTGTGTGATCACTGTGACCCCCATAATTGCGACGGCCGAAAATGCCGACTTTTATAAAAAATAATTTTTTATTTAACCCCCCTTTACACCACATAGATATGCAGAAGGAGACCCCCGCAGCTCCCCTATATTACTATAATATCACATACCCCCCACATCTATATGTGGTGTAAGGAGGGGTGTTAAAAAAAAAAGTCGGTCATTGCGGCCATCGCAATTATGAGGGTGACATTTTGGGCCATTACCATTGGATAACAAACAAGCTTCCACCAAACAGCCTTGTTTTACTACATCTGGGGCTAGACACTTTGCCCACTCCCAGTATCTGGCCTGTTTTAAGCCCAGGGAGTGGATCAAAACCCATCTGGCCTAGCTTGCAAAATCCATCTTTGATAAAGGCTATCCTTTCGATCTTGAGATAGGTGTCCAAGGAGAAAGCATTGTCATGGGCCTATTCATAGGTTGCTGAACCCAGTACAAAAAATGCAATGTATTTTGGGAACACCCAGAGCTTTTTTGTGGTAGATCGCATGTTCCTCTTTGGCATATGCTTGGAGATGTGTGAGTTACGGTATGA
This sequence comes from Ambystoma mexicanum, assembly GCF_040938575.1. NCBI lineage: Eukaryota > Metazoa > Chordata > Amphibia > Caudata > Ambystomatidae > Ambystoma > Ambystoma mexicanum. Next base: position 918,153,014 of record NC_090923.1, read on the forward strand.
TGGACCACTAATTTATTCAACTTCAGAGCTCATGATCAAATACATCAGAGCCTTAAGCTTAATTAATCAACGGAAAATAGTGTTTCCAGTGGTGACACGTTTAGCTTTCCCAGCATTGTAAGCTTTGCAGCCTCTCCATAGTAGTATCACTTTGGACTTGGCACTATGAATAACTAAATATTTTTTCTCACAGAAGGAACTTAAGGCCATCAACAAACAATTATAAACCCTGCCTGCCCTGGCCAATAGTACAGCGTTATCCACATACAACATGAAAGGAGTCTCAAATCAGCCTTTAAGGTCTGATAAGTAAATGGGGTAAGGCGTATTGTAGTTAAGAAAAGGGTTTATGGGATGGCCCTGGTATCCCGGGAAGAGTTGGGTTTCTTGTGCACTTACGGCCCAACCAAAGGTAGCATGGATCACGGGGGAACACTGAGATAGTAGCTCATGAGAACAGGGTGGCTGCAGATCTGAAATGTTAGGAAACACACTGGAATGCTCTATCCAAATGTTACATACACTAGAAAGACATCTGCTATGAGATGCTAGATATAGGCACTGTCAACATGAAATCCTTGAAGAAGAGGATTCACAAGCCTGAGAAATAAAATGGTGCTCAGTTAAACCTATTTGGGAGCAAGTTCCCTATTTTTGATGCCACTTCTAAGAAAGATTGTCTGAAGAATGAAGAAAGCTCCTTAGGGGAATTAATTTCCACTAACAGTTCCTCATGCTGAGAGATGCCCGGCAGTCTCCCAAAATAGTGAGTTTCTCATATAGGTACTTGGAACTTCCAAGATGGACAGCATTACATCTTTGGCACCGTCTTCAAACTCCTGTGGACACTATTGAGAGCCAATGCAATCTGATTAGGTTAATGGTTGAATTGGTGTATGCTAAAGTCCATATGTGTTGTGGCATGCTGTACAGTTTTAGAGGGCACAGGTGATGCTTTGGGAGGCTCCACAAGAGAGCACTGCCATAGTCTACTCTTGTAATAACCACATTGTGGATAAAGGTAGAAATCTGGTGTGTGAAAAGCAGGTCTTCTGGTGATGTAGTGGAACCTGTGGCAAGAGGAACCACACACAATAAGGACCAAAGCCACATTATTGTGACTCATAGGTTGGGCCAATCTCGAAGCATCCCAGTATGCATTGTTGCTGAAGGTTGTAGTATGGTGAAATCTATCATCCAGATACATGAGAGTAATGATCCAAGGAAAAGGAATAACCCATGTTTGGGTGTCCCGGGTATGCTTGTGTAAGGCCAAGATCAAGCAAGAGTAAGGGTCCTAATGGGTGTTGGTTGAAACCTGAGGATACATTTAGACAGATGTTCCTCTCCAGCCATTCTGTGTGTGTGCAAACATTAGAGCTGCTGGGTCACAGGCCCACTAATGCGAACCTGCATGTTAGGTTTAGGCTGCTTCAGCTTCCGCCACTAAGGATGGAAGTCATAGGAAGGGCAAACACAATTCAAGACCTGTGCTTCCTATCAGGGCATTTTGGAAGCTGGACCCATCTTCTATTTCTCTGCTCTAATAAATGGAGTAGTTGAAAAGGGAGCTGCAGAGGGATGGAGCTGAGCTACTAGGAAATGATTAGTGCCTTCTAGATCAAGCACGATTTCCAGAAGTGCCACCTATCGCTCTTGCTGTCTGAGCGGACAAGAAGAGAGACCCTCACCATTATTCCCCCACTTCACTATTGCTGCCGCCAAGACTCCTGCATGCCCTCAGGAAAGCTCATCTCCTCTAGGCCTCTATGCACCTGTGGGATCCAAGGGCCGGCACAGCTGCTGCTTAGCAATAATAGCTCGAATCTTCGATTGTCCCCAATTTGATACCTGCGCTCACCATCAGTTAATTGTATTTGTGCCTGACATAGTTATGTTATTTTAATTTTGAGTTGAAATGTAGTCTACCTATTTGAGTTGAGTATTTGCAGCCGCTCTGAGGCGTTCTACATTAGTCGTACCTAAGTTACGAGTCGTGTGTAAGTTATGAGTACAAAATGAAATCCAATAAAACTGTGATCCGAGCAGTCAAATATGCAAATACCTAGTGCATAGGGCCTCATCACGAGTAAGACAGTGCATTAAAAAGTGATGATAAAGTGGCAGTAATTCCTTTTCCTGCCTCTTTACTGCACTGCCGTACTATGAGTTTCAGCAGGAGGATGTACCTTGAGCAAAAAGCTGGAGACAAATGTCCACTTTAGTGCCAGAAATTGTGAGAATTACTGCAGCGAAATTAACAATGGCAGTAATTCTTAACAATTCCCCAAGGAGTTCTACCATATGGAATCCTGTGGTAAATCCACGGGACCAAGTGGCAGAAACGATAAATGATTTTGCCAGGAAATCAATGCCTTCACTGCCAATGTACCGCCAAACTAGTAATGAGGCCCATACACCCTCCTTTTAAATGAAGAGAAAACTGCCCTGCAAGGACTGCCCCTGTAGGTCTGTGGCATCCTCTGCGCAGTTTTGATTGTTTTCAGTTATGGATGAAAAAAGGCACGATAATCTGGAGGGTCCCAAGTTCCCGTCCTTTTTTTGCACCCTTAACTGAATACAAGAGGTAATGATGGCCAACATGTTCATACTTGGTGACCAGCAAGACACTTAATCTCAATGGACTCTAAGGGGTTTTCACAGAAGTGAAAAACAGGAGGAATTCATAGGCATTCAAGCCTGAGCACCCACAAATTAGATGCGAGTGTAGATGCTGGCATATGCCCCTGGGGTAAGAGGCGAAGCAAATTGTACTCTACGTCCCCAAATTCGGTGCAGGAAAGGACATTTTAATGGCACAGAGCGTAATTTACAGGCAGTCGTTTTACAAACTGTGCACCCAGTTCTGTTACCATTGTACACCAACAAAGATGAGCTTTTAGAAGTTGTTATTACTATAATTTGTAGACTATATCTGGCATTAGAAATTGTCCAGAGGCACTGATAGAGCCTGAGTGTGCCATTGAGGAAGAGGTTTGAATACATTTTTCTGGATTATGAGCGTCTACAGGTGGAAGACGAGTCCCCCAAATATCAGCAGGTGTCTTAATGAGCATATGCACTGCACAACGCTACAGGCAGTGTTGTCAGAGGACATGAAGTTACAGCAAGTCAATGCCATCCTCTAGTGACACTTGGAAAAGTGGTACAGATCTTACCTTGTGTACCGTCGGAACAGCACACTTCTATAGGACTATCTTATGGTTAAAGCCTTTGGGGCACCCAATATCATCCTAGAATACATCGACTTGACTATTGTGCTACTTTCTGCTTCTTGGCATGCCATGGCAACCTCTGGGACAATGGGATCTAATCTGATTTAGAGTCTCTTTTGGGGGGACCAGCTGACCAAAGAGCTCGACTCATCAACAGATATAATTATGAACAATTTCCCTTGGGCATACCTCTCTTTGAACTCATGCAGGCCTAAAACCACCCCACTATCTGAAAGGGTTTCCCCTCATAAACCACAGCATGAATATCTACATTCTTCAATGTTACCCTATATAGGTTAAGGGTAAATGTCATCCATGGTATCAGGGTGTTTTTGGCTCCTGAATCTATCACCATTGTCATTTTTTATGCCATGAATTCCTATCTCTCCTTTCCTCTTCACCCATTGGCCAAAATAAGCGCCCTGTCTAAGAACCCCTTCTCCTCATGAGGTGTCAACTCTTAGACCATGTTGGTTGAGCCTACGATGCCAAGGTGTCCCATCGGCCTGCATTTATTACATGTTACTCTTAGGGTGGACAATCTTTGCTGCCAGTGATATTGACTATCACAGTGTAAACACCTCCTCCTCCCTTGCCGGTGGTACCTTTCCCCTCCTCCCCCACTGCTCCTGGGTCCTGATCTGGTGACTTTTTCTTATTTGATAGTTTCGCTGATGGTGATTATTTTGTTGAACTTTTTAGTGGCCCATGGGCTTAAGCTGTGTTTGCACTGCTGGCATGTCATCGCACCGAAGTGCCTTCCCTTTTGACTTGAGGGCCTTTGCATATTGCATTGAGTGCTGTACTCTTTTAACAACTAACAGGAACTCCTGCGCCTTGCCCTCACAACAGCGTAGCATACATTGGGACCAAAGCCATTCATCTAAAGTGTTGCCAAAATGAAGCTAGCCCTCTTAGGGCAGTTATATATATATATACATATCTCATTTTGCTCTAGTTTTCTCATGCCAAAGTAATACCATTCTAGCACCACACTGATTTCAGCCTCAGAGTTTTAGCCCAGTTTCTTTATGCACACTTCTTGTGCCTTTAGGCCAACAGATTCCTCCATGCCAAGTTTTCACAGGTAGTATAGCTCAGTGAAAAGACGACGTAGAGCAACACAGGTCCGAATCCCGGGTCGCGCTTAGAAACCTGTTTGGTATTAAGCGTGTTATAAATAACCAATTATAAATAAATATAGGTTCTGACAGATTTCCACATCAATATTGATATCTTTCACCCCCATACCAATTTTCAGGTGCTTCATTTATATCATGTTCAAATCCCTTTTTCCATCCTCATGATATAATATTTTATTTATATCGCGCCCATACAAGAGTGTTTCAGAGCACGACGAGGCAAGGGAGGGGAAACAAGGGAGGACAAAACAACGATCGCACTAGGCCCAGTGACATTGAGAATGTGCAAGTGCAGGGGAGGAGAAAGGGGGAAGGCGCAAGGGGCAGGGGAGGAGTGGAAAGTGCTCAACATGTGATAGAACAACAACAGGTAGTGCGGCCAGCAGGTGGTAGAAAGGGGACTGTAGTGTAGCACATACAGACCCAAGTGCAAGGGTTGCCAGGAGGCAGTGCGGGTATGTGGCTGGGCGGGCAGGGATATGGGCCGGAAATCAGAGAGTAAACAAGTGCCCGGTGACACAGCAGATTAGTAGGGGAGAGGAAGAGTGAAGGCAGAAGCAAAGAGGAAGGTCTTGAGGTGCTTCCGGAACCAAAGGTGGTTCTTCTTAAATTTCAGAGAGGCATGGAGGCTGTTCCAGAGGGAGGCCCCAGCCTAGGGAAGGGATCTACCCCCAAGTCGTTGCTTGGAGAAGCGACTGGCCCTGAGGGAGTTGGAGGTGAAAGAGCGAAGAGCTTGAGTAGGAAGGTATTTACAGAGGGAGAGATGAAGGTATTGTGGACCCAGGCCCCAGAAAGCCGTGTGGACAATGCAAAGGGTCTTCAATTTAATCCTTTTCCTTTCCATTTAATTCCTTTTCACGTTCAGTTTTCTAGGGACAGGTAGGAATAATAAGGGTCCAGACAAGCTCTGCATTCCGGACTCTGGATTGACGAACACCACCGCCACGATTTCACCAGTGCGTGTTCTGGTACTCAAGTTACTGTACTTCGAGCAATCTCCAGCACCTACCTGCCCAAACTAGCTGGCTGTCCCCTAGTTCCTGACCCGGTACCCAAACCTGCCACTGTCCTACCACTTCTCGCATTGTGTGCATTGAGGCTGTCACCACTTCTGTTTTCCTAGTCTTCACGCTTATTTTGTGGTTTCACACCTATATGACCCAGGTTAGTGGGCTTCCTGAGTCTATCTTGTATTCCCCTCTTAATCGTCCCTTTTTTGTCTTGTCGTATTGTTCTATACTACACATCATGTCTTGCGTAAAAGGTAGTGCTTCGTGTTAGGCAAGATTGTATGCAGTACCCTGTGGCAGACTGCACCAGCCATGTCCTCTTGGCAATATTAACCCAACCTTTGGTATAAGCATGTACTACACCAGTTGGTAGAGTGACTGAGCAGCCACGCTTATCTCAAGAGGGGTCATTGTGAGCAATAGGGTTATTACACAGAGACTCACAGTGACAAGTATCCAAATAAACACTTACTCTAAAGGTTCCTTGATTAAACAATGATTTATTAATTTAGCAGTCAGTTGAATAAACCTTCTTTAGAGGGGTGCAAATCTATGTAACACCAAAATATACTTCAAAATACACACTCTCAGTTTCATTAAATCAGAAGATGCCCATTTGTGATGGCACACAGGCAGCCCCTACGCCCTGGGGTGACTTAAGTAACTAGGACACTGTGGACAGTGATATATCACTGGTACATTTAGAGCAAAACTGAGGTTAGTGTCAAAAGAGAAAGATGAGGGAATAAAACAATGGTAACACATATTCTTAAGCAGGTAAGTACCTTTTGAACCATCCACTGAAAAGTAAATGAATCCTTTCATGGGGGAAAGGTAAAGCACATAGTCAGAGGTAAGAAGAGTCTTTCAGGGAGCCAGGACAGCCAATGTTAGTTGAGCAAAAGTTTACCTACCTGCACTTCTTGCAGGTGGGTAAAAAGTCTTGCACAATGTTTTAGAAGTCCTTGTATGAAATGAATTTACTGTAGGGCTAAACGCTGGGAGGCTTGTGAGGGGCAAAGCTGCAAGCAACTCTGCAAAAGCAACCAAGACAAGTCTCAACTGAGAACTAGTAAGGCTACACAACAAGAGGTAATCAACCCACTAGTTTTACAGTACTTTTGGTTAGAAGAAAGTGGTTCCAGCTGGCTTCTGTTCCTCTGCAGGTCTGCAGATACTGTTGTTCCTGGGCCTAAGTCGTGGGGACAAGAGGCACGACGTTTGGGGACTCCTGCACTACGACTGAACGGCCGGCGGCAGCAATAGGCAAACTTCAGATCAGCTGCACTTTGCGGTTTTAGCTCCTTGTGGCTCTCGCAAACAGCACCACCCCGGTTCTCGGATTCCTTTATGCACTTTCCTCACATCTGAGGTCCAGCACTCTGTTGAGGTGGCTCAGGCTTGGTCAGTCCTCCTTCATGGGAGTCCGGAGGATCTGCCTGTTGCTCCAGTCCGACTTAAAAGCGAGACACTCGATTCTGGTGTTCCTCTCCCTGGCAATCGGTTCCTGCAGCAGCAATGGAAGATGTCCGAGAGGATGTCCAGACAACTTCACTTTGGGATTGTTTGGTCCTACCAAACCAAGGGGATAAGTGTTCCGTTGCAGGGCTTCTCTACTCGAGGCAAATTCAGAGCTTCAGCAATGCAGCAGGGTTTCACCGAGCAAACCAACGGTCCAGGAGTTGCAGCAAGCGTCTCTTCCAAGTTCTTCTTCGTATTCCTTCATCCAGTGGTCAATTCTGCCTTCCAAGCAAAAAGCCTCGCCTTTTATGCAGGTTTCTCCCATTCATTCACAGCCTAGCTGTCACTCACACAGCAGGCTGGCTGTCCTCCAAAAACAGCCAGCTGGCAAATCACCTTTGGGTGTATTCCTGTAACCCAAAGGTGGTTAAGCACAGGGAGTTTCGGCCACCTCCCTCACTTCCTGCCCCTGTGAGACACGCTGGAGTCATAGTTGGGCTTCACCAGTGAATCCTGCCAAAGACAAAATGAAAAAAGGGACCAAACCTGGGTTGGCTCACAGAGTAAATCTCAAGAAGGACCTTTCCAACAAGAAATGGTGAAAAAAAAGACTGGGCCATTTTGACAAAATGGGCACCCATGGGTGCTTTACTGGAGCTGCATTTGCAGCCCGCGGTTAAAACACACAATGGTAGAAAAAAGTAAACCACTGCCACCAGCCAGTAATTAATTGTAGAAAGGGTAACATAAATATGTCACATGAGAAACTATAGAAAGGGCATACTAAGTAACCCTTCAAGCACCCTATTGTAAGATACTGTGTGCTGTGTCTAAAAGTTACAACATGTAAGTAAAGCCAATTTCACTTCACTGCTCTTGGAAACAGTAGTTTCCCCAAGAGAAGGCATTTAAACCATTGGGAAATCTAAGAGACTTCCTTGTGTCACTGCACTGAAGGTGCTGTGTGTCACAATGTAAAGACGATTGTTAGATCTCAAACTCAAAAAAAACACAGAGTCCAAAATACAGAAAAATACATGAGAGAGTGGGAAAAAAGTCTCACTCTCTCCAGGTAAGAAATTAAAAGTCCTAAAGTCCAGCAAAAAGAGCTAGGGGCCTCTAAGATTGAAGGGAATTAGCACATTTCTAAGAATTCTCCAAAATACTCGTCCTCCCCAGTCTAAGGGACAGGAGGATATAATCCACTCCTGGACGAATCTTCTTACTCCAGTCGGTCATACTTTCTGGAGAGACCATCCGCATTTTGGTGATTACACCCTGGGCTGTGTTCTATGGTGAAATCAAACCCCTGAAGGCTGATTGACCATCTTAACAATTTAGGGTTCTACCCCTTCATCTGCATTAACCATCTCAAGGGTTGGTGGTCTGTTTGAATCACAAAAGTAGATCCATACAAGTATGGTCTAAACTTTTTCAAAGACCACACAATTGCAAAACATTCTCTTTCAATTGTTGCACACCTTGTTTCGTGGTCCTTCAGTTTCCTACTGATGAAGCAGATAGGATGTTCCCTGCCTTTCTCGTCCAGCTGACTCAGAACTGCCCCTATTGCTGTATTGGAAGCATCAGTTTGTACGATAAAGGATTGGTTGTATTCAGGAGCTCTCAAGACTGGAGCTTGACAAAGGGCTTTCTTAAGTCCTTCAAATGCCTTAGTGCACTCCTCATTCCACCTGAGCTTCTTGGGGAATTTGGGCGAGGAGATCACATTCAAGGGAGAAGCTATGGACCCATAGTTCTCAATGAAGTTCCAATAGTAACCAGTGAGACCTAAGAAGGCTCTCACTTGGGTTTCAGTAGTAGGGGTGGCCCAGTCATGTACAGCTTGTACTTTGCTAAGCAATGGTCTTATTAAACCTCATCCTACCTCATGTCCCAGGTACACCACTTTACCCTGACCAATTTGGCACTTGCTTGCCTTTATGGTCAGATGGGCCTGCTCCAGAGCCTGCAATACCTATCCCAGGTGGTCAAGATGCTCTTCCCAAGTGGGGCTGAACACTGCAATGGCATCCAAGTATGCTATGCAGAAGTTCCCCATCCCATTCAGAACATGATTTGCTATCCTTTGGAATATAGCAGGTGCATTTTTTAGTCCAAAGGCATAAACTGGTAGAGGCCTCCTGGGGCAGAAAATGCAGTTTTCTCATTGGCATGGTCTGTCAGAGGTATTTGCCAATAGCCTAGGTTAGGTCAAATGTACTGAGGAACTTGACTGAAACAAATTTATTCACCAGCTCATCTGTCCTAGGTAAAGGATGGCCATCAGTCATGGTGACTGCATTAATATCTTTATAGTCCACACAGAATCTCAACTCCTTGGATCCTGCTTTGGCACTAGCACAACTGGACTAGCCCATGGACTTGTAGATGGCTCTATTACCCCGAGATCAAGCATCTTCTTGACCTCTTCCTTTAGGTGGGTTCTTACATGGTCTGACACCCTCTAGCCCCTGCTTTTGACAGGGAGACAGTCACCAGTTAGGAAATAATGCTGGCCCCAAGGGGTCAAGCCTGGTGTCTGTGAAAACAGGGAGGCAAACTGATTTAACAGATCCTTGCATTTCTTCTGTTGTTGCAGAGTCAGATCAGAAGAGAGATTAACTCCTTATATTTTTCTATCTAAAGGCTGTCCCCTGAGAATGTCAGGTGGAGGTTCACTTTCCTCCTCCTCTTGATCAGATGGTAAGAGGAAAGCTCCTAGGTCTGGTCTGGATACATATGCCTTTAGGCGGTTAGCGTTAAAGACCGTAGGGGCCTCCTTGGGACTGCCCAAGTCCACTTAATAATTGACCTCTCAAGGTTTGACCACAACCTTGAAGGGACTAATCCATTTGTCCTGTAAGGCCCTCTGACTTGTAGGTGCCATAGCTAGAACTAGCAGATCTTGAGTAAACTGAACCATGTTGGCCTTCTGGCCATGCCAATGTTTAACCAGAGCCTGACCTGCTTTCAAGTTATCAGAAGCTTCTGTCATCATTTGTGTTATTCTCCTTCAGAGACCTAACAAATAGCCAGTGAAGGAGCACTCTCCAACCCTTCCTTGATTAGGGCCAATAGACCTCTAAACGGATGACCACAGAGAAGCTCAAAGGGGCTGAAATCAACCCCTTCCTGAGGGACTTCTATATAAGCAAAGAGAAGGTATGGCAGTAGAAGGTGAGAAGGACCTTGGCCGTGAGGCCAGCAGTGCGGGCTGCACACACTAAGACCACAATCAAGTGGTGTAATTCAATAATAACATTTTTTTTTAAATTCAACATATTTGGAAATATGTTTGTCTTCAATCTACTTCAATAAATTGCTTCTCATAGCAGATACGTCACATAAATGGCCTATGCATTTCGGGTAATAATACCCTTCTTCGGGGCCTGTAATTATACATATTAGTGTGTCCATTGATCACATAATCAACAGTATAAATGCAAAAATGTATCATTCAAAGCATAAATGTCATCAACAAGAAATCAAAAAATGGTAAGGAAAAACCATACGGTACATCCGCATTAGTATATCAGTATTCACAATTCCAAGACGTATCCATAAAGTGTATAGCACACATATAAAGGCACATGTTTTAAATTTCCCATAAAGGTATACATTAGCAAGATTCCAGTCATGTAAAGTGTGTACCACAAATCATGAATATGAAAAAAATAAAAGGAAAAAGAAGAAAAAAATATACCAACATAGTGAATGCAATGCTTAATCACTCATAGAAGATAATCAATAGTACGAGATTCATTTAATCTCCAAAAGACTACCCGTAGCTACATCACTAACCTGTGAAAAAAGCGCTACTGCTGTGACAAACGTACTGTTCTCCTGGCAAAAGTTGCCGTGTGATTCATATGCCATCAGCTTCTCCGCCTACAAAAAGTTAACCCGTGTACGTTATCCAAAGAAATCTCTTATGCTGACATGCTTTCTTGAGAGCATAATGTTCCACTTCCCCATACGTATTCATGCTAACTTACTTCTGAAGAGACTCCTCGGGCTCTGCTAGTGCCGAACGCATTCGCGCGCGTGCACAGCAAAGTCACTGCTTTGTTGTGAAACGGTTGCCAAGGCGACCATTGCTAGTGTCTAGCGGCCATGTTGTGAAATGTGAACTTGCTCAAAAGCCTCTTGCAGAGGAGTCGGCCATGTTAACATGGAATAAGAAAAAAGCAGTTTGTCTTGGTTGCGCGTGTGGATGCCGAAGCAAATAAGTAAATAAAGTGTATAGCATGCATATGTAAGAGCATTACATATTCAAAAATGCACTGGTAATAATCATGGATAAACGCATACCCAAATTCAAGTAGTGGGTGACACGGTGGTACCTGATAAATGCTCAATTAAGTCAAGAAAACTAAAAAAAGGAATTTTAAGAAGATGCAAGAAATGATAAAAACATATATATAAAACGTAGTGTTTACATGGAAGTATAATGATATCGACAGACAGAAAACAAAATAAATAAATAAAAATTAGAAAGGAAATAGAAATAAAAATAGAAATAAAGTACAAACCATGCAACAAAAACAATAATTTACACAACACAACCAATTTCAGAGGTAAAGATACATCAGGGCATAACCATTATATAATGACCATTGGTTTTAAAGACAGCCAAATAACTCATAAAAAGCAGCTTAGATCCAGCTCCTCATTCATCCCTTCCGGAGCGATTGATCCCATTCTTTCAATCCACTGTGCTTCCTTCTGAGCTCTCAGTCTCTTCATATTGCAGGTCCGTCCCTTAGTAGGTATAACTTCTAGTACAGCAAATCTAAATTGTGCAACTGTATGTCCTTTGTCATGAAAATGCCTAGCCACTGCAGATGTTCTATTGGTCAATCTGATGCATGATTTGTGCTTGTTCATACGGACACGTACTTTGCGCACGCTTTCACCAACATAGTGCACAAGAACCCTTAATGGCATAAATAACGTTCTCTGATAAGCATGTAGCATGTTGCTTCAATTTAATTTGTTCCCCTGTTCTAGGGGGGGATATGCAAGGTCCTTTAATTACGTTGTTACAGTTCCCACAACTCATGCACGGGTACGTGCTGGATGCTTGTCCGGTGTTCTCTGTTTGCCAAATTTTTTGTTCTGAGTATCGACTAATAGGTTTCGTAGATTGTTGCTCTTCTGATATGCGAACACTGGAGGATTCGTAAACAGTTCTTTTGTTCTGTTATCATTCTGTAGTATGCTCCATCTATTGAGGATAGAGTCTTTGATTTGCCGACTCTGTATTGAATATTTTGTAACAAAAACCAACTCCGGGCTATCTCGTTTTTGCTTTTTGGTTAACAATTGTGTGCGGTCGTGTGTATTCGTTTTGACTCTGGCTGCAAGAAGATCTTCCTCTGGGTAGCCTCTCTCCTGTAGATTCTTATGGAGTCTGTTCAATTCAATATCGCATTCTGTTGGATCGCTCACGATTCTTTTGATATGTAACATTTGGCTGAGAGGTAGGTTACACAGGATACTAGGTGTGTGAAAGCTCATTCTATGAAGCAGATTTTTTCTGTCTGTGGGTTTGGTGTATAGTGTTGTTGAAATTCTTGAGTCTTCAATAATTGTCTGTACATCAAGATAATGGACGTTGGGATTACCTATTTCCATAGTGAATTGCATACCACTATCAATGCTTTTAAAAAAAAAAATGAAACTCCTTGAGTTCTTCATGGCTACCTACCACACTCTAAAACATCATCATTATAACGGATCCATTTTTTGAGGTGATCTTTCCATCGTGGATTGTTAATGATGTGGGTAGTTTCAAAATCATACATAAAGCAATTAGCATAGGCTGGTGCCATGGTGGCTCCCATGGCCGTACCTGAGAGTTGGTTGTAGTACATTCCATTATATTCGAAGCATGAGTGAGTAGCGATAAACTTCAATAGTAGCATAAGGAATTCTTTGTTTGCTCCTATAGATCCTGTTTGTAGCAAGGGTTTCTCAACTGCTTTCTGCCCTAAATCGTATGGGAATCTTGTATACAGACTGGCCACATCTATAGTAAATAAAGAATCATCAGATGTTAATTCGATGTTCTACAGAATCTGAAGAAAATGGGTAGTATCCTTTAGATAGGTAGATGTTTGTTGTATCATCAGCTGAAAAAAGTTATCTATTTACGTCCCTAATGGTTGCAGAATGCTTCCTGTAGCTCTACGATAGGTCTTCCTGGAGGGTTATCGAGCTGCTTGTGTATCTTAGGTAAAGTATAAAGATGTGGCATTTTGGGGTAGGATGTACATAGGTAAGTCTTGGTCTGATTGCTGATCCAATCATTCTCTAATGCAGCCTCTAACAGCTTTTCAAGATCAGCATTAATATCCTTTGTAGGATCTTGAGTCAACAGTCTGTATGTTGCATTGTCTGATAATTGCCGAAGGCATTCTTGATTGTATTGTTCAGTGTCCTGTATAACTAATGCTCCACCTTTATCGGCTGGTCTGACTGTTATTGTGTCCTCTGAAAACACATTTTTGATAAGAGATTGTTCTCCTCTACTTAGGTTATGTCGCTTAGGAGGATGAAATCGAATTTTCTTAATGTCCTTAAGCACCATATTATGAAAAATGTCAATTGAGGGTACATTCACTTGTGGGCTAAATGTACTTTTTGGTTTGAATTCAACATACTCTGTTTCTGGCGGTGTTTCCCTCTCGCTGTTGTTTGTTTCTGCAAAAAAAAGTCTTCAATTTCAACTTGCAAACTAGTTTGTAGAGTTCGATTTTGGTGTTAAACATGTTACTGCTGTAGGTTGGGACAAATTTAAGTCCTTTCTCCAATGTTCTTACTTCCTTATTCGACAGCATTCTTGTAGAGAGATTAACAACTAGCTTTGATTCGTTTGAAGCCGTGTCTGCATTCCTTGTTCTTTTCTTCTTTCCTCATCTTGCCAACTTCCTCGTGACCCTAAAAAATCTCTCCTTTGCGTGTTCAATGGTTGTTTGGGTCTTGTGTTGGTCCCTGACGTACTTGCAGTTGCATTATCTGTTCCTTGTTCTTCTGTTGCTTCCACAGTTTCAGATTCTGAACTGCTTTTGTCACTTGCCTGCTTATTAGGTCGTGCTCCTTGGTTCAAATATTTGTCCGCCCATGTGTACACTTCATTATTTAGATAATGATAAGTGTCCCTCTTAAACTTTCTTATTTTTCTCGCTTCTAAATCTTGTTTGTAGCTTTCAAGCTTGATGTTAATATCTGTCAATATCTCTGCAAAATAATCAGCATCAGTGATATCCGTTATATCTTTTGATAGAGTTTCTATCTCTTTTTCTAGTTGCTCTATGTTTCCTGAGAGTTCTTTGATCGTGAGCAATATTAAGTCCAATGAACATTTATTCAAAATCTGTTCCCATTTTTCAACGAATTCTCTGTTTTCTTTACACAAAGTCAGACGTAAAGGTATCCTAAGTCCTCTCAGAATTCGCAGTGCCTTGTAGTACCTGCTAAGAGTAACCCCGTGTAGTTTCCGATTGATGATTTTTCTTATGGAATATTCAAGTTGCTTGATTTTACCTTGTGGGTCCTTGTTGGATGTACTGTGCGCTGTTTCTTTGATAAGACCAAGGATGGCATCTGCCTCTTGGGCTGAAAAGCCGAGTGTGGTAGAAGGTCCCACTTTCTTCTAAGGGGTTCTTCTAAAGCTCCTATCATGCTCTTCGTAGTTCTATTAAACCTCTCCACCAACCCATTGGTTTGGGAATGGCAGGCTGTTGAGAACATGTAGGTCACTCCGCAATTTCTCCACATAGCTTGCATGTAGTGGGACATACAATTGGTCCCCCTGTCTGAGATAACCTCCTTAGGAAAACTTACCCTGCTAAAAATACCAAGGAGGGCCTTAGCCACTGCCTGAGCAGAACAGTCTCATAGGTATGGCTTCATGATACCTGGTAGCATGGTCTACCACAACCAATATAAATCAGTTGCCTGAAGATGTGAGAGAGTCTAGGGGACCAACAATGTCAATCCCTACCCTTTCAAAAGGAACTCCCACCACTGGGAGGAGCACCAAGGGTGCCACATTCTTGGCTCCACTCTTGCCAAAAGTGTGACAACATCAGACCTCATCTTGGGCCAGTAGAAACATAGAGAAATCCTTTATTTGGTCTTCCTAAAACTTAAGTGACCAGCTAAAGGAATCTCATGGGCTAATTGTAGAAACTGGCGTCTCATCTCCTGAGGAACTACAAGTCTTATGTGGTCCCCTGGGGTAGACTCAATAGACTCACTGTAAAGGAGGCCATCCTCCCAGTATAGGCTGGAAAGCTGCCTGTTGGTGAAGTCCTTCAAGATGAGGACACTGTTACGCTCACCTGATATCCCTGGGGGTATCTGGAAGGCTCTGAGATCTGGAACCCTGGGTGCGTAGTTGCCCAGTGCTGAATAATGAATCTTAGTTATGTGTAGGGTGAGCTATCCATCCTGTGTTTCTTGACGTTTGTTGGCAAGCTGCTCGAGTTGCTTCACTGGTGCAGTACGCCTTCCCTGGGCCCAGGCCTGCTGTGACCTCGAATCTGCTGGTAGGCAGGTAGGTTTGTTAATTGTAAGTCTTTGTTCTGTTTATGGTGGGAATTTGTTAATGTCTTTATCTCCTTCTTTTCAGGTGTGAAGTTCTTGAAGCTGGCGTGCCTAATGGAGAGGCACGTTTCTAGGTAAGAGAAAGGGCGAAGTGCAGCGCCTTTATTGTCTTTTAAAGCTAACCTGTGTTTTCTTCTTCTTCTCCTCACAGGCCGCTGTGGTGCTGTGAGTGGATGACAGCGCAATGAAAAACAGGCCCCAGGAATCCGTTAAGGTAAGTACAGCGCTGCGCGGTTGTTTAATATTGAAAGCAAATCTGAATATGTCTCTTTTCCTTTGCAGATGTTGCTGTGGTGCTCCGGGTGGAAGCGTGGCGTAGCGCGATGGAATTCAGGTAAGACTGATGGAATTCGATGTTTCGAAAGGGCGCGTTCTAATATTGTTTTTCCCTTTCTCGTTATTGCAGGTTGCAATGTTCGAACAGCAGCTGTGGTAGCGGTTTGCCATAAGTCCTTAAGATAGTACTCACAGGTGAGTGATGTTTCTTCTTCTTCTTGTTTTCTCAGGTAAGACAGAATAATCTTGTTCTTGCAGGATTACAGGAAGATGCTGAAGACCAGGAGCTGATCACGGTGAGTGTCACGCTGCTGGTTGCAGAATAACACGAAGCGTGTTCTGCAGTCAGGGTGTGGTTTATATAGCCCAGGTAAAGTAGAACCAGGGAACGTAGAACCAGGGAAAGTAGTTCCAGGTCTGCCACACCCAAAACACTAGACTGCATGGCTTGGTTCTTAGAACTAGACTGTGTGGGTGCTTCCATGTTGGATTTAAAGGCCCTTGTACATAAATGGGACCTAGTTTGAACAGCCCTTCCTTCCTACATGTGAGCCTGGTGCCAAAGGCGCCAGGAATGGCTCCAGGAGCTCTTTTGCAGTGGTTTTAAGGTCCTCAGGGTTCTGGTGGGAGCCTGCTTGTGGCACAACTTGTGCCCCCTCACAGTGGTCATGACAGACACTCTCTTTGACCTCTGCTGAAGTCTGCCCTAGAGGTTCCACCTTTGTCAAGCAAAGTCTGCAGCTCAGGATGGTCTTTATGATCCAGATCTCCAACATAGGGAAGGGCTTCTTCCAGCTCTGTTTCACCAGTAGCTATATCACCATTCTCTGGTTGTTCCTCACACTCAGCCTCAGCTGGTGGTGGGGTCACAGGTGTGATCTTGGACTGTCCTCTCTGGCATGTCCTTGTCCTTTGAACAGGGGTGACACCTTTCTTCTTTCCTAAAACCTTGGGTTTCCCTGTTATCTCCTTCTTTGTCCTAGAAGTTGAAGGGTGTCCTTCCTCTTGACTGGAAGTTAGAGGTTGCTCTGTAACTTACTCTTGAGAGTCACCTAAAGTTGCCTCTCTGGCCAATCTCGTCTGCTCCTGCTTCCTTTTACTGGGAGGCCTGGGCGTGCTTGATACAACTCCAAGAGTTTTTAAGTCATTCCCAGACAGGACTCTCCCAGGCACCTCACTTTGTACACTGACATAACTCCTCACAGTCATATTGTTGCACTGGATGAGAGCTGGTAGTCCAGGAATCATCTGGGGTGGGCCTCCAGCAAGCTTAGTGGGAGCCTTAGGTGCCTTAGCAACATCCTCTGGCCTGTAAAAAGTTTCATCCACTACAGTAATGCTGGCTCTGGTTTCTCTAATGGCAGGGGTCTCCTGTCTATTCACAAGTACACTGTCCTTGTAATATTCTTTGGTATTATCTGGAATAGAGTTATACACATCTACATTCTGCTGTTCGCACAGACCCAGGGATACTAAAGAAACACTGGCTGAGACTCCAATGGGGTCTTCAGCCAATACCTGAAAGTTACCACTAGCCATATGCACTTCATCCTGAGGGATGAAGGCTAAGGAGGCAGTGTGGACCCCTGAAGGTTTACCCTTGCATCTGGGATCCCCTTTCACATGACATGGTCAGTTGACCCACAAGCCGAACAGTTATCAAATGTTTTCTGGAATGGGGGCTTCTGCTGACCTCCCTCTGGTTTAGCACCAGAGGTTTCACTAGACTGACTTGGTTTTCCATGTGGTTTACCCTTTTTATAGCTGTGACCCTCTTTTGGGTGGTTGGAATTTGAATTCTCTTTTCCATCTTTCTTGTGCTGCTTTCACTCATCGTTTTTGTGAGTGGCCCCGGAATCCTAGTGAGTGGCCCTGTTGGCAACCCACAAGTTAGCAGCTTTTGCTAACTTCTTGGGATCAATCTCTTTTGAGTCAGCCAAGTGCTGTCTCAGTTTAGGAGAGCAGGCATCAAAAATAGATTCTAACAAAAACAGATTTCTCATTCCTTCAAAGGAGTTCACTCTGTAACCCTTCACCCAAACATCTATGTTTTTCAAACATGCACTCACCCAGGTAGCCCAAGGGGTACCATCAGTCTGTTTGAGGGTCCTAAACCTCTTAAGGTACTGGGAAGGAGTTTTCCCATATCTGGCTATCAAAGCCAGCTTCACATTCTCATACTCCTGTCTTTCAAGTTCACCCACCTCCATTACAGCATCAGTTGCAACCTGGGGAAGCCTAGACAAAATCCAAGGAATCAACGGATTCCCTGTGAGAGCCTGAATAGCATGTTTGTATTCAAATGCACCCAAGCAATCCAAAATATCAAGTTTCACATCATACATACTCACTGCTTCTTTAGGCAGGCTAGGCCTCTTGGGACTGGAAAACCTAGAGGACTCTGGGAGGGAAACATTTCCAAGAGACAATATTTTCATTTCAAGAGCATATTGCATTTCCAATTCCCTGAGTTTTATGTCCTGATGTTTGGCTTCAGTTTGAGCTTTCAACCTCTTAAATTCCATTTCAAGTCTAATTTTCCCAAGAGACAAATATTCTGGAATCAGTGATGGACCATGTGGGATTCCTATGGATATAGGTTGAGGCAAAAGGGCCTGCTGAGGCAAAGAGGGGCTCCTATCGTGGGACTCATCTCCCTCCTCTGAGTCTTCTAAAACATTAGATTTAGACTCTGAATTATCATCCTCATTATCAATCTCCACATCCTTGGTTGGTAGGTGTGACAGGCCTAATACCCAAACTTTGGTGATTCAACAACCTTGTATTCAATTAATTTTTCTTTCCTTTAACAGGGAGATTCCTGACCTTACACATTTCTTTCAGTTGGTCTACTGTTAGAATGATCAGGGCTTCCTGAATTAAGTTATCCATATTAGGCATGTTGCAATTGCTGTTCTGATAGAACTTAGCCTTGTGAAGGTTTTAGTTGAACAAAAGCAAAGCAAATACTCAATGTAACAACTCTACAATAGATCCACACCACCTGCCACCAGTGTTAGGCAAGATTGTATGCAGTACCTTGTGGGAGACTGTAACAGCCTTGTCCTCTTGGCAATAGTTAATCCAACCTTTGGTATAAGCATGTACTACACAAGTGCTTATCTCAAGAGGGGTCGATGTGAGCAGTAGGGTTGTTACACAGAGATTCACAGTGACAAGTATCCAAATAAACACTTAATCTCAAGGTTTCTTGAGTAAACAATTATTTATTAATTTAACAGCCAGTTGAATAAGCCTTCTTTAGAAGGGAGCAATTATTTATTAATTTAACAGCCAGTTGAATAGGCCTTCTTTAGAAGGGAGCAGATTTATGTAACACCAAAATATACTTCATAATACACACTCTCAGTCTCTTTAAATCAGTAGATACACATTTGGGATGGCACACAGACACTTCCTACTTAAGTAACTAGGACACTCTGGACATTGATATATTACTGGTACATTTAGAGCAATACTGAGGTTAGCGTCAAAAGAGAAAGATGAGGCAATAAAACAACGGTTAACAAATATTCTCAAGCTGGTAAGTAGCTTTTGAACCCTGCAATGCAAAGTAAATGAGCCCTTTCCGGGGGGAAATCCAATGCACAAAGTCAGAGGTGAGAAGAGTCTTTCAGGGAACCAGGACAGTCAATGTTAGTTGAGCAAAAGTCTAGGTGAGCTGAAGCACTTCTTGCAGGTAGGTAAAAAGTCTTGCACAATGTTTTAGAAGTCTTTGTATAAAATGAAATCACTGTAGGGCCTCAAGCTGCGAGGCTTGTGAGGGGCAAAGCTGCAAGCAACTCTGCAAAGCAACCAAGACAAGGCTCAACTGAGAACTAGCAAGGCTAAACAACAAGAGGTAAGCAATCCCTTAATTTTAGAGTACCTTTGGTTAGAAGAAGGTGGTTCCAGAAGGCTTCTGTTCCTGTGTAGGTCTGCAGATCCTGTTGTTCCTGGGCCTCAGTCATTGGGACAAAAGGGAGGACGTCTGGGGACTCCTGCACTACGACTGGACGGTCGGCGGCAGCAATGGGCAAACTTCAGATCAGTGGGGCTTCGCTGTTTCAGCTCCTCGCGGCTCTCTCAAGCAGCACCACTGCGGTTCTCGGATACCTTTATGAACGTCCCTCGCATCTGGGGTCCAGCACTCTGTTGAGGTGGCCAAGGCTTGGTCAGTCCTGCTTCATGGGAGTCCGGAGGATCTTCCTGTAGCTTGGGTTCGACTTAAAAACAAGACACTCGATTCTGGTGTTCCTCCCCCAGGCAATCGGTTCCTGCACCAACAATGGAAGTACAGTCAGCTCCGAGAGGATGTCCAGACGAGTTCACTTCTCCCCTTGTGTTGGGGTTGATTGGTCCCCCAACCCAAGGGGAGAAGTTGTCTGTTGCAGGGCTTCTCTAGTCGAGGCGAATTCAGAGCTTCATCAATGCAGCAGGGCTTCACCGGGCAAACCAAACAATCTTTGGATTCCTATGTCCAGTGGTCGACCCTTGCCTTTTATGGAGGTTTCTCCCATTCATTCACAGCCTAGCTGTCACTCACACAGCAGGGTGGCTCTCCTCTAAGGACAGCCAGCTGGCCAATCAATCACCTTTGGGTGCAATCCTGTAACCAAGGGGATTAAGCACAGGGAGTTTCGGGCCCCTCCCTCACTTCCTGCCAATGCCAGACACGCTAGAGCCAGAGGCGGGCTTCACCAATGAATCTCACCAAAGACAAAATGAACAAAGGGACCAAACCTAGTTTGTCGTGCAGAGTAAATCTCAAGAAGGACCTTTCCAACAATAAAAGGCGAAAAAAGAAGACCAGGGCCATTTTGACAAAATGGGCACCCCTGGGTGCTTTACTGCAGCTGCAATTGCAGCCTGCGGTACACACACACAGTGGTAGGAAAAAGAAACCACTACCAACAGCCATTAATTGTAGAAAGGATAACATAAAAATGTTACATGAGAAAATAGACAAAGGGCATACTAAGTAACCCCTCCAGCACCCTATGGTAAGATAGTTGTGCTGGGTCTAGAAAGTTACAAAATGTAAGTAAAGTTAATTTCACTTTACTGCTCATAGAAATAGAAGTTTCATCAAGCAAGCAAAGGTATTTGAACTTTTGGGAAATCTAAGAGACTTCCCTGTGTCACTGCACTGAAGGTGTTGTGTGTCACAATGTAAAGACGATGCCTATGGATTTTGACAGATTCCAAAGTCAAAAGAAACACAGAGTCCAAACCACAGAAAAATACATGAGAGAGTGGGGAAAAGGGCTGACTCTCTCTAAATTAGAAATTAAAAGTCCTAACAGTGCAAACCTCATTCTCAGAGTAGTCATTGTGTTGAAGCTGCACTTATTTACTCACCAACCCGGCACTGCGAGCTGCTGTAGGCTCTTGCCGCAACGCGATACGACGCGATACTAACGCGCTTCCTGGAGGAGGCGCGGCATCATCAGCACGTGACCTGATCACGTGACCTCAGGATCCTTCAAAGGCCAGACGCTACCGCCCTTGCGGCGGTAAGCCCTAGGGAGTAAAGTCCACCAGCTGTTGTGTGGCTGTTTGGCGCTGGAGGAGCGTGAGTGAGCTGCAACTGCCGCGCGGACAGACAATATTTTTCCATCTAAAGCGGAGACTGAAGTCTGCCTGAACTCACTGCCTCCGATAAACAAGTAAGACTTTCATCATATGATACGGCAGAGTTCGGCCTGCCGCAGTTCCCCGCACGTTTGCTGTCATCCACTTGGTTACTGTTCCCTTGTTTTCTAACGTTCTCCGTGAAGTGCCGGGAGCGCTGGAAACCGTGATTAATACGATGACGACGACGAAGGAGGGCCCACAGACTCGCCAGAAATCAGAAAAAAAGCGTTGTTAAGTTTCCCAAAGGAGGTAAGCCCTGCTCCCCCGGTGGAGTTAAAAGCACATAAAGATCTAATTGAGTTTGCCATTGAGAACGGCTTGGAGGTGGTTACTTGCTTGGGCAAAGGCTCGGTGCCCTCATTAGCCGCCCTAGCCCAAACATCGTTGGGCCCGCCCAGAATGCTGATAGACTGTCCTAGTAACACATGTAATCAAAGGGCAAGCCCCGACATCAGCACTGTGGAATTGGCTCAGGCTTTTTCTCCTTCAGTGTATGTCGATGCGTGTGAAGTCGTGCAGACATCTCGATTTGAATTAACGGACTCTGATTTGATGGGAACCAACCTACCAATTGTCCTAACGCAGGAAATGGGTCAGTTCGAATCCCCGCTGTGTAACATTTATTCTGCTGAAAAACCTGGAAAGGCTGACACCTCCCCGCTTCTTTTACCGCCAGTTGGAGGCGTGATTATCCGAGACGCTCCTGGCCCCACAAACGACAAACGAAAGGAACCAAATTGGAACAGGGAACCTGGCGAGGGGGCGCTTCCAGATTCGTTTCCAGTATCAGTGCCAGTAACAGAGCAAAACTCTACTGATCTTTCTGTTTGTGAAGCTCGACTGACTGCTCGTTTGAAAGCAGACTTTTTAGCCACCTATGAACGTCTGAACGCCAGTTTTTTGAAAAATCACTCCATAACGTAAAATAAGTCTCAAAATCAGAAAAAACGACGTTCTGTGAGTGAAAAAAAACATCTCTACTGAAAGATCCAAAACTTCGTTGCTGTCCAGTTCAAACGATTCCTTCCATCAATCGTCTTGTGAGAATTTTGAGCTACCTGGTACAGACGAAGTAGAAAAAAGAGCTGTAACGTATATTCCACCTGCAGACGACTTGCTTAGAAAGAAAAACACATCTTCCAGGATGGCAATAACTGCCCAGGAGGCGACAAAAACTGATCAACCATCTAAAAGCTCTACCGCGGCAGGAATCCAAATACACAACAACGTATTGGCCGCAACATCAATTGCATTACTTCCATTCATGAAGTTGTATGAACCTATGCATGATGCAGTAACCGATCAAATGACCTTGCTGGCAGACATCAATGTAAAAATGAGAAGTCTAGAAAGTTTCTCGAAGGCAATTGCTGCTAGATTGGATATTGAAGAGGAAAACTCCTCAAAATGGCAAACCAGACTAAGTGACTTAGCCCGCCAGTCAAATAGTGACAATTCCGCACTAATGGACGCTGTAATTGAGTGTACAAAGTGGATGCGACACAATACATCCACATTTACGAGTCCAGTTTGTGAGTATGTTCATGCTCCGCAGTGTCAAATTAACTTGTCTAAGGATCAACCCTCGGAGGCCGGCCAGGTATTCCAGAAGCACCTGATGACCCTGGGTGGCCTGCATGCAGTACCTCGGTGGGATGCTCAAATGTTAAAAAAGGAGCCCCTCTTGTGCAGGCTAAGAGTGTGGTGGCGAGCTCTAAGAATGACTGTTTGCTGCCTGTTGGGGTCAAAACTCACACTCTGCAGCGAGCACCTCCAGTGATTGTTGGAGATGGCGCTGCCCCGTCTGCCATGCTTGATGTGGTTATCCAAGCAGATAAAGGTGCAGAGGTACAAGAACAAATAAACTTAACGGAAAAACTTTCCTTTGGGATTTTTAAAACACCGACAGTGCTGGCGAAAGAGAGTGAAAAACAAACCCAGCAACAAAAGTCTTGTGGCACAAAAGGTGCTCGAAATCCCATAACCCAGAAACAAGTAGCCAAACGTGCCCGTACATCTTGTAAGAAAAAATTCATTCGAAACTTATCAACTCCGCCGTCTCTTTCCCTATTTAAGCGGCCAGAGAAAGGATTGAACGGACAATTAAAACCTAAATCGGCTCTGGTGAAAAAGTTACCATCCCAGCCAAATGCCAAAAGAGCTAGAAAAGCTTCTAGTAGCGACAATGATTCAAGTTCTGACTCATCATTGAAGTTATGTGAGTATTCAACATACTCTATAGACGATGATGACATCGACGACAGTGTTGGCACTGTAGCAGTACCAAAGTCAGTTGCTGAAAGAACTGGTAAAGAACTCGTGAAGCGGCCGACCGAGTCAAACATGAATTTAACCAGCCCTGGCGTGCAAGTAACCACGAAAGTCGTAAGGGCTCCTTCCATATCGATTGCCACCAAAGAGAGCTTAGGGTTAAATGCGATTAAAGGAGGGGCGGAAGCTCCACCAATTCCCCTGTGGGGTAAATTAAATCCAAAACTAACAAGTGCACAAATTGAAAAACTTGATAACAGAGTAAACATGTCCAGCAAAAATCGATCTGACAGAACACGTAAAGGCATATGGAAAATCCAAATCAAAAATGCCCTGCCAGAACAGAAAGAGGTACATTTAAACCGAAGGAACATTCTAAATCTGCTACAGTGTATCTCAACGCTGCGTGCAACAAAATCAGAAGACATAGCAGTTGTTGAATACATGTCTGAGGATTTTTCGGACTGGTTAAATTTACATCTACACTCTTGTGCCCTCAAGGCGGCCATACTGGATGCCGCGGATGACCTCTTGTTCTTCGGCTTCGAAGTAATAAGTGTTGATGCTTGTGATGAGGTTAGTCCACATCTATCACCAGTGGAACAAACCGAAAAAGAAAAAGAAGGAAAGTTCTGTGGGACCACATGAGTATTAAACACACACCCTGCACAAAAACTGCAAAACAACAGGACTATTAGCTAAGAGCGGACAGCAGAGAAGAAAATAACCAGCTGCTATCCTGGAACACTCGCAGCTTTAAACATCTGTTTGATGGAAAGTGGCAATTCCTGATGGAATTGTCAATTACATATTTACAGGAAACATGGCTGCGCGAGTGCCCTCGTTGTGATGGGTACACAGTCCTTCTGAATCCTGCTGGAAAAAACCTTTTCGGTCGTCCCTTCGCTGGCTTGGTTACAATGATCAAGAATAATAATGATTGGACGATCATATCCTCTGTAAATCTGAACATGTTCGTACAAGTAACAAAGATTCAGATTAAACGATCTTCTCCATTCAGGAATCAAGTGTTATTGATTGTCAACATCTACTGGAATACTGCAATGATCTCGCAATCAAAGTTCATTGGAGCCGTACTGTCGGAGGTTGACAAGTGTCTTCTAGCAGATGAGGATCCGGAAATTATAATATGTGGTGATTTCAACTATTAGCAAACAAAGGGGCAGTTTCTAATAGTTGACAGGGTATTGCCCTTAGATAGATATTGTTAACACAAAAAATTAGGCAAAACACAACTGTATGAAAGCTACTAGCAACAACCTGAAAACCCAAGATTAGGTCCAGATCGTAAAACCAAACCCTAAAAACAGGGTTTTATTTATTTTACTTATTTAACTGTGGGGTGGACTCAAATCTATTCAAGAAGGAATAGAACAAGGTTGTGGCCGAAGACAGGAGGATAGAGCGAAACGTGAGTACTATCCCTACCTAAAGTGCTCACTTAGCTAGGTTGCGGTGTTACAACGCCTATCTATTAGAGACAGAATAAGAGTAAAATTACCACTTCTACAGTAAGTAATACATTCAACCTTGAGAGTCTCAGCCCACTCTCTTCTCGATTGGCTTAATCGGAAGAGACTAGCAATAAAACCAGGGAAAGGAAAAAGGAGTTAGCCCAGGGAAATGAAGAGAGTCAATATTTCTCTTCAAACTAAACCGTGTGGCATCTAATGGGATTGACAATTTTTAATAGCCCATCGATTGTCACACCGCTCCTGGGGTACTCATTTATAAAAATGACACAACTTCGGGAAATGGGATAAGTTCCCAATTCCATAAACACACACAAAGACAATGCAAACACCTCTTCCCATGTGGAGTCAACTTTTTACTCATGGAAAGAGGGACAATGTAAAAGTTTGCTCAAGACTAAAGTGGGGGCGAATTGGAACCCTTTTAGATGATACAAACACCGTCGACCGGTTTCAGTGGCTTAGGTTTAGTAACGCCACATTCTTCAGGACAGTCTAAGCTCCTCACGAGAGGGTGCATTTTACTATGCAACAACTAGTTTAATGAGGACAATGGTTAAAAACAATGGATGGCATGATACATTACCACCCTGAAGTAGATGTCATGGAACTGGAACAGTCTAGGAAGAAACCCTTGGTATTCACTCCCTTTAGTTCTAACAACTGGTATGCCACAGATTAGTGTCCAATTTTTGCTGTCCAGTCCACGTGTAATACATATGAAGATTGCATAACACAGGCGCCTTTTCAATCAACAGCACACTAATCTGTGGCATACCAGTTGTTAGAACTAAAGGGAGTGAATACCAAGGGTTTCTTCCTAGACTGTTCCAGTTCCATGACATCTACTTCAGGGTGGTAATGTATCATGCCATCCATTGTTTTTAACCATTGTCCTCATTAAACTAGTTGTTGCATAGTAAAATGCACCCTCTCGTGAGGAGCTTAGACTGTCCTGAAGAATGTGGCGTTACTAAACCTAAGCCACTGAAACCGGTCGACGGTGTTTGTATCATCTAAAAGGGTTCCAATTCGCCCCCACTTTAGTCTTGAGCAAACTTTTACATTGTCCCTCTTTCCATGAGTAAAAAGTTGACTCCACATGGGAAGAGGTGTTTGTATTGTCTTTGTGTGTGTTTATGGAATTGGGAACTTATCCCATTTCCCGAAGTTGTGTCATTTTTATAAATGAGTACCCCAGGAGCGGTGTGACAATCAATGGGCTATTAAAAATTGTCAATCCCATTAGATGCCACACGGTTTAGTTTGAAGAGAAATATTGACTCTCTTCATTTCCCTGGGCTAACTCCTTTTTCCTTTCCCTGGTTTTATTGCTAGTCTCTTCCGATTAAGCCAATCGAGAACAGAGTGGGCTGAGACTCTCAAGGTTGAATGTATTACTTACTGTAGAAGTGGTAATTTTACTCTTATTCTGTCTCTAATAGATAGGCGTTGTAACACCGCAACCTAGCTAAGTGAGCACTTTAGGTAGGGATAGTACTCACGTTTCGCTCTATCCTCCTGTCTTCGGCCACAACCTTGTTCTATTCCTTCTTGAATAGATTTGAGTCCACCCCACAGTTAAATAAGTAAAATAAATAAAACCCTGTTTTTAGGGTTTGGTTTTACGATCTGGACCTAATCTTGGGTTTTCAGGTTGTTGCTAGTAGCTTTCATACAGTTGTGTTTTGCGTGATTTCAACTATGCCTGGTTAAATATGCCAACAACTAAATGCGATGAAGATGGTATAATGATTAATGGTAAATTGCAGGATCGAGGTGTCGGATGGATAAAAGAAATGGCATTAAGAGAGTGCTCAATGCTGAACGGAGCAACCCGTGGTGATATTCCTCCTGGCTTTACTTGGAAACGTGGCGTGAGCAAAAAGACCCTTGATTACATTTGGGTGTCCAAAAATTTGTTAGCAACAGTCTCTTCATTTGAAATAAAAAAGACTGACAAGAGTGACCATGGTGCAATGTTGTTTAGCTGGGAAAAAGCAACAAAATCAGCCTCATCCAAGTATCTTGAGAGCGTAACAATAAATAACGGAGCGAACAGGCTGCGCATGAGTGCACCTCGGTTGCTAATGTTGACAAACAACCTTGAGAAAGCGCCCTCAATAACTTCAAGGATAAATTATCCCTTGTTAATACACTACTTTAAAGGGAGGAATACAATCCACAAAGGGTTTGCAACTGAAGTAAAACATCCTTTCAATGCAACCATAAGTCAGGAAAAGAAAAAGCTACGGGATGATATAAGGCTCCTGAAAAAAGTCGATCCTGGAAGTGCTCCCACCAAAATAAAATCTAGACGCCAGAAATATCGTAACTGGATTAAATCCTTTAATTTTTTGCGAATGCAGTATCAAGCTGAACAGATGCTAAAACTGATTATTTTGAAGGACAGCAGACACATTTGGGAGATAATCAACACTGGTGGCTTGAATCACACCTATTCAATGGCGAATGATGTGAACGGGGCCAGCTGGGTTGCTCACTTTTCCGCTGTGTTTAATGACTTCAATTGCATTGTGGTACCCTCGACATTAATAACCACTGCAAGATGGAATGTAGAAGATTCTGCGGAAGACATTGAATTGGCAATCACGAAGTTAAAGGCTTCTAGGGCTGCAGGCCCCGATGGTATCTCAAATGTGATGCTAAAATCCCATAAGACTCTATGGGCCAATATGATGAGATCTCTGTTTGAACGAATTTCGCATGAAAAAATCCTGCCGGTTTCATGGTTAAGAGCAGTGGTGGTTCCAATATTCAAAAGGGGCAATCGGGACGATCCTAACAACTATAGCCCGATTGCCCTTTTGGACACAATCGGTAAGGTCTTTGGTGCCTTTCTGCAAAAGCGGCTGTCTAATTGGGCAACTGAGATTGCCGTGAGCGATCCCAGGCAAACAGGATTTACCACAGGTGTAGGAGTTGAATTAAATCTGGTCCTCCTAAACTGTTTAAAACTCGATGCCCTGAAGAGAAAGAAAATGCTGTACCTTGCCTTTATAGACCTGAGCCAGGCATTTGACAGCATAAATCGTAACCTCCTATGGAAAAAACTAAATGACTGGAATTGCCCAAGTGATTTGCTGGAGCCCTTGATTGCCCTCCACTCAAATACGTCCTTTAGAGTAAGGTTAAATCAGCAGGGTGATTTGTCAGATGAAATAGCCACAAAAAGGGGTATGAAGCAAGGTTGCCCGCTTGCTGCCCTACTTTTCAAACTCTTCATTTCAGACTTATCTCTGGCATTTAAAGACCAAAGGATTTTTCCGCCGTTAGTAAAGGGGCAACAAATAAGCTGGGTCATCTAGGCTGACGACATCGTGCTCATGGACTCTACTCCAGTTGGGCTTCAGAGACTGCTGAATGCGTTTCAAAACTATTGCCTGCAAAATGACCTACAAATCAACTCCAAAAAGTCGAAGATAATAGTGATTGGACGTGGTTCTCAAGCACGCTCTCGTAAATTTTGCTGGCAAATAACGGATAAACGACTAGAGATATCGAATAGCATCAGATATCTAGGAGTGCAATTTAATAATTCTATTCGTGAGTGGGACTGGACACAAGACTTGGTGGCCCGTATGCAAATGTTTGCATTGCAAGGTGCCAAACTGCACGCAGCATATGGCAAATTCTCTTTTAAGCCATTTCTAACATTCTACCTGCAAAAAGTGACGCCTGCAATAACATTTGGGAGTGAATCTGGCTGGAATATCCCTCAGGTTTTGTGGAACAAGCTGGAGGGAAATTTCTGGCGAAAAGTCCTAAGGCTGCCAAAACATTCTGCAATGGCAGCGATACGTTATGAGTTATGCACTGATTCACTCTATGGTACTGTCCTGTGGAAATCCATCTCCACTCTGAGAAAAATGATGCTGGAACACGCTTCAACACCATATGAAAATTTGCATACAGTCTCAGAGCACCCTTCTGCTGGTTTGGTAAACAAGTGGAAAGCTAAGCTGTTTGCATATTACACAATGCCGATGTTTCTCTCGAGACCGTAATCTTGCGACCGCAAGTGGCAAAAAAGAAATTGCGCCAACAAAATTGGATAGTAAATGAGGAGGCTAGAAACAAATTGGCTTCTTCCTTAGACCTTGGAAGCGCCTTGAACAAACTGGACATTTTGCCAAAGTACCTAGATAGATTCCCATCAAGCTATCACAGGAAAATGTTCCTACGATTACGCCTCAATCTCTATAAAACCAAGGAGATCCTTGGACTGAGGCGTGAGATATCTGAACAGGACGCTCGATGTCGGTTCTGTAACCAAGAGACAGAATCATTACGGCACTTAATCACTGCCTGTGAGGCGATTGCTGTTCAGCGCAACCAGCATTTAGCCCACTTTGCTCCCTTATCTGGAAACATGGATGCTTGGTGGTGTTATTTGATTGGTGGCATCAACACTCAGTTAATTTGTGCAATCATAAACTTTTTGGACGCCTTGGACTTGAGTGGAGGGCCTGGTCTGAGGGATGAGGATCCTTTTGGTTCCGTGATTGAGGTTGTTCTAGATACTAGGAGATTTGTAACCTGTAATTTAAATTTGTCTTTCTTTTGTACAAACTGATGTTACATTAAAAAAATAAATAAATAAATAAATAAAAGTCCTAAAGTCCAGCAAAAGAGCTGGGGCTTTCTAAGGTAGAAGGAAATTAGCAAATTTCTGAGAATTCTCTCTAACACTTCATTTTACTAGTTGGTTGACACCCTTTGTCTTCAAATGTCCACTTTTCCTTTTATAGCGAAGTTCTATTGTGTCACCTCCAGCAGCTTTCTGAGAGCGATCAACACATACACAAACGGGCCTTAGAACAAGCAGAGGCTGGACACTAACACGTTTTTGCAGGCCAGCATAAGAATCCAGAATGCTTTGCTCCACAGAGACCTAGTCAAATGGGACAGCATCCATCTTTTCTCTTACAGAGGACTGCGTCGCCCCTCAAGAAATTGTGTGCATACTCCGTATGGATCCTTGACTTGTGCCATGTCTGCTGGGCTCATCCAGGGAGTAAAGCCTCTGCTTGACAATCTTGGCCTGACTGAATTCGTACTAGTTGAATTGGGCTCTGGTTTCATTTTATGCTGCTGTGAATTTCTAGGCAGGGCTACACTATAGAAGGAGAAGGATAAGCTGTGGTTGTGGATTTATAGTAATAATACCAGGACTGAACATAATCTTGTTATGTAATGTATTCTAATAGTCATCTATATTACACTATCTTGCCTGATGGCACTAAGTATTGTTTAGAGTATGCAATGGGCCCACATCTGAGGTAACCGGACCCGGGTCGGTGGAGGTGGAAAGGGAAATGGTGAGGCGCAGAAAAAGGGAGAGATTAGCATGAGCAGATAGAGTACTGGGTTGCATATTTTGTGAATAGTTTTACATTATTGTTTTTATGAATGATGTAATTATCCATTTTCTTTTTTTGTGAATAGAAATAGTAAATACTAAACAATAAATTGAACGGTGATGAGGAATACTTGGCGTGCGCTCTTTAATAATTAATTTTCCAGGAGGATAATTTACGAGTTAAGCACTTGCCTGAACCCCGGGGGCCATCCAGCACTTCGGGAGTTTGAATCCTGGCAGGTCCGCACTTTATCCCTCAGTGGTCAATACATTGAGAACCATTAAATTAGGTTCTAATAGCACTTGTCAATATAGCAGGTAGAAGCAAGAGGAATCCACAACAGGAACTATATAAACATGTGATATTTGTATTAGAAAGTTCCAGAGGGCGAACTTTTCTTTAAGGATATACTCTATGATCCATGACATGCACGCCTTCTGCTCCACTGACTGTAGAGAGATAATAATCAATGGGCAATGTCACAAAGGATGGATGGGATGCACACATGACTGGACCCTGGAAATATGGCTTATTTTTACAACAGGACAAAAGGATCACAACCAAAGTCATTGTACTGAACATAAAAGTCTCAATGGCAACCGACTGAAGTCTGGCACCATGGGTCCACAAGTGCTCCTGCCCCATAACGGTTGCCACTCCAGACCCATTACCTACATGCCAGCGTTCTTGGGTCCCACACCTAAGGCGGTCTAATGCCAAAATATAAAATCCTCCTCTAACTCCTCACCACCTCTTCTTCTTTATACTGCCTCCACCAGACTCTTATTCCCTCTTCCAACTGCTGCCACCTCCTCCATACTCTCACCACCTCCTCCTGGTCCTTCTGTCCCTTTCGCCTCCTGAAGGCCCCACTATTCCAACCTCCTTTTATAGCGCTCTTCCAATGGCCAGCCACAGCCTGCTCCAACAACCCACACTGAATGATGAGCTGCCTTCTTATTGTGTAGTAGACACTCCCCCTGGGTTGAATTTTGGGAAAGGGACTGCTGCTGAGATACCAAGAGCTGGAGGGCTGTGATTGGCCAATGCTTCCATACTCATTTTGGCTGATTTGAGACCGAAAGGGCCGGCCTAAACCTATTTGAGTCTTGGTGAACATTTTAGGGTCTCCGAGAGCTGCATATTTTAGGGATGATCATGCATTCTATGGTGGGGCATGTAAGTGCGCTTTTGTGGAGATATTGGCGTTTGTAGCTTCATTTCCTGCTTTCCCCTGGTGTTTGTAGATGCTGTGAAAGTTTATGGGCCCACAGACATGTCCCTAAAGCTTGTAGATTCTGGGAGAGACCTGCCCAAAGAACTGCAGAGCTTGCTAGATGCTTTACTGTGGGATTCTAGAAGAGGGAGGGTTTTTGATATCCCTCACTTCGAAATTGGGCCTGGCGGTCTGAGTGGGGGTGATCCACTGCTAAAGGGCGGGCACCAATGGATCTGCCCATTTCACCTCTAAGTAGGGTAACCAGACATCCCAGTTTTCCCAGGACCATCCCAGTATTTCACCCTTGGTCCTAGCGTCCGGAGACTTTTTGGAGTTTTGAAACCCCGTCCCGGGTTTTGAGAAGGGCTGGCTATTGTCCCGGTTTTTGCCGGTGACACTCGAACAAATGCCGAAATCGGGAAGCGGAGGGCATGAAACGCTTGCATTTTGCTTGCGTTTGATGCCCTCCCCCTTCCTGCATGACTTCTCACCTCCAATGAGAGCTTTGAGCTTTCAGTGAACAAGTACTTACATGTACTTTAGGCCACCGACCTAGACGTAGGACTACACTTTCATTGGAGTCCTATGTGGCGAAACTGTAGTCCTACTTCTATGTCGGTGGCCCGTCCTGGTTTTTTATTTTAAAAATCTGGTCACCCTACCTCTAAGCCCATCATCCACTGGCTCTGGGAGGTTCCCGGCAACCTGGGTCACTCTCCTGGTGCCCAGGAAGGGAACATTGGCGCAACACCTATAAATGTCTATAATGAATATATTTTGGGAGCCCACAGCAACAAACCATGTAAATGCTGCATTTTACATGGGGTGATACCTAAAGGTTTCCTTCACCCATGGATTGCACACGGTCTGCAAAACATGCACATGTACCATTTGGCTGCTTGTTTACAGTTTTAGGGTTATTTCTAACTTCTACAAACGCTTTGCTGTACAGACTATTCCATTCTCTGTGAATTTCTTTTTTTTATTATAAAAGACTAAATTGGGCTCCTTCAACATCACCAGCTATAAAACTTCAATCCATATGCAAACATATGTGTATGTCTACCATTCCTACACGCAAAATATATTTTTGGGAGAAGTTGTCACATGAGTACATGCCTGTGTCTGCTGGAAGTAGAATAGTAATGCCAAGTGTATTTAATAATAATAATTTAGCATTTATATAGTGTTACAAACACTCAGGTTTCTGAGCGTTCTATTACCCACGGCGTGTGGTGCTCATTTATCGACCTCAGAAGGATGAAAGGCTGAGTTTGGCCCTGCCGGGATTCGAACCTGCGTCAGTAGGCTATGCACATATATCAAAGCCTGTGCTATCGGACCAGTTTTGCGGCATCCAAGAACTGGCGGATTTACACAATATTATGTCTTCATGACAGGTGGGGCAGTAACGGACTGCATGACGTATTTCATAACACCCACATGTTGTATCTTTTTAACTCCATTTCCATACTTGTTTGGGGGACAGAAATGCGGGTGATACTGCTAATGTACCATGGGCCTCATTACGACCCAGGCGGAGGACCATGGTCCATGGTCCATGCCGGTGTCCGCCATGGCGGAATGGGGAATTACCACCCCATTCCGAGGTTGGTGGGGTGGTAATTCCCCATGCCGCCATGGCCCTTCCCCATTCCCATTTTTGCCCCATAGGGAATGGGGAAGGCGCTAATAACGGTACCGCAAATTGCGGTACCGTTATTAGCACCAAAGTCCCTTTGCGGGTCCCTATTTTAACGGCTGGAAAAAACAGCCGTTAAGGTCGGGTCCCGCAAAGGGACCTCGTAATCAGGCGTTAAGGGTTTAACGGCGCCGACCCCTTTCACGGCGCCGTTAAACCCTTAACGCCAGGGTCGTAATGAGGCCCCATGTCAATCAATGCACCTTGGGGCCAGTAATGGTCCTTTTGAGCATTAATGGCAAAGGGCGGTTGACGTGGGCATCTGGTATGCCCACATTTTCACTAGTTTGGGGGACCCCATGCAGATGATAGGCCCTTGATTTGACTGAGTACACGGTAACATTCCCACATTTAATCATTTAATGGACTTTTTTTTAATGCTGTGGGTCTTCACAATATTTAGCTTGTCCTTTTGGGTGAAGGTAAATGTTGGAGAAATGCAATATGGATTTTCTACCCATACCAATGCAAAATGTACTGCATGTGTTATACATGAGATGGGTAAAAATGTGTAGTATTTGAAATACTGCATGATTTTATTTTTACTGCCGACCAATAAGAGCCACTATGTTTGATCGAAGTCATGTGATTGTCATTGTCTTCTAGATGTGCTGAACCACTACTTGTTGTCCCATACGATTTTCCTGTGTCCCCTTGTATTTGTTCGTATTTGTTTTATTTGTAACGCGCACCTTCAGGCCCGGAGGCATCAGGGCGCACATTTTAGACATGGTTACATAAGCATACATATATACAAAACTTTTAAACAATGCAAAGTATTCAGGGCATACATACATCAATATACATATTTACAGAGTATAGATTAGGGCAGGCGTTATCCTGGGGCAGGCTCTCAGGAACATAGGAGGTCCAGAATCAAGACTGGTAGAAAAGCCAGGATTTAGTTTTGGATTTGAAGGCACTAAAGCATTCTTCAGATCTGATGGTGAGAGGGCGGGCATTCCAAATCTTGGAAGCTAGGATGGGGAAGCTAGATCCACCCGCTTTTTGTAGTTTGAACCTAGGGATGGTTAGACAGTGGGTCTGGGCGGTTCTTTGTGGGCGGGTAGGCGCATGGCGGGATATCCGGCTGCAGAGATACGGGGGGCTTGGTTGGCTAGGCATTTGTGGGTAAGGCCTAAGACTTTCAGTGATATCCTCTGTTTGACCAGTAGCCAGCATAAATTGGATCTAGATTCCGAGATGTGGTGGTTACGCGGGTTGTTTAAGGCTGCTCTAATGGCGTTATTCTGGGGGATTTGCAGTTTGTTCAAATTCTCTTGGCTAGTTCCTAGGTAGAGGGTGCTCCCGTAGTCAATTTTGGCCATGATGAGAGTTCTGGCCAGTGTGACCGTGTTAGGGGTGGTCAGGAATGGCCTGCAAGCTGCAGTGAATTTACAGGTGTAAGCTGAGGAACATCTGACTGCATTTGTTTGTCAGGATAGTGATAAGGTGGTGTCAAGGTAGACGCCTAGAGTTTTGGTGTCTTTCGAAACTTGGATGGTGTTGCCATCGATGATAAATGATTGGTAGGACGGCTCAAGTTTACTAAGACGTTGCGTAGTGCCCAAGATGAGGAGCTCAGTCTTGTCATCGTTGAGGCATAACTGGTGTTGTGCCATCCAAGCTTGGATGACCAGGTAAACTTCGTTCAGGGCCTAAGTGTCAGCCAAGTAGTCTCCAGTGATGGGAATGAGTATCTGGGTGTCGTCAACATAATTCGTATAGGAGACACCCAGATAGTCAAGTACATCAAAGAGCGGTTTTGTAAAAACATTACAGAGCGTTGGCGACACACAAGAGCCCTGGGGGGTGAATAGGGGAAGGATCTGCAGCTGCGGATTGAGAAAAGACACGCATAGATCTATTACTCAAGAATGATTTGATCCAGGTCGTAGCTGATGGTGAGAAATGGGCGGCCGAGTGAAGATGCTTGCATAGGATTTGGTGATTGACCAAATCGAAAGCCGCAGAGAGGTCAAGTAGAAGTAACAAGGCAAGTTTGCCGTTGTCCTTTAGAACTTCAATTTGAGTTTTTAAGTCTAGTAGAGCTGTCTCTGTTCCGTGTCTGGGGCGGAAACCAGATTGTCTAAGACCTAGAAGATTACTGGCTTCCAGGTACTCTTGGATTTGCAGGTATGCCGCGCGGTCTAGAATTTTTAACAGGAACGGGACAGTAGTAATGGGTCGGTAGTTCGTAGCTATCCTGGGGTCGAGGGAGGGTTTTTTGAGCAGGGGGATCACCCATGCATCCTTAAGGTTTTCAGGGACAGTTCCAGTTTTAAAGGAGGCGTTGATAAAGGATGTGATAAATGGGGCCAGATCGTGGGTGGATTCCTGAATAATTGGGGCAGGGCAGGGATCGCCCTGGCAGTTGGACGGTTTGATCCTCAGGATAATGTTTTCTACCTCCGCAGTGGTGAGCGGTGAGAAGGCAAATCGTTTGCAGTTGGGCAGGTCATGGGAGAGGACCCCTGCTGGGGTAGGAGGGCGATTGTCCAGTTTCAGGCTGTCTTGTTTGGCTGTGATTTTAGATTGAAGCATGGTGATTTTATTCAGTAGCGCTGCCTGAATGTTAGCACACCATTTGCTGTCTTTAATGCAGGTGTCTGGGGAGTTCACGGGGGTTTCAAGCTCTTTTAAGATCTTAAATAGTTCCTTAGAGTTGGAGTCAGCATGCAAGATGCGATTATTAAGTGAGTCTTTTTTCGCCTCTATAATGGCTGCTTTTTAGGTGAGCGATGCCTGGACGAAGCCATCTTTGTGCGCGTCCGAAGGGTGGCTTTTCCACCGGTTTTCGGCACAGCGTTTGGTTTTGCAGAGTACTCTTAGCTGTGGGGTGAACCAGGAGTTCAGGTGTGCTCGAGGTTTAACCTTCCTCAATTTGATGGGGGCCATAGAGTCTATAGCTGTCAGCATGCTGCAGTTATAGATGTCCGCTAAGGTGGTAGGGTCCCTACAGGAGTCAGTGGCCGTATTGAGCGTAGGGAGTAGCAGAGAAGTTTATCCTTGGTTATGTCCTTTTTGTTTCTGGTCGGGAGAGCAGGCGCAATCACAGTCTGGATACGGGGGGCGGCTTCAATATTAAATGAAATGATGTGGTGGTCTGACCAAAGGCAAGGGGTAATGGCCAGGACATTGATGTTACAATTAGAGCTAGCTAGCCAGTCGAGGGTCTTTAGAATGCGTGGGCTCTTGGATGTGCAAGGTGAAGCCAGAGTTGGTAAGACCGTTTTCCAGATCAAGTGCAATAGGATCTTTGGGGTCGCCAAGTCCCAAGTTGAGGTCTCCAAGGATGATGATTTGTGAGTTAGTTTTAGCATTGTCGAGGAGGAGGGTGGATATTTCGCCGACAACGGAGGGTGCAGGGCCTGTAGATTAGGTGGAGGGTGGCTGTTTGGTTGGGTGTTTGACTGATAATAGTTCAGCGGACTCAAGTTTGGTATTGGTCATTACTCTTAGATCCAGGGTGATTTTGTGGATGATGGCTAGGCCACCACCTCTAGAGTGGGAGGCAGAGGTGCAGTCACATCTCATTATGCTGAAGCCGGGTGGTATGGCAAGGGACAAGGAAGGGCCGGATGCGGCATGTAGCCAGGTTTCAGCTATGGCAATGAAGTCAAGATCTGATGATGTTATAAGGTCTGCTATGTCTAGAGCGTGCGCTGGGAGGGATCTGGCGTTGATAAGGGTGCCCTTGATAACAGGCAATTTCGCCTCTGTAGTGGGGTGTTTGCTATTGTTAGGTGCAATGGGTGAGCATGGAAGTGTGTGTCGTGTTTGCTTAGGGAGGTTACTACGGGAGGGGCGTATGCAGAATCTTGTGCCTAATCTTTTGTTTCTAAGAGATAGGGAACACGGTTGATTCGGAGTAGGTTTGCTAACGAAGTGTTCCAGCCAGAGGCCTGGGTCATTGAGGTAGGGGTTAATGTCGGTATTGAGGTGTTGGAGGCCTGAGGTGGGTGTCATAGGGTCCATTGTGGGGGTCACCATGCACAGGGTCTCTGGGACAAGGCCGGGGAGTGACATGGAGTCTGATGGCTGAGGGTGTGTCGGCTGTGTCAGATGTGTGCGTGGCTGAGTGAAGATTGTTACTTCAGAGGGCAGAATGCGGTAGAGTATATGGAGGAGGAGTGCCCTAAGGAACATGGTGGATGGACACCTAAGGGATATGCTTCGTGGCTGTGGGCAGGTTCGATTTTAGCTAGGGCAGTGCGAAATCAACAATAGGCAGGTTCCATTTTAGCTAGGGCAATGCAAAATCAACAGTAGGCAGGTTCGATTTTAGATAGGGCAATGCAAAATCAACAGTAGGCAGGTTCGATTTTAGCTAGGGCAATGCAAAATCAACAATAGGCAGGTGCTAGGGCAATGCAAAATCAACAATAGGCAGGTTCGATATACAAATTCCTAGATTTGGCTAAGTGTCAGCTAACATAAGGTGTCCTGAGTGTACAGTGTGCCAATGGCTAGCATTGACTAAATACATTGATCATATAGTGACCAGGGCGGCACAATGCAAAGTCAGCATTTTCTAGGCACATCGGGGAATGCAGTGCAGAGTGCAGGCGGGTAGATGCGAGGGTGGATATATCACAGTGAGCAGCAGAGGCATGGCATGGCATAAACAAGGACATCTAGATGAGGTTACCAGTGAGGAGTAGGCAAGGTGTAGTCCACCAAGATGCAGGGTGCGCAGGAGGAGTTACCTCTGGGGTTAGGCACTGTTGCAAATGCTAAAGTGGCTGCTAAAGTGGCGTTCAAGTTCAACACAATCATAAGCTTACATGGCTAGTGCAGGTGAGGTAATGTAGGGAGCTGTTTTGTGTGGATAGATGTATAGAGGGTGCAGTGGAGGGAACTTTAGACACACATGGATTACTTACAGTAACACAGCCTCATGGGAATGAGCAGGGGGTATGGCCCTGGGCTCTGGCCAGCTCGGCACAGTCTCTGGACAGTTGTTGGCCTTACCCTCAGGGCCTTTCCAGGAAGGGCCGGCTCACGCCTGCCGGCTTCCGATAGGCTCCTGATGTTGCTGCGGGGCCCAATCACCAGCAGGCATCACTGTGGTGGAGGGGCTGGAGATGGTGAGCAATGAGGGAGACACGGGCGGCCATCTTGGAGAATGAAAACACCTTGTGTGTTGAAATGGTGGTACTTAAGTAAAGATACACATTTTTCATAATATTTATTCATTTACTTTATTTATTGTTGATATATATGAAGCTAGCTGCTATACTAGAATGCCTTGCGGCGCCCCAAGAAGAGTGGTGGGGAGGCAAACAAAAAAAAGCCATTCATAATCGGGGTTGGACTGGCCCATACAATTGTCTCAGTCACCATTGAAAAAGTGGCCCACAGTTGCAAATGGCTATTCATTCATTTTGTGACACAGTTTGAATAGGGGGATTTTATTGATAAAATGTGATGGACATTGTGCATTCTAAAGAATATGTATTCAGCAACTCTGGTCAAAACTATTAGACGCATAGTGAAGTAACTCATCAAACTGGCCCACATTGGACCAAAAAGTAGCCCATTCTGATAAAAAAAAAACAGGCCCACAGCAGCATTTTGCGTTTTTGGTTATGCCATGGGCCTATTACCCTATAGGCCAGTGCGACCCTGTTCATAATTCTTGGAGCAGTCAGACATAAAGCTGCAGACCTGTGTTACCCAATTGCCCGCCCTACATTATGCCTGTTAGCTGCCTGCTCCTTTAAATTGATCCCTGCGATCTGCTTTCCACACCATGGGGTCATTCCGAGTTTGCTGTCAAGCCGACGGTAGTACTGGCAGCTCAGCGGCAATTTCGGCTTACCGTTTCCGCTGCCCGTTTCCCGTTATTACCAGAATATTATCGGTGGCGGAGTAACGGAAAGGTCCCATTGGACTCCAATGGATCGGAACCACTGAATCCCCGGCACCGCTGTTAACGGTGCCAGTGATTCAGTGAATTCTCTGCCGGTAGGGGCCTGAACTACCGGTAGGCCAGTCCTGCCGGTAGTTCACTGCCCCTACCGGCAGACTCACCGTATGCCGGTCCGGAAAATGTGCTGGTACACATTGTTACCGGCAACCTTACTTCTGCAGCGGCATACTGGTAATGAAGCCCCATGTACTTCCTCCTTTGACTTGTAAAGTACTCCATGTGCAATACTAAAAAAGAGGTGAAAGTGCAAGAAGCCACCGGAAAAGGTAGCAAGAGTTCGGGAGAAAGTGCAGTCAAAAGCCCAAGTACATGGGGCCAGCAGGGAAAGCAGGAGAATAACCTTGGCACTTGGCCACTTCTCGGTTCATACATCCCCCTCTTACTTTTCTGGCAACCTTGCATTACTACGGAAAAGTAATAGCAACTGTCCATGTCCGACTTATTCCTTGTGGTGTAAAAGTTCGCAGGTTTATCCAGGGCTGCGGCCCAGGTTAATCTTATGCCTCCTCCATGCTCCGCCTCCCTCGTCGCGCTATGTACACAACGTGTTTGTAAAAAGAAGACCAAAGCACCTGGCCCTGGCCTTACTGACACTGAAAGAGTGTGGTTTGGTAGCCTAAGAGTTAAAGAACGTTTTGCTGGTCTACCTCTGCATTCCACGTTGCACCAATTCATTCTAGCAGGACAGAGGATCTTGCACAGGAAATGGGAGGCAATAAACCTCTGTGGCGATCAGACCCTCGAGCTGTGCGCTTCCACCCCTCCCTCTCTGTGTTAGTGGTTTCTCTGTTGCACAATATTACGATAATGTGCTGACTAGATATGGATCCGATTTATTTTGGCACCAGAGGCGACCAACGACTCCCCGGTTTGCTGCGCCAGGGCAGGATGGGTGTAGACAGTCGACGTCATTCTTTCCCAATATAATTCACACAAGCTAGAACTGGTCCAGGCAGGCCCGAGTCTTGCAAGGGAAGCACGTCTTTTTTTTAGCTCACAGTTGAAGCTTCATTTCTAGTCTGATTGAGGTTTTTCCCCAATCAGTACATCAAGTCTCCTCCTAGCAAAGCATCATTCTGTGCTGTCCCAGACAATGCATCTGCACGACAGCATCTACAGATTCATATATGTTCCCATTGGAAAATGGTGAGCAGGTTTAAACGATGTATATGTATGTATGTGTGTATATATTAAATGAAAACACAGTTAAGAGGACTTTATGGTTAAGTTCCACTAATAAAAACCTATGAAATTCAATGGAAAAATGTAGTTACAGGGAAATTATGGATACAGGTAAAACCGAAAAACCTCAGCAATTCGCCAGTTGTGGTAAGCTAAGCAACCATAACTCGGGCCACCACCGTACACTGCTAAGACTAACACTCACGGAATCAACAATGACATCACAAATGTCATTGATGACCTCAATGATGACATCACGTGTGAAATTAATTATTATTTATAATGTTGGTAACAAAATGTCAGGGGTAATTGCGTAATGTTAAACATGCCATATCTAGCTAGCAATTTAAGACTTACTAAACAATACATATGGAGACCCACAATGCATAC
Source organism: Ambystoma mexicanum (assembly GCF_040938575.1). Classification (NCBI taxonomy): domain Eukaryota; kingdom Metazoa; phylum Chordata; class Amphibia; order Caudata; family Ambystomatidae; genus Ambystoma; species Ambystoma mexicanum. The sequence continues at coordinate 918,193,968 of NC_090923.1, forward strand.
ACATCAGAGGCGTAGACAGGGAAACTAAAGTAAGGAAAAAAGAAACAGCATCATCAGAAAATGTTAATAGCATTAAAGTGTATCTTCATGTATACAAATGAATTTTTTGTTTGAGGCCTGCTTATTGCCCCATGTATGTGCACCATGAGCTGAGACCAAACCCTAAGGAAAGTACTTTAAGAACATACAACAAGGTTAACGTCTAGATATACAGCACCTTTTGAATTTTAATATTCTGACTGTCAGTGAACAAAACCACCTGGCCTAGATATTTCAGCGAACAAAAATAAGTGGGCCAGATCTGTGGTGTCATCAGTGATGTCATCAATGACATTTGTGATGTCATCTTTGATGTCCTGGGTGTTAGTCTTAGCAGTGCACAGTGGTGGCGCGACTTACGGTTGCTTAGCTTACCATAACTGGCGAATTTATGAGGTTTTTCCTGTAACCATAACCTCCCTGTAATGTTTTTCCATTGAATTTCATAGGTTTTTATTAGTGCAACTTAGTCATAAAGTCTCTTTAAGAAAGTTTTTTCATTGAATTGTATAGGTTTTTATTGGTGCAACTTAACCATAACGTCTCTTTAACAAACATTTTTCAGAGAATTCCATGGGTTTTTACCAGTGCATGCTATTTTCCTACAACTTACTAATATCATACGTACCTCAACATAGCAATGGTTTTGTCCAATTTACAACGTTTCACTTTAAAAATCTGCCATTTCCCACCTTCTAGCATCATTTTTAACACTTTAATACTTTTTCCACTGTTGTTGCTTCCGTCGACATCTGCGAACGCCTGACGTCACAGTGCCACGTGACCATACATAGACTCAATACTTTTTCCCAACATTTCCATTAGCATTTTGTGTTATGTGAATGGGAATAATGTGGCGTGCATCCCCCATTCCAGGGACTACAACGGGGGATAACGTCCCGGCAGCCCAAGTTATCGGCCAAGCGAAGTGTGTCTGTGTGCGCCTTGATGCCTGTGGGCTTCGGCACGTTATAAATAAATAAATAAATAAATGATGAGGGCTCTGGACCGTTATCCTCCATTGCAGCCCCTTCAATGGGGGATAAAGGCTATTAGCATCCCTGGTTCCCAAAGCGGGAACCCGGGGTGCTAAAAAATTGATTTTTCTTCCTAAAGCGGGACGCCTGCTGCATCCCGCTGTAGGAAGGAAATCCTTTTCCAAGATGGCCTCCATGGAAAAAGAAGGTGGGGCTCAGTACAGAGCCCCTTTTCCCTTTCCATGGCAGCCTTCAGAAGGCGAAGTCAGAACCCTATGACCATATGACCATATTACCACAAGCACATTTTCTTTCCCTTTCAAACCTATCCTACTTTAGAATTACTTTATCACGTAGCCGGTCCCAGGTGGACATGGCCACTTTAACACCATTTTTCATCCCTCGAGGTCAAGGCTAGTGGACAGACTGTCCGGGCCATGACCTCATACCATGACCAGACAATCTGGCCACTGCCCATGGCCACAGGCTATACCTCAGTCACCAAAGGTATATCACTATTTTTTGTACCTACATTATGACACTTGTCAAAAAATAAAACAATGGCACATTTACAAAACCATGCTTTCAGGTCCTTGCCAATGCTCCGCCCACGTTTATTTTTCAAAAGTGTCAAATTGTATGTACATACAATACTCATATAACTTAGGCCCCAACTTGACAAAATCCATTCAGACTTTACACAAACATTCAAGGTTGGGTCTATAATCTTTCTGAAAACTTTTGTCCACATTCGTCAAACGGCAACAAAGTTATAAGCCATCTAAAAATGTTGAGAACCCCTCTAATTTAGCCCCCTCTTGAGAAAATGCCACAAAATGTATTAAAATATTTATATCTAGATTTAAAATCATCTTGCAAACTTCTGTGCAGATTCGTCAAATGGCACCACATTTATAAGCCTTTACAATATTTTGGGACCCCACTCTAATTTCGCTCCCACTTTACAGAATCCCACCAAACTTTCCAAAGTCTTTCAGTACCAGGTCTAGAATAGGATCCCAAAATGGAGTTTCATTGATTGGTGTCAAAGTTATAAGCCATCCAAGAACTGCTCCCAAACATCTGAAGTGTCCCCGAACTTCACAGGACTGTTTGCAGACTTTTACAGTGAAAAACACCTGTTTTTTGGCTTCTTATGGCCATATTCCATCCCATCCACATCACCCTTCAGCTCCCCAGAGTTTGTTTGACAAGAGTAATGTTGTGTTCTTTTATATGTTTTTACCGCAATGCTAGCGGACATCGGACGAAGTCTGCAAATACAACATGGCGGGCATTTCCAAAAATCTGACGCACTTCACGCTCTTCACCATCCAATCAGTGGACGCGTCTGATGTCCGCGGACATCACGTCACCCTCTAAGCCAATTGGATGCCTGTCCGCGGACCGAACACGGAAATGGGTCAGCGGACCAAACCCAGATATCACACATTTTTTTGACCTACATTTTGCCCGTTTAAAATAAAATGCTGGATGGATTTCCACCAAATTTACAAACACACGCTTTCAGGACCAAGCAACTGCTCCTGCCCCAAATCTGGTGAAAATCCGTCCAGCGGTTTGGGCTGTAGGCTTGAGTAAAGTTTCGCTCCATTCAGTCTAAGGAAAAAAAAAATTGGGACCCCCCTATAACTTTGCCCCCCTTGGTGAAAGGGGGAGCGAAGTTATAAGCCACCCAAAAAGTGCTTTTCTTATGAGATGAGCAACTGAACCATAACTACAGGGCCGCTACCGCAGGCCCTGTAATATATATATATACGCGCACCACGAAGCACCAGTAAGCACTGTTTACTGTTCGGACTGGCTGGGAGGAGTGTGAGGACTTTTCTGTATGCTGCTGCTACCGCGCGGGCAAGAGGACATCTTTGGCTGTAACACCGCTGTTGCCTGCAGGTGAATATACAGCGCTCTGGAACTTAACTAAACTCCATTGGATTTGTTTAAATACATAGACTCACGGGCATCTATGTACGGACTCTTAGTCTGAACTACTGTATTAAGTACTGTGTAATTTAAGTACCTTACTATACTTTCTCTCCCTTGATCCGCAGCGAGTGTCACTGGCTCCGCCCCCCTGCCTGCTCCGACCTCTACTAATACCCATGGTGCAGCACACCATGCGCGCGCACCACGAAGCACCAGTAAGCACTGTTTACTGTTCACTGTGAGCGGTGAGCGGTGCGCGGTGCTGGTTTAACACTTTCTTGTCATTCATTACACCGAGTAGAATATGCTCGGTGATATTCTGTAGTGGAACAGAATAAAGTGTTGGAGTTTTGGCTGGTAAGGACAAGTTGTGACCTAGTTGGCTTTGTTTCGCACTTGTGCTTCTTTGAGAGATTTAACCGATTCACTACTTTTTTTTTTTGGGTCATTGTGTATAAGTAGGTAAAAACGTGAACTGCAATCTGCCTTCTGTCATCTGAATATGGGGAAAAAGTAAGCTGCCTTTGCAATGAAAGACATTAGAGCTGATTTTTTCAATGCTGTTAGCACAAGTCGTGCGAGTTTGGCGCGGGCTGCGGCTCTTCCTCTTCCAGTTATTAGTGATGAGGAAGAAGCCTTGTTGCAATGCGCGCAGGACTGTTCTCTTAATTCTAAGAATACAGAGGATTTAATTGATCCCTCGCAATCCCTCTTTGCTGATGAGGAACTATCTGAATTTATTTCAGGGAGGGTTACTATCGCTGTGGGAGAGGTTGTATTGGAGGAACCTAACGTGATGAAAGAAAGCAGTTTTTGCTACAACAATTTTGCTGATACCTTATTTAGTCCATCTTTGGAGGCAAGGCATGCGTCAGATGTGGATGCTATACCTAAAAATCAGCCGACCAACATGGGAATAGGATCTGACCTTGCTGCAACATTGAGCATATTTAACAGACTACTACTGTCGGAAATGAGAAAACAGACAGCAGTTTTGACCAATTTAACCACAGAGTTTTTGAAAATGCCTCGGTATATAACAGAATCTTTTGCTGAGGCATTGAGTAAAGAAACCCCCATTATTTTGGCCCATGTTCAGGGGCTGTTAAGGGATAATGTAAAAACTGTCCTGGACAAATCTGCTTCTCATGAAGAGATAATTACAATTCCATCTACACAAGCAGTTGGGGGTGGTTTACTCTCAGAAAGCCTAACTATTGAGTCACAGGCAGAGGCTTTTGATATTGGTAAAGAAACAAATGGCTGCTCGAAGACTCCTAATAATGATGTCTTTGAGGTGAAAATTTCTAAACGACAGAGTAAGAAATTGGCTAAACAAAATAATAAAAATAATAATAACAATGCGGCAAGAAACAAAATGTCACAAAAATTCATGAGAAAGGTGGATATGCAACAGTTAGCTTGTGAAGAGGGTGCTATGCTCTCGGACCCTACATTGATTCAGACAAATTCGGGGGCTAATGTCTTGACAATGGCTATCACGACTAGACAAATAATTGATGTGGAATGTGCTCAAAGAGGCGCTTTCACAGAAGGGGAGAACACTCTGAGTGAAGCCTTAAAACAAAAGTTTGATGTTATGTTTCAAATTTTTAAAGGTGTTCACTCTCTGGACTTTAGTAAAGAAAACCCAAACTCTAAAGGTGTCTGGGGTATTAAACAACATGAAGGTTGTACTACTAACAGTGTCCCCAAGGTTATACAAATGCCTCATTCTGCATTAGTAAGTTGTGTAGGTCACACTAGAGAATCGATCAATGAAAAACAATCAAAGGTAATAACTTGTGTGAAACAATCTGAAATTTCAGTTAACACTGGTTTGGGCAGTGTAGATTGGAGTAGCAACAATGATGTTGGGAGGACTGACACTCACTCTATTATTGATAACGATGTGAATGGGGAACATGAGCTTCTTTACTCCAACGCTAACTACGAGATAAGTGTTGGTGCTCATGGTACTGATGAAGAGGCAAAAGAGAAAGATTTAAGGCATATTATTCTAAAGGTGCTGGGTGAGAATCAGACCTCTATAAACAATTGTACCATGGGAAAAAATCTTTCTAGACTGCCAACAGGAGAGGTCCCGGTCTCATGTCAGGGGAATGTACCTAGAGGGCAGGGAAGAGCTGACCACAAAGTCAAATTTAATGAACACGAATCTGATATTGTGGGCTCTTTTTCTGATAACCCGGACACTGATTTAAGGCAACCTGTGTTTCCTGAAATCCCGGGCTTGATTTTGAAAGCATTATTCATAGACCCAGGACATATCTCACTAAATAGATCATACATTTTATCTCGATTAGCTACTATAACTGAGCTCAGTTTGATCACTTCTGCGGACATCACTTTGGTTGATTTTATCCACAGATTTAAATATGACTATGTAAGACTTGTCATTCCTTCTCCTTTGGTAAGGTCTTTGTTGCTAAAGGAGGCCAAATCATTTCAAAAACTAAGTTTTGATATCTAAGAACACAAAATTCATGTGCCATTAAAACAGAAGCCTAGGCAGCGTGAAGCAGAGCAACTAGAACCCAGCCAAGCTAATAAGTCTTCTAATGATGAATCGGATCTGAACAAACAGGAATGGAGGTGGTTGGCCTTGACTCTGAGGGAATCTATTGATTCACTCAGAAAACTTGGCAAACCTCTCTAGCTCCTGTGTGACTCTCAAACTGGTGAGCTGGAACTCACAGAGTTGTTTGAATCTTTTGAATAATGAAGAAGTTACGAGCTATTTATCGCAATTTGACTTTGTTCTTCTTCAGGAGACATGGTCAAGGGAGCAGTTCTGCTGGGAAGGGTTTACTGTAGTCACCATTTGTGCACATGGTTCCAATAAGGGTCACCCAAAGGGTGGTCTACTCATAGCTGTCAAACAAGCTAATCTTTTTTCCAAGATGGGGAATGGTGTCTGGAACACCACTTTCTTGTGGCTGCATTAAAATCAGGAACAAATAAAGATTGTTTTTCTGTCCTCTTTATTAACATCTATTGGAACCCTAGCGAATCGACTGACCAGCAACTAGGCAGAGAACAGACCAAATTGGGAGTAATAATTGAATCCTGGCAAGAGACAAACCCGGGAGGTCAAATAGTTCTGGCTGGTGACATCAATGCCAACTGTCTTTGTGAACAGCTACTGGGTGATGAAATGTTGGCCAATGCTGAACAGCCTTCACGGGTGGGAGGTAACAGTATTTTACGTGGAAGCTTGTGGATGCACTTTGCGGAATCCTTGGGGTTAGAACTTCTCAGAGAGGCTCATCATACTTGGAAAGCCAGAGGTTTTGAATCAACTATAGATTTTTAGGAGTGTATGTGACTTTGAGGTTCTGGACTCCTGCACTAGTGATCATTGTTTTCTCACCTTTAAAATGGCAGTTGATTTTCAAATTCATGTTATTGAAAACAATAAATTAAATGGTGCCACAAAAAGAATGTTAAGTTTACTTCGACAATGATAAAGGATTACCTATCCATGTCTGAGCTCCATCGTGATGATTGTTATTCATCCTTAAACTTCTCTGATTATATTAAAAATACCATTGATAACCTGGTTACTCTGCCCGAGACGGGTAAGAAATTGATGACCAAAATAGACACCATACGGATGCATTAGTCTATGCACATAAAATATTATACAGAAGAGAATTTAGACAATTAAAAAAAGAAAGTTTACTGTCGTCTGAATACTACATGAGAAAAAACAAAATTAAACAATCTTATAAAAATTGGTACATTCAATATAGAGCTTCTCGAATGCAGCAGGACGGTGAGTTAATGTTGAAAGCTCTACGTGCATATGGATGTACCAATTTTTGGCATTTGATAAATGAAATTGAAAAACCTCAACAGGATATGGCCATGAATGTTATTAATGAGGATGTATGGCTGGGTCATTTCTCCAAACTATACACTGTCAATGAGGTGACATGCAAATTGACAATTGCTGAAAGTCAGTCTTGGTCTTTAAATGCTTCAGTTTATGATATTATAGATCTCATCAAGAAATAAAAAAACTCAGGAGCCACTGGACGAATAATTTGTCTAATAAACTGCTAAAAATGGACCCGGTAATATGCGGAAACATTCTGTCAACTTTGTATGCTAATATCTTAGAGACCAAGATTATTCCACTTTCACGGAAAGTATCCATAGGCATTCCGGTTTTCAAGAAGGGTTCACGCAAGTGTCCCACTAGCTATAGGTCTATAGCAATTGCTGACCCAGAGTCAAAAATATTCTGCTCTTTGGTCTTAAGGGAAGTGCAAGAATGGATTAAAGCCAAATCCATTCTTGATTCGAAACAAATAGGTTTAAAAAAACATATTGGAACCGATTGCGGGGGTCTTGAATTGAAAACCTTAATAGCCAAATCTATGAAGCAGGGGGAGAGACCTCTATTTGTGGCCTCGATGGACCTTAGCTCCGCCTTCGATCTTGTGGATAGGCAACTTCTGTGGCTAAAGTTAAAAGAACTTGGTATTCCAGCACATTTACTCCAGGTTATTATTGCCCTGTACACAGACACTAGTTTGAAGGTTCGCTTAACGACAGAGGGTTTACTTTCTGAGGCAATCATTATTCCGAACGGGCTAAAACAAGGTTGTATGCTGGCCCCTACGGTTTTCAACCTTTATGTATGTGGTGCTCAAAACACCCTTGGTAGTAAAGGTATGGTGTGCCCCAAACTGAATAATGTGTGCATAGCTTGGATGGCATACGCTGACAATTTTCTTCTTTTGGATAAAACCAAAATTGGACTACAAAGACTACTTTGAAATATTTATAGACAATCTCAAATTTAAAATTAATCCAGTAAAAACGGTTATTGTCCGGTTTGGTAAGAACAATAAAAAAGAGAGTGCTTTTGCTTGGACATGTGAAGGAAAGAGGATTAAGCCACAACCATCTTTTAAGTACCTGGGATTTTACTTTTCTAGCCAGGATTCCACTAATCTGATAAAAAGTCAGTTGACTTTGAAATCAGAAATAGCCATTAGACAGCTGAGGGCTATTAATAACAAATTTGGAAAATGTTCTATGGTCCCGTTGAGGGAATTCTATATCAAAAAAATTATACCACGTTTGACCTATGGAATTGAACTATTCTCTAATGAACTACATGCACATCTGACCAGTATTCAAGGAAACATCTGGAGAGCTGTGCTGTGTTTTCTGCCCAAATGCATACCACTGACCCTAATAAGATATGAATTGGGTTTTCACTCAATTTCTTCCTATGCAACTTGGAAGAGACTATGCCTCTGGAAAAAATGTAAAACATCGATGGATGAAACCTTGTATGCATGTGCTTATCAAGAACCTTTGAATCCTTTCATGTATGCGTTAATAGGTGAAAGTGAGAATTGTTTGAAAGAGCTAGGTCTATCTATGATCTCATTATGTAATAAGCCAGGAAAAGTGAAGATCAGTTTAATAGGCTTTGATTGGCAAAGAACGAAAGGTAAAATCTTAGATTCAAAACTGTATAAATTTGCCTGTTCTACTTGGAAATGGCAACCTGTCATGGAAGGCTACTTAATCAAATATCCGTGTAAGCGGGTGCGTAATGATTTTATGCGCTTTAACTTTAATGTTTTACCCACTAATCAAATAAAATGTATTAGAAATTGCGCCTCAAAAGGAGGTCCATGGTGCAGATTTTGTAAAATCTCTGGTGTTGTGGAAACTTTGCAACATATTTTATTGGTTTGCCCCCATTTGAAGACTCAAAGATTAGAGTATTTTGCGAAATTTGTAGTCTCAACTAATGAAGTGAATAGAGAAGTTATATGGTACAGAATGCTACATGATAATTGTACAAGTTTAAAAATCTGTGTAACAACCTTTTTAAGAAATGTCTGTGACTTGGGTTAATGAGGGTAAAACTTTTTTTTTAGTTTTTTAGATTTTGTGGATCTGAACATTTTTATTTATAATTTGCAATTTCTGGATTGATCAGTTAAAATAGTTTGGTATTTTTATTCTTGTATTTCTTTTAATTTGTTTCTGTAAAATTAATGTTTGATATTTTTGTGATTTTGTAAAGGTTTGTAAATAAACCAAAACAATAAAGGAAAAACAAAAAAAATATATACACACACACCATCAGTGGAATAGCACCTATGTGATAAAATAAAAAAAACGTGTTTTTATTTAGCACTTCATGCTGGATTCATCCCATTTCTAAGTACTGTCATAATAGCTGGTAGAATTGCTCAATTTATATTGCCAGATAGCAGAGTGGGGCCCACAAAGACGCTGAACAAAGACTTTTGCTAAAAAACAGAATTTGCAGAAAACTCCCCTCCTTAGTCAGACTCAACAAAACATGTCAAGACAGTCTTCTGGTAACTGCTCCAAAAGCTCAGGGGTCTCTATGAATTTCACAAGATTTTGGGTACCTTCCCATCACTCACATTCTTTGGCTTCTGACTCTTGAAGTTCTTCTGGGTTGTCTCCTGTTGATGCTGAGATATGACCACTTCCCATCCTTAATGCAGGTGTTGTAGATGTTCATGTGCCTCTGCTATGAGCTGCAGATAAAACTCGATTGTCTCTTCCACTAGCAGCTAAAAAGAGGGCCTGACCACGTCCCGCTGGGGTCCTGACTTCTTCCAGAAAGCATCCGATCAATAAAGCGAATAGGGTGTTCTATGCTGTTTCGGACTTGAGAGAGCACTACCACAAAACCCACTTGAGAGGCATCCATTTGCAGGATAAATGGTTCCTTAAAAATGATGATATAGGGAATCCTTAAACATCCTAAAAACCTTCTCCATACTCTTGGTTCATTTGATGTGATTAAACTTGGATCGTTTGAGCTGGTCAGTCCACAATGGTTGAGAGGTTTGGAATGAAGCACCCATAGTATCCAACCAAGCCAAAAAAAGCTCATAATTTGTTCTTTGTCTCGGGAGTCAGAATGTTCTGTATACATGAAACCTTTGCTTCTTGTGGTTGATCCATTATTTTTTCAACTTTAAACCTTAGGAACTTAACTGAGGGCAGAGTAAGGTGGCATTGTCCTTGATTTGCCATCCTAAGGCTTTGGGCAACCAGGTATAGATGTCACATGTGGTTGTCCCAGTTTTGACTGGCTACCACAAGGTCATCTCGGTAGGACGTTCCAAAGATTATTTAGTTTGAAGTAATTTCTTTAGCCACCTCACGTGATATATTGCGAAGACATTTGTTTATCATGCTGCTGCACATGATAGTTGAGGTCACTGAGAACATGCTTGGCTCAGTAAGGTCATTCCACTTGGTCACCAGCTTATTCTTCAGTGTGGGTAGTAAGAACAGGACAAGACTCTCTACTTTGAACCTCCTTAGTTTGGCTTCACAACCATATAGGTGCTTCTGTTTCTCTTAACTGGTCTGTAAATGGAGCTGTGCCATAGTTCAACCACAAACTTTGGCTTTCCACCTTTGGTTCTTCTAATCCCCCTCAGCTTTCCTTTAGGATGTTTGGAGAGTTTTCTGGGCAGAGAAGAGGGCTCAGGTTATTAGCTTGTTCCAACTCATTGCATCGTACAAATAAGGGTCCTGAGTTTTTTCCTCTTAACAGCCTCTCTGCTCCTGCTCTGGTCCTGATCTTGCTTGATGCCATACCACATGATTGTTCATCCTCCTACTATGGGTTTAACCTTTCTTCATCAGAATCTCACCCATAGCCCTGGCCTTGAGCTAAGCCCTCATTCCTCACAACTCTTAATGACTTCCACCTCAATAGCCCTGTGCACTCCTGTAATGCTCACATGTGGTTTTTGGTCCTGCATGGCTACCATGGATATCCCAGCCTCCCTCCCATGAATCCCGGAGTTCTCCTGAACAGCTCACGCGAGATCCAAACGAGAGGGACAAGGTTGTTTGCCTGCCAATCTCTTCCCTCCTTCTTAAACTCAGTGTATGATGGCTTGCCAGCGTGATTGCATTAGGGTCTTTTGGTTATGGGTTGCGTCCAGCCTAGGCAACAGGGTGTGCATTGTTACAGAATGGTCTAGCCTGGTCCCAAATGCACCAGACCCAGCCACTTGTCTATGTGCATAATGTGCATTACCTGTGGTATGGAGTGGAGCTGTCTTAAAGCTTACTTGAGGCAGCTGCATCACTACTTCCAACAGTGCAGTCTTGCTGATGTTGGCTTGTGCTGTAATATGTCCTTGTTACAATGACTATGATTTTATGTGTCTTTGGTCTCTTCAGAAGGAATTGCCAATATTCTGTATGGGTGTCTCCTCCCAGTTGATGATGTGGTGCCACATGGGACCAAAGATGAGGGTGCACAGGTGCCCTGGATTTCTGGAGAGTACATCTGTAAGTAGCAATGTACTTCTGCTCACACTGCTACCAGTCCAAGGCCTGCAGGTAGGTGTCAGGCTTCGAAACTTTCAGGTGAGTATCTGGTTCAGGTCCGGTTACCTCATGTGACTATCAGGTGCTGTTAATGCAGGTAGGATTCAGGTCCAATGCAGGTATGTTTTAGCAGGCAAGACTGTTGTTAAGATCACGAGCATGGTGTCATCATTATCCTATGAACGCTGAGCACGTGCGGTCAAGGGGGTTGGCCTTAAATAGAAGCACGATCAAGATGGCGGCTGAGCTCTCTGAATCCCACCAGATCATGAAATCTTGTTGGATTTCGTAACAATGCCGGGAGTATGTACACCAAGCTCCTCTTTGAGGGTGTTATGCTGTTTCATAGCCAGTGACTCACCCTCTAACACCCCACTAGGTATACAGTGAAAATGTAGCCAACAAAAATGTAGTCAGTGAAAAAGTTGTGGTGAAAATACCTCTGCAGTGAAAAGGTTGCCAAACAAAATGTATTCAATAAATACAGCTGAAAAGTAGTGCTGCTTGGGTAATTGTAGGTGTTAAGGAGGGTTTAGTGGGCTTGTGATTGCCGGGTTTAGGGTTAGGGTAAGGTTAGGGAATAGAGTAAAGATGTTGGGGTTTGGGTAATCATTAGTTTAGATTAAGTGTCAGGGCTTGTGTTGGGTAGGGGTAATTGTAAGCCAGGGCTAATAGAGTAATGGTTTGCGTAAGTGTTCAAGACATGCATAGGGAGGTTGGGGAGGGCAGGTGATGTTGGTGTAGGATAACGGTTTTAGATAAACCAAGTGGTTAGAGCATTAGGGTAAGTGGTAGAGTTGCCATTAGTGGAATTCTAAGGGTAGTATTAGAGCAAGGGTTTGACTTAGGGCAAGGGCTTTGTAATTTGTGGCGAGCTGTGATGGGGATGGCGACAGGCACACTGTTCATTTTGTCGTTATTTTGTATTGACTAACATGCAAATAATATGCTTTAGCACTTTAGGAAGCGTTAGTGTTCTGTAAGAGTACAGGGTAGAATAGGGGTTATAATTAGAGTTAGGGGAAGGTTTAGGAATGGTCTAAGGATGATTGTGAAGGTAGAGGTTGAGGTCATATTTAGGGTTACAGCCTTGTACTTTTATGTATTTAAAAATTGCTTTTTCGGCGACCTTATTGCTGGCAAGATTTTCACACTTTGGATTGCTTGTATTGAATAACTTCATTTTTGAAAACGTCTTTATGCAGACTACATTTTCACATGACTACATTTTCCTCCTGGGGACATTTTTGCATAGAACAACCCCCCACTAGTGTGAACTAAAACCACAGTGCTTCGGTGGTCATGTGGTCAGACTGCAGTGAGTGGAAGCGTGTGTGGTTTGGATGTGACAGGTATGAGCTGTTATGCATTGGGTGCAAAGCGGGTGTTTGTGGGTCCTGTGGGGTCTGTGCTGGTCTTTAAGGGTCCTGTGATGTCTGTGCCATGTCAACTCCCTCCTGACCTTCAACCGCCTCTTGTCAGCCTTCTACCTCCTCCTGATGTCTTGTTCCAACCCCTCTGGATGTCTTCTTGCCACCACCTCCTGATGTCTTCCTCCACCCATCTCCTGATATCTCCCTCCTTCCACCTCCTGATGTCTTCCTCCACCCATCTCCTGATATCTCCCTCCTTCCACCTCCTGATGTCTTCCTCCACCCATCTCCTGATATCTCCCTCCTTCCACCTCCTGATGTCTTCCTCCCATCACCTACTGACGCCCCTTCTCCCCCTTTTGTCTCCAACCTCCCCACTCTTCCTCGTTTCTCTCCTTCCTCAGCCTTCTATCTGAACTGTCAACGGACTCCAAATTTCTGCCACAGCCGTCTCCAAACGCACCGTAGCAAGCATTGTCTGCAGGAGGACCAACGTGAGCATTATGAATGTTTCTGCGTTGGTTGTTTTCAAGAAAACGAGAGAACACTGGGAAGTAAACCCAAGACAATCCGTTATCCAATGTATTAATATTCAGAAAATTCAATAAATCTTAGAAAACTAATATGATACATATTTTAATATTTTTGAATCTTTGCTAAGAGTAAAATACATTTTCTTTAAAGGGAACCCATCTTTGTTCAGTTCATTACATCAGCAGGATTCATTCCTACATACAGTTCATAAATGTTTCTATTTTTTAAACCCCACCATGAAATCTACAACAGTGTCAACATACTAAATAAATATATTATTGTACATCACATCCATATATACAATGTATACTAGCTACATGCAACTTGGCCCCCTGTGAGAAGGAAGCGCTCAAAGCATAAGTTACCCCACGACTGGGGGTTGGCGAAGGTTCCGCTGACGGAGAAACACTGGTATAACACACCTTGTATATCGCTTCTGCTCTTCTGCAAGGATTTGGATTCCGCAGGGCACAAATGTGGCAATAAAACCTGACATTTTTACAAAAAATATGTATGCACGGAAAAAAGCTTTTGGAATTCTGTTGTCTTTAATGGGTCCTTTGTGGCTTTGCCAATCCCGCTCTAGTTTCCCCGGTGGCACTAATCCTGGTGTGCTGTCTGGCTTTGAGATAGTATAATTTGGGGAGGGTGTATTGGTGGTGACATTGAGCTGTCTGACTACTGCTCACACAGGGTCCAGATGCAGGAGAAAAGGCATGACTCAATGATGGCCACAGATGTTCCCACCAAGACACAGGTAATTGTCATACCAGCTTAACTCTGAAGAGTGTAGGAGTCTTATTGGTGTGTGCTCGCTTAGTATTAGTGTAGTTAATATTTGTCATACTTATAATAATGTATTTATTGATTAGTTATTATAATTTGGTTTACTATTTATGATGTGCCTTTCCTATTTGTTTCCCTATTTCCCTTTTGACCTTTTCCGTATGTCCAGATTCAGGTTGCAGAATGCAGAGACGAAGATGCCCGAGAAACCACACCCACTTGCGCAGATACCCACTTGCAGCTTTGCAGCAGCTCCCATATCCAAAACCCATGGTGAGATGGCATTACCAGTTCTATTATTTCGGCGACTGTGGTGTAAATGGTCCAAAGTTAACATTTCTACAGCTAGACATTGTTGAATAACTTTTTCCTAAGGGCGTTGAAACTAGTGCAAATGCTAAATATAGTAACGTTTTCTTTGGTAGATCTTTCGTGGGTCAAACATTATCTGCTCTGCCTCTGTGACTTTCCCTTCCGCCCTGTGCTGCTCTGTGACTTTCCCTTCCACCCTGTGCTGCTCTATGATTTTCCCTTCCACCCTGTGCTGCTCTGTGACTTTCCCTTCCACCCTGTGCTGCACTGCGACTTTCCATTCCACCTCAAGCCCTTCCTCTTTGTTTCTGCTTTCTCTCCTCCTCTCCCCTGCTGATCTCCTGGTTGAAACTGAAACTGCACTGGTCTACCTGGCTACCCTCTGATCTTGGGCCCAGGACCCCCCACCCCCGTCAGTTTCACACCCGCACTGCACCGTGGCAACCCTTGCACTCAGGGACTGTTTCTGTATCCCTACAGCCCCCTACCAGCACTTGACACCTGATGTCTGCCCCTACCCTTGCACTTGCCACCAGCTGGCCGCACTTTTTATTTATTGGCTTTATTTCATTTATTAATTAATTTATCTTTATTTTTACTGTTATCCTATGTACTCCACTGCCCCCTGCCCCTTCCCCAAGTACTTTTCCCTTCCCCCCTCCACTGCACTTGTGCGATCTCAATGTCACCTGTCCTAGTAAGATCGCTGTCTCTGTCTTCCCTCTGTTCCCCCTCCCTTGCCTCGTCGCGCCTTGAAACACTTGTGTATAGGCGCATAATGAATAACATATCATACACTGTGCTGCTCTGTGACTTTCCCTTCCACCCTGTGCTGCTCTGTGACTTTCCCTCCCACCCTGTGCTGCTCTGTGACTTTCCCTTCCACCCTGTGCTGCTCTGTGGCTTTCCCTCCCACCCTGTGCTGCTCTGCGACTTTCCCTTCCGTCCTGTGGGTCTCTGCGACTTCCCTTTCACCCTGTGCTGCTCTGTGACTTTCCCTTCCACCCTGTGCTGCTCTGTGACTTTCCCTTCCACGCTGTGCTGCTCTGCGACTTTCCCTTCCACCCTGTGCTAATGCTTATTGTATTATGTTTTGCAATGGGAGCTATTTTGCGTGCAGAAGTTTTCACTTCTTTTACCCACTGCAACTAATTCTATTGTTTATTTAATTATTGTTTTGCACAGAGAGTCAGCAAGTATCATGCCCAGTCGGCACCCAATTGCTGGTGTCCTTTCTTTCTATGATTTTACCAACTCAGAGGACGACAAACAACGGCAGGCTAATGGGGCTCCTAGTGGCAAACACAGAGCTTTGCCACAGGGAAGGGATGCCAGCCAACTTCGCCAGCTAAGCAAACGACCATGGTGCTTATTGTTTCTTCCTTTCCCAGAATGGGACTGCAATGTCCACCATGCATCACTACGGGGCTGTTCCATGGGGGAGAATTTCATGGTGACTGTGACAGTGCTGTCCTTTGCAGCGCCTGCGTACCATTGGCTCCCACCCACTGAGCAGCCCACACAAACAGGGTAATTCATGGAAATTCGCACAAAAGTGTCGCACGTGGCTGGCGCACAGCGTGCCCGTGCGAATGTCTGCGCCAGCCGCGTGCGATAAAATCAATTTCTGCGCACAGCGTATTCATGAATTCTCGCCTCCAAAAGCAGACGTGGCACAGAGTGGTGCAGCGAGCCTGCAGCATCGCCAGTTACGCCCCCAAGAACGCCTTCGCGCAAGGAAAAGCCATCAAGATCGCAAAACCATCACCAAGGGCTGCGCCAACCCTGGACCAGTTCACCAGACTAGCAAACAGCAAACGCAAAGCGGGGAACGTGTATTACAGGTTTCGGGAACACGCGTGCGTGAGAAGTTTCACACGCGAACGGGCCTGGGGGAGCGTGTGCGTGTATTTCAGGGGTGCGTGAGAAGTTCCACACGCGAATGGGCTGGGTACGTGTATTTCAGGGGTGCGCGAGAAGTCTCACACGCGATCGGGCCTGGGGGAGCGTGTGCGTGTATTCCAGGGGTGCGTGCGAAGTTTCACACGCGATTGGACTGGGTACGTGTATTTCAGGGGTGCGCGGGAAGTTTTACACGCGATTGGGCTGGGTGCGGGTATTTCAGGGGTGCGCGAGAAGTTTTACACGCGATTGGGCAGGGTACGTGTATTACAGGGGTGCGCGAGAAGTTTCACACGCGATTGGGCTGGGTACGTGTATTTCAGGGGTGCGCGAGAAGTTCCACACGCGATCGGGCCTGGGGGAGCGTGTGCGTGTATTTCAGGGGTGCGTGAGAAGTTTCACATGCGATTGGGCTGGGTACGTGTATTTCAGGGGTGCGCAGGAAGTTTTACACGCGATTGGGCTGGGTACGTGTATTTCAGGGGTGCGTGAGAAGTTTCACACGCGATTGGGCTGGGTACGTGTATTTCAGGGGTGCCGGGAAGTTTCACACGCGATTGGGCTGGGTACGTGTATTTCAGGGGTGCGCGGGAAGTTTCACACGCGATTGGGCTGGGTGCGGGTATTTCAGGGGTGCGCGAGAAGTTTCACACGCGATTGGGCTGGGTACGTGTATTTCAGGGGTGCGCAGGAAGTTTTACACGCGATTGGGCTGGGTACGTGTATTTCAGGGGTGTGCGAGAAGTTCCACACGCGATCGGGCCTGGGGGAGCGTGTGCGTGTATTTCAGGGGTGCGTGAGAAGTTTCACACGCGATTGGGCTGAGTAGGTGTATTTCAGGGGTGCGCGGGAAGTTTTACACGCGATTGGGCTGGGTACGTGTATTTCAGGGGTGCGCGAGAAGTTTCACACGCGATTGGGCTGGGTACATGTATTTCAGGGGTGCGCGGGAAGTTTCACACGCGATTGGGCTGGGTACGTGTATTTCAGGGGTGCGTGGGAAGTTTCACACGCGATTGGGCTGGGTACGTGTATTTCAGGGGTGCGTGGGAAGTTTCACACGCGATTGGGCTGGGTGCGGGTATTTCAGGGGTGCGCGAGAAGTTTCACACGCGATTGGGCTGGGTATGGGTATTTCAGGGGTGCGCGGGAAGTTTTACACACGATTGGGCTGGGTACGTGTATTTCAGGGGTGCGTGAGAAGTTCAACACGCGATCGGGCCTGGGGGAGCGTGTGCGTGTATTTCAGGGGTGCGTGAGAAGTTTCACACGCGATTGGGCTGGGTACGTGTATTCCAGGGGTGCGCGGGAAGTTTTACATGCTCGCCTACAACACGTATTCATGGAATCGAACGTGGCCAATCCGGAAACACGTACGCCAGCAGGAAGTAGGCGTACGTCCACCCGCACAGCATAAAAGTGCACGCAAACAACAAACAAGCTCAGACGCCAGGATGAACATACCGTTCCTAGCAGCAGAGGCCGTGGGATACCGCAGGAGGAGGAGGATAGTCAGGGCCAGAATTTTTACACCCAGAACCAGCCTTTTTGGGATGCCTGATGACCATGTGTATGGGAGGTACAGGTTTCCACCTCACATAATACTCGACCTGGTCAGTGAGTGGGAGGATGACCTCACATCAACCACCCTGTGCTCCCAAGCACTCAGCCCCCTGGAGAAGGTCCTCAATGTACTGCACTTCTTGGCCACTGGATCATTTCAGCGGACAAGTGCCATAGTGGGGGCGGTGTCACAGGCCACGCAGTCACGCTGCCTACACCAGGTCTTGGCCATCATCACTGCACGCCCATCAGTCCACAGGCCCAAAACACCTGCAGAAAGGCAGGCTGTCGTCCAGGATTTCTACAGGGTGGCACAATTCCCCAAAGTGCTAGGTGCCATTGATTGCACCCATGTGGCTCTACGTCCCCCCAGGGCAACTGAGCACATCTATCGAAACCGTAAGCACTGGCATTCCATCAACGTCCAGGTAGTATGTGATGCCAAGGGAATCATCACCTCAGTATACGCCAACTATCCAGGCTCCACCCACGACAGTTTCATCTACAGAATGTCTACCCTAAACCGGGACATAGAAGCTGGGCGGCATGGCGATACATGGCTGCTCGGTGAGTATAAATGCCACTGCGCATGCATGCATGTCAGATACTGAGTAATGTCACAACCCCACTAATGATACCCATCACCACCTCCCCAGGGGACAGTGCCTACCCTCTCAGCACCCACATGATGACGCCAATTCGGAACCCCACCACGCCACCCCAGGTAAGATACAACACAGCCCACATTGCAACCCGGGGCATCGTGGAGCGCACATTCGGAGTGCTCAAGTCACGCTTCCGCTCCCTTGACCGTTCTGGCGGGCAGCTGTTATACGCTCCCCCAGTAGTGTGCAGGATCATAGTGGCAGCATGTGTGCTGCACAACGTTGCAATACGCCGGGGCCTGGCCGTGGACATGGTGGTGCCCCCACATCCCCAACCACATGCATGCCCGCTGCGCATGGGAGGGGAAAGGGCACGGGGTGAGGCAGCCCGTACGCAGCTCGTGGCTAATTACTTCACATAAAATCACACCCCTGTGGAGTGCACACAGCCCTGGCACATACCAGCTGACAATCAATGATGATTGTAACTGACAATTATGATGTGTCAATGGACAGTCAACTGTCACAACCATACCAGCCTGAGATTGTACATCTAGAAGTGTTCCATTGTGTGCTTCCCTACCTACACAAACACCACCAATGCTGTGTTCAAAAGACACACTTCTATGCTGCTAAAATCATTACCCCCTTGCAAGATACAACATGACAACAGTGCCATGTCACCCAACCCCTCCCCAGCACCGCCACCCAACACACCATGGCATGACATGCCATGTGAGAGAAAACAAAGTCATCCCCCAAACATGACACGTGTCACAAAGTACAGTGTCCCTAATGGAAACTGGCCACACACAATATGCCCACATAAATGTAGAAATAACAACACACATGACCAAATACTTACCACAATACAATTGACATAGCATAAACATGACAGTACTAAGGTAAAGGATACGTAGTCTTACAACATGAGAATGCCAGCACATCCACCACCTCCAACTGTACAGTGTTGTTGCCACGCACATCTGGAAGTCCACTGCTCACAACATGAGCTCCATCTCCAAAGTGGACGGCCTTGTGAAGACATGAGGAATGAACCTGCAAATTAGGAGGGAGACATGGATGCACAAGCACACATCAATACACCCGGCAGTGCACAATACAACAACAATATGCACTAGGAATGTATACACAGCATTGACTACAGACTGCCCACACATGTCGTGGGAGTCCAACGTCACTGTGTAAGTCACTGTCACTTGGGCACACCCTTTGCAAGCCCATGGAAACGGGAAGCAGGAGGGGTGTGTGTCTCACGAACCCAAGCATCTAACCCAAACTCAGGACAAGCCTGCATGTGCCCAGCCGGAATACAGTGGATGCCCACGGGAGCCACACAAGGCAACACACTGCAACAAAAAATCAAAAATCAAAAATCAAAAATGGCCATGTGTGGGCCAGGGGGGTAGGGGAGGCCACCCAGGAGGTCCGAGGACAAGGTGCCCACCAACAGCCACCTGTGTGAATGTTGGGAAAAAAAAACACCTCCATGGGCTCATGGCCTGCACAGCTACTAAATTGTGGGGGATTCACTGCTGGATTCGCTCTCCTCAACCTCTGCTGCTGCTGCCACAGGAGGTGGTGGTGCTATGGGAGGCAGCCCACGCAAAGCCCTAGTTTGGTCCTCCATGGCAGCAAGCATGCGGGTGTGGTAGACCTCGTTCTGGAGGGATATGGTGCGGAGATCCCCATGCAACACCCGATGTGTTGCCCAGACCTCCGCCCGAGTTGCCCGGGCCTCCGCCCGAGTTGCCTGCATCTCTGCTGAGAGCGTACGGGTGACGCGCTCCAGCAGCTGTTCCGTCCTGGTGACAGTGGAAGCCTCAAGGTCCACAAGAGTCTGCCTGAGGTGCCGGACCTCTCCCCTCAGGGCTTCCCTCTGTCCCTGGGCATCTAGGGAAATTGATTCCCTCAGATTGTCCAGGGCCACCTGTCTGTCCCTGTTGGACGCCAACATGTCCTCCCTGACTGATTGACAAATGGAGTCTGTTGCCTGCTGTAGTAGCTCCATCTGCCTTTCTGGGGGGACAATGGAAGTGGCCACCCTCTCCATGGCTTGAGCAATCATTTCTGATGATGCTGCCTGTTGGTTGGCCATACCGTATATGGATTGCTCCCATGCGGTATTGCCCGGTGGCGGACGGCCACCGCGTTGGCGGGCACCACACCTGTCTGGGGCAAGGCGAACTGCGCCTTGCTGTGTCGGCAGTGCCTGAAGCTGCAGGACTGCATTTCCCCTCTGATCTGCTGGCCCAGGAACAGGATCAGATGTTGCGGAGTGTGGCCCTGCATCCGTAACCACCACAGGCGCACCTACCAACACTGACATCCCCATAGTGGGCTCTACCCCTGGTGCAGGTGGGTCGGACAGAACAGTATCCCTTCCATGAACACATACCTGGGAATCCACATAGGTCTCATCCGAATCAACACCTGAAAAGAGTTCTGGGGAGGTGCAGCCAGGGACACCCCTGGACAGTATGGCCTGCAGCAAGAGAGGGTTCTCCCCCACCACCAAACCACGTCCCCCACTGGTGCCTGGTCGTGCTTCAGATCCCTCCTGGGCCTGCACCATCTCCTCACCCTCAACAGCATCAAGTGCGTCATCCTCTGCAAAAACATGAAAGACAAAAAATGGAAACAGGCATTAGCACCATGGCATGCAATTAGGCCAGACAAGCTACAGTACCAGTACTTGATTTACACATGTCCCACATGACTATAACCCTCCCATGCATGCACTGTCCATGAGTTGGAAGGGGAGGAAAATGTCAGACACTGATGACACCAAGATGGAAGAGCAACACATTAGCTGCATGCTGGCTAGCAGTGCCATCACACATTGGCCTGGGAGTGGCATGTCCAATACACATACATGACACATGCCATCACACAGATGGCATGTACCATGGGCATGTCATATATGTGACAATAGGGCAGAGTGATGCGCAGTAGAACCGGGTGAATTTCTACAATCAGCCTGAATGAACACAGCTAAATACGGAACAATGTTGTTGCAAGATGCCACTTCAAGGGCAACTGGCGCGATGTAGTGCAAAATGCCTACTGTGGGCAGAAGGGATACTGTAATACCCAAATCCCGGGGCGCCGAATGCATTGGATGAAGCACATGGGTGGCCCAAAACACTCAGGCACACACACCCTGACCTGGCACTCAACCAGAACCCCTCCCACAAACAACATACACATGGATGACACACACATGCATGTGCACTCACCGGACAATGCCTCGTAATCTGGCAGTTCTCCCACACCTTGGATCTGCTCCTCTGTGACGTAGGTCCCAGCAACATGCTCATGTAGAGTGAGTTCAATGTCCTCTTGTGGAGACCCACCTCCAGTCACCAGAGTTGCGGCATGACTTGAGACCAGCTTTTTCTTTGCCCTACGCTTAAGGTCGTTCCAGCGCTTGTAGCACTCAACAGCTGTGCGCCTCACAAACCCAAGGGCACTTATGCTGTCCGCGATGGACTGCCAGTGTGCCTGATGTCGAGCAGGTGTGATCCTATACCCTGAAGTGACCAACATTTCGGCGTCATGTTCGGACACATACTGCACAAGTGCATCCAGTTCGGCATCATTGAAGCTAGGCTTCCTTGGCGTGCCGGACCGTGTAGCCGTGTCGGGGTCATCAGCCTGTACTGGACGAGCACTCTTCCTCTTTCTTTTTGTGGGTGGTGGGGATCCGGAGTGCCCTACGCCGCTCTGGACACTAGAGGCAGGAGCACCGGTGGACTGTGTAGTAGTAGTGTGCGATGGCACACTGACCACATAACTTTCTGCAGGCATTAGATGAAGTGTGATGATGGCAGGGGGAACCTCAGTCTGATGTACCGGGACCAACACTGTCCTGGCTGGGAGAGTCAGAGCTGGGGTGGACGGAGCTGCAGCTGCCCCTGCAGCCTCCCCACCCCGCCTACTCGGGGCAGCAGATGACATGGCTGCCCCTGTACCACGTGGCCTGGTGACACTGGCTTGCGCCGCCACCCGTGGCCTAGACTTGGCGACCTGGAAGTCAGCCTGGGAGTCACCCTGTGCTAGGTCAGGTGCCACAACGGGCCGGTCCAACAAGGGCTGAGCAGGGATGGTGTCAGCCACGTTTCCCTCAACCATGGGGGGGGGATGTGTGTCCCTGACTGGTCCTCCACACGTGGGGGGCTAGGGGTAGTCTGCAAATCCTGGCCACGTTCCCTACCGCACCCACCACGCCCACCTCTTGAGGCTCGGCCACCTTTGCCACCATTACCGCTTGCTCGCCTCCCAGCCATGGCACTGATGGAGTTGTGCGTATGGGAGTTGCAGTAGACAATTGTCCTGGGCAATTGGGGGTCAAAGGGGTAGGGTACTAGATGGAATTCGTACCCAAGTGCTCTAGCAAGGCTGTATGGAACCCCTGGGGAAAGATGACGGGTCACGCAACGCACAGGCACCCCTAAAACAGAAAATGACGTGCACGCGACCCCTCGTAGACCACGTGCATGGGAAAAGGAACCCGCACTACGCTGTGGCACCCAGAAACACAAAAATGAACATATGAGTGTCACACGCAGCCTACAATGACCTCTGAAGGGGTACGCTACACACGGGGCTAGCACAGTTGGTAAATACGTGCGCGACTCACCGTCTGCCTGGGAAAAGAGCGTGAAAAATACGCGCTTGTGCGCGTTGGCAACACCCCCGCTAAAAGAAGATTTGTACACTGTCTGAGGAGACAGGACAAAAGGAGAAGTCAACGCTGTTTGAGGAAACAGGTCGAAGAGAAAATCAGAAAAATACTGACAGAGGTAACAGGGAGTACGAACTAGAAACGCTGTGAAGTAAATCGCGTGTGAACCGACAAGAAGTACAGATTTTACCCACTCGCTCTCCACGAGAAGCACGTACAAGGAAATTACGTACTACACGTACCTTTTAAACCGCACCACACGTCCAACGTCACTTCCGCATATACGCACTGAGGCCCTATCCTCCAATTACGCGGGCTGACACTCGGACGTGCAGTTTTTGGTATTGTAACATTCCCCCGGGTACAGGGAAACGCCCGCGCGTGCCACTACACAGTCGCGCCTGCGCTGTCAGGGCCTTTGGTCCAATGGAATCGCGTACACAGGCCAATCGCATGTGGAACTTCTCGCGCACCCCTGAAATACACGCACACGCTCCCCCAGGCCCGATCGCGTGTGAAACTTCTCGCGCACCTCTGAAATACACGCGCCCAGGCCAATCGCGTGTGAAACTTCTCGCGCACCCCTGAAATACACGCGCCCAGGCCAATCGCATGTGGAACTTCTCGCGCACCCCTGAAATACACGCACACGCTTCCCCAGGCCCGATCGCGTGTGAAACTTCTCGCGCACCTCTGAAATACACACGCCCAGGCCAATCGCGTGTGAAACTTCTCGCCCACCTCTGAAATACACGCGCCCAGGCCAATCGCTTGTGAAACTTCTCGCGCACCTCTGAAATACACGCGCCCAGGCCAATCGCGTGTGAAACTTCTCACGCACCTCTGAAATACACGCGCCCAGGCCAATCGCGTGTGGAACCTCTTGCGCACCCCTGAAATACACGCACACGCTCCCCCAGGCCTGATCATGTGTGAAACTTCTCGCGCACCTCTGAAATACACGCGCCCAGGCCAATCGCGTGTGAAACTTCTCACGCACCTCTGAAATACACGCGCCCAGGCCAATCGCGTGTGGAACCTCTCGCGCACCCCTGAAATACGCGCACACGCTCCCCCAGGCCCGATCGCATGTGGAACTTCTCGCGCACCCCTGAAATACACGCACACGCTCCCCCAGGCCCGATCGCGTGTGAAACTTCTTGCGCACCCCTGAAATACACGCGCCCAGGCCAATCGCGTGTGAAACTTCTCGCGCACCTCTGAAATACACGCGCCCAGGCCAATCGCGTGTGGAACTTCTCGCGCACCCCTGAAATACACGCGCCCAGGCCAATCGCGTGTGAAACTTCTCGCGCACCTCTGAAATACACGCGCCCAGGCCAATCGCGTGTGGAACTTCTCGCGCACCCCTGAAATACACGCACCCAGGCCATTCGCGTGTGAAACTTCGCGCGCACCCCTGCAATACACGCACACGCTCCCCCAGGCACGATCGCGTGTGGAACTTCTCGCGCACCTCTGAAATACATGCACACGCTCTCGCGCACACCTGAAATACACGCACCCAGCACAATCGCATGTGGAACTTTGGCGCACATTTTTTTCCTGCGCAGGGACGCTACTGCCTGCTTTCGTGTGGCGGACATGTATGGGCCTGTGCGCGTCTTTGGCCGTGCGCTGTTTTTCCCTATTCCATTCCATGAATACATGTTGTAGGCGAGCGTGTGGGCGTTCCGCGCACTTGCCTCCTGTACTTCCCCCGTGACGCCCACATTTTCACGAGTTGTTCCCCATTCTGCGTGTAACGCCCCGTGTTACGCCTACTTTTGTTATGTGCGCCGCGCTATGTGCGAATTCGCTGTGGCCTTATCGCACAGCGTTCGATGACTTGTGCGCCAGCATGCGCCAGCATGCACCGCGCACTTTTTCAGCACACATCCCACATTTTGCACGTGCACGGACTTCCATGAATAGATGTGCGCTGTTTTCTATGCGATAATCGCACTTGCACTGCGATTTTTGCTATTTCACTGCGAATCGCACACCAGAGCGCACAAATAAAGGAGCAACATTGCAGTTTGTGCTATTTGCAGAAAGGGGGTTATCAGGGGCAAGCTTGGTGGGCATCCGGGCGTATTGAGTCAGAGAACCCATATGAAAAATCAACAAAAGTATGTATGGAACAAATCCTGAATGAACAGCAGTGCCACGGCCAAGCTGGAGACCCATGCACCCTCTTAGCCTCTGCAACCAAAACCACAAACCAGCGATGGAAGCCTTGCAGGAAAGAAATGCTGATAATCCTACATGCATTGTTGCTTAGCAGTTCGAAGTGTGGCGTGCTGGAGTGAGGCATCAGACACAAAGACGGCAATTTGGCTAAAGAATTTCATTAAATGACCAAACGAAAGTCTATCTTTCCCTAACTCTAAAGGGGAATCCCTACTTAAGGGGCTCGTCATCAGGATGAATGTCCAACACAATATTATCGTCCTCTGTCCAAACTCCTGCCCTAGCTCTGCCACTATGAACAAAACAAAACATAAAGAGCAGGTGCGGCTAGTCCATAATGGACGGATGGGCCGCGACCTAATCCCGAGAATCAACGCATGCCTAATAGACCATGCCTGGCTGGGGCGGGTGTTGCTAGGTCTGGGAAGGACCCGGGGCTACGCTAATTCTGGGACTGTCGGGGCTGGGGGCTAGATAGCCTTTTTGGTTGTAACCCCTGAGCTTCTATCTGGGGCGACAACCAAAAGACCCAGGGCTATAGCCCCCTCAACCCCTCCCACCCCTTAGCAACGCCTCTGCTGGGGCATATATCTCTCTCAGCCAGTTATGGCCTGTTCGTTATGCAGGGAGGGGGGGCGCTCCCGTACAGCTTCTTCACATTGCACTGAACGTGAAACTCGGGCGTTGCATTTTCAGAGACCCTGTCATGCGCAAACCGCATGTCTGGTGCTCTGAAACTTCATTCCGAGCTTCCTGGTTCCTAAAGGTTTGCAGGCGCTCTGAGGGATCCTGGAGGGAGAGCACTAGAGAGACCGGCCTGAACTGCATATGAAAATGGTCTGTCTGTGTGTGTGTATTTGAGAGTAGACTGTGTGAGAGTCGAGAGGGGTGCAGGTGTCTGTCTGTGAGCATGTTTGTTTATGCGAGGCTACTTATGTGTTATGCGTGTGTGCACGTGTTTCTGTGGGCCTGATTTACAAAGCGTTTTTAAATGGGAAAATTCTATTGAAAACGCTTTGTAAATGAGGCCGCGTGTGTGTATGTTCAAAGGAGATGTGTGCCTGGGGCAAGGTTCATTTTATTGTTGCCCATAAACTAGGAGGTGACCCGTCCCTGACCCATCCACATTAAGAGTGACTAAAAAACAAAGGTTGCGCTTCATCCCTTCATTTTCTTTTCTGGTGGCAATGTTAACTTTTTTAAACGTAGTATAATTGAAAACTCCCATTACAAAACAGAAAGAGCCATAGGTGACAAGTATTGGCGTGCAGAGTGCAACTGCCTGTTCCTCATCAACAGGGGCATGGACCTTGCTCTGACCCCCTGCCCCCTGGGGATGAAGTCTGCTATTATGCACTATTCAGTAGTCTAAACGAGATTGTGCGCTGTAACTGGCTATGAAACAATATGGTCCATCATGAACTGCACTGTTGGTAATGCAGTGATTTGGATCTGAATAAGGGGTCCGCAATACTCTTCCCATGCCAGGCTGGTTATCCTCCCAGGTTGGGCAAAGCTTGGTTAGGAATGTGTCCTTTAGTTATCCAAAGAGACAAAACAAATGTGGCCGTCAGATACCAGTTTACAGAGAAGCACCTCAGCAAGAGGCCATAAAAGACTGGGCCCCATTACAAGTATGGCGGAGCGGGAACAAATTGGCGGTAACGGAATTACAGCCAATTTTCCCACTCTGCCATACTACGAGTATGGCCCTGGAGTGGCATGCTGGAGATAAATCCTCAAACTCTCTGCTGACAAATCGCAAAATCGGCAGAATTACACCAGAAAAGCCCCATAGAGTCCTATAGTCATAAAAAATGGGGATTTACACTCCCACCGCCATTTGCAATCCAGCGTTAATTCCCCCGGATCAGGTGGCAGCAACGGTAATTCAGTTGGGCGGTATTTCGGCAAATGTATTATTAGTATTACGCCCAACTCATAATGAGCCCCAATTGGCATGAACAAAAAGATAGCTGATATCAGTGAACCACAATACAGAGAGAGGAGTGTAGCTGCAAAGTAGATGGGAAAAGCAGGCAGAGATAGAGATGAGAGAGAAAAGATGGACGTTTACAATAACATAATGCAAGACAGTTCAACAGTACATTATACACATAATATGTTGCAGCATAACGTTCCATTTTACCATCACAGAGTTACCACCCTTCACTCCCCCTTTCATCACATAATACCTTACAATAGTCCTTTATTGTATAGAAACATTAGACAACATGCTAAACACTTGCATCCCCTTAATAATAAATCAACAATAGTAACTAATGTGGGAACTGAACATTAATCAAGCATTTTCAAACTATTTCTCAGGAGGCAGTATGTGCGCCATCTCTGGATGTCCCCCTTTGCTGCCCACTTTCCTCCAACACCAATTCGATCAGTTATGGGACTTTAGAGGCAATGGAATGCATGAAATCATTCAATGTATATTACATTCCTAATGATAATAGCCATCAATCTTTAATTTACCTCCTGTTCAATTCTCTGGTCATATCTTAAAAATCTTGCCTCTTTGCCTCTGTGGGAGAGGTAGATCCTGATATAATTGTACCACCGATCCCACAAAACATAAAGGAGCTTGTCTGCATGCCTCTAAAAGGATTTTCTCTTTAATTCTGTATGAAGAGTCCTTAACTACCATATCCTTTGGTTTGGCTTTGTCTTCTGTGGTGTGTCAGAAGAAGGTGACAGACTCAGAACTTCAATTTTGGAACTTGTGTTTATTCAAATAATATACAAAAGGCATACCTTTCCATGGGCTATGGTATTCCCTACCTTGCCAAACTAACTAGGGTGCTCGTCATTCGTCGGTGAGTCCAAAAGTGAAGTCTGTTGACTGTCCAAACACTAATCTACAAAGGAATGTGAGAGCCCAACTACTGAGAACAAACATGGGTCGAATACCCTGTTCTGTGGAATTTCTTCCACTCAGGAGGGTCTACAACCACGTTGGAGCCTAAACGTGGTTGTAGACCCTCCTGAGTGGAAGAAATTCCATATTACAGGGTATTTGACCCATGTTTGTTCTCAGGGGAGGGGCTCCCACACTCCTCTGTAGTTTTGTCAAACTTGGGGTTTCACCCTAAGTAACCCAGGGTTATCCAGACATGGACCCCTTGCTCATTGTGCCTTACAGAGGCTCAGCTTCACCTCACTGAGGAGGCCCAACAAGGCTGAAACATGTGTCTGGGGTTGCTGATGGTACTCTGGTTCAGAGGAGAATTGCCAAGCATTTCAGTGCTGGACTGCCCTTGTGAGTGGGACAAAGACCGATATGCAAACTGAGATTTCTCCTCTCTGAAGGGTGCAGTGAGCTAAACGTGGTTGTAGACCCTCCTGGGTGGAAGACATTTGTGGCACAGGGTATTTGACCCATGTTTGTTCTCAGTAGACGGGCTCCCACACTCCTTTGCAAACATTAATCTAATCGGCCCCTATCACTACCAAAACAACTAACGCACAGGAGAATGGCTCCCTTCTTCTGCACGCTGCTTTATCACCAATTTCAGGTAGTAAAGTATCTTCAGATAGTTCTAAGTTATCACTTCAAGCAAGTCAATAAGTTAATGGAGGGGACATTTCCACTCTTTCCCCTCTCTCCTCTAGGGATCTCTTAGGATTTTATGAGCTTGCTTTTCTCTTCTAACTTGTGGTTCATTTACTCTTTGCTTGTTACACATAATTGAAACTCTCTCCTGTTTCAATGTCCAATCCTTATCCTGATTAGCACAAAGTATAGTGTTCCAACTACAAGTCTCACTCTTCTTACTCTTCTTAGATTTAATTAACACTTGTACGTGATTCTCGCTCTTCTGATAAAGTTGTGCCTCACTGGGACGAGTATGAGTTACTCAATGATAATTCTCACATTTCTTATAACCCTTTGTCTCACTGGGACAAGTATGAGTTAGCCAGTGATGATTCTTACTCTTCGCAACAACTTGTGCCACACTGGGACGAGTATGAATGACCCAGTGACGATTCTCACTCTTCTCAACAACTTGTGCCACACCGGGATGAGTATGAATGACCCAGTGATGATTCTCACTCTTCTCAACAATTTGTGCCTTACTGGGACGAGTATGAGTTACCCAATGACGATCCTTACTCTTCTCAATAACTTGTGCCACACTGGGACGAATATGAATACTCCAATTGTTATATTTGATGCACTCCCCGGGTCTCCCGCACTCCCCATTATGTTCTTCATAAAGGGGCTGTGTGACCAGGTCAACATTCTTGTTTGCGTTTGCTCTTTTTCTTTTCAGGAGGGCATCTTTACTCGTGACTCTTTCTCCTTTCGGCACACTCCAGCATGCTCCTCCGTAAGTGATCTTGGCGTTGGCAAGAGACTTCCCCGTCTCTACGGTCAAGTCACCACTTCTCCTTACGTCCCTCTTGGGACTGGTCTCCAGCTCTGTTGCACTAGATAGCCACGCTACCCGGCAGTGCAATTCAGGCACCTGCATACACCAGCTTCCTTTCAGCTCGGGAAGCAGTGTTTCCCTGTGTCCCTCAGCCCAGCTCCAACAGCTGTTTTGGAACTCTCGGGCTTCTCTCTCTCGTTCTCTCTCTTCTCCCACATTTATGACACTGCGCTCGGACTTCCCCAGCGCAGCCTGAAATTCCTTATACTGTGTTTTGCTGGTATTCAGTATTACTTCAGTAGTTTTCTTTGTCCCAGTGCCACCTGAGTAACTCTCCTCAGGGGTTCTTTAAGGTTCAACATGACAGTACAAAATATCCACTGATCCTTCATGTTTTCTTTCAGTAGAGCTTATCACTCCCGGTTTACAGGTGAATTGGGTAGGAAGTTCCTCATGGGAATCCTTGTACCTAAAGGGGAGTCTCTCCCGGTGAGGTCCCGCTTGCCTCTACACCTAGGGAGCGTATCGCTTAGCAGGTTCACCACCCTAGCCTCACAGGGAAAGGCTCCTCCCTTGGGAGAAGTGACTGAATCCCACGATTCGTCACACTTCCCTATTATGTTTCCCCACTTCATGTGCCTGATCCAAAACGTTATCACCGATATGAGAAGAGACTAAACTGTCAGCCCACAATTTTTTTATAATGCAATCATATCTTTGCCTTCTGTTGCTTTTTTCAAATCCCAAGTTCTGTTGTACTCACCTGGCCTAGTTCTACAAATCTACACACTTGCAATCTAGCTCCCAAACCTTAATTTCTGTCCATTCTTTTAACACAAATTCCTGCTTTTCAGTGATTGTTTGTATGGCTGGCTATTTTGTGTCTACGCATTCACTTATTTGTCGATTATCTAATTTGAACTCTGCTATCCATTCAGTAATTTCATATTTGAAAGAATCACACTGAGATTTCATACCTGCATTTTCCCTGAAATTCCCCAAAGCAATGTAGCAGATCTGATTTTGGGAGAGGGTTTTACCGGCTCATCAAAGGCATCACCATTTTAGAGCTCTGAGCGGATGCTGCTGAAGTCGCTGACTAACACATTTGACTATCCTTTTGGTGTATTTGTCTGAGGACCTGTTCATTTAGGAAATCTACAGAGGACTTGTCAGACAATGTGAATCTTGATTTAATGACATTAGCAATGTAACTTGTAAAAAGGCAATCCTGTATCATCAATATTTCTTGAAGGGCTCAGTAATCTCAACCCACAGATAAAAGAAAGACACTCTGAGCAGCAAGAGTGGAAAAATAGCTAGCCCTAAGATTAATTAATTAATTAGTCCACCTTCCTCAAATTCTCCATGCTCAGAACAACATTCAAAACCTGACTTCTTCCAATCTTCAGCAAATGAGCTTCAATTTAAACAACACAGTCTCAATGAGACCAATTTGATCTTGCGGGAGATGCAGCTATTGGTGTTTATAATTCATTAGGCGGGGTTGAAACCATGTATGCCGGGATGCATTCCGACATCAGCTCTTTGTTGTTAATGAGAGCTCCAGGCTCAAGCATCCATGGTGTATAAAAGCCCACACCAAGGGTCACCTGTCACTGGGCCTGGAGGTTGTGGGAGCTCCCAGACTCATTTCCCTGATGAGAGGACCACCCTGTCCTCCCACAGAAGCTTCCTACCTGCATGGATGCACTATTTCAACTCAGCCATACTACCTGTCCCTCCGAGTGACGATAGGAACCCTCTGCCTTCCATTCAGCTTGCCTAGGCACCAGAGCGGCCCAGCCCTAGTGCATCCTCCTCATCCGGGCCCATCTCATTTGCCACACCGCTCCTTAGTGGCGGACGTCTTTTGGCTCCCACACGCCATTGCTTTGAGATCTTCTTATGTGGTTTTCACAGTGATCACTGTACCACTGGCTTCATTGCTAATCTCATATCCTCTTGGGGATCTCCAACCCCATGGAGGACATTTCTTTCCTTGTGGGGAGAGCAGGAAGAGGCCCCACCGGCTTATGAAGGGCAGGATCTTACAGAACTCAAATCCATTAGGGACGGCTGCTTGTGACACTCCCATGATCATTGCTTAAATCATGACACAGGTCCAAAATAAACAACCTAAATAATGAAACATGCACCTATGCTGCTGTGAAATAATTAGTATCACAATATGCAACATTGCGTTTGTCACAGGTTGTTGTCAACAGGCGCATAGACAGTGCTCTATTTTTAAGTTTTTAATTTGTGCTTTTCTTTTTTTTCTGCAGCTGCCTGGGAATGTGAGTGCCAGGAGTACATTCCAAGAAAAGAGAAACAAGAAGGCATGCTTAGCTTTTCATAGGATGCCAGTGCTGAAATCAAGATCTTCTGGCAGGACCACAACGCCACCCCTTCCTCCATCATGATGAACTTTGCCACAGAGTGAACCATGGCCAGTCATAACTGCAAGAGAAAATAATGATAGGCTGTGAGGTAAGGCACAACGTGAGTGGGCATCTGGGGTCACAGAGGGAGGGGCAGGAGGAAGAAGAGGGATAAGAAAGAAGAGAGGAGTGAGAAGGGGAGCAAGGAAGAGAAGGAGGGAGAACACAATTCAGGGCTGGTCCTGGTCGACTCCAACACTGCTAGCCTACTCATCAGCCTCCCTGTATCTGTAGTGCTCTATTGTGCTTCCTGGAGTGCTCCCTAAAGATCCTGGCCTCTGTACAGAGCACTGTCTATCTGCATCACAGCAGAAGCAAACCACACAACTGACAAGTCAACCCGAGGAAGCCATGCAGACCCATGGTGCCGGGATCTGTTTAGCTCTTGTGCCATGGTGGTGCTGATGTCAGGGGTGGTACTTGTGTTGGGGAGATGCCAAGCTGGTGGGGGTCATTATGCTGGTGGTGGAGGCTGAGCTGGTGGTTGCCATTATAGTGGTTATTGTCACCTCATATCCACATTTTGGCGGTGTGTGTTCCCACAGGCAATATCTGTCAGGTGAAAACTTTGCACTGGTGATTCCAGTGCTGCAGACCGGCTGCACTGGTTGCAGGGGATGGTGGCTGCATCCTTCATTTTCGCTACGTCCAGAAACCTAGAAGTAGCACCATGTCCATTATACCGACTCAGTAACTGCTTTTGCTGGTCTGGTTGGAGCTGCTGTATGTCCTGGCAGTGCTAGGCTGAATGTGATCACTGTGCTGTAGGTCACCATGCTTGTGTTAGTCGCTGTGCTGGCGTTTGCCATGCCAGTGATGGTTGCAAATGCCACTGCTCTCCTTTGCTTCCACACTGGTGGACAGTACTCCTCCTCTGCACCACTACCTGTCTGCACCAATGACTCCACGTCTGTTGTGCTTGTCTTCAGAGGAACTGCAAGAACCTCTAAATCCAGCTGCCTCCCCTGGACTGGTGTTGGAAGGCCAGGTTATCTGAACATCGATGTTGATGGCACCATGTTGTCCCCTTACAAGCGTAATAGGTGAAAATATGGTTGTTTACGAATTGTTCGTTTTACAACTGTTCGAATTACAATTGACCTTTTCAGAATTGACCGAATTGTGAAGGTCAATTGTAACATATATGTGGGGGGAAACCCCCCACAACCCCTCACCCAGTGCCAAACCCCCAAAACCCCTATATATATATATATATACGGTCAATTATGAAAAGGTCAATTGTGACCCTTTAAATTCGGTCAATTGTTCATTCGAACAATTGTAAATGAACAATTTGGGTAATACGGAAAAGATGGCATTCCTCATTGTTGGTTGCTTTTTCCGAGTTATTTGATCTGAGGCACACCCGCTCCAGTGTCTAGAAGATGATGTCACCTAGGGCACTCTGCACTGCTAACAAATCCTAGGCTGTAACACAATGTGTTGCCTACTCTTCCTCCACCCTAGCTGACACTACTTCATGTAGATGGAACCCGGCTGGCTTCATGACGCAGATCTGTTTACCTAGGGTTGAGGGGAAAAAGATTAAAATGCCCAAAGGTAAAGCAAGATAAAAGGAAGGAAGGAAGGAAGGAAAGAAAGAAACAAGAAAGGAAGGAAGAAAGAAAGGGTTATAGGGGCTAGAATTTTGAAGGGGAATCTGACGCAAAATAGGCGGCGGTAAAGTAAAAAATGATAGGGATGAAGAAGGAGTGGCATGTAAGGGAAGAACTGAGGAATGTGCTCGTACTGCTGTAAACCTCTCCCTCCAACCTCTCCTGACTCTCACTCTCTCTCAGATAGTTTGCCACGCCCACTCTCCAAAAACTCTGCTCCAATTGATGATAATCCTCTTCACTCCCCAACAACTCTCCATCGTCTGTTGACACCTCTCTCCTGTCTAATCTCCTCGACTCCACAACACTCTCTTCCTTTTGATTACAACTCACTCTGGTTTCTACCTCCTCCAGACTCTACTTCCAACCTCCAACCTTCTCCTCCTAATCCCCACCCAGTACTCCTCGCTCTCATCACTCTGTGCTAAACTGCTTCCTCCAATTCCTACTTGAACTAACCACCATGCCTGACTGAGCTGGCTGCATTATGTAGTAGAGTGTCTCCTCCAATTGGGTAGTGCTTACTGATATTGAGGACACTGATGGTGTGATGGTTGTGGTGGCTTGTGATTGGGCCTTAGGTTGGTTGTCATGTGGTTTGTAACAGGGCTGGCATGAGGCTACCTGCCATCATCTTGGATTTCAGAAGGACTATGGGCAGGTGTATACTCTGCTTCCCCTCCCCTAAAAGCATTGGTGTCATTTGATGTATGAGTCTGGATCCCTCTGCTCTTTTAGCATGTCAATATGGAGTCAGAAAATCCCTTTGTGAGCAGGGGAGCTTGCTCCTCCGTCGTGCAGAGTTTGCAAGTGACGTTTAGACAATGGTGTGTCTTTATTTCCCTGCTTGTTACCTGTGAATCAGTCTCTCATTGTTCAAACACGGCTTTGTAACTTGGGGACTTCTGTGGGCTGTGCGGGTATTAGTCACAATGGAAACTGATTCCTCCAGCACCCACACTGAAGAAAAAAAATGCATTTCCTCATTCATCAGCGATTATGAAATGTTGTAATATGTTTTCCTTAAAGGGGAGACTTCCCTTCCTACACTAGAGTTTTGGGTCTGGATATTAAGCCTGAATCGCCCTCTGGTAGTGTTCACCTTATGAGAAGGAGTTTGCCTAGTAGCTATGGGCAACCCCCTCTCCTAATTCTGGTCAACCCTAAGGGTAGGAGTGGTGATAGGGAGTAGAGGGTCCCTGTGATTGCCCCCTTGTGGTCCTGTATGGCAGTGAGGTTAGTGTGAGAATCAATGTTGACTGCCCCCTTGGGGGCCTGGCCGTCCAGTAGGTTTGGAAGGTGGGTGAGCCTTCCTGGGACTCCCCCTTGGGGTCCTGCCTTTCAAGGGATGAGAAAGGGTTGAATACCCCTGTGACTGCCCCTGCCTTACTACAGGGAGGATTTGGGTGGGGTGGTCTGGAGATCCCCCAGATACCTCCTCTGGGGCCAACATCCACTAGCTTTGGGAAGCCCCGCGCCCCTTTGACCACCCAACCCTAGGAAGGGCACTTTGTCACATTGCTGACTAAAATATACTGATATACCGCCTCATCACGACTTGGGCGGTAATGGTAACGCTATTAGCCCTACCGCCGAACTCCCCGGCGCTAATAGCGCCTGATCACGAGTTCGGCGGTAATGTAAGTCCCCATTCCCCACTGAGCCCATTCGGGAATGCCCCATTCCCCATTGGGCTCAATGGGGAATCTTCACGCTAATACCGCCGGCGGATTTCCCGCTGGCGGTAATAGCGCAAATTGTCGGCGGATTTCCCCCCAGCTCAGAGCTGGGGCGAAATCCGCTGAAGCCCTGATTCGGCGGACCCTTAAATCCGGCGTTAATAGCGCTACTGCCGGATTTAAGGGTTACCGCCGAAGTCGTGATGAGGCCCATAGTTTTGTTATCAAAACGTCTTTTAAAATGTTTATGTTGTAAGTTTAGTTCCAGCAATGGGAAAGTGTGTTGCACAAGAGGGCATCTCCTCATTCTTCCCCTTTCTCCCCCTTCCACCCTGTTTGCTCCCTGAACTCTGAAGTGGCTTTGCATGTGGCATATCATAAAAGCCCGATCACTAAATAACTGTTTGGAAGTGGACATTCCACTTGACGCCATTCCAGATCATTTCTTCTGGATTCAGTTGGTGACTAGGAGTGTCTGTACATCTCCCGATTCCTGAACAGCTAGGAAAGAAGAAAGTGGTGAGTTGTGTCCTCAGTCTGCACTGCAATCCCCCTATCTCTCCCTGCCTGTACATCTGCATGTTGTGCCCCGTGAGCGCCACGTTTTCCATCTCCTTTCCCCCTTTTCCTTTGCTGCTGACCTCCCCACTTTCCCTTGTCACGCTTCACCTCCCCTTCTCACTCCATGCCTATGTTGAAGCCAAAACTATTGGCTTTGCCAATACTTATGTTCCTTTATTTCCACCACTTCATCATCGCCAGCCCCAACCCTACATTTACATAGTCGTGGTCGTGTCGGGTGGAGCTTCGCATGGTTTGGGTAAAGTAGGGTGGAGCTTCGCATGGTTTGGGTAAAGTAGCTGACGCGAGCTCAACTGGAGCTTCAAGTGATGGACTGGAGAAAGCTATCCACGCCCTGCCTGCTTGTGCCAAAATACAAGAATTGAGAATTCCTGCCTGACTTCCGGTCCCAAACTTCAGCACAGTGCCTCACTCCTGGGGGCCTGCAATCTTCTCCCACTGACTCCAAGGTGGTCATTCTTGTAAGGCATCACACAGAGCGAAGCGTGCAAATATCTTTTTCTTCTGCCTCAATGCTATGTGTGGCATGTAAATGGGGAGTTCTTTAGGATGTGTTGAGCAGAGATCGTTGTCTGCCACAGGCCACGCGTGAACTGGAAAGTCACATTTGTACCTGAAACCACCTCTTGCCCAACAGCTACTACCCAATCAGTGCCTTCTTCCATAACAATGAAAATGAGTCAGAAAATAACCACCCTTTTTTAAACTGTCTATTGTATTTCCCTGAGGTCTGTTGGTTTAGCTCATCTAAAAACGGATGTGTTTTTTTGGTCATTTACATTTTCTTTACATCATTTGTAATAATAAGCTGCATGCCTATCTCAACAATCACAGCAAGCAGGTGATCATGGCAAGTAGTTTTATTTTCTGTAGTTATGTGTCTGTAAATATTGAAGTACAGTTCCAAAATCCACAGGAGATCCTTTTAAGGATGACATTACTTTGCATTCTAGTACTTGTAGTGTTAAAACAAACATCAAAAAGACAGGTGAGTCTGTCATCCATGCTTCACTAATACTTAAATATTGCTCGCAGTACATCTGCCAAAATTCCCATGGAGTCCTAATGATTCCAGATATGGGGAATTACACTGCCCTACCAAAACCTGTTATCCCATGGGTTTATGGGGCGAGTTGCGGTAACGTTAAACTGTAGAGAATCCTTCTTGGTGTGTACCATTGCTCAGACGCTGCTCCATCAGTTCGGGACCAGCTTGAGCACGTTCATCGCCCTTTGCATGACACTGTCCTGTGCAGCCGCCATCTTGGGTACAGGCACAGGCAACAGGACGACTGAGTCGCGGCGGGAGAGTTGGAACAGCCACAGCAGTTTCCTAACAGTTAGTCCCCTCTCAGACGACCTCCTTAGGGGTCCTGGTTCATGAGTGTACTTCACATGATAATCTTAAAAGAAAGAGGGAAGCTTATATTAGCTGCTGGTTCCCATGTTCTATCTTTAGGGCCATAACCATCCCAATCCACTTAATAGTTCAGCTTTTTCTTTTGCCACCGGAATCGACTATACAGCAGACCATGTGATCCTCCTCTGGCTGCACCCTCACTGGAGGAGGCCTTGGGTATGTCTTTGTGAACAGATCAGAGGAATGATATGGTTGTAACAAGGACACCTGAAAAACATGATGTATTTTGTTGTGCTGTGGAAGCTGCAGCTGGAGTGTTTCTGGATTTACTGGATAGTAAATGGCATTGGGTCCAATACACCTGGGTTTGACTTTCCTAGAGGTACCATGGATCGAAATGTGCTTCATTGACAACATTCCCTTTGTGCAATGGAATACTGAGGTTTTTGTTGCCTTTGACGGTCTGCATATGTCTTGGCTGATACTTAACTTTGGTAGAGATGCTCATTGATCTGCCTTTGTTCAATTTGCATTGTGTAGACTGTGAAAAACCTGAGGGTCTTTCCCTTCCCACTTCCGGGGGATCTTCCAAACAAGTGGCCAGGGGAGGGTCATTGCTTTTGGATCCTGACCCTGGGGGCAGACTAGCGAGGGAGGATCACCTGGGTGGAAGGACCCTTAGGATAGGACCTTAGGAAGGATATAACAGCATTGGAGAGGGATTACCTGAGGGTGAGACATGGTATTCCCCCCATTCAACTCACCCCCATGCAATATCCCCTCAGCCTATTGTCAGCCAGACTCAGGGTTTCCCCAGAACTTACACTGCTTCTCATGATGGAGCAACTTCATAAAGAGGGACTTTACACTTTCTATGAATGTCCCATCAACAAGGTCAGGCGAAGTCAGGCATTTAACTTTGATCACCAACACCTGAGTCCAACTGAGAACCGAACTACGTATGAGAGGAGGAACCAAGGTTCGCAAGGGCAGCATGGAAGGCCAGGAAGGCAAGGGTGAGTTCGAGAAGGAGAGCAGACTAAATGGCATTCAACTGAGCACAGGCTTTCAAGAACAAGGGGTGGGAGAATGGGAAGCCAACACACTACAAGTTTGCTGGTTGGAGCAGGAAACAGCGTGGCGAGGGAGCCATGTCTCCAAGAAGCCGAAATGGTTCTTCAAAGACAGCCGAAAAGCTGGGTAATCCCTCTGAACTGTGTGCCAAGAGAGTGCTAATTTCCCTGGGACAGCGAGATCGCCCAGGAAGGTCTGAGGGGCAGGTGAGAGAGACCCCCTCGATCAGCAGAAATTGGAAGAACACGTTGCCGAAAGCACAACCAGTAAGTTCAAAGTGATGAGAGAGTCCGGTTTGTGAAGACGTGAATGAATAAAAAGTTGCAGTACGTGTAACAAGTCAGACGCGTTGAAAGAAAGCTTTGATTGTTTGGAACTGTGGTGAAACAAAGTAACGGAGTGGTCCTGCGGAGTGCCGCATTATCAAAAGTCTCTGTGAAATGTGAATGTTAAAGTAACACTGAAGTGAAAAGCGAGTTAAACAAAGTTGTAGAAGGTGAAATCCGATGTGAAATGCTACAAAGACAATATTGAATTAAACAGTTTGGCAAGCAAGTGGAACTTGTCTGAGCGCAAAGGGGCACACTTGAGATGGAGACAAGCAAGTGGAACTTGTTGTGGTGCTAGAAGGCACTATGGAAAAAGAGGCTATCAAAGTATAAGAAATACGACAACCAGAATGCAACACTATCGGAGTGGTCAGGCATAGAAATAAGCTAATCTATGCCATTTTGAAAGTCTTCGACACAAACTGCATGAGGAAAACAGATGGATCAAATGTTGTAATGTGAAACATGGAAGAGATGAATGTAACAAGTCAAGAAGGTGTAAGCACCAGTGAGGAAGGCCTTAAAGATCTGCCCACGAACATTGTTACGTTTAAAACAGAAACTGTCTTGTGCTAGAGAGCATTTGAATAAGGCGATGGAAGCCTGAGAAAAGTACATGAACTGTGCTGGATGAGCAAACGATTGAACTGACTGTTTTTGAACTATTGGAAACAAACAGAACTTTTGGAGATCCTGAGTGACTTAAACATGGGGAAGGGAGTTGAGAAGAAACTCCATGTTTATCCTAATATTCTTTTGAGACACTTATATACTTTGTCCAATACCCTACACATTGTTAAAATAGAAAGTGAGGGCAAGCACAGGTTTGACACAGACAGACATTTTACTTTTGACAGACAGACTTTTGGACTATCCTTTCTTCTTTATTTTCATGGTCAAGACTGCTCCCATTTAGAGATGGGACAAGTTAGGTATTCTCCAAACCCCACTTTCCATTACTTTTTATAAAAACTTATTATAAATAAACGTTTTCGAAATGTGTATCCTTGTGGTTGTGTCTCTCTCAATGCCTTTCTCACAGGACCCATTCATCAGCTAAGGGTATGTTGGTATGTCTCAGCGGTTCGAAGGATAGCACCTTTGTATGTTGGGCTGTGTAGCCATAGAAAGGAGAAACCTCAGTGGACAAGTGTATCATGTTGTTATATGTAAACAGGGATCACAATTAGGATTGGATGAGCAGGAGCTAAACGCAGCTTGTGTATGCAGCATTAACCTGTGACCAGGAGCTACCACTGGGGAACGAGGAGCTAGCACATAGCGTTCTGCAAAACTACCACATAAGATGCAAACTGCTCATTTTGTCCATTATTTATGACCCTTTATGCTTCACAGGTGAGCACCCACTAGGACCTAGAAATGCACAGCCTGGCACAGGGCTACTGGCAAACACATTTACTTGCCTATGCATGTCTAATTCCACACTCCTTCAATTCATCTACCAAGCAAAATTGACCGCAACGGGATAAACATCCCCGTAAGCGCACACCAGGCATGCAATACTATTAGGATACTGAGCTTCAAACTCGCCTAACTCATCTCCAGCATTTCATGAGGACAACATTCTGGTGATTAACAGTGTCCAGCACACTGCTGCACAGCTAGCACCTTAAGAATTTCCTGAAAATTACTTTTTCGTTTTGGCTAGACAATTCTTTCATGCTCTCTATCTTGTTCTCTCCTAGCACTCTCACCCTCTGTCAGCCTCTTGACACGTTCTTTGTACACTTTCTTGCTCTCTCTCAGCCCAGCTCTGCCTCACTTTTTGCTCTTTAAACTCTTTCTGTTTTCAGTCCTTCTCTCTGGAAGCAGCGGACAGAAAATGTCTATTCTCTCCCGCAGTTCCAGGCACCTGATTGGCTGATGGCGCTTCCCCGGGTGTGACTATTCATTAACCATTTTGTCCATATCACATGTATGCATGTATCCGTTGGTACAGCCTCACACTATTGTATGGCCTTAAGCTCTCACACATCCTAGGATGGTCAACCGTCCTGTATTTTAATGGATTATCCCGTTTTAAAGGGCTTTGTCCCACGTACTGCAGGCGGTTAAAAGTCCCACATTGTTCCTCTGAAGGAATATTAGCTGTCAAATGCCTTCTAAGCTTAGCGGGGAAGACAATGACAATGAAGCAATGCAGCTGCCTCTGAGGTACTTTTTGTCAACAAAGTATTACAAAGTATTACAACCAGAGGGATGAGGGGGGTAATGGGCCAGCACAAGGGAGCCTGCAGAAGTACAATTGCCCCTTAACAGGTGCGAATGGTGGGTGATAAATGGGGGAGTAGCACAAACTCTCTGCATTTTTTTCTTTGCAATCAGTTTTAAATCCCAAAGGAGAATTACCACAATTTGAAACCTGAAGTTAGATTTGTTTAGGGTTGCATACCGTTACAATAGTCTTGCATTCAGGATGGGAAAAATAAAGCTGTACTCCTTCGTTTTGGTTGACATCTTTCTATAACACTATATATTTTTTAAACCTTTATTTTAGTCATTTTAGTCATAACAGTACCATAGTACAACAATTGCACCACACGGGACCCGACCCCTCACTTCCCCCTGCAAATTCAGCGTTAGGGTTGCCGACCAGCATATGTTAACTTCAACAATACATACACAGCATTTGCTAAAAGAAAGGGTACTACAGTCACTTTAAAGGGTATAATGGGTCTGTGTGGCAGAGTTCAGTCTGATATCGTTAGCAAATGATTGATGTAGGGTCCCCAGATGTCCAGAGGTCTTGCGTGTAGGGGTAAAGTCTTGATGAAATTCGACTCCATGTCCTGACAGTACGCAACGACCATACCCTGATCCAGAATTGACTGATCGTCGGACATTCCCAGGCTAAGTGTAGGAATCTCGCGGGGGATTCACAGCATCTTTCACAGGCTGCAGAAATGGTTGGGCATTGTCCATGTAGTCTAGCCGGCGTATGATATACCTGATATAGTCAGTTTAATTTCTTAGGAGATTTTGTTTTACTTTTCAAGGCATTGATATACAAATATTTAATATTTAATTTCTAGAATCCTAACCCTGTACACATTATTACATACCAGATTGGACCCCATTCCTGGTTTAACCAGTTAAGCAATGTGATCCTGGACAAATCATGTAAACCCACATTGCCTGACCTGTCAAAATAGGGAGTCTCTATAAGTGATTTAGTCTGTAGCTTTTGATATTAAAACATCCCATCTCGTGGTTTACTAAACTTTAGTGTTGTTACATAGGATCAATAATGAGCATTCACATATTGCATACCATAAATTATTTGTCTCTTGGCTTATATATGGAAATGTCCATTAATGTCCCTACCAATGATGTCCTAGAGTATCAAAGACTGAAAGTCCTTGTAGTGTTGTTTTCCATGATGTCAATTCTGAAGATGTCAATACAGATCCAAATGAGTG
Source organism: Ambystoma mexicanum (assembly GCF_040938575.1). Taxonomy (NCBI): domain Eukaryota; kingdom Metazoa; phylum Chordata; class Amphibia; order Caudata; family Ambystomatidae; genus Ambystoma; species Ambystoma mexicanum. Next base: position 918,236,204 of record NC_090923.1, read on the forward strand.
TGCCTGCATGCCTTTTGTTGTGTAGGAAGTGGAACTGGGAAAACCCAAGAAATGCTTTGAAAGAGAAATCTAACTGGTCATTTATGTATAACAGTCATTTAGACTTGTTATTTTTTTGTGCTGTGTTTGTTTTAAAAGGCCTTTTGCAACTAACATAAAAGTGGCTTGGGCGGGGAAAAAGGTGGCTGGGAATGATACCACCTGGAACCGTGCACACCTCAACCGGCTTCTGATGCACCAGCGCATCTAGTGTCCTGCAAAAACATTTTTTGCCCTACAGTATCAAAGACTGAAAGCCCTTGTAATGACGTTTTCCATAATGTCAATACAGATCCGAATGAGTGTGCCTGCATGCCTTTTGCTGTATAGGAACTGGGAAACCCTGAGACATTCTTTGAAGAAATATCTAACTGGTCAATCCCATTATGCATTACAGTACTATAGACTTGTTAGTTTGGGTTATTAAGTGGCGCTACCTTTAAAGCCGAAACTATTGTCATTAACATAAGAGCTTCAAATATGGGCTTTGAATGATGGTCTGTAATGCTTTTCCAATCGAGATGATATTTGAGGAGGGATACACAGTTGTAATCCCTCCCTTTGCCTGCCCCATGCCAATGTAATCCATATGGCTAATCCCACCCATTCCTACCTATCCCAGAACTCTTTGATTTTGTGTGTGCTTTTCCATGGAGGCAGCCATCTTGGATGACTATCTCTAAGGAAGCTCTCTGGAAAAACAATATTGGTAGGAACAGCACCAGGCACTCCCATTAGACCGCACTCTAAAATGATTGCTTTGCACGCTCCATTTAAGTGAGGTATTTTTATTTATACATTTTCTGTCTCATCCTTTTTATTTTTTGTACATCTTTTACCATGATCGTGTGTGCGTTTTTGGCATATGTTTAAAAACAGAGGCGCAATCTGACAGTTGGTATTGTGTTCTGTTTTTTTTCAGAATTATGGTTGCTATGATGCTTCTCTTTCCAGTGAACGGCTCTATAACTTCTAGTCACAATTATAGTTTGTGCATTTCTGCGTTCAAAGCAGCTATGACATGCAATTGGAGTTTTTAAAGGAGTCCTCAAATGAACCTTTATTTATGCATATGCTTACATGTCGCTGTTACTTACGGCTAGGTTTTTCAGCTCGATTTTATATTGGGGATGTTTTTTCCCACTGCTGTTTGACTGCAACACTTCACACATTCTTATATGCTTATTTGTCCCTCAGTGAAATTGCAGAACATTTTATGTGCTGCTCCAGAGCTGTTGTGTGAATGAGCATAGAAAGCGTTCTTCAGATATGCTCTCATGAGTCAATGCATTCTGCCACTGTTTGTAGAGCATTGCACATTGGGAGTAGAAGCTGGATGGCTCATTGGGTGAAGCACGAGGATATATAGCCTTCCAAATGAAGGAAACCTGCGAGGGTCTGTCCCTGCATTATGGTAATGCTTTAAAACGCCTGCCATGTTGTAGATGAATGTGTCTGAGGTGACGACAACGTGTTTTGTTGAGCCAGGCCTTGTGATTTTTCATCGGAAGTGGAGAGTTTACACTTGTGTGGTAGGGTGTTCCACTGGACTGTTCCTGTGTGCTATCTATGACTTGCCACCAGTTGGAATTGTCCTGTGCTCCCATTCAGAATCGTTTTATTTGTGTGCGGTTTCTTATTCCGCCACTTAATTTATATCTGTTGCTTGCACTTAACTCCTGGTTAAAACAAGCATTTACAAAGCCAACAGTTTTGCTTCTGCATATGTACTGCTTTCCTATGCCCAGGTTATCATTATAACCCATATATATATGCCCATATATACCATTTTCCAGCAGTTCCCATCTTATAGCCAGGTAGCAAGAGTAGTGCCTTGCAAATGCCTATCCCATGCCTACACACAAAAGCCCAAAGTGTTGGCTTTGCTAATGCTTGTTTTTTGTGTGCCGTGCTTGTGTTAATGGACCTTTTGTAACTAAGGTTAACATATAAGTGGATGGGGGTGAGGGGAAGAGGGCGCGAATGATGCCGCCTGGGCCACGCACATCCTAATCTGCTCCTGACGCACCACCTTATGTAGTGTCCTGCGAAACCAATTTGTAAAGTTGCATATTTGCCTGATTTAGGCAGGAGACTACTGCTTTTTAAGCAGTCCTACTGCCTACAGATTTGGGGGACAGATCCTACTGCTTTTTACAGTGGCAGGTACTTTATGTGACTCTAAGGCAATTAATCTGTCTCTGCGGTGGGCGGGTAAGTGATAAATGTGAGTGATTGGGCTCAGATCAATCCACTGACCTGACAGCTGTATGACTCTGCCCTGTACTCTTGCCGGGACAGACCTTAGGTGAACCACGAGTGACAGCAACTGGCAGAGTGTACCACCATCACACCATCTGCCTATCGCACTGTGGAGGGTATCAGTCTCCATGTTGTTCAGTGTTTAACCTGCACTGCAGTCATAAATATGTGCTGCCTGGGCTGCTGCTACAGAGCAGTGGCAAACGTTGCCTGCAAGCTCTGTGTGATTATTTTCTGTGAAGTTAGGTAATTGAATTTGGTGTTAATTTACCATTCACAATTATACATTTTAAACATTTGAGCATCTTTCGATGTTTTGCTGTTTGATGGGTTGTGCATTTTAGAATTCTCTATTGGTGCCAACAATGTATGTTTTGTAATTTCCGGTTTTGTCATTGTTATGCTAAGTGTTATTGGAAACTTGAAATATCCTACATCTTTTTGGTCACAGAATGTTGGCAAGTATGAAGTTGGCCAACCTAATTTATCCATCATCAAAATCTTGAATTAATCCTTCACGCAGAACATGCTTGTTTATTTACACATCGTCATAATCTTTCATTCACACAACCGCCATCTCATCCATTCACCAAGTGTCACTTGTGTATTCATTCATCCACCCCTCCTGCACCTTCTCCGCACCACACCTAGCCCCCTCTGTGTGCATTTTAATGAACTATAATATTTACTGGTCCTTCTACATCTCTTGCCATTCTAGCAATTTGTCATTGTATATTCGGTTTAGAGGCGGGTTTTTTTCCGCCAAATTAATGAGCACGTGTTGAATACCAATTACTGAACACGCGTTGAATACCCTGAGATCAGAACGAATACTTCCTGTATTGTCCCGTCCTATAGTGAAAGAACAGCTGTTTTTCGCCGGAAGTAGGCGTGTGCCCGTGTGTTTACTTCGAGACTGAAGTAGCGTGATGGAGCTCATGGGCTCCGGCGGCCCGTGGGCTCTCAGCCTGCCACTGCTGCTTTTCGCCATTGGATTGTTCCTCTTGTTTTGGTGGAGGACTGAAGCCAGCCCGCAGCGCCCCCTGCCCCCAGGCCCGCGCCCCCTGCCGCTACTTGGGAACCTGTTGCAGCTGAGGACTGCCAACATCTTGGACTGCCTGACCAAGGTGAGGGGGGGAGATGCCCACGAGGGGTTCTAACAATGGGAGCCTAGCTCCACGACGGTCTTTCATTGGGCACTTTATACTGATGTTATGTTTGCACTGCAGCATTGTGTTTCTGACTGTGGCATAATATTTTGTTTCCTATTACGCCCGGTCTTCCGGCAGCTCCGAGTGCATCTACGCCACTTCCTGAATGCTGCCCCTCCCAGATTGGACTCTGCACAGCGGTTTCTCACAGCGTGCAACCTGTCACACCCCCAGTTTACACTGAGCTCAGCAACTCTCGGTGCTGTCACCCAGTAGCCACACCTTCCAGAAATCACCAGAGAAGCGCCGAGAAGCGACAGATCAAAAACATAAATCATTAGTTGCTCGTTTTAAAATGAAAGATTTGGGTGCAAATCATTGTAGTTACAATTTAACAAGACTGCACGACCCAAGTCAATAATACACCTAGCAACCAGGGCTGTCACAGGGCTTGGTGAGGCCCCCTTGCTATACATTGCACTGAAACACAACTCTCTCTTTCAGTTTGTGTGGAGGGCATATATATTTTGATGAGGTTCTCTGGATGCAGGGCCGGCCCTAGGATTTGCGGGGCTGTGTGGACCCCCCATTATTTGCATAAATAGTGACATCCGTTATATTACAGCAAATATTATAGATTGAGTCGGTAATACGCAATGCTATCATGCGAATTTAAAATAAAAACATGTTGACGTTAAGGTGGGAGAGAAATAAACTGTGCGGTCGAGTATATGAATTGTCACTATTAATATTTACCTATGTAGAAATATCAAGAGTGAGACTTTTTTTTTTAAGCAGCAGACAGTGTGCGCTGAATACCTTAAATATACTATGAACTTTGGCAGCTAAGGGATAGTGAGATAAAAGGATATGGCTGCAATTCAGGAACTTGAACACATCTCTTCCCAGATGTAATTGGTAGAAATATTGCTTGTAAAATGTATTATTGCATTTTGCTAACTGAAGTTAACTGCCGTTTTAGCAGGCATTTTCCAATCAATTGTTGTTGTTTTTATTGTGGATATAGCTGTCCATATATATTGTTATGTTATGTTGATTTTATCGTGCACTGCTACCACTAGCAATATGCTTTTACTTCAGAAGCTGTCAAAAGACATACACTCCAAGCAAGTTCCAAGGATGTCATGTCAGGGCAGGGATTGACCCTGGGCCAGTCAGTGCAGGTTGCGCCTACTGCAGAACTGCCTTATAGTGCAATCAAGGCTATTTACCTGGGAGGTCTTGAGGCAGGGAAGTAAGCATTCTTCAGGTCTTCAAATGTTAACACAATGAACAGGGTTCAAGTCCTAAAAATAAAGTGTGGGGGGGCTCAATAATATATGCATAGGCGCTGAGTACATGGGAGCAGAGGGCATAGGTGCACCCGTTCTCCTTGCCATGCTCATCTAAATCACTGGTTGTGGCAGTGTTTCTTCATCCTCTCCTGCTCGGTTCAGGCTTGGAGACGTGTTAGCATGCATCTTGCAAAGTTAGCAAGTGCTGCTCACTTCAAAATTGGAAGGGAGCCTCAATAATGGGCCACCTGACCTTTGGAGGGGGTGGGCAGGCCAAATCAGCTTTGCGGGTACAGGAATAGCAGGGCTTCCTATTGCAGAATGCTGCAGACAACTTGGCAGGTTAGGCGACTGTTGCTGAGATGTTATATTTTTAGACCTTCCTGTAAATCTTAAGTCTTTTTTCTATTCCTGCTGCAAAATGTGCTGTAAAATGTGTTGTTTCGACCTGGGGATGGATATAGCTCCCTTGCGTCACTCAGTGTGGGAATCTCTGCCTTTGTAGCAAAAATCAAAAGCTGCCACCCATTAATGAATGTACAGTAAGTGAAGATATCTTAAAGTTAAATATTCAAATTTAGTTCAATTGACCTTTACCTTTAAAAGAAAGTGCACAAAACAAATTAGCATTTGTCTTTTAAAAAAAAGTAATCAACACTAGAAAAATAACCTGAGAGAGGAGAATTTCCAATAACTATGCTGGCAAAATATAAAAGATGCCCACCTTTTAAACCCAACAATTTATAATTAAATATTCAAAGGAAAACAAAAGCCATGCATGTGCTTTGATGACACTTGCGTGTGGTCTTGTGGGTAAGCACCTGCACTGGAAACATGACAAGCTGGGGAGAAAACCTAGCAGCCAAACACTTGAGCGACCAAACCTTTTAAAATCCTGGCCTCAAAAACATCTAACAGGTTTGCGTCCGCCCCCAGAAAAAAGTGGGCAGATGCTGTCCACCCACATATATCCTCGATGCCCTGAAAATCAGCACAGGGGCAGAACCAGAGACAATAACCCCTGCAGTCCCCAGGTTTGCAACCTCTCCTGCCGCATCCTGGGCATATAGTCATGACTCACGTACCCTCTCATCCTTACCCTTCTCACCCCCACGTTTGGCTTTCATCAATACTCTGTTTTATAAAGAGAACTTGAAAAGTACACAAACCATAGTAAAGTACTCACACAAATATACAAATCCTTATAGAAATATGCTAGGCAAAAAGTTTACAATTTTTGCATTATCCCCCTCACTCCCCTTGATTGGAAGACTACAAATACCACAATATAATTCAGCAGAAGGCAAAAAATGGCCTGTGGGTTTTGAAAATGTACTTTCAAGACTAAAACACTCATAACAAAAGGTAATGTGGGAAAAGGTTTACTGTTTGTGTTTCACTGTTTGATAAAGCCATGCTTCATATAAAATGTGAGGACCATGTTACATTCTACCTAAAATAGACGTTTTTTGCCATGGTAAATACGAACATGTGAAAATAAGGTAGATTTTTTAAAATGGTTTTGTGTGATGTGTTTAATTGTCCTCAAGGAAGGAACAGATTTTTGGAAGCTAACTGGTTCTTTGCGTGTGCTTTCAAAATAAAAATGTCATTTTGCAGTTTTTAACAAGGATTAAGACCGTCTTGTCCAAAACAATGGTCTCTTAAATAGGCCATCACTTGTAAATCGCTCCCACTTTAAATGCTCTGCTTTAAGAAAGAATGTGCTAAGGGTCTAGTTGTCTCCTGGGATGGGGCATTTGTCTCCGGAGCGTCGCAGCAGGAGGTTGAGAGGTGACATGTTGCCTCACCAGAACAAACAGAAAGTGAGCCGAACCTCTTACATGGAAGTAGGACAGCTGCTTTTGAAATAGTTTTTCCTTTCAATGCTGGAAGCAGGGAGCAGGTGCCTGCTTGCCGCCTATGGCCACCGGGCCCTGGTTGGCCATACAGACTGCCCATGCCTCGGGTCAGCCCTGTCTGGATGAAGCTGGGCTACGCTAAAAACCTGCTGTTGGTCCATTGCACGTATCATCAAAACGATTTGTAAGGTAAATCTGGAGACTGAACATTTCTCAAAGATCATGTCATGGCCGCCCAACATATGTTATCTTCCATAAGTATCTCGGGTCAGGAACCATGACCCTATCTTGCACACCCTAGTCAGATGAATTCTGCGCATATAGCTGTTAATGTGAGTTGCAGTATGACATCCATCACAATTCCCCCAGCCAGAAGCCTTCCTTGTTTATTGTGTACTTTAGAGAAAGCCAATGTGCTATATTTGCAAAGGTACAACTGGAGAGTAGTGTTTGCCACATAGGCTAGGCGCTGGATGCCCCATACCCAGAGCGTATTATTTAGACTCAAATTGTTTTGTTTCTGAGGCGTATCGTTTTGCACACAAATACTCTATGCTTTAATGTCACAGTAGCCTGCATTTTCCCATATATAGGTAAATCAGTTGATATAATGTCCTATTTTTATGTATAGCGCTTCATGTCTGACTCCTGCTTCTAAGCGCTGTAAAAATAGGTGTTACTACTACCAAAATGTAATTGTACTTAATTTATCAACCTCAGAAGGATGAAGGGCTGATTCACCCCTGCTGAAATATGAACTTGCAAAGTGCAGGCTGGCACATATAAGAGCTGTGCTTTTAACTTTGCTGAGCTATCCAATTGTGACACAAGTAAGCTGTTTAATCAACTGTGCAGTTAAAAAGAAATATTTATTAGGATATCTACACATAAGTCCTTTTGAAAAAAATAATACAACACTACTATTATCATCTTTAATATTTGGCCATGACATATTCCTCCTGCTTCTAAAACTAGAATAAAGTGTCATATTAATAAGACATTTTACCCCACAGCAACTGCATTACAAAAATGCTGTTGTATGCACACTAATGGAGAAATAGCTGTTAAGATAGCTCAGCAGGTTAAGTGCTCACTGCTGGAATCTATGTATGTTCTGCAAGTCTCGGGAGTGAACCCTAGCAAGGCCTACTTTTATCCTTCCAAGGTCGAAAAGAGTATTAATTTTTGTAGCTGGGTAATAATCATTTTATTTGAGTCTTCTATGTAAAGCGCTTTGGTAAAAGTGCTACTTAAGTAATGGATCATTATAAATGGCTCATTGTTAGCATCAATCTATCCAAGCATAGACTTACAATACTGTCATAGGGCCTCATTACATCTCTGGCGGCAGTCACGCCAGTAAAACCAGTAGGCTGCATCCGGAGTTGCAATATTTACCAGCGCCTGGCTTGCCGAAATAACCAGTGGATTACAACCCCGTCGTTCCGGGAAGCCAGGCGCCGGTAAATGTTAATCCCCATTCGATTAGGACGTAATGGGAATGGGGATCACAATAGCATCTGCACTGTGTATAACGGTGCCGGTGCTACAGTGTAAGTCTGCGAGCGGGTGCCGCCCCACCCGCCAGGTCAGACCTGGCGGCTGGGACTGCAGCCGCTCGCAGACTCAGAGTGTGCCGGTCCGGTAACAACGGTGCCGGTAGACTTACCAGCACTGTTGTTACTGCACCGGCAGACTCGTAATGAGGCCCACAGTCTCAAATTAGTGCCTCGTTAAGTGTGACTTCTGTGACTTTTATTCAACTTCATACATGCGTGTATAAAAATCATATCCAAGTGCTTCTTTACTTCCTTAAGATATATGTGAATCTTATTTTATACTAGCATGTCTGACCCTGAATGAGACTGTGTCATAAATGCTTTGGCAGTGAGAAGATTGCGTCCCTTCACACAGTTTGCTTGGAACAAAAATCAGTATGATACCAATCTATAACTTGTTTTATATATATATATATATATTCAGACTTTGTTAATGTTATCAGCAGCTGTAAGTACACCCAATCCCCAAATGTAACACACCAGTGTTCTGACCCCCAACCCATCTAGTGGACATGAAACACATGAGAAAAATCTACTAACTCCTGCCTATGCTTCCTACTGAAAACTGTTTAAGGTGGATAGGAATAAGGCCAAAGGTCATGCAGGAAGCTGGCCCTCCAGGTCGTGCAAGCAAGCTGCAGAGTCCAGGGGGCAGTGTGGTGATCTCTGTGTGGTCATTACACAGACAAGAGGGCCCAAATGGCAGCTGTACTAAAACTCTTTTTGAAGTCAGTCTGTACTTTTCCATGTCCCGGACGTAGTGAACAGTAGCTTGACGGCAGCAGTAAGTGAACACCTACCTTTGAATATGTCCGAGTTAAAGCATGGATACATTCAGATGTATGTGTTATGGCGTCTCCCTGTTTCTGCAAGAAGCTGTCCCTGTTTTATCCATGTTAGTGGTATCTCATATTGCTTTCTTCTGTTAGCGTTTCAGTGAGCTACGAGGCATATACACTAGTCGTTTTCGTATCCGACTTTTTATTTTTTATTTTTGAGAATGGTAAAACAAGTTTTCATCTTCATAGCCCTTAGCTTTTTAAAGTTTTAAAGTGCTAGTTCTCAGACAGCAGGCTGGACTAAGCTGAGCTTTCCATTGAAATGCATTGGAGTAAATAATTTGGATCCTCACTGGCCGGTAAAAAGACTACTTTAGTCAAATCACGTGCCAGCTCTACATTTGTTCGTGCACTGTGTACTGTACACCAACTTGTGTGTTTGTATTCCCTTGCTATCGATGCGAGAATGTATTTACAGCAATAATAGCAAAGCAAAGTTGTCACAGACGATACGGTGCATGGTTTTCTTGCAGTTGAGACTTGCACACAGTATGAGAATTTAAACAAGCAACAGGGCCACCCGGCACGTTTTTTTTGTATTTGTTTATTATTTATATCACGCACCGAACCCTAAGGTAACTGGGCGCTTGAGAGACTTAGAGGTTACATACATGGTGAGGCAATTTACATTGAAGGCAAATATAGAGACAGAGATTGGGACCCTGGTTACAGGTGGGTCAGACAACAGGAGACGATGTACAATAGCATAAGTAAACAGTGGTCAGATAAACATAATGGTAACATCTTACCGTAAGGGCTTGTTGCTCAGCCAATTTTTTATTCTACCTTTGAAGGTGAGGAAGGAGAGTTCTTGTCTGAAAGGGATGGGAATAGAGTTCTATCGTTTTGGTAGCTTGGACTGTGAAGCTGGTTCCTCCAGCTGTTTTTAGGTTGAACCTTGGTACCACAAGGTTGAGAATGAGACGATCAGGTGGTACGTGCGGGTTGGTGTTTTCATATTTTATCAGACAGATATTTAGGGGCAGTGTTTGTGAGGCATTTGTGCGTGATCGCCAGGGTGCGTAGTGTGATTCTGTCACGGATAGGCAACCAGTTGGCGTTGTTTCTGTGAATGGAGATACGGCAGGATCTGGGTAGACTGAGTGCTGCTCTCAGTGAGTTGTTCTGCAGTACCTGGAGTCTGTTTAGGTTGTGTTCTGAGGAGCCTAGGAATAGTGTGTTGCAGTAGTCTAGTTTAGACAATGCAAGTGCTCTAGCTAACGTTAGGCAGCTACTTGTAGATAAGTACGATTTACATCTGTAAATCAGTTTATTTGTGTAGGCTGTGGAGGACACCACACTGCTGACTTGTTTTTTTAAGAGATAGTGTTGAGTCGAGGTAGACCCCAGTGTTTTTATCTCTTTGAATTCATTGATTATGTTGCCATCAATGCCGAAAGATGAGTAACTGGTGTCAAGTTTATTCAATCGTGCCTAAGTACCCACAATCATTAACTCAGTCTTATCGTTATTGAGGCATAGACTGTTGGTGGCCATCCATGCTTGGATTTCAAGATAGATATCGCTCAGTAGTTTAGAGTCTTGGGCATAACAGCCAGTGAGAGGGATGAGGACTTGGGTGTCATCTAAATAGTTGGTGTAGATGACACCTAAATTGTCCAGGCGGTCGAATAGGAGCTTTATAAATATATTGTATAGTGTGGGTGACACACATGAGCCTTGAGGGACTCCACAGAGTATGGGTGTTGGGTCTGCTGAGGGGGAGAAAACTCAGGTGGTCCAATTGGAGAGGAAGGATTTAACCCAGTCAGATGCGTTCGTGGAGAATGCTGCAGCTGTGGTAAGGTGTCTGGTGAGAATTTTGTGGTCGACGAGGTCAAAAGCAGCAGATAAATCAAGGAGTAAGAGGATTGCTAGCTTGCCTTTGTCCTTTGCCTCATCCATTTGGATCTCGAGGTCTAGGAGAGCTGTCTCGGTTCCATGTCTGGGTCTGAAGCCTGATTGTCTAAGGCCTAGGAGTTCATTCTCCTCTAGATGCTTCTGAATTTGAAAATAGGCCACCCAGTCCAGGATTTTTTAAAGGAACGGGACGGTGGTGATGGGCCTGTAGTTTGTGGGGCTATTTGGATCAAGGTTGTTTGATATAACCCAGTCTTCCTTGAGATTGTTAGGTACCTGGTTGGACGAGAAGGAAGAATTTATCAGAGTGGTGATGAAGGGGGCTAGGTTTTTTGCTCCCTCCTTGATGATAGAGGCTGGGCAGATGTCCACCTGACAGTCTGAAGGTTTTAGGATTTTTATGATGTCTTCTACTTCCTTTGGTGTTACTTGCGAGAAGGTGAAGGGGGGCAGGATTGCAGGGTTTTCGCTGGGTCCGGAGCGGACTGGGAACCGTTAGTGAGGATTGCCTTTTTAGCTTCAATCGTGTTTTGGAGCAGAGTGACCTTCTCTGTAAGGGCTTGCTGGATTTCTGGGCCCCATTCTGCATCTTTGATGCAGTCTTGTGAGGGAGGTGCTGGGGATTCGAGCTCTTTTAGGATGCTGGAGAGCCCCTTGGTACTAGATTTGGCATTGTGGATTCTGGAGTTATAGGCTTCTTTTTTTGCAGAAAGGATAGCCACTTTGTAGATTACGGAGGCTGGCGTAAGTGCAGTTTTGTTGGTGTTGGTGGGCCATTTCCGCCAAGTGGATTCCGCTGATCTTTTGGTGTTTCTGAGGCTTTTTAATTCGGGGGTGAACTACTTATTAAGGTGTGAGATGGGTTTGGCTTTCCTAATTTTAAGAGGAGCTGTGGTATCTAGTGCTGATTTAAGAGTGTCGTTGTAAAGGTCGACCAGTTTGGTAGGGTCGAGACTGCTGAACTTGGACTCATTGAGGATGTTGCTAATGAAGGGCTGCAGGTTGTCTATGGTGATGTTGTGACAATTTTTAGATAAAGTGGGGGGGGGCTGAAGTGGCTTTGGAGGGGGAGGAACCAGGGATGGAGAACAGGATGTGGTGGTGATTGACCAGGCTACTGGATCGTTTTGGAGAATGGTGATGGAGCAGTTGAGGTCTGACACCCAGTCCAGCGTTCGACCTTTGGAGTGAGTCAGTCTTGTGATTCTGTGTATGAAACCCAGTTTTGTGAAGGTGTTATCCACAGCTAAGGCATAATGGTTGTTAGGTCCTGGAGGCCAAGGTTAAGGTCTCCAAAGAGGATCGTTTGGGATCCGAGTTTGTTGTTAGTGGATAGGAGATTCATGATGTCTTCCTCGAAGGAGGGAGAGGGGCCTGGGGGCCGGTAGATAAGATGCAAGAGTATAGTTTGAGTGGGTGAAAGTGCACGTTTCACCCAAAGGAGCTCTGCGGAGTGGAAACTGGTAGGAGGTGTGGCTCTGAGGGCTAGGTGGGTTTTAGAAATAAAGGCCACTCCTCCACCTTTGCCCATGTTTCTATCAGCCCTAAGAATGGTGTAACCTTCTGGTAGGGCTAGGGAGAAGGCTGGGCCTGCTGCCTGGTATAGCCAGGTTTCTGTAATAGCCAGGAAGTCCAAGCTGTTGGAGATAATAAGATCAGCAATCTCTGAGGCATGGTCTACGAGAGAGCGAGCATTGATAAGAGCTCCTTTAATATTGGTTGGTGGTGGAATGGGGCTAGGTTTTTTTGAGCTCGTGCTGGGGGTGAGAGTGGGTTGAGGTTCAAGGTGAAAGGATGAGCCGTCATAGGTGTGGATGCTGAGTGTGCGGTGATGCTACCTATGTCATGTTGAATGTGTAGATTTTTTGACCTTGAGGTGACTTTATGGTTTGGGAATTGAGAGCCTAGTCTCAGGTTCCTAGTGTGGACTGACAATGGGATGTGTGGCGTTGGAGGTGTTGCAAAGTGCTATAACCATTCAAAAGGGCTGAGAGAGTGGCTGACTGCTATGTTTGAGGGTGCTTTGCTAGTTGGACTATGAGTGAAGGTGGGTTTGAGGGATGGTAGATAGTGTGTTGGGGTAATTGTATGAACTAAAGGTAGGAGAGAGGCCAGGGCCAATGTTCCTCTGTGGAATGAGGACATATAGTGGTAGGTAGGGGCAGTGAGGGTTGGAAGATGGTATGCAGCTGGGAGATTAACAGGGAAATTCATAGAATTTCGCAGAAAAGTGTCGCAAGCGGCTGGCGCAGAGTGTCCGCGTGCGATTGACTGCGCCAGGCACGTGCGCTAAAACCGATTTCCGCGCACAGCGTATTCATGGATTTTAGGCTCCCAAACCAGCCGTGGCGCAGAGAATCGCAGCGACCCTGCAGCAGCGCCAGTTACGCCCCCAAGAACGCCCTCGCGCAAGGAAAAGCCATCAAAATCGCTAAATCATCGCAAAGGGCTGCGCTAACCCTGGACCAGTTCACCGGGCTGGCAAACAGCAAACGCCAAGCGGGGAACGTGTATTTCAGGGGTGTGCGGGAAGTTCCACACGCGATTGGCCCAGTGCGAGCAAGGTATGTGTATTTCAGGGGTGCGCGGGAAGTTCCACACGCGATCGGGCCTGGGGGAGCGGGCTACGTGTATTACACGGGTTCGCGTGAACTTTCTCACGCGATCGGGCCTGGGGGAGCGGGCTACGTGTATTTCAGGGGTTCGCGTGAAGTTTCTCACGCGATCGGGCCTGGGGGAGCGGGCTACGTGTATTTCAGGGGTTCGCGTGAAGTTTCTCACGCGATCGGGCCTGGGGGAGCGGGCTACGTGTATTACAGGGGTTCGCGTGAACTTTCTCACGCGATCGGGCCGGGGGAGCGTGCTACGTGTATTTCAGGGGTTCGCGTGAAGTCTCTCACCTGATTGGCCCCGTGCAAGCAGGGTACGTGTATTCCAGGGGTGCGCGGGAAGTTCCACACGCGATTGGCCCAGTGCGAGCAAGGGATGTGTATTTCAGGGGTGCGCGGGAAGTTCCACACGCGATCGGGCCTGGGGGAGCGGGCTACGTGTATTACAGGGGTTCGCGTGAACTTTCTCACGCGATCGGGCCTGGGGGAGCGGGCTACGTGTATTTCAGGGGTTCGCGTGAAGTTTCTCACGCGATCGGGCCTGGGGGAGCGGGCTACGTGTATTTCAGGGGTTCGCGTGAAGTTCCACACGCGATCGGGTCTGGGGGAGCGGGCTACGTGTATTACAGGGGTTCGCGTGAACTTTCTCACGCGATCGGGCCGGGGGAGCGGGCTACGTGTATTTCAGGGGTTCGCGTGAAGTCTCTCATGTGATTGGCCCCGTGCAAGCAGGGTACGTGTATTCCAGGGGTGCGCGGGAAGTTCCACACGCGATTGGCCCAGTGCGAGCAAGGGATGTGTATTTCAGGGGTGCGCGGGAAGTTCCACACGCGATTTCAGCAGGGTTTGTGTATTCCAGGGGTGCGCGGGAAGTTCCACACGTGATTTCTGCAGGGTATGTGTATTTCAGGGGTTCTGGGGAGTACTACACGTGAATTGGTCGTGTGGGTCCTCCCAGGTGTATGCTCCACAACCTCCACGGCCCCTGCAGGCAGCCCACACCACGGGGGACTAGCCTGCACCCCTGCTCATGTCCCGCAGGCAGCCCATCCACCATGGGCATGCCCCCCAGCCAACCCACATGTCACCTTGCACTACTGATCAACAATGCATGTCTCCCACCACCCCCACCCCCCAGCAGTGCAGGGGCAGCCTCCACCAGGCCCCCACTCATGTCTCCCACCACCCCCACCCCCCAGCCACCAGGGGCACCCTCCACCAGGCCCCCACTCATGTCTCCCACCACCCCCACCCCCCAGCCACCAGGGGCACCCTCCACCAGACCCCCACTCATGTCTACCACCACCCCCACCCCCCAGCCACCAGGGGCATCCTCCACCAGGCCCCCACTAATGTCTCCCACCACCCCCACCCCCCAGCCACCAGGGGCACCCTCCACCAGGCCCCCACCCATGTCTCCCACCACCCCCACCCCCCAGCCACCAGGGGCACCCTCCACCAGACCCCCACTCATGTCTCCCACCACCCCCACCCCCCAGCAGTGCAGGGGCACCCTCCACCAGGCCCCCATTCATGTCTCCCACCACCCCACCCCCAAGCAGTGCAGGGGCACCCTCCACCAGGCCCCCACACATGTCTCCCACCACCCCACCCCCAAGCAGTGCAGGGGCACCCTCCACCAGGCCCCCAATCATGTCTCCCACCACCCCCACCCCCCAGCATCCAGGGTCACCCTCCACCAGGCCCCCACTCATGTCCCCCTGCACCCCCACCCCCCAGCAGTGCAGAGGCACCCTCCACCAGGCCCCCACTCATATCTCCCACCACTCCCACCCCCCAGCCACCAGGGTCACCCTCCACCAGGCCCCCACCCATGTCCCCCTGCACCCCCACCCCCCAGCAGTGCAGGGGCACCCTCCACCAGGCCCCCACTCATGTCTCCCACCACCCCCACCCCCCAGCCACCAGGGTCACCCTCCACCAGGCTCCCACTCATGTCTCCCACCACCCCCACCCCCCAGCCACCAGGGGCACCCTCCACCAGGCACCCACTCATGTCTCCCATCACCCCCACACCGCAGCAGTGCAGGGTCACCCTCCACCAGGCCCCCACTCATGTCTCCCACCACCCCCACCCCCCAGCATCCAGGGTCACCCTCCACCAGGCCCCCACTCATGTCCCCCTGCACCCCCACCCCCCAGCAGTGCAGGGGCACCCTCCACCAGGCCCCCACTCATGTCTCCCACCACCCCCACCCCCCAGCCACCAGGGGCATCCTCCACCAGGCCCCCAATCATGTCTCCCACCACCCCCCACCGCCCTGCCACCATGGGCAGCCCCCACCAGGTCCTCACAATCCCCAATCATGTGCGTAATGGTCAGCCTCCACAGCCAAAAAGCCCTACCAAGTAACCCATTCACCCACATGGAAATGGAAATCACATGTTACACCCCCAATGTTCATGAAGCTAATGAAGCCGTGTCCGTCACACACAATGGTTGCAATTGAATGGGAAAACACACAACATGACATGCATGAAACCAATGAGATGATACCACACAGTGAAGTATGCAAACAAAATTGTATTGAAAAAAAATAAGAATGCTAAAGAAAGAAAACTAACTAATAAACAAACAAACAAACAAACAAACATACAATGTGAATGAGAAAAAAGTAAGCTGCATGTCCGTATGAAAAAATGAAACTTGAAATCCAAATAGAAAAAAATTTTGTCCAAAGTCAAATGTAATAAAATCTCCATGCAATAAAGAACTATGTACAAAAATAACAAGGGTCCATGAGCCCAACTGAACAAAGGAAACCTACTAAAAAATCTACCTAAAAATCAACTATATACAAAAAGTGGAGCAGTGTCCGTCGACTCCAAATCATAATACGAAAGAAAGGAAACCTAAAACTAAAGAACTATATACAAAGGCGGCGGGCAAGTCCAGCGGCTCACTCTGTGGTGTCCCGGGCCAGGGCATCATCGAACTCCTGTTCGATGTCCCGGAGGCGGTCCAGTTCCATGGCCCCGAGGGTCCGCAGGGACGACGCTGTGTCCTCCTCCAACCCCCTGCGGATTGCCTCAAGGCACTCGGCCCGCCTCAGGGCCCTCCGCATGGAGTTCTCCGCCCTGACCATTGTGAGCCGCGCCTCTTCCGCCCGCCGCCGCTCCGCACCTATGGCGTGGCCCAACCGCTGCCACACGGAAGACACTCTCTGTCCTGGGTCCCCCTGCCCTCCGGCCGATGCCTGCCCCTCCGATGTCGAAAGCCCCGAGCCTTCATGACTCCCACCATGTTGCTGCTGCTGCTGCTCTGCCTCTGCCCGTGCACTGCCTCCTGCTGCCTGCACATCCTCCGCCGGCTGGGGTGCACTTGTTGATGTGGCCACCCCTGCTGGACCACCGACTCCCGACTGTGGCAGGGATGCCTCCTCCACCAGCCTGGCCGCACCGTCAGAGGCAGCTCCACAGGGCACCCAGGTGACTGATGGGTGGGAAGATGGCACAGAGGACGACTGGCGCGTAGGGGGTCCAGTTGAGGAGGGGGTCGGAGCAAGCCCCATCAGACGGAGGAATCCGGCCTGGGTGACCTGTCCCAGCAGGCTGACGTGGTCAACGAGCCATTCGAGATGACGTGCAGTCTCTCCATGAAAAGACTGCAGGTCACCTCGCATGGCCCGTTGACGCAACGCCACACCAGCCAGGACAGGCTCAACCCGGACCTGGATAGCCACGTCCGCAGGCAGAGGAAGGCCAGTTGACGTCAGCTCATCCCCTGCCTGGAAACGGGTCTGGACGTAGGCATCCCTGCTGGTGCAAGATGATGCAGGGACAGGATCGGGGACAGGATTGCACACAGGCACCTCCGCGGCGGCCTGTGCTGCCTCCTGTCCCTGGTCCTGGACTGCACCACTAGCACCAGTGGGATCCCCACCTCCAGACCCCGTCTCTGGTGCTTGCACGGCCTCCTCCTCCACCAGACCCCCCACCAACCTGGATGACTCCGTGCCATCTTCCCCTGTTGGGCCCTGTGGGGTCCCAGCTGCCCCTTCTGCTGCCGAGGAGTCCAACTCCAACCTCCGCCTCTTGGACCTCCCCCCGGCAGCTGCGGCCTGGGACGCGGCACCGGACTCCTCACTCCCCGACGAGATGACAACACGGGAGGGGAGCCGGGCCTTGCGTCTCCGGCTGGCGGTCGGATCCCCGCTGCTGTGCTCCACAGCACCTTCTCCGCCCTCTTCATCAGTTGACGCTGCAGACAGGGAGAAACAAAACACAGGCATCAGGGCACTGTACAATGGACACATACACACATGACAGTTGCACATGAGTGGCATTGGCAAACCTCAGACATGCCATCACAATCCCCAACACACATGTCATTGCAACTCGCACACATGAGCCATACCACAGCCATATCGCAACTGCCACCACCATCCATACACATACAACAGCATGAGCAGCCAAAGTTGACCCAGACATCACATGCAACACAGGAAGTGCACCACACATGTACACACACCACCACACTTGCATGCATGTGTACACCTCGGCCAAGTGTCGCACTGTTCAGACGGGCATCCATGTCACATCTGCCAATCAGGCTTACACATACCGCAGTCACATGCATCCATGTTGCATCACTGTTGCACCCTTGTCAAATACACACACATGCACATGTACACAGTGCTCATACATGCAGCCCAATACAACATACATGCGTGACATCACAGACATGTCTACTTACATACACATACATACAAACATGTGTGCACGCACAACTGCATTTGCCATGCAAGCCTACACACACAAGCACCATCCATGTCTCACACATTACAGCCCTCGCATGTGTCAGCCCCACGGCCATGTACACCCCCACCCATACTCGACCCCATACAAACAGATGTGCAACCTGCACAATACCGAATAATCAACACACGCACTGCTCACAATCAGGATGCATGTACACTCACCGCTCGACTCCAGACGGGTCTGCTTCTCCAGGACCTGGACGTGGAGCGCTGGGGATATGCGTTCCAGGACCCCCATCTGTTCTTCCGACAAGTGGCCCCGGCGCCCCTTGGCATCCGCTGCCTTCAAGAGGCGCCGGGCCTTGTTCAGGGTCCTGGACCTGAAGTCCTCCCAGCGCTTCCTGACATGTTGTAAGTCCCGGACTGCCACCCCCTCCGCGTTGATGGCAGTCACGATGTCAGTCCAGATCCGAGTCCGTCCTTCCTTGTCGGCGCGGGAACTTCCGAAGAGGGCATCATACTGCCCCAGGACTTGCTCCACCAGGACACCAACTTCGGTGGCACTGAAGCTGGTGCCCCTCTGCCTCTCTGGCCGGGGGTTGTCAGTGGTCACAGATGGTGTTTGCCCCGACATGACAACCCCAGAGGCAGGAGTGGGTGGGCAACTGGGTCCTGGGGCTGGGCTGTGGAGCGATGGAATTCCAGTCGGGAGTCTTCGGTACCAGCAGGGGTGGTCACAGCAACAGCACCCCTGGCTGATGTGCAGGCAGCAAATGGCAGTGCACGTGGGCAGCAGGCAGTCAGGCAGCAGCAGATGGTAGGTGGGAGCGTGCTCGGGGCTCTGGGGGGCAGTAGTTCGGCCTTCTGGGCAGGAGCGTGGTCTTCCGTGTGCTTATGCGTGGCCAGCTTGGTACGGAGTGATTTGGCACGTGAAAATCCTGCACGTCAGCGTGAAAATCGAGGAAAGGCCCTTAGCGCGTAAGCGCGTCAGCACGCATACGCGATTCTATTGGACCAAAGGCCCTCAGCGCGTAAGCGCGTCTGTGACGTGACCCGCATGGGTGTTTCCCACACAGCACGTGATGACAGAGCACACGTGGAAAGACTGCACGTCAGAGTCTCATCGCGTGTGATTGGTGGAAATGGCCCTACACGCAGAAGTGACAAAGCGTGTAATAGGAGGAAATGTCCCTACACGCAGAAGTGACAAAGCGTGTAATTGGAGGAAATGTCCCTACACACAGAAGTGACAAAGCGTGTAATTGGAGGAAATGTCCGTACACGCAGAAGTGACAAAGCGTGTAATTGGAGGAAATGGCCCTAGCGCGTACACGCCGCGTAAGTGACGCTGGACGTGTGGGCCTGTATAAAAGGTACGCGTAGAACACCACTTCCTTGTACGTGCTTTTCGTGGAGAGCGAGTGGGTGAATTCTGTACTTCTTGTCGTTTCACACGCGATTTACTTCACAGCGTTTCAAGTTCGTATTCCCTGTTACCTCTGACAGATTTTTCTCTTCTTTCGCTTTTACTGGTTTACCTGGGCCTGTTCCCTCAAACAGTGTTCCCTTCTACTGTTGTCCTGTCTCCTCAGACAGCGTACAAATCTTCTTTTGGCGGGGGTGTTGCCAACCAAACGTGCTCCTTTTACACGCTCGTTTACCAGGCAGACGGTGAGTCACGCACGTATCTAACATCTGTGCTTGCCCCGTGTGTAGCCTACCCCTTCAGAGGTCATTCTAGGCTGCGTGTGACACGCATACGTTCATTCTTGTGTTTCTGGGTGCCACAGCGTAGTGCAGGTTTTTCTTTCTGCACACGTGATCTAGGAGGGGTTGCGTGCACGTCATCTCCCTTTTTTGGGCCTCCTGTGCGTTGCGTGACCCGTCATCTTTCCCCAGGGGTTACATTCAGCCTTGCTAGAGCACTAGGGTACAATTACCATCTGGTACCCAACCCCTTTGACCCCCAATTGCCCAGGACAATAGTCTACATCCACTCCCATACGCACATTAACATCAGTGCCATGGCTGGGAGGCGAGGATTCCGTAAGGGTGGCAAAGGTGGAAGAGCCACAAGTGGTGGCCGTGGTGGATCCGGTAGGGGACGTGGTCGTAACTTGCAGGGTGAGCCTGTCCCCCCATGTGTGGAGGACCAGTCACGGGCACCCATAATCCCCCCCCCCATCCCCCCTCCCATTGAGGCTGATGTGGCTGACACCATCCATGCTCAGCCCTTGTTGGACCAGCCCATTGTGGCACCAGACCTGGCTGACTCCATGGCTGACTTCCAGGTCAGCAGGGCTACGACACGTGCGCTGGTGCACGTTGATGCCATCATGCCACGTGGATCTGGGGCAGCAAGGTCATCTGCTGCACCAAGGAGGCAGGGCGGAGAGGCTGCAGGGGCAGCTGCGGCTCCATCCACCCCAGCCCTCACACACCCAGCCAGGACAGTGTCGGTCCTAGTCCATGCTGCTGACATTCCCCCTGACACCATCACACTAGACCCAATGCCTGCACCAACTCCCATGCTGAGTGTGCAATCCCACACTCCTGATACAGAGTCCACCAGGGCTCCTGCCCCTAGTGTCCAGAGCGGCGCAGGACACTCAGGATCACCACCACCTTCCAAGCGGAAGAGGAAGAGTGCTCGTCCGGCACAGGCTGATGCCCCAGACACGGCTACACAGTCCGGCCCGTCCAGGAAGCCCAGCTTCACGGATGACGAACTGAATGCACTTGTCGAGTATGTGTCCGGACATGACAACGAGATGGTCATTGTTGCAGGATCCAAGACCACACCTGCACAACGCCAGGCACACTGGCAGACCGTTGCGGACATCGTAAGTGCCCTTGGAATTGTGAGGCGCACAGCCAATGATTGCTATAAGCGCTGGAATGACCTAAAGCGCAGGGCAAAGAGTAAGCTGGCCTCAAGTCATGCCGCAACTCTAGTGACTGGAGGTGGGTCTCCAGTAGTAGACATGGAACTCACTCCACATGAGTCAGTCGCTGGGACCTACGTCACGGAGGAACAGATCCAAGGCGTGGGAGATCTGGCTGATTACGAGGCATTGTCCGGTGAGTGCACATGCATGTGTGTGTCATCCATGTGCATGGTGTGTGTGTGAGGGCTTCTGTTTGTGTGCCAGGTGAGAGTGTGTGCGCCTGAGTCGTATGGGTCAGCCATGTGCTTCATGCAATCCTTCCTGCGCAGCTGCATTTGGCCATAGCAGTATCCCTTCTGCCAACAGTAGACATCTAGGCCAACTGCACGCCAGTTGCCCTTGAAGTGTCACCTTGCCACAACATATTTGCTTATTTTTCACTGTTCATTCAGTCAGTTTGTTTGCATTCCACAACTTTCACTAGGCATGTCGCTGTCCACTAGTCACATGTCTGACATGGGTATGGTAAAGTGGAGTGACTTTGTTACCTGGATATCATTTGTACACACATGTCCCTGTGCAATTGGACCATTTCAGACTGGCAGCTCCAGGTGAAAAATCTGACCTGTTAGAATTAGAAAAGCAATTACATGCGGGAACTGGACTGAATGAATAGGTGCTGCCCTCCTCTCCATCTTCACTCAATTGCAATGGTACATGCCATCTGTGTGATGGCATGTGTGTTTCACCTGGCAATCACAGGCCAATGTGTGATGCCACTGCCAGGCAGCATGCAGAAAATGTGTTCATCTTCCATCTTGGTGTCATCAGTGTGTGCCTTTTGCCTGCACTTCATACGCAGTGAGGGTGCATGCATGGGAGGGTTTTAGTCATGTGGGACATGTGTCAATCAAGTACTGGTTCTCTTGCTTCTCAGCCCTCATTGTGTGCCATGGTGCTAATGCCTGTTTCCATTTCTTTGTTTTCATGTCTTTGCAGGGGAAGACGCACCTGATACTGCTGGGGTTGTGGAGATGGTGCAGACCCAGGAGGGGTCCGAAGGCCGACCAACCACCAGTGAGGGACGTGGTGTGGTGGTGGGGGAGAACCCACAAGTGCTGCAGGTCGTGCTCTCAAGGGGTGTCTCTGGCTGCACCTCCCCCGAGCTGTACTCAGGTGTTGATTCGGATGAGACCTACGTGCCGTCGCAGGTGAGTGTTCCAGGGAGGGATTCTGTTCTGTCTCACCCACCTGCACCAGGGTCAGGACCCTCCATGGGGATGTCAGTGTTGGCAGCTATGCCTTCGGTGGTTACGGATGCAGGGTCACACTCCGCGACATCTGATCCTGTTCCTGGGCCAGCAGATCAGAGGGGGAATGCAGTCCTGCAGCCTCAGGCAGTGCCGGCACAGCGAGGCGCAGTTCGCCTTGCCCCAGACAGGTGTGGTGCCCGCCGACGTGGTGGCCGTACGCCACCCGGCAATACCGCATGGGAGCAATCCATTTACGGTATGGCAACCCAACAGGCTGCATCATCCGAGATGATGGCTCAGGCCATGGATAGGGTGGCCACTTCCATTGTCCCCCCAGAAAGGCTGATGGAGCGACTAGAGCAGGCAACCGACTCCATCTGCCAGTCACACAGGGAGGACATGTTGGGGTCCAACAGGGACAGGCGGGAGGCACTGGCGACTCTGCAGGAGGCCATCTCCATTGAGTCCCAGGGCCACAGGGAAGCCCTGAGGCAGGAGCTCCTTCACCTCAGGACGACTCTTGTTGAGCTTGAGGCTTCAACACACCAAAGGACAGAACAGCAGCTGGAGCGTCTCACCCGTACGCTCTCAGGAGATGCAGGCAACGAGGGCGGAGGTCCGGGCATCCCGTGAGTTGTTGCATGGGGACCTCCGCACACTCATCCTCCAGAACCAGACCTACCACGCCCGCATGCTTGCAGCCATGGAGGAGCAGACTAGGGCCTTGCGTGGGCTGCCTCCCATAGTGCAACCACCTCCGGATGCAGCTGCACAGGGTGATAATAGCGACAGCAGTGATACTCCCACAATAGGGTAGCCGTGTGGGCCATGAGCCCATGGAGGTGTTTTATCTTCCCAGGATCCACGCAGGTGGGTTCTGGTGTGCATCCTGTCCTCGGACCTCCTGGGTGGCCTCCCCAACCCCCCCGGGCCCATCAATGGCCATTTTTGATTGTTTCTTATTTTTATTTTTATTTTGATTTCTTTTATTCCCAATTTTTTTGGGACGATCTGTTGGCTTCGATCTGTTGGCTTCCGTGGTTCCTGTGGGCATACGCTGCATTGTGGCTGGGCACATGCAGGCTTGTAATGTATTTGGTTCAGATGCTTGGGTTTGAGTCACACACACCCCTCCTGCTTCCCGTTTCCATGGGCTTGCAAAGGGTGTGCCCAAGTGACAGTGAATTACACAGTGACGTTGGACTCCCATGAGCTGTGTGGCCAGTCTGTAGTCAATACTGTGTATACATTCATAGTGCATATTGCTGTTGTGTTGTACACTGCATGTTGCATTGATGTGTAACTCTTCTTCTGTGTCTACCTCCCAATTTGCGGGTCCCTTCCTCATGTCCACACAAGGACCTCTAGTCTGGAGATGGGGACCATGTTGGCAGCAGTGCACCTACAACTCTACATGGCGACAACACTGCACAGTTGGTAGTGGTGGGAGTGCAGGCATTTCCAGGTGGTGAGACTACTAATATGTAACATTTGTGATGTCATGTTAATGGTACTACGTGCTCAAGTATGTTGTTGGTCCGGCATTGCTGTGAGCATTTCAGGTGTTGCAGGTTTATAATAGTGCCACTGTACATAGTGAGACTGATGTCATGTTGTGGGGATTACTTTGTTTACCTGCAATTAGCATGACATGGCACGGTGTGTCGTGTGGCGGTGCTGGGGTTGGGTTGGCTGACATGGCACTGTCCTCTTGTTGCATTTTGCAAGTGGGTATTCATTTTAGCTGCTTCCATGTGTAACTTCACAAAACTGCATTGGTGGTGTCTGTGTGGGTAGGGATGCACACATTGTGACACTTCCAGGTGAACAATCTCAGGCTGACATGGTATTCCCGGTTCATTCTCCAGACATTCAGGATCAGTGTCAGGTTGAGTCATCATTGATTGTCAGATGGAATGTGCCAGGGCAGTGTGCACTCCGCAGGGGTGTGATTTCTATGTGAAGTAATTAGCCACTAGCTGTGTACGGGCTGCCTCCCCCCGTGCCCTTTCCCCTCCCATGCGCAGCGGCTGTGCATGTGGTTGGGGATGTGGGGCCACCACCATGTCCACGGCCAGGCCCCGGCGTGTTGCAACGTTGTGCAGGACACATGCTGCCACTATGATCCTGCACACTATTGGGGGAGCGTATAACAGCTGCCCGCCAGAACGGTCAAGGGAGCGAAAGCGTGACTTTAGCACTCCGAATGTGCGCTCCACTATGCCCCTGGTTGTAATGTGGGCTGTGTTATATCTTACCTGGGGTGGCGTGGTGGGGTTCCGAATTGGCGTCATCATGTGGGGGCTGAGAGGGTAGGCACTGTCCCCTGTGGAGGTGGTGATTGGTATCATTGGTGGGGTTGTGACCTTGCTCAGTATCCAACATGCATGCATGTGCAGTGGCATACATACTCACCAAGCAGCCATGTATCGCCATGCCGCCCAGCTTCTAGGTCCCGGCTTAGGGTGGACATTCGGTAAATGAAGCTGTCGTGGGTGGAGCCGGGATAGTTGGCATATACTGAGGTGATGATTCCCTTGGCATTACATGCTACCTGCACGTTGATGGAATGCCAGTGCTTGCGGTTCCTATAGATGTGCTCAGATGCCCTGGGGGGACGTAGAGCCACATGGGTGCAGTCGATGGCACCTAGCACTTTGGGGAATCGGGCCACAGCGTAAAAATCCAGGGCGGCAGCATGCCTTTCTGCAGGTGTTCTGGGCAGGTATATGTGCCTGCGGACTGATGGGCGTGCAGTGATGATGTTCAAGACCTGGTGTAGGCAGCGTGACTGGGTGGCCTGTGACACCCCATGTGACACCCCACCCACTATGGCACTTGTCCGCTGAAATGATCCAGTGGCTAAGAGGTGAAGTACATTGAGGACCTTCTCCAGGGGGCTGAGTGCTTGGGAGCACAGGGTGGGTGATGTGAGGTCATCCTCCCACTCACTCACCAGGTCCAGTATGATGTGTGGTGGAAACCTGTACCTCCCATACACCTGGTCATCAGGCATCCCGAAAAGGCTGGTTCTGGGTGTGAATATTCTGGCCCTGACTATCCTCCTCCTCCTCCTTTGGTAGCCCACTGCCACTGCTGCTAGGAACGGTATGTTCATCCTGCCGTCTGAGCTTGTTATTGTTAAAGTCCGCAAATTTATGCTTTGCGTGTGTTCTAGGCGAGCGTGTGACCCGCGCACCCCTGGAATCCAGTTCCCAGTCCAATAGTGTGTGGAAATTCACACGCACCACGGGATACAGCGTGTGACCCGTGCACCCCTGGAATCCAGTTCCCAGTCCAATAGCGTGTGGAAATTCACACGCACCACGGGATACAGGTTCGCTGACGTACTTGCATGTGTAAGTGCCCGCGCACCCATTAAATACACGTACATAGGCCAATCGCGTGTACGCGCACTTTTGTCCAATTACACGCGATGACACTCTGACGTGCAGTATCTCCACGTGTGCCCCGTCATCACGTGCTGAGTGGGGAACACCCGTGCGGGTCACGTCACAGACGCTCTTACGCGCTGAGGGACTCTGGTCCAATAGAATCGCGTATGCGTGCTGACGCGCTTACGCGCTAAGGGCCTTTCCTCGGATTTCACGCTGACGTGCAGGATTTTCACGTGCCAAATCACTCCGTATCAAGCTGGCCACGCGAAAACACACGGAAGCCCACGCTCCTGCCCAGAAGGCCGAGTTACTGCCCCCCAGTGCCCCGAGCAGCCTCCCACGTGCCATCTGCTGCTGCCTGCCTGCCTGCCTGCCTGCTGCCACCGTGCCCTGCCATTTGGTGCCTGCACATCAGCCATCTGCAGGGGTCCAGTTGCTGTGTCCACCCCTGCTGGAACTGAAGACTCCCGACTGGGATTACATCGCTCCACAGCCCAGCCCCAGGACCCAGTTGCCCACCCACACCTGCCTCTGGGGTTGCCATGTCGGGCACTTCCACATCTGGCACCAGTGGCAACCCCAGGCCAGAGGGGCAGAGGGGCACCAGCTTCACTGTCACCGAAGTTGGTGTCCTGGTGGAGCATGTCCTGGGGCAGTATGATGCCCTCTTTGGATCGTCCCGCGCCAGCAAGGAAGGATGGCAGAGGATCTGGGCCGACTGTGTGGTTGCCATCAACGCGGAGGGGGTGGCAACCCGCAACGTCCTGAAGATCAAGAAGCGCTGGGAGGACTTGAGGTCCAGGACCCTTGTGAAGGCCCGGCGCCTCGTGGAGGGGGGCGGGGGCCGCATGAGTTCCATCCAGATGAGGGTCCTGGAACGCGTACGCCCAGCGCTCCACGCCCAGATCCTTGAGAGGGAGGCCCGTCTGGAGTTGAGCGGTAAGTGTCCATGCATTACTGTGTGAGACAGGGCATGTTGCGGTGTGCTGGTTCTATGATACTTGCCTGTATGTGTGCCATAGGCCATGTATGCATGTATGTGTGCAGGGACATCATGGTAATGCATGTGCGACCAGTGATGTGTGATGCACATGGTTGTTGCATGTGTTGAAATGCCGCATGGGGAGCCCTATGCAGATTTTGAACATGAGAGCATGCCAGTCTCTGTACCTGGACATGGGTGGGGGTGAGGGATGGGTGCTGATGCCAGGTACATATATGGTAGCCATGTCTGTGTGCCTGACCTGCGTGTCTGTGACTTGTGCATGCCATGGATGCATGACACATGTGTGTGACAATGCACAGATTCAGTAAAGCAGCCAAATTACCCTTGTATCCGCTGTGTTTGGTGTGTTTGGGGCCAGATGGATGTGACTGAGGTGAAGTGTGTGCATGTGATGGGCATGAGCCATGATGCATGTGAGTTACATATCATTGAATGTTTCAAGAGTCCATTGGACATGCATGGAAATGTCCATGGCATGCACCATGCCTGTTACTGTGTGTGTTTTGCCTGGACTGACCCATGTGTTGTGGAGGGACATGATGGAAGTGTACTTTGACAGTGGTGCTCATCTGCTATTGCTTCCTGTCTAGGGGACCATTGTACAGTGCCCTGATGCTTGTGTTCTTTGTCTCCCTCTACGCAGCGGCTAGTGAAGAAGAGGGCGGAGACGGCGCTGTGGAGCAAGGCGGCGGGGATGCCCCCACGGCTGCAGCGGAAGGGGTGGGTGAGCCCCCACAGGGGCCTGCTACGGTGGGAGACGGTGAGGCGCCATCCAGGTTGGTGGTTTGCACAGAGGAGGAGGAGGCCGCCACTGGGGCACACATGGGGCCTGGTGGGGGCATCCCTGCTGGTGCAAGTGGTGCAGTCCAGGGCCAGGGGCAGGAGGCAGCACAGGTCACCGTGGAGGGGCCTGTGCATGTCGCTGTCCCTGACCCTGTGAGTGCACCACCATGCACCAGCAGGGATGCCCCGTCCCAGGCCTGTCCGCAGGTAGAGGGGATGTCCATGTCACCTGACTCCCCTCCACCTGCGGACGTGGGAACCCCTGGCCGTGCGGAGAAGGTCCTGATTGGGGTCGCGATGCGCACGGCTGTGATTCGTGATGCCGTGCGTGCTTCCCGGGAGGAGCACGCACGTCATCACGAAGTGCACCGTGCCGACGTGGCCCAATTGGGATCGGCCATGTTCGGGGGTTTCCTGCATGTGTTGGCCAATGTGGCGGCCCTCTCCTCCTCTGTGCAGGCTATCCACCAGTCGTTCTCCTTGCCGTCTTCCAGCCCAGATGCCACCAGGGCCCCCTGTGGACCTGCCCCGATCAATGCAGCCAGCTCGGTGGGGATCCCATCCCTGCCACAGTCGGGAGTCAGAGATCCAGCAGGGGTGGACACCAGAGCAACTGGACCCCAGCAGATGGAGGATGTGACGGCATCATCGGGCAGGGCACGTGCACGACGGCGTCGGTGGTTTCCATCAGCCTGGATGCCGTCGTGCTGGCACAGGCAGTTGCGTCGGAGGCAGCAGCAGGCTTAACGTGGGAGGCATCATGGCTCGGGGCCATCAACATCAGGGGTGCAGGCATCGGCCGGAGGGCAGGAGAACCCTGGAATGGGAGTGGCTTCCGTGTGGGAGCGGTTGTGCCAGCGGATAGGTGCGGAGCGGCAGCAGGCAGAGGAGGAACGGCTCACGATGGTCAGGGCGGAGGACTCCATGCGGAGGGCGCTGAGGCGGGCTGAGTGCCTCGAGGGTCTTCGCAGGGAGTTTGAGCTTGACACTGCGTTATCCCTGCGGGACCTCGGGGCCAGGGAACATGCCCGCCTCCAAGCCATTGACCAGGAGTTCGATGATGCCCTGGCCCATGACAACAACCAGTGAGCCGTCCGAATAGCCCGCTGCCTTTGTATATAGTTGTATAGTTAGGGTTAGGTTTCCTTTGTTTTTTTGATTTTTCTTTTGGTTGCGATTGGACAATGCACCACTTTTTTGTATATAGTTCAGTTTTTAGTTAGTAGTCATAGTTAGGTTTAATTTGGTTGGGCTCATGGACCCAGGATGATCTTCTTCATGGTTCTTCATTGGCTTATTTTAATTTTTCAGATTATTTTCTTGGACATTCATCTTGTTTTGTTTGATTTGCTTTGTGTTTTTTCTTATTTCATTTCCATTCTACTTGCTGTTCAATACATATTATTATTTTAATCTTCAATGTGTCGTATCATCTCATTGCTTTCAGGCATGTCATGTTGGGTGTTTTGTCATTCACTTGCAGCCATTGTGTGTGACAGACATGTGTTGAATTGCATTATTTAAATTGGGGTTGTAACATGTAATTGCCTTTGATATGTGGGTGGGTGTGATAGTTGGTTGGGCCTTTTGGCAGGGGAGGATGGGCATTACGGACATGATTGGGGAATGTTGGGACCCAGGTGCAGGGGGGCATGGATTGGACATGGGTGGGGGCCTGCTGGCAGGTGCCCCACAGTGCTGGGGGGGTGGGGGTGGTGGGAGACATGAGTGGGGGCCTGGTGGAGGGTGCCCCTGGTGGCTGGGGTGTGGGGGTGGTGGGAGACATGAGTGGGGGCCTCGTGGAGGGTGACCCTGCACTGCTGGGGTGTGGGGGTGGTGGGTGACATGAGTGGGGGCCTGGTGGAGGGTGCCCCTGGTGGCTGGGGTGTGGGGGTGATGGGAGACATGAGTGGGGGCCTGGTGGAGGCTGCCCCTGCACTGCTGGGGTGTGGGGGTGGTGGGAGACATGAGTGGGGGCCTGGTGGAGGGTGACCCTGCACTGCTGGGGTGTGGGGGTGGTGGGGGACATGAGTGGGGGCCTGGTGGAGGGTGACCCTGCACTGCTGGGGTGTGGGGGTGGTGGGAGACATGAGTGGGGGCCTGGTGGAGGGTGCCCCTGCACTGCTGGGGTGTGGGGGTGATGGGAGACATGAGTGGGGGCCTGGTGGAGGGTGCCCCTGGTGGCTGGGGGGTGGGGGTGGTGGGAGACATGAGTGGGGGCCTGGTGGAGGGTGCCCCTGCACTGCTGGGGTGTGGGGGTGATGGGAGACATGAGTGGGGGCCTGGTGGAGGCTGCCCCTGCACTGCTGGGGTGTGGGGGTGGTGGGAGACATGAGTGGGGGCCTGGTGGAGGGTGACCCTGCACTGCTGGGGTGTGGGGGTGGTGGGAGACATGAGTGGGGGCCTGGTGGAGGGTGACCCTGCACTGCTGGGGTGTGGGGGTGGTGGGAGACATGAGTGGGGGCCTGGTGGAGGGTGCCCCTGCATTGCTGGGGTGTGGGGGTGATGGGAGACATGAGTGGGGGCCTGGTGGAGGGTGCCCCTGGTGGCTGGGGGGTGGGGGTGGTGGGAGACATGAGTGGGGGCCTGGTGGAGGGTGCCCCTGCACTGCTGGGGTGTGGGGGTGATGGGAGACATGAGTGGGGGCCTGGTGGAGGGTGCCCCTGGTGGCTGGGGGGTGGGGGTGGTGGGAGACATGAGTGGGGGCCTGGTGGAGGGTGCCCCTGCACTGCTGGGGTGTGGGGGTGATGGGAGACATGAGTGGGGGCCTGGTGGAGGGTGCCCCTGGTGGCTGGGGGGTGGGGGTGGTGGGAGACATGAGTGGGGGCCTGGTGGAGGGTGCCCCTGCACTGCTGGGGTGTGGGGGTGATGGGAGACATGAGTGGGGGCCTGGTGGAGGGTGCCCCTGGTGGCTGGGGGGTGGGGGTGGTGGGAGACATGAGTGGGGGCCTGGTGGAGGGTGCCCCTGGTGGCTGGGGGGTGGGGGTGGTGGGAGACATGAGTGGGGGCCTGGTGGAGGCTGCCCCTGCACTGCTGGGGTGTGGGGGTGGTGGGTGACATGAGTGGGGGCATGGTGGAGGGTGCCCCTGGTGGCTGGGGGGTGGGGGTGGTGGGAGACATGAGTGGGGGCCTGGTGGAGGGTGACCCTGCACTGCTGGGGTGTGGGGGTGGTGGGTGACATGAGTGGGGGCCTGGTGGAGGGTGCCCCTGGTGGCTGGGGTGTGGGGGTGATGGGAGACATGAGTGGGGGCCTGGTGGAGGCTGCCCCTGCACTGCTGGGGTGTGGGGGTGGTGGGAGACATGAGTGGGGGCCTGGTGGAGGGTGACCCTGCACTGCTGGGGTGTGGGGGTGGTGGGAGACATGAGTGGGGGCCTGGTGGAGGGTGACCCTGCACTGCTGGGGTGTGGGGGTGGTGGGAGACATGAGTGGGGGCCTGGTGGAGGGTGCCCCTGCACTGCTGGGGTGTGGGGGTGATGGGAGACATGAGTGGGGGCCTGGTGGAGGGTGCCCCTGATGGCTGGGGGGTGGGGGTGGTGGGAGACATGAGTGGGGGCCTGGTGGAGGGTGCCCCTGCACTGCTGGGGTGTGGGGGTGATGGGAGACATGAGTGGGGGCCTGGTGGAGGGTGCCCCTGGTGGCTGGGGGGTGGGGGTGGTGGGAGACATGAGTGGGGGCCTGGTGGAGGGTGCCCCTGCACTGCTGGGGTGTGGGGGTGATGGGAGACATGAGTGGGGGCCTGGTGGAGGGTGCCCCTGGTGGCTGGGGGGTGGGGGTGGTGGGAGACATGAGTGGGGGCCTGGTGGAGGGTGCCCCTGGTGGCTGGGGAGTGGGGGTGGTGGGAGACATGAGTGGGGGCCTGGTGGAGGGTCACCCTGCACTGCTGGGGTGTGGGGGTGATGGGAGACATGAGTGGGGGCCTGGTGGAGGGTGCCCCTGGTGGCTGGGGGGTGGGGGTGGTGGGAGACATGAGTGGGGGCCTGGTGGAGGGTGACCCTGGTGGCTGGGGGGTGGGGGTGGTGGGAGACATGAGTTGGACATGGGTGGGGGCCTGCTGGCAGGTGCCCCACAGTGCTGGGGGGTGGGGGTGGTGGGGGACATGAGTTGGACATGGGTGGGGGCCTGCTGGCAGGTGCCCCACAGTGCTGGGGGGTGGGGGTGCAAGGGGACATGAGTTGGTGGTCATTAGTTCAAGGAGACATGTGCCTTTGCTGGGGGGCATGCCCATGGTGGGTGGGCTGCCTGCGGGACATGACCAGGGATGCAGGGTAGTCCCCTGTGGTGTGGGCTGCCTGCAGGGGCCGTGGAGGGTGTACAGGGTACACCTGGGAGGACCCACACTGTCAAATCACATGTGGAACTTCCCGCACACCCCTGATATACACGCGCCCAGGCTATTCACGTGTGGAACTTCCCGCGCACCCCTTAAATACACGCGCCCAGGCTATTCGCGTGTGGAACTTCCCGCGCACCCCTGGAATACACGCGCCCCCAGGCTATTCGCGTGTGGAACTTCCCGCGCACCCCTGAAATACACGCGCCCAGCCTATTCGCGTGTGGAACTTCCCGCGCACCCCTGAAATACACACGCCCAGGCTATTCGCGTGTGGAACTTCCCGCGCACCCCTGAAATACACGCGCCCAGGCTATTTGCGTGTGGAACTTCCCCCGCATCCCTGAAATACACGCGCCCAGGCTATTCGCGTGTGGAACTTCCCGCGCACCCCTGAAATACACGCGCCCAGGCTATTCGCGTGTGGAACTTCCCGCGCACCCCTGAAATACACGCGCCCAGGCTATTCGCGTGTGGAACTTCCCGCGCACCCCTGGAATACACGCGCCCCCAGGCTATTCGCGTGTGGAACTTCCCGCGCACCCCTGAAATACACGCGCCCAGCCTATTCGCGTGTGAAACTTCACGCGAACCCCTGATATACACGTAGCCCGCTCCCCCAGGCCCGATCGCGTGAGGAACTTCACGCGAACCCCTGTAATACACGTAGCCCGCTCCCCCAGGCCCGCTCGCGTGTGAAACTTCACGCGAACCCCTGATATACACGTAGCACGCTCCCCCAGGCCCGATCGCGTGAGGAACTTCACGCGAACCCCTGATATACACGTAGCACGCTCCCCCTGGCCCGATCGCGTGAGGAACTTCACGCGAACCCCTGTAATACACGTAGCCCGCTCCACCAGACCCGATCGCGTGTGAAACTTCACGCGAACCCCTGAAATACACGTAGCCCGCTCCCCCAGGCCCGATCGCGTGAATAACTTCACGCGAACCCCTGTGATGCACGTACCCTGCTAAAATTGCGTGTTAGACTTCCCGCGCACCCCGGTATACACGCACACGTATTTTTTGTCAGCGGGTGTCCGTGTTTGTGGGTACCCCTTTGCACGTCATTTTTCCTGGAGGGCCACAGTATGGGACATTCATCATGGCAGTATATAGGTGCTATTTGTTGGCGCACCTTTTGGCGCACATTTCTTACAGCCGCAGAGACGCTACCGCATGCTTTCTTGTGGCGGTCGTGTTTGTGCCTGTGCGCTGGTTTGAGCGTGCGCTTTTTTGCCCTATTCTATTCCATGAATACGTGTTGTAGGCGAGCGTGTGGGCGTTCCGCGCACTTGTGCCCTGTACTTCCCCCGTGACGCCCATTGAAGTGCCATTTGGCTCCTTTTTCAGGGGCGCTAAAACTGTCTCTACCAATTAAGGTTTTGTTATTGTAGTATATTGGTGTTTCATATTAAGTTGATTTCTATTAGTGAATGTTTTCCAAATGATTGTGTAAATAAATGTATAGTGTTTTACCAAGAAACCTTGAGAGTAAGTGTCTACTTGAACCACTGTGATTGTGATACTTCTGTGTAAGTTAATCTACTGCTCACATTCCCTCTTGGGATAAGCCTGGCTGCTCAGCTCGCTACCAAAATGTGTGTGGTACAGAATTATTCCAAAGGTTGGTTTTTGCTTACACCTGTATTCCTAATTGGGTGTAGTGTTCCCAGAGGGTACTGCATGCAATTCTGCCTAACACTGGTTTAGAGCCTCAAATGATTTTATGCCCAAACTGAGTGTATATTTCTCTTGAAGGGCTTTGTAAACACAGTCACAGATTTTAGAAGTCGTTATTTCACAATGATCCGACTGCATATGGTGGCAGGACTAGGCATTGCCCTTCTCCCACCTCCGGTGGTGGCATCAATTACATGCACGAGAGGATGGCTCTTCCAGCAGCTTCTGCAACATTGCCTCTTTAGTGTCACCTGCCTTTAGCCTTTAAAACGGTACCCGAACTTAATGCCCCATGTAAAGGTGGGTGATGGGTCTCTCCAAGATGGGAACCGTATGGCAGTTGTTGACCCAACACCTAGGAGTTGGCACTAGTGGCCGTATCATCGAATTCACAGGCCAAGCTGATCCAGTAGGTCTGACTTGGCTCTAAGATCCAAAAGTGAGTCAGCAAAAAAAAAACACATATTTGGCTTATTGCATCTCGTAGTACTCCCACAGCACTCATACCTAGCGTTCTAGCTGCACTTCCCCCACTGTATGGGAGGTCAGTGTTGTCAGATATACACAGTTTAGATACAAATATTTGCCCAGGGCCTCACACTTTCATTATGCAGGGAAGCGTTCATTTGAGCCAAGTTTGCACTTTAGACAGTTGACCACGTACCTTCTCCACTCTAGGCCAGTACACATGCCTGTTAACGCTTGGCTTTAAAGCACTCACATAATAATGTATTCTATCGGTATGACTTGAACATTGCAAAAATCACAGTATGCATCAAAGTGGAATATGTATAAATCCTTCTGTAAACATGTATCCCCATTCAGAATAGAAGACAA
Source organism: Ambystoma mexicanum (assembly GCF_040938575.1). NCBI lineage: Eukaryota > Metazoa > Chordata > Amphibia > Caudata > Ambystomatidae > Ambystoma > Ambystoma mexicanum. The sequence goes on from NC_090923.1 coordinate 918,270,583, forward strand.
GAAGTACTAGGATGCATTTTAATGTCAGGCTAAAGAAAGTCCACCAGGGGGGCTTGCAGGTATGCGATCAGGACTTAAAGACGCACAGCAACAAAACAACACTGTGCGAAAAGGTCACCTGCTTGAAGTCAATGTTTGACAAATCCGTGCGCCTTTTTATTACTGAACTGCAAAAAAGACAACCCTTGTGTTTGAGTTTGTGTGTGTGTGTGTGTGTGTGTGTGTTAAGCAAGTATAGCATTAAACTGGACAGTTTAAAAAGGAGGGGGGCTTATTTTGTAACTCACTTATATTTCCATTGAAGAAGGTACTGTTTGGGTAATTAAATGAAGCATGGAGGGCTTTGATAAAGAAAGGCACCTGTCCAGTTTTGACAGCCTATTTTCACACTCCTTTAAAGGTGGTGGACAGACAACATTAATTTTCCACTCACTGGTGTGTCTGCTGCCATCCATCTAAAGAACTTCTCATTGAACTCTATTGCTGATAACAAAGAGACACATTTAAAAGGATTTCAAGGGCTATTTAGCAATTCTCATTAATGTTGACATTATCTTAGAAAGATGAACTATGATATGGATCGTTTGAAACGTATAAACCTGCATCTTTGACATAACATCAGTGTGATTAAGCTGTGCATATTGTGAAAGTCCTTTACTTGTTTCAGGTGCTAACACCGCCCTTTTGTGGCCAAAACCTAAAATGTACACGCTGCTACATGATTTCCTAGGTGTGGGGACTAAGAAACTAAAGATTCCATGCTTTAGTATACAGAAAAATGTCTGGTTAGGTAGGTTTGAGGTTCCGGATTTCCAAATGTACCACAAGACCTTTACTCCAAAAGAGTCTTACCATGATATTGAATGTATAACATGCAATGGTGTTTTGTTTCAAAGTCCAATAAACCCTACCTGATAATGAAAGTAAAACACTCCAGCTCTGAACCACAAACATACAGCAAAAGCTTCCTTTCCTTGTAAATGTTCCTCTTTCTGTCACTTCTTACAAATGTATTAAATTCAGAAGACCAAAGAGCACTACATATGCAAGAAAGTAACATGCTGCATCTCTCATCCCTCTCTGAAAGATTCCCAGTGACTACTGAAGGTTTCCAGCAGCTTCCCTGTTCACCATTAGGTGAATCTGCCTGCCCAAACTCATTTACACAAATCTCTTAAAAGTTCGGGAACTTCGGCGGATACCAACATGGTAAAAATGTGTGCAATTCGTGATTTGGTAAAAACTAATTAGGCCCAGGGTTATTATTAAATACATTATTTGGAGCTGGGTTTTGCCAACAATTCTCCAGGCTATACAAGTTGAAAATAATTCTTTACATTAGAATAACAAATATTTTTTAACTCCTAAAGTGTCAATTTATTTGCTTTCAAAGTTGATTTTGAATTAAAGAGAATTAAGAGTATAATCTGGTTATTAGTCTTGGGGGTTTCAAGGACTTGTAGGATAGAGAAAACACGTTTGGAAATTGGGATTAGTGGAGCTGAAGTTTGGAACTGGATGTAAAGCTATAATGGACAAATTAAAATGGGCACAGTCAAACGAAGCTACTTTAAGATGTTCAATCCAGAGTGAGATTGATTCGGGAAATGGTATTGGGTCCCATATATATGAACCTAAGAGTAGCATCTAACCACCTAACTCTGCAGAAATGTCTGGTGCAATGGGAGGGAAGGGACCAGTCTTGGAACGTCGATATTACTGAGGCATACCAAGCGACATCATGCACAATAGTTGGACCAACATATTGTCACGGCGTGGCCTTAACCTTCGTGCTGCGCCGTGCCTTCTTGATGGCTGTTGTGGAGACTCCTCGATCGGACGCTGAAGGGTCTCCCGCAGCGTCCTCCAATGCCTCAGCCCTAGTCCATGGGGGCTGCCATCTTTGCACCTTCGCGCACGGACACGGGACCTGTAGCCCGTTTCTGCGTATGTGCAGTATGAAAAGCTTTGGTGTTTGCCCGTAGCAAAGCAATCACAAACAAAGATCTCCAACCATATAAAAAGGCTTCAGACAGCCTCCTCTGCGCGTTGTAACTTTTTCTAAGGGGACGCTAGTTTTTTTTTGTTATTCTGCCTGTTACAGACCTTTCCTGCGTTGTGCTTCCCGGCCCAGCATTAGCTGCTGTCTGCCTGGCTTGCTCCCACCTGCTGAAGCCCCCCTTCAGGGCTTCCCACCTTAGCTCTTTTCCGGACTGAGCCTCATGTGCCCCTTGCCTCCCTCCTCTCCTTCAGTCCTTGGCTGTCATTGGGCCTCCCACATCAGTGCCTTGCACAGCCTGACACCTCGCTAATACGTGGGGGGTCCTTCATCGTGGTGTTGGGAAGGGGCTCCATGTCCTTGGTTGTTGATATCTATATATTCACAGACCCGGGTTCTGGGGATGTCTTCCCTCATTGCTTTATACAGGACCAGATTGGACATCAGGCTGCAAAGAGGCAAAACATCAGGTATGCGGGAATCACAGGGCGTGCACCTTGATACATATTATAAAGCATACACGTGAGGATAGCTCAAGGGTGACGTGATTGTCTTGGAAGCAAGATCACGCATAGCAACACATGTTTCAATCCCAGGCTAGTGTTTAGAAACTGGTCTCTGGTATTAAGCGCGTTATAAAAGAACAATTATTATTATAAATACCTCCAGGAGCCAACAAACTCAGCAGTAGGCATGAGAGATGTAAGGCAGAATAGGTAGAAAATGAGACAGTGAACATCTATTTTTTGGACAAATGATAAGGACTATCTTGAGCTCATGCCGTAACCGATGATATATTCACACGGTACCGGGAAGGGCCTTTTCCTTACATTAGAAGTGCCGTATATGTACAGTCAGTGGTTTCTCCGTGTGCCAACCCAGCTTTTTTAATTAATAACATGAAGCTATACAGGAAAAGATGGGTTATTAGGAATCCCTAGGCATTTTGAAAATACAGGATGTGTGGTCAAATGGCTTAAAGACAAATTCACACTGAAAATAAGAGAAATAACTAGATATGAGACTCTTAAAAAGCTACTGAAATAAATAATAAAGATTACCTCTGCTAACTGCGCAGGGAGTATTAATTCTATTAAAGACTAGGAGGTGAGCATAATGCTTCAACTTCTTTTATTACTACTCCTAAGCAGTTTCAACAAACAATAACTAAAACACTGCAAAATGTCCAAAGTGACTTTTCCTTGTTTTAAACTACAACTCCCATAGTCTCTGTAGTCCATATCTCTCCATGCTCAGCTATGACCACATCCTGTCCCTGAGCTCCTCCTCTCTTTTACATGCCTTGAATAGTCACTTGCAACTCTACACATTGTCCTGCATCAGAGCGAAGACTTAAAACAATTCGAATGAAACTCCGATTCCTCTCGACTTCATTCAACTCCTGTTACTAGCCTCCTTGACCTTTCAATTGTTCGTCTTTTCTTCTCCTAAGAGTGAAACAAATAGGATAATCAGGGTGGCGTTCATGTATCTCCTTTAACCTTTAACATTATCATCAACCAAAATTATTACATGAATGGGAGGGAAATTAATGCTCGCCTCCTAGTCTTTAATAGAATTAATACTCCCTGTGCAGTTAGCAGGGGTAATCTTTATTCTATGACAAGACTGGAGGCGAGCATTATGCTTGTTCAAAGCTTCCCCAACACATTTGCTGCCATACTCTCGTTTGGCTTAAAGTAAAACTCTTTAAAAGTACGATCGGTAGCCCAATCAGCTGCTAACATAATTTCTCTTAACAAGACTCCCGCTGTAAAGGCCTTGGATGCTATTGCCCCCCTTACTGAATGTGCTCCGAATCTCTTCAAATCAATCCCTGCTGCATGCATAATCTCTTTAACCCATCTGGCTATGGTGGCTGTAGATACGGCGTGAAAAGGCTTTCTACGAGCTATGAGCAATTGCATAGTACCGGCTGCTCTACTCTCTGCCGTCCTGCTTTCATACACCTTGATGCAGCTTGCCAGGCACCATTGGGTCTTATGTGGAAAATACGGATAGTGGACTGACGAGATCCCTGTCTTGGTTCTCCTGACTACTGAGAAAGTGACCCCTTCGGGCCCAAAAACTCTCCTATTAACTTCTGGCGCCTTGACATCTGAGACGCGTTTACAAGAGACAAAGCACAGGAGCATTGCTAGCTTGCCTGATAACTGCTTAAGAGATAAATATCTATCTGTAGGCCAGTATCCTAATAGGCAGAGAACTTCTGTCACATCCCAGACTGTATTGTATCGGGGTTCTGGAGGTACCTTAAATCTGGCCCCTCGATTGAGTCTCACTACTGCAGGGTGCTCCCCTGCTGGTACTCCTTCGATTGGTATGTGCCCGCTGATATCGCTGACCTATATACTCCTATGGTGCGGAAGGCTCTTCCGTCTTGCAATAATTGCGCTAGAAAGTTCAGTATAACTACTACAGGGGCTGAAATGGGATGAACACCTCTCCCTTTGCACCAGCTAGACCACTTAGCCCAAGCCGCGTCGTAGCTCCTTCTACTGGAGGGAGCCCAGGATTCCGCGATGAGCTCCGCAGCATGCATCGAAATGCCTGGCAGCGCCCAACGTCTCCTGATATCCTGCACGCGATGAGCGGGAGTGTCCCTCTCACTCTCTCAGAGGATGATACGATGCAACTGGGTATGTGAGCAGTTGTTCTCCTTCCGGCAGCACTCTGGGAAGGTCTACTGCCAGCTCCATTAGAGTCGGGAACCATACTTGTGACTTCCACAGTGGTGCAACTAATAGAAGCTCGGCCTTCTCCTTCCGACATTTCGCTAGCACTCTGCTCAGCATCAAGAATGGGGGAAATGCCTAGTGCGGCCCTCCTACCCATTCCTGCAGGAACGTATCTGTCCCTAGCACCCCCGGATCTAGCCTCCAGCTTAAGTACTCGGCTGTCTGTGTGTTGAGGCGGGATGCAAATAGGTCTATGCGCAGTGGGCCCCATCTCTGATCCAGTATCTCAAACACTGTCGGATCCAGCCTCCAATCGCTGGAGTCTGTGAGGTAACGAGAATTCCAATCGGCTACTATGTTCAGCGCTCCCGGCAGATATTCTGCTGTCACTGACGTCTCTGACTGCAGGCAGAAATGCCAAAAGTCCTTCGCTAGCTCTGCTAGCATCATGGATCTCATCCCTCCTAGATAGTTTATGTAGCGGACTGCTGATATGTCTTCAGCAGTATGCACGATTTCAAACTTTCGTGAACGCTTTGATTGCAAACGACCCTGCTAGCTGCTCCAGACAGTTTATGTCGAGGTGGAGTTCTTCTTGGCTCCACTTTACTCCAGTCTGTAGGTTCCCACATCGGGCTCCGCAGCCTGACCGACTGGCGTCTGATTCTATCACCAGGTCTGGTTGATCACCGAATATGGGCCGCCCATTCCAGGCATCCATATTCTTCAACACCCATTCCAGTTCCGTGATGGCCTCCTGATCCAAAGGTACTAATTGATGATATCTCAAACCTTGCTGCAAGTGCCTGATCTTCAGTCTCTGCAGAGTTCGATAGTGTAAAGACCTGGGAATATAGCTTGAATGGAGGCAGCTAATAGCCCCACAATTCTCGCCAGTACTCTGAGTGAAACTATCTGCTTCTGCAGGCATCCTCTGATTTCTCTTTTGTTATCCTTTATCTTTCGTGCTGGGAGCTCTAGCTTGGCCTTTCTGGTATCTAGGATGAAACCTAGGAAGTCTAACCTCTGCGCAGGGGTGGTGTCTGATTTCTCCTTGTTCACTAGAAATCCCAGTGACAGGAGTAGATCCTGCACCGATCTTGTCTGATAGACTAGCGCTTCCTTGTCTTCGGCTAGCAGTAGAAGGTCGTCTAGGTATATGATCATTCTTATGCCCTTCTCTCGTATTGCTGCGGCTACTAGTTTAATCAGTTTTGTAAAGGCCCAGGGTGCGGATGCAAGACCGAAGGGCATCGTCTTGAATCGACAATACTGCCTTTCCCAATGAAAAGCTAGAAAGTTCCTGAACTCCTCCGCTAATGGGACTGTTAGATAAGCTTCTTTCAGGTCCAGTCTCGTCAGCCAGTCTCCTTCCCTGAGGGAGTCTCGGAGCTGGTGAATGCCTTCCATTTTGAAATGGCGGTAGATAATCCAGCCATTCAATTCCTTCAGGTTTATCACTGGCCGTACTTTCTCTTTCCTGTGAACCAGGAACATATTGCTCACGAAATTGGGTATCCCTGGGCATCTCTCTATGGCGTCCTTTCACGCCAGTTGAGTCAATTTGTGATTGAAGCAGTCCTGTTCTGCGTGCGCTAGATGGTGCTGGTGTGGCCTGCGTGCTTCGACTGGGGTCTCTATAAACTCTAAGTGCAGACCTCTCACGGTTTGCAGAATCCATGCATCGCTTGAAAGCGTGCGCCAGTTTCCCCAGAACATACCAGTTCTCCCTCCCACTGGAGGGTAATGGCTCACTCTCACCTTGTGTGAATCCTTGATCTCTGCTATTCCCTCTTCCTCTGCGTCCTCTCGGGAAGCGGCCCCTGGCCGGGAAGAAGGAATTTTGCTGTCTGTTCACCCAGTATTGCGCTCTGGGATTAGGGGGTCTTCTGCCTCCCTGGTTTCGACCAGCCGCGCAACCCCTGAAGCGGCCGGTCCCGGCAAAAACTCTGCTCTGGAAAAAATTCCGGATGGAGGCCTGGGCCATTTCCAATGACGTATATGTGCCCACAAAGCGGCCCATTTCTTTCCCAAATGTCTCACTGAAAAGGAGGCCCTGGGCTCATTCTCCTGCTTCGTACGAAGCGAGGTCGCTGAGCTTGGGGTCAATTTTCAGCAGTAGGTCTCTCCTTCTCTCTGAAGTGATGGCGCAGTTTGCATTTCCCAATAAGCAGATGGCTCTCTGTGCCCAGCCTGCTAGGGCGTCGGGATCTACCTCTTCTCCCGTGTCTCTCGCCCTTTCCGCTAGGTCCATAATCTTCGCTAGCGGATCCGCCAGGTCTAGTACCTTCTCCTGGCAACTCTTCCAGGATCTGTCGATGCCTTTCCGGGGATCTTTGCTTGTCTTGGATACAAAAGTTAGCATCTTGGGGTCTAATTCAGAGGTCTCTGCTACTTTCCCTGGCAGGTCTGGTCTGGGGCATTCCGCTCGTAGGCGTTGCCTGACTTCTTTATCTAGGGCTTTCCTCAGCCTTATGGTCATTTATTGCGCCACTCTGGGCGATGGCTGCCACTCCGAGGACCTTGGGTTTCGTATGCTATCTGGGTCGAACATATCCTCTTGGTCCTCCTCTATGTGTTTCTCCTTGCGGGCTCTCTTTCCCCCCGCTGGGTTTGACCTCCTCCTCTACTTCTTTCTCTTCCCCTTCGTGGGAGGATAGGTCATCTCCTGCTGGCTCCCTTTCCGAGCCTAGGTCATCTCCCCCTTCAAATTCTTCCCCTGGGGAGGGGGTTGTGAGGCTTGGCACCGCCTGACGCTGCAAATATGCTTCCTCCTCCGAGGCCTTTTCTTTCGCCCCATCCACTGGGTCCTGGGGGTCATGAGAGGATTCTTCCGGGCCTGAGTACTCCCCTTAGAGGGGCCTCATTACACAGATGACGGTAAGGGTTTACCGGTACCGGTAAGGGTACCAGTGCCGGTAAGCCCTTACCGCCTTACTATGAGGTCCCTTTGTGGGACCCTACCTTAACGGCTGATTTTACCAGCCGTTAAGGACGGGACCCACAAAGGGACCTTGGAGGTAATTACGGTACTGCAATTTGTGGTACCGTAATTACCGCCTTCCCCATTGAGCCCTATGGGGGCAAAAATGGGAATGGGGAAGTGTCATGGTGAATGGGGAATTACCGCCCCCCACACACCTTGGAATAGGGCCATTCACCATGGTGGACTCGGTAAAATACCGGCGGCAACCATGGCGCTAGTAGCGCCATGGTTACCGCCGTCCGTGTAATGAGGCCCCCTGACTCTGAGGGTTCAGAGGGCGTGCGCTCTGTCCTCTTCGTGCTATCTTTTGGCTGGTTGAGCATTGCTTTGAGGGTCTCCAGCCTTTCCTGCAGGAGTGTCACCCCTTGAGCCACAGAATCGACTAAGGAATTACCAAGCACCTCTTTGAAGCTGGCAGCCAGGTCTAATAAATGCTCCGCTCGAATTCTGACATCATGGGAGGTTGCTATGTGCCTGTGTACCTGAAACAGGTGTCTGAGCTTCTTAGTCAGATGCTATCAATGATAAGTTTAGAGGCTACTCACAACTGGAGTCTCTTGTAAGCATTTTATTTCCTCTTTCTAGAGTATCTTCTTTAAAAAAAAAAGATTTATATTAGCATGTGGCTGCACCAGACTTTTTTATTTTTCTAGAGCCTGTTATGGGCTAGTCAATATCAAATGGGCCTTAGCTGGGCCTTCTATGCTTATAGAGACTCTCCTCTCTTTTGTAAGCGCTCCATTAAGAGAAACTCGCGCTGCTATGCTTTCCTGCAGCATTTTATGCTGCGATCGATTACACTTTCACTTGTGCCGCTCCGTTCCGAGCTATTTCTGTAGCGGGAGCGGGCACTGAGCTCAGCTTCCTCGCTCCGCGTTGCAGTGTAAATGCAACGCGGAAGCTTCGAGCCTGCTTTGGCTCCACCCCCAAAGATGGGGGCCAGAGTCTCCTACATCCCTTCTCCCGCCTGAGGGCTCAAAATGCTCCGCGGGCACCCCGAAAAAACCCCTGAATTGCTGGTCATGCAGCACAGGGCCGGGGGGCGCAGCGGGCGTCCTGCAGTAGAGCGGAACGCTATTGTGCTATGAGAACCACGCGTCGGAATTTTCTGATAATGATACGTGCGAACTATGCTCAATAAACAGATCTGAAAGCTCTCTTTAGCTCAGGTATGTGCTAAAACTCAGTAGTTCTGGTCTATCTATACTTGCCATGCATGCTATATGTTACTACTAAGATTGTATCTGCTATACAACTCTTATTAAGACAAAATTGAAGGAGAATAGAGAATTAGTACTTAACTGCTTGAAGAGCAGTAAAAGAAGAGGAGCAGCTCAAGGACAGGATGTGGTCATAGCTGAGCATGGAGAGATATGGGGCCTCATTACAACTCAGGCGTTAAGGGTTAACGCCGTCGTTAACCCTTAACGCCTGATTCCAATTTTAACGGCTGCTTTTAGCAGGCGTTAAAATCCATGGCGCTAAACCGCCTTGGTGCTAATTACGGCACTGTAATTTACGGTGCCATAATTAGCGCCTTCCCCACTCCCATTATGCCCTTTACCGCCTGGGTCGTAATGACCCCAATGGACTACAGAGATGATGGGAGTTGTAGTTTAAAAGAAGGAAAAGTCACTTTGGACATTTTGCAGTTATTGTTTGTTGAAACTGCTGAGGAGTAGTAATAAAAGAAGTTCAAGCATAATGCTCGCCTCCAGTCTTGTCATAGAATTGTATACTGTCAGTGGGAATCAGGGAAGCTAAAGTAGTGTGTTGAGTAACTGGATGTACTCCATATAGATCTTCAGCAAAATAGAAACTCATTAACGCTATACTAGCAAAGTGGTATGGGGCTAGAGGACGTAGTCTGCGGCACTGGGGAGGACAACAGTTATATATGGAAGTTAGATGGATTTACCTTTAATGCATAGTCAGCAACAGAAGGGCTAGGATTTTGACTACGAGAATTGCAGCATATGCAGAACTTTGTAAACTGCAGAACTAAGGGTCAGATCATGTTTTGAAGCTGTTCTAGAGTATCTGACTGAAGTCTGTGATCAGGTGAGTATGTTATGTCATATTTTGTTATGTTATTGTGATTTATACCATGCTCTGCTGCCATTTTCATGGTCTCCAGGCACTCTGGTGGATTCGTTAGTGGGATTGAGAGGGAGAGCGCAAGCTTTAATGTGCTGTTGGTAGCTTCAGTTTGGATAAAACGGTCACTGTGTGATTGTTTTTTGGGGTGAGGGTTGGCAAGGGTTTGCTGATGTTTTGTGTATAAGTGTGTATGGGGTGGTTTGGTTGTCTGTAGCGCGTTTGTTTTAGAGTGGGATTGTAGATTCTGTGCAGTTTGTGGCAGGTTTAGATTTCTGCTCTTGTAGAGTTATGTGTTTGTTTTGTTTTTGTGTTTGAGTGTCAGTGTGCAGGATATTGCAAAGTATGATGATAAGTATTCTATTTCTCATCCAGGGTAAAGCAGTGATTCTTGTTCATCAAGTGCAGTGGCTGTCCAGGGCATTGACAGTTGCCAACATATAGATTTACATTTGTGGTACACTAGGCAGAAGCTGATGCTGGAAGAACGGTTCAAAATGGCAATAATCCAAAAGTATGAGAGGAAAACGTACATCTGTGTGCAGGGAAATTAAATTTGATGTATGAACCTAGATGTATTTTTGTGAGTGTTTTGAGACATCTGAGGGATTAGGCATTAGTGTGGAATGTTAATAGATTGTACATTTACGTTAAAATAAAATTTGTCACCGTTACATACCTATGAAGATACTTACCACCATAAAATGCACTTGAACAGCCAATCTACCACCTGATGGACCTAATAAAACGAAACCGAAAATAAAATCCATCCGAGTCCAAGGTATGCATAAAACGCATCACCACTATGGACCCACGTGCAGGCACCGCTCTCCATCCATGCATTTTAGAATGCAGCTACGGCTATGTCAGATCCGGTCTAGCAGCTCGCATAGCTGTCCACACTGAGACCCCTAACATGCCTCAACACCTATGCCACTAGAATACACCCTACGCAAAGTCTAGCTGGGAACACATCGAGTCTCCTGCATTAGCACACTATCTTAAACCACTGACAGCATCGCCCACATGCCTGACCTTTGGGGTGCTTCCTGGGGGCCCAGCCGGTCCCCCTAAGTCCTAACCCGGCAGAATGCAATGCACACACGCATCTTAAAGTAAACTCATAGAATGTTCCCATACATGGACTTCGGTCCCCGAGGACGTTCCAACCACAAAGCGCATTGAGGCCATACAAATAGGGAAATAGTGCTATATAAATTTCGAGTACAATACAATACAATATCAGGACTCGTTGGTGTAACGCCAGTAATTTAACATACAGGTGTTAGGAGGTATCAAATTAAATTGTTTCAAAGGCCGAAGTATGGGATACATATGTTCCCCCAGTATTCTTTAACTAAAACATTCCCAGTCGTAGGGGGTTAGCACCCTTATTGCTTATTTGGTTAGGCTCCATATCCTGCTTAGATATTCTCACCCACTAAGCACTGGTCACCCTCATGGGCTAAAAGCAATTCCTCACTCAGTGTCAGGGATTTAGTGCACAGCACGCTTGTAGGTTCGCTAGTCGGATCTCTCTCCAGTCTGCTCTCTTCTAGTGCCTGCGTTGTAGTCTGGTTTGGCCTCTCCAAGCATCTGAGGTATAGCTCTCAGCAAACTCTATTTTCATCTCTATCAAATCCAGTCTCAGGCAATATAGCATCCCACTTGCTGTCTTCTGGCTTTCCACTGTCCTCTATAGAATGTACTCTTCACTTTTACTTTCTCGCTCCTCAACACCACACTCAGGTTTGGAGTCTTGTTCCCATAGCCCTCCTCATTATCGCTAATTGGCTCAGGTGTTTGCCATTTGGTGGGTCGAACCTTTACAAATATTGGGCGGCTGTATTTAAGTTAGGTAAAAGTGTCCTGCATGCCTGCGCCTTACCTGGCTCTGCTCTGAGTGTCTCTGGTCTCTCTGTGCCCAGCACAGCTTCCCCCTCTGGTATCATGCTCTGCCGATGGACCCACTGTTCCCTGCTGCTGACTTGTAGCCTATATGATCTCTTCTCAAGCTGCCAGTCTCTCTCAACTGCTTGGGAACTGTAATTCTCCTCATCGCTTTACTTCCCTCTTTTTTGTTCTAGGTGGCTTTTCCCTGGGTGCGTGTTCCCCTCAGAAGGGGATTTCCCTGTTGGTCACCTCCATTGCTGTTGGTTTCTTCAGTTCATGCAATGCACAGATTCACATTTCTTAAGAGAGAATCTTTCCCTGTTTTTCAAAGATGACCATTCTCCGTGCATGGGTGTACACTGAGGTTCCACGGGTAGGGGTTTGATTGTGACATCACTCCCTCTACTAGTTAGGCGATCTTAATGGTGAACCAATGTAGTGGTGTGATGTCTGGGATAAGTGGCTGGTCTTTTGGAAATCCCCCATCTACTGCCTCCAAGTAGCACATCTCACTGGATTCTCTGATGAGGTCACATACCAACTAGGGAAAGCAGTGGTGGGAACCATTGGAAGTTCAGCGATGAGGACGGGGGTCAGTGGCTGGGGAAAGACGTGGTCTTATGGCTCGGACCCCCCTTGCATAACTGGTTCGGGGATGTAAGGATGCCTGGGTGGGGTGATGGACCTAGGCATTCTTGGCCCCTGGGGATGCCACTTTGCTGCTCTGTGTAGGCATTGCCTATGCTTGGGGGTTTGGTGGGTTGTGGCAAGGGCTATTGCTGGGATGAGGGGGTATGAGGTTGAGGTGGTGGTCGCACTGTTACTTGGAGATTACATCAGTCATGAAGGGTGGCCGTGGTGCTTTACCTGCCCTCTTGTATATTGCATCTTCTTATTTGGAATGCAGGGTAGGCATAGAGACTGTTAAGCAGGGCTTCAGAGAATGCATGAGAAGCTGAACATCACGGTTGACCAGAAAAGGCCATGCAATTGTGCCTGGGCTCCAAGGTCCTGATGGGGAACACATTAGATGGAGCAGGCCAGATAAAATGAGCGGGATTTCAGAAGAGAGGGTAGGACTGCCAGGGAAGAGAAGAACAGGGATGTCACAGGGAGCAGAAGGTTTGGAGGAGAAAGTGAAAAAGGCCCACTGAACCAGACAATGAAGACCTGTAGAACAGTAGAAACAGTGGAGGAAAGGAAGATCTAATACAGAGGCGACCCCAAAAAATGCAACAGAAGGAGATGGAGAAGCGAAGAGGGAGAAGAACCATGAAGATTGTGTCCTCCAGGACAAAGCTAGAATGGAAGGGAAAATGAAGTGTTGAGAGGGGAAACGAAAGTGATAAGGAGACCCCGAAAAGTAGCAAAGTAAAAGGGGGATCGATAGAATGGAAGGAAGTAGTGGGGAGGGGTGCAAGGCGTGAATTTAGTCTGACAAGACAGGAAAAATGAAAGAAGAAAAAAACAGAGGCAGAAGGCAGCTTAGACCCCCAGAAGATAGAAAAGCAAGACCACCAGTATAGAAGGAGCAGTGGGGAGAGAGAGAGAGAGAGAGACCAAAGGGTGGAGATTGAAATTGCAAGATTGAAGGGGCTGATGACTTAGGACAAGGTAGACTAGCAGCGCCAGGGAGACCGAGAAAGAGGGTGTCCAACCTACAAAGAAGTCTAGTAGGAGGTAGACAAGGAAAATAGAGGCCACAGAGGGGAAGGATGGGGAAGTAAAGGCCAGTGGGAGAGATATAAGAAGGAAGACACCATTGTGCCTGTGAAAGAAGGGAAAGGAGAACACCTCAAAAGAGAAATCTAGCCTGTGGCCCATAAAGGGTCTGGCTAGAAAGGACTTCATGCTTTTCCCTAAAGGGAGAACCTAGGAATAAAGACGCAGACACAATAGTTTAATACAAGTGCTTTATTTAATGTTTGTGGGTGCATATGTTAATTTTGGAGTAGTCCATCCAGCCAGATGGAATGTTAAAGGGAAAAAGAGAAGGAAAGAACAAAGAGGGAGAGCTCTCCTGCCCAGGAATGTGCTGCACAGGGGCAAACAGAATCCAAAGGGGCTTTGAAAAAAGAAGACAGTTAGAAAACAGTTGGAAAGGGGAAAGATGCTACAGGAGAAGGGGAGAAGAAAGGAAAACAGAGCGGTGAGAAAACAAAAAGAAACATACTCCTTTAGGGGGCTGCTTCCTTGAGCACCCCCCTCCAGGGCACAAAGAAGTTAAGGCTACCACGGGACCGTGGTGCATGTCAGCCCGTCTGTGGGCTAGACCGGATGGGCTGATGCATATCAAAGGGTCTAGCATGCATCGGGCTGCTCTGGCCATATATGGACTGCCCAGTCCAAGCCTCGTGAGGGGGGCTGCCCAAACCAGGCAGCCCGGCTGTGCCTTCAGTCAGCCTGCCTCTTGGCTGGCACGGTGGGCCCTTTCTGAAAGTCCTCCCTAGGCTGCACTGTCAGATGTCTCGGGGGTGAAGAGCAGGAAGCCTGCTCTGCCCTGGAGGGCACAGCAGTGAAGATAAGCAGTCTGGTTGAAGAGTGGGACGCTTTGAGTCCTGGGTTGCCTCGTTGTGGCAGCCCGGGTGAAGAGAAGCTCCAGGCTGCCATGGTGGGGCAGCGTGAGTGAAGTTCCAGCAGGCCGCCCCTCCATCTTACGACAGATTTCAAAGGGGGCGGGCTGGGAAGAGGAGCGTTCCACTGGTGTGGCATTGAACAGGGCAGTGTCCCCACAGCAATGGGCATGCCACCTGAACAGAAGATGGCACCCGGGGTGCGGTGGTGATGAGAGAGAGATTGATTGACTGTAACACATGGTATAGATAACTACTTCTCTCCTTCTCTCTCCTGCAGTTGCAAGATACCTATGGTCCTGTGTACACCTTGTACCTCGGTTCTCAGAAGGTGGTGATGCTGTGTGGTTTCCAGGCTGTGAAGGAAGCCCTGATAGATCATGGAGACCATTTCACTGGTAGAACCGAAATCCCAATTACAAAACGAACCGTAAAAGGACAAGGTAAGCAACTCACTATTCTAATTGCCCCCAAAGTTGACTGTGTCTATGCTACCTTTTTTGCACCAGAAGAGGAATCTGCATTATATTTGTATTTATTTGAAAGACATGTTAATTTGGTTCAGAAACAAATACACAAGCAGCCATTGTAGAGATCACAGCAGTCCCACAAGTGAGTGCTGTACAAAATAGTTAGCAATTTGATAATGTTTCAGTTAAAGATGGCGATAGAGTGTGTGACAAAGTACCCAACCGAAACCTGAGAACCAACAGTGAGGTGGCCAGGGAGCATGGGGGATGTCCAGAGCTACTGAATGCTAGACCCGGGTGAGGTGTATGGGGGATCCCCAGACCACCCCATCTAGGTCCCTGCACCAAGGAAGAGGGCAGTACAGGAGCACTTGTATCCCCAGCCCCTCTGCAGTCCCCCGTAGCAACAAGGGAGTCACAAACCCTTTGTATAAGGTTGACCCAATAGAGAGCCAATCCATCCCCCTAGCTTGACCTGAAAATCCAGTGTAGGAAATAGTGCCTTCCAGTTTTAGAAAGCAAATTTGGGGATTCCAAAGTGGTGCCCGAATGGGTGAAGATGTGAGCGTGTAAGCTCTGTCCACAAGGCGCCAGTTACAATAAGGAAACACAAGATGCCGGTGCTGTGCCACACCCGAAAGTCTAGCAGCTGATGGCGAGATTAAAGGGAACAGACAGCGTTCGGTGTAAAATCCCCCCATGCATCCAAACATAGCTGAGACGACTGAGCAAGACCTGGGGAGAATGACCAGAAAGAGGCCGGGTTGCAGTGTTGGAGGGGCTGGCGATCCGTGTAACGCATACTGTGAGTAGTGTAAGGAACTCATGGTGGCAACAGTAAAGACAGACACAAGTTATCACAGTTCAAGGGTGTTTATTAAACTGTATATGCGGGTTGGAAAACGCCTAGTTGGGACTTTTGGCTTTGTCCCTTCTTTATCGTCATCCCTCCATCGGATTCACTTTTGCCAACTTTGTCAATCACACAGTTTCTTGAACAGTTCTTATAATGTAGGATTCACTTCCTTTAGCGTTACAATCATCTGTCGGTCAAAGTCTTTCGACTGTACAGAGGATTTTACTATACCCCTGTATGACCACTTTGAGCCCTTTCTGACCTTTCTCAAGGCCTTCTGGTAACAGTAGTTTCAACAATAGGGTAGTCTCCCGTAGTTTCCAGAGGGAGCACCCATGTGGTGCCTGCCTCCTCTGTAGCTGGTTTTCCCCTCTCTTATTAACAAATATTTGTGCTTTCTTCGGTTTCTTATTGGGTCTCCCCTCGATTCACCGGCTGTGATGAACCGCTTGGCTTTGCTTGTCTCTGGAGTCAAGGTCAGTACCACAGTAGTGGCAAGTGTCTCTCCCCAGCTTGGTTATCAGCGGAGCAGGGCCCCGTGTAGCATTGACATCTGCTGCAACACACTGGCTATTGTTCGTGGTCGCTGTATTCTAGGGGCAATGTTGCTTCTCTCCCTGTCACCCTCTTGATTCGCGCCATCTTTCTCCTCCTCTTGAACTGCTGTGCTGAGTTAGCTCTCTCGTCATGAAGTCTGCCTTGCTCGTATTGTGCTCTTGTGCTCCACTTTTTATCCCTGTGGGGAAAGGAAAGGGCTGTCAGGTGTGTGTGATTCTGTTCAATTGCCTGACTTTGCCTGACTCTTGTGGTGGGACATGTCAGGTAAACCACTCTGGTGTTTGTCTGTCATCTTTCGTGTTGTGCAAAAGTGTTTGTGTCAGAAAAGTGGGTGGGGGTTAGAGTGTTTGAGTATCCTACGGGGGTAGAATGGGGGAAAGGTGTTATAAGAAGGGGTATACTGCCTCTCACCCATTGTGTCCCACTTCCACTCCCCAAGGACCCCCCCCCCATCCAGGTGATCCTCCTGTACTGGCCCACTGGATCCATTAGCGATGGCCATGTCCTGGCCACCAGGATGACAGATACCTGGGGACTAGTAAGTGAGACACCTTCAGGTTTCTCACAGTAGACTGAGCTGATTAGAGAGTGCAGACGTGAACAAAAGCGGATCGGCGAAGCCATGAAGGCACACACCGTGGCTTAAAGACTGATTGAGATTAAAGTGTCTGGGGAAGAGCGGGGGCAGCACCAGCAGATCGCTCGCTTCAGATACAGAGTGCCTCGGCACACGATGGGATACCTAAGTCAGTGGGGGGGTGCAGAGAACTTTAAGTTCCGGCACACGAGGCCTTGCCTTGAGAGGACCCAGAGACAATTTGCCAGGACAGGTGACCGGTCACTATACATCCCCCAGCACAAATCCGAACATCTCCCAACATTTTGATCAATGGCCCCTAATGCGGGCGGTGGGAGGAAAGACCATCTGCTATCCCAGTGGAGCGGAGATACAGGTTTTCCGGCCCGTGCCCATCCAGAGGCCAGACCCGGAGGAAAGCAAGTGCAGAGGGGTGCACACATGTCCCTCCCAGGCAGGCTGAAACAAGGCATGGCCCCGTCTGAGTATACCAGCCCTGAAGCGGAGCACAGTCACTAAGGTATGGGGGTGACTGGATGCCAGAGGGAACGTTAGGGCAGCCGGGCACCCCATGAACTGAGATGCTGCCACTCCAACACCTAACTCAGGAAGTATACCGAGGGAGACATAGAATGCCCAAATCCTGTGGAGGTCAAGACTCCCATGTGGCTACCCTGGTTTCACTCCGCCAAAAGCCAGCGATGGCCAAGTGCTCAGTGTTGTGGGCCGCAGGTTACGCTGCCCGATCGACACTCGCTACAACTACTCCATGCACCCTTACGCCTCGATGCTTGATGCCTTCCTGCCTTTAAAACCGGCCTACTGAACCCTCTGTGGCGAAGCCTGCAAAGGCCAAGGGCGCAGTGTTGTGCAACGCAGGTCTGCAGGTTACGCTGCCCGATCGACGCTCGCTACGACTATGCCATGCACCCTTGTGCCTCAACACTTGATGCCTTCTTGCCTTTAAAACTAGCCTACAGAACCCTCTGTGGCAAAAAGCCTGCAAAGGCCAAGGGCACGGTGTTGTGTGCTGTAGGTCCGCAGGTTATGCTGCCCGATCGATGCTCGCTATGACTACGCCACGCAAGCTTATGCCTCAATGCTTCACGCCTTCCTGCCTTTTAAACCAGCCTACTGAACCCTCTGTGGCTAAGCCCACGAACGCCAAGGGCGCAGTGTGGTGACGCACAGGTTTACGCATTATTCTGCCCGATCTACGCTTGCTACGACTATGCCACACACCCGTATGCCTCAACGCTTGATGCCTTCCTGTCTTTAGCACTGACCCACCGAACCCTCTGTGGCAAAGCCTGCGAAGGCCAAGGGTGCTGTGTTGTGCGCTGCAGGTTACGCAGGTTACGCTGCCTGATTGACTCGCGCTACAACTATGCCACACACCCTTACGCCTCAACGCTTGATGCCTTCCTGTCTTTAGCACTGACCCACCGAACCCTCTGTGGCAAAGCCTGCGAAGGACAAAGGCGCGGTGTTGTCCCTCCAGCTTGCCGCAATGTTCGCCCTATCCACCCTGCGCACAACTCTACGCTGGCCCCAGCCACCCAAGCCAGCATCGCACGGCCCATGAGTTTGACTCTCCTATGCCAGCATTGTGCAACGCCCGCCTACGCTCACGACTCCACACTGTCTCCCAGCCACCCACATCAGCATCACGCAACCTATGCGCTTGACTCCGCACTGGCCCCCAGCCACCTATGCCATCATTGCGCAATTCCTGACCCTGCACTGGCCCCCAGCCACCCACGCCAGCACCCACTCCTTCTCCCCCCAACGACCACCCCAACTCCTGTGCTCTCATCAATGTGCGCTCTGCCATTGCACATGCCATTGACATCCACAACGTCATTATATCCCACAACCTCAGCATCCTAGCCATCACTGAAACCTGGCTCCATGGCACCGCAGGCACCTCCCTTTCCATCGCCATCCCCCAGCTTTGGCATCTTTTGCCGTGACATTACTGTGTCTCCAAAAAAGGTGGTGGCGTCGTACTTATCGTCAAAGACACTCTGCACAACCGTGACACCGCTACACTACCCATCACAAACTGCCAATACCTTTCGGTCAAGCTCTCCCTGTTTGCCACCAGCACTGTCAACATCCACCTGATCCACCTGCTTACCACGCCGTACCTCCTCTGAGGAGGACCTCTGCCACCTCCTCCTGCACAATCTTAAACCCCATATCAAATCCCTCACCCTAGGCGACTTCAACCTAAGTTATGGGGACCCATCGGACAAAGAGGCAACATCTCTCTCCTCCAGTATGGACTCCCTTAACTTCACCCAAACGATCCTCGACCCCACACACCACCTCGGTCGCACCCTGGACTGGCTGCTCGAACATAACTGCCATCATCTCATCATCTCCAACACCCCATGTGCCTCGTCAGGCCACCACCTCATCGTCTTCTCCATCCCCACCAGCCAACCTGCCCCCTGCAAGTCTCCCTCCAGCCCCCACCCACTTACTTCTGCTGCACCCGCAACCTCACCAGCGACCACATCCCACCCCTCCTCAAGCCCCACCACACCTCCACCACTGGCAACGACATGGACAAACTTGTCACCTTGTACAACACCACCCTGATCACAGCTGTGGACACCCTTGCACCCTTAAAGAAATGTTCCCCCAAGCCCTCCTCTCCTACCAAAACCTGGTACACCCCTGAGCTCCACACCCTCCGCTCCCACAAAAACGTGCCTGGCTCACATGCCCCTCTATTGAGAACAAGACCAGATTTTCCTCCAATGCGAAAGCCCATAAAAATGCGATCCACCTCGCCAAAGCATCCGCCTATTCCTCCAGAAATTCTAACGTGAAATCAGACTCTTGTGACTCCAAAGATGATGCCCGGTACAATAGCAGGCAGTAAGCTTTCTCTGACAAAATCTTCCTCCTTCAAACCAAATTCCAGCACAAACGCGCCTACATCAACGCCTCCGCCTCGGCCCCTTCACCCCACACCTATACACCTGCGCAACACCTCCCCCTTCAAATTCAGCCACGTCACCACCCAAGAGGTTGTATCGCTCATCAACAGCCTCAAGCTCTCCATATGCAAAGCGGACATTTGCCCAGCTCCCCTCATCAAAGAATGCTCTGAGCCCCTGATCCCTCTCATCACTGCCAGCATCAACACATCATTTGACTCCTGCTATATCCCATCCTCCATCAAAGAAGCCTGGATCATCCCCTTCAGAAGAAACCCTCCATGGACCCCGCCTGTCACCTCTGTCCCATTCCTCCTGAAAATAATAGACTGCGCTGCCCATAACCAGATGCCAGATCACCTAGAAAAACACCACCTCCTCAGCCCCTGCCAACCCCGGTTCCGCCCTGGTCGCAGCACTGAGTCCGCCCTCCTGAACCTATCAAATCAACTAGATGATGCCTGGGACTTTGGCAACCTCTCTCTCCTCATGCTACTAGACCTATCTGCAGCCTTTGACTTGGTTGACCATACCATACTCTTCAATCCCTTCTCCACAGCTGCCCTATTCAACCCAGAAGCCTGCCAACGGATCTAATCTTTTTTGTCCGACCGCACCTCATGTGTCTTCATAGGCAATCACTACTCCACCTCCACTGCCATCACCTGTGGGGTCCCCCAAGGATAATGCCTCTCCCCCACCCTCTACAATGTCTTTACCAAGCCCCTCTTTGACCTCCTTGACTCCTGCCAAATCAAATATACCAACTATGCCGACGACACCCATATCCTCATCCCCCTCTCCGGCATCCCTCACCATGACACCGCCAAAATGTATTGCATCTATGAATCTGTCCAATCCTGGATGGTGATAGATGGGCTTTGCCTGAATGATGATAAAACGCAGCTCCCTGTTGAAGGCAACCCAACCTACCTAGCCAACCTATAACCCGAATAGTCCCCCTTCACCATTGACAATAACACCATCCCGACCAACCCACTAATTAAAACTCTGGGCATCCACTTGGACTCTGCTCTCTCACTCACCAAGCATTTGAATTCCATCGCCACCTCATCAGTATATACCACCAAACTCATCAAGGGCTGCCGCCCGTACTTCTCCACTAGCAATTGCATCAATATCGCCCGAGCTACCATCTGTTCCCAGTTGGATTACTGCAACTTTCTCCACATCTCTCAAGACAGGAGAGACGCCCATTGGTTACGAGTGAAGGATCGTATCTCCTTCAAAATTCTTACCTTGACCCACCGCTGCATCACTAACACTGCTCCCCAATACCTTTCAGAAGGTATCTCCAAACCACCACCAGAACTGCCTATGCCCACCTCCTGCACACACCTAAGTTCAGAAGAACCAGAGCACGAGGATCCAGCTTCCCCGCCCAAGCCACCGCACTTTGGAACACCCTCCCACCCCACCTCAGAAAAAAACACATAACATTTCTTTTTAACTGAACTGATTGGACATGGAACCCCATGTACATGCCTAGCTTGTACGTATCTGTAACCAAGCATACCTAACTTTTACGGATCTGTAACCATGCTGTATACTCACAGCACCTTGGGGTTTTCTTGTGCTTTACAAATGTAATAAATAAAACAAAATATATAAATAAATGGTAAGGTATCAACTGCAGGGACAAGGTGCACAGCGGAACACTCTGGTTCACGGGCTTCTAGCATTTTCTTAAACCAGCCACCGGCGTTCACCGAGAGACACCTTATGCCAAGGGACAGGAGCTAGGACACGTCTGCTTAGTCAAAATCCCCCTGTAGAGCTCAAGAAGGAAGCCTAAAAAGGTGCTGGAAGAGAGGCCTATTGCCAGAAACTCACGCAAAACCAGAGGAAGCAGGGGAGACGGGACCAAGGTCTCAGCAAACCCACAACATGGCAATGAGTAGAGAGGATTTAAAGCAATACTTTAATGACTTCCAAGAGACATTAACAGAGTCCTTCTAGATGCAATTAATTCTACTAAAATTAGAATTGATGCAATCGATGCAGGAACTAAAGGGCAATATGAGAAAACTTGAAGAAAGAACCGATATTGCAAGAAATGGTAGAAGATACGAGAAAGAATGACAGGGTTCTGGAACATCTCTCGTGGATCTCTCAAAACCTGGAAATATAGTGCAAAGAACTGGAGAACTGCTCAAGGATATCCAACATTAAGAACACGCCAGAGGATATTGTAGATAAGGACCTGAAGGAAACGACACAACATCTATTTGGGATCTGTTGGGGGAACAGACAGAAGAGGAGGTTGTCATGATCTCTGCTTCCAAAAGGTCAGGGTTTTCCCAACTCCCTTGGAAGCAGATCCATAACCCAGGTTCCGATTGCCAACCAGTCCCAATTGGGACCTTTTGGAAGCGCCGGGCTCATAATGCTTGGGTGGACTTACCTGCAGCAGACCATGCTGCTTACTTGCCTGCCAGTTGAGCCTCTGATCCCCTTCTGTTTGGAACTACTTTTCCTGTTGGGTGGGGCTGGAGCCACTCCCTAGATTCAGAACACTGGAACTCTTCTGGAAAGCAGGAACTCTTTTCTTACCTAGGCGTGGCTGTGGAAGGAGACACAGAAGCACTACAGGAGGCTATTTAAACCACACCCGGTGGATGAATCTTGCTTTGCGTTATTCTGCAACCTCTGCAGCAGAACGCTCATCGTGTCTTCTGCATCCGGTCCTGGGCCTAAGGAAAAAGGCTTACCATCCTGAATCCAGTCTTCAGCAACACCTATAAAGACAAGAAAGAACAGGTTAGCATTCCGGCATCTGAAAGGCAAAGGCTTACCTACTCTTTGTGCGCTCCGGAGGTCTTCACACTGCATTCCGGCATCTGAAAGACAAAAGCTTACCAACTCTTTGCACGCTCCGGAGGCCTTCGGCGCTGCATCCCGCATCTGAAAGACAAAACAAGGTGCGTTTAAAGACATTGGGGAACTTTAATACTCACGTGCCATTACTCCTTTCCACATCTAATCCAGTGGGTATTCCGGCACCCTGCAGCCGCTCCGAACTCGTACCTGCAAAATAAAAAGACAGTTAGAGCGCATCGTGAAGCAGGCAACAAGCGCTTACTTACGTGCTTCCAGGCGCTTCTATTCATCACACGGGCTCCATCTTCAACTCACTTCAGCCCGTCATCCGCCATCGCCGGAACCCTGCAAAACAAGAGACATCATTACTAAAGACTTTAAAGACATTTGAATGACTCGAAACTTACCGTTCATGCAGTAAACGACGGACAGCAGTCCTCTGAAGTCAAGAGGCCTGCGCTACCTATCCAGTGAAGAAACTGGTTACAGCACCCTGCCCCGAGGCAGATGGAGAGCTCGGCATTCACTTACCTAAGGTGAGAGCGTTAACCTTTGGGGGTCTACAGGAGAGGAGAAGAGGAAAGAGATAGGGACACCCCAATAACCCCAGTTCATTAACCCCATATTTTCTATCTGCAGACATCTTACTCTACACGTCAGGCATACAGTGCACAGAGGTCCAGCCCAAGAGCCAACCGGGTGCTACACATCACCTTTGGAGATACGGTAGTCGCCCAGTCAAGACCGGCGCCTCTGCGAGAATCAGGTGAGCTTTACAGAGGTGCAGATTGATCAGATACATCGAGAGGGCCACAAAGATGTGAGCCAGGAGAAAGAGCTAGAGATGTCCTAGCAGCAATACCATCCTACACTAAGAAAGAACAAATTCTGAGGGTGGCACGTGCATCTGGCCCCATGAAACATAATGGGGCGGAAATGCAGCTGTACCAGTATTTGGCCCAATTGACTTTACAAAAATGATGAGCAATTGGCCCGCCGACAAGAGCTCTCTCACATAAGCAAATGAAATATAACTTGGGAGGGTAAACAACACTCAACACTGAATTACGACATGTGTTGAGGGGGTTCAGATACTACTACAATTGAGCAAAGAAGATGCAGGGAATAAGGGCAATGTTGAGGACTACATTCCACCTGAAGGAGGCCCTGGGAATGGCCGTTGGTGGCAAAATTACAGAGGGGTGGACCGACCCAGCGAGGGAGTCCCAAAGATGGGGGAAAGGCTGGAAGATCAGTTGCAAATGGCTCAGACCCAGGTAAGCATCAGTGACAACAAAGGAGGACATAAGGGAACAGCGCACAACAGAAGAAAGGTAGCCGAGATGAGGACATCAAGACCCTTCGCGAGACACTTGGAATCTGAAGTTGGATTTTAGGAAATCCCTACAGTTCATCTCTGGGAATAGGAGGCTCCATAGCAACTTTGACTCGTGCCAGGGAGTTTGCTTATTGGATAGTTGGGGGAAGTTCTTGTTGGGGAAGTTAGGGCCCCGGAAACGGGAAGGTGGGAGGGACGGATCCAGAGAATCAACAACGGAAAGGCACAAAACCGGGCAAGGGAAGATGGAGAATGGTCAGGATAATGATAGCAGGGTCGGGGATATGAGAGCAAAAAAGGGTAGGGGTGCTTCAGGCAGAACTGGTGGAAGAAAATAAATAAATACATTCAAGCGGATAACGTATAATATCAGGGGGTAAACTCCCCTGTAAAAACGACAAAAAGAAAAGCCAGATATAATAACATGGCATGAAACGCATATTCAAAAACAAGACAAGCATATAATTATGCTGCAACATTATCCCTATTTATTCCAGGCCAATGCAACAGGGAAAATGGCAGGCGTATTCATTGCATGGCAAAACATACCAAACCTACAATGTCGCACAAGGGAATTAGGCAGGTAGATATCTATTTGCTATGATCCAGCTGGGAAATCACAGTCTCACATTAGCAACAGTGTATGCCCGCAACAAAGGTCAAGACGGTTTTCTAAAATTGGTGCCCGCTAGGTTAGAAACATTTGCCTCATATTGTTGGAGGATTTCCATTTGGCATGGAACCCGCGCAGAGAGATAGAAGCGCAATGGGATACCATGGGCAGGCCACTACCACAAAAAGCTCTAAAGCAGAAAATTGACCAATTAGCCCTGAATGACGCATGGACAACACTGCACAGAGAGGTTAAGGGATATACCTTTTACAAGCATGTGCATAGACCTGCATCGACTATATATGGGTTACTATGACCCTATTGGATAGGGTTGAAGAAGTTGAGCTTCCAGGCCTTCCTTGACCAAAGGCACCTGTCTATACCACCGGCTCCCTCCACTAGTACCGCACCAGGGAGTTCTTTACAGAGCAGCCCAAGGCGTCGCTCGGTGCGGCTGTTTCGGTCTGCACAAAGCCGCACCCTGGAACATAAAAGGGACCGGAAATAGGGCATGTATACATGGGTGCCCTGTCTGAGTACTCTGCTAATGTACACAGTTATACAGGACATGATATGCACATAAACAGTTTGGTGAGGGGGTGTGGGGAGCGACAGTTGAGGAGGGGGTGGGGGTGTGGGGATAGTTGTGGAGTGGCTTTGGGGAGGGACTGTTTGGGAGGGGGTGGGGGTTTGGGGACAGTCGGGGAGTGGGTGGGTGGAGGGACAGTTGAGGAGGGGGTGGGTGGAGGGACAGTTGAGGAGGGGGTGGGGCTGTGGGGATAGTTGTGGAGTGGGTGTGGAGAGGGACTGTTTGGGAGGGGGTGGGGGTGTGGGGACAGTTGGGGAGTGGGTGTGGGGAGGGACAGTTGGGGAGGGGGTGAAAGGGTGGGGATAGTTGGAGAGTGGGTGTGGGGAGGGACTGTTGGGGAGGGGGTGGGGGTGTGGGGATAGTTAGGAAGTGGGTGTGGGGAGGGACTGTTGGGGAGGGGGTTGGGGTGTGGGGATAGTTGGGGAGTGGTTGTGGGGTGGGACTGTTGGGGAGGGGGTGGGATTGTGGGGATAGCTGGGGTGCACAGTTTCACTAGTATACCAAATTCAGATTTGTACATAGTTTGTAATCAAAAAATATAGTTTGTGTGGCAAATTGAAATCATGACTGGACAATCATTATTCTGTGTGATAGAATGTATTTATGTGCAGTGCCCAGTGTGCAAGATGGCCTGTGCCACATGTCAGACAGGTGATTAAAGGTAGGGCTGTATAAGTTATTCCCGTGCAACTCGTCTATCCATTCCATCACGGCGCTGGCCAATTTCATGATCATCATCACTGTCATCCTCCGCCTCAGGTGCATGCATGTCCATGTCGGGGGGCAGGGCCACATTGCATCTGATGCACATGTTGTGCAACATGGCACAAGCGAACACTATCTTACGTTTTCTGGACTGTACATCAGTGCTCCCCCCTGATCTGCTCAGGCAGCGGAACCTTGCCTTCAACAGGCCAAATGTCTGTTCAATTGTGCCCCCGAGTATGAACATGTGCACGATTGTATGCCTGTTCGTTGAAGTTGTGTGGTTGCCTCACGGGTGTCATCAACCATGGTGACAGGGGGTAACTAGCATAGGCTATATAGTGATAATTTCAGTGGACACACATGCACATGCAGTATTCATTTCAGCTAACGTATGTCCTGTTGCAGGTACCTGTTATGCACTATGTAAAAATGCATGTGGGTGGTGTGGTATGCAGCGCCATTCACTTGGGCCATTCACATTGACCATGACCTCCGACCTTTGTTATACCAAAGACAGAATATGAAAAGATGCATTTATCATTCTTGTGTTATGAAGGAAAATTGAACAACATGTCCATGTGTGAGCGCACTTTTGCATTTCACATGAGTAGCATGTGTGATTGTGTGATTCGATGAGGCAGGGGACATGGACATTTGGTGTGTTGGCTGTCACTGCTATGTGGGTGTGTGCTGTGTTGTTCTCTGTCTGTCCATCAAGTGGTGTGTGTCAGCTAAAATGTGTTATTGCTACATGTTTCAAATCTGTTGTGGTGCATTATGATAAATGTAGTTTTCTTGTTCATGTTTGCTCAGATTGGATTCTGCCATAAATGCACTGGTTAGATATCTAAGTTGCAGGCACGCTTGTCAACGGCTTGAACTCAGGCATGCTATGACTGTGTAACAGCTTCAGTCACATGTTTTATGCACGCACAACCTAAACTACATACTTGTCCCCTTATAGTTATTGAATGTACGTCTAGTGCTATGGACTTGACTCCTGAGATTCTTAATCATGGCAACCATTCCACTTTCCACTCCATATCCTGCACATGCTCCTTTTCATGGTGTTTTTCTCATTTAAGGAGCACAGGTAAGTGGTATGTGAGATGAAATTAAGTAATCTATGTGCACAGCCACGGGTGATGTGTGATAGACATGGCCCCCAATTCAAAAGTGCTCATGGCCTAGTAGTTGGAATCACCCAGCAGTCAGGTACTCCATGCCGTTTCTTCCCCCCCCACCCCCAATTCAAAAGTGCTCATGGCCTAGTAGTTGGACTCACCCAGCAGTCAGGTACACTATGCTGTTTCATGCCCCCCCTTACCTCCCCAATTCAAAAGCGCTCATGTCCCAGTAGTTGGACTCACCCAGAAGTCAGGTACACTATGATGTTTCATTCCCCCCGCAATTCAAAAGTGCTCATGGCCTAGTAGTTGGACTCACCCAGCAGTCAGATACACTATGCTGTTTCATGCCCCCCAATTCAAAAGTGCTCATGGCCTAGTAGTTGGACTCACCCAGCAGCCAGGTACGCTGTCCACCGTGGGGTGCCATGTACCGAGGAAGCGCGGAGTTGCACAGCACCATGGAGTCATGGGTGGAACTGGGAAATCTGGCACAGCAATGGGTGATGATGAGGCGGGCATCACACACCACCTGCATGTTCAGCGAATGATATAGTTTTCTGTTCTGCATGCCTGGCAACCAGCTCCACATTTGTGCAGCCTAAGGCACCAATGATGTTCGGAATGCCTGCAAGGGCATGGAAGGCTATTTTCGTGAGGTTTACCTGGTCTGCTGTTCTGAGTAGACTGATGTGGTCTTGTACGTGCCGCAGGAGTGCATCAGTGACCTTGAACAGGACACGTGAAAAACAGGGTTGCAATATCCCATGCAGCTCTCCCACTATGTGCTGGTATGTGCCTGTGGCAAGGAAGTGTAGCCGGGACACTACCTTGAGAAAGGGGGGCGGGGGTGGCTGTGCATATATTTATCAGGTTGACCATGTCGTCACGGATCAGGTCCACTATATTGATGATGGTGTCCAGGTCTAGCCGGTATACGGTGTGGATCTGCATTTCGCTCATGTTTAATGGAGTGGCCCTTAAAGGAGGGATTGATGGATGTCGGAGTGGTGCAACATGCTGGGCAATGGGGTTTTTCTGGGCCATGATGGCCCTCCTTCTCCTCATACGCCTCCGCTGCATCCTCTGACTCTAAAAATAATAGTCCTGCAGGCATGGCCTCAATCTCCAGTACTGCTACTGCTAGCATTGTGGTGTTGTAAGGGGTGTGGGAGTGGTCCTTTTCTGCTGCAGCACTGCTCCTTTGTAGCACCTGTGCTGATTATTTGCACCTGTGGCATGTTTCTACACACATGAGTCTAATTAACACCTGGTCCACAATGCCGGTGTTTCCGGCATCGATTTCACTTTCATAGCAACATGTACATGCCAGTAATTGTGTGTCCTTGATGCTCGTAATGTACACTTCATTACGCCATGCCGGTATCACAGGCATGGCTGCAGCGGCACTCCGCAGATACCGGCAACACTTTTGACGGATGCGGCAGGTCACTTACGTGCCCATGATACCGGCATCCTGACTCATACTGTACCGGTCTGGAAAAAGGTGCCGGTACGGAACTACCGCACTGTTGTTTCCAGACCGGCACATGTGTAATAAGGTCCATTGTCTTTGTCTCATACAATCATTTGAAATGTATGATGATTACGTTCATTATGAATGATGAAGAATCTGATCAGCACCAAGTCATCTTGAGGTCTGCTTTTTATCTGTAGTAAGTTATGCTGTGGTGCTTGTTGTATGCTTTGGAAATCATGAGTTGAATATCTGCTCACAATATCACGTTTGTTTGAACAAATGACCATGCCCACATATACCAGCTCGGAGGGTTAATTCAATCAAAGTTCCTAGCTGCTGCTTGGCTGGGGTGTTAGGATCAGCAAACCCCACTGGTTGATCACATATGAAGTTCTGCAGGTATTCTACAAATGTGCTGCACTCGTCAGTGGGTCGTTCCCAACATGGCTGCCACCACCAGTGCTTTGAGTAATGGGAACTGAAGTTATTGGTGAATATATAAATATTATTTTCCTGTGACTTCCCTGGAGGGTCAGTGGAAACAGGCATGCTCTTGCCTGGGCCCCCCAAGCATAGGAGAAGGATACCCCACATTGTATCACTCACACGCTGGGTGATTGATCATGTGCTGTGTGTTGTTACACAGGGACATGATGGTGATGTGCAGTGGCGGAGCAGGGGTTATTACCTATTATGCCTCTCTTAATTTGCTCAGTGCACACTCCATCGCTCTTGCAGGGCTGGCACTCACTTCAAAAGAGCATTTCATTTTTTGGAAATATGCAACTGAGAATGAACACAGCCAAATAAAATTTTATTTGAGATGGTTCCCACACAAGAAGGTGTACACCCATGTTTTAGCTAAAAGTAAATTTCATGGAGGAGAAAAAATCCATCTGCATGTCAGTCAGGTCCCACCTCAAGGGCAGTCCAGCACAGAAATCCTTGGCAATTCTTCTCTGAACAGGAGCACCACAGCAACCCGAGACATGTGTTTGTACCTTGTTATTTTTAAATTTTTGTTATTTATTGAACATTTGTACGGCGCCTATACAGCAAAAAGTGTTTTCAGGTGCCACAAGACAAAAGAGGGGGTGGGGGAGCAGAGGAGAAAATAACAAAATACTGGTCATACTAGGCCTTGTGACATTTGGATCATGCAATTCCTGTAACTAGAAGTACAGGGGGAGAGGGCTGATAGGGAGAAAGGAGTAGGGAGAGGGGGAAGGGGGATGAGGGAGAAGGGCAGGAGGGAGTGGGCGCAAGGGCTTGGCAAGTGCTAAGGGGAGCCCCGGAGGGCAAGTGCCTGGGGAAAGCACAGTTGGGGGCAACTAGTTCGGGGACAGGGAGACCCAGACTCAGTAGGCCAGTCATGGAAGTGTGCCCCTAGGCAAGTGCTGGTAAAAAGGTTGCAGGGGAAGACTGGTCGAGGGAGAGCCTGGCCCCGGTAAGGCTCATAAGGGGCACAGGCAACCAGTTGGCGCAGCAGGTGGAGACTAGCAAGGGAGGGGGAGAGGGAAGGAGAATGAGAAAAGGAAGGCCTTGAAAAGCTTCCGGAAATTAAGAAGATCTGGCTCAAGTCAAAGAGGGTCAGGGAGGCTATTCCAGAGGGTGGCTCTTGCCAAAGAAAGAGATCTACCCCCATTCTTTGCTTGGAGAAACGTCTGACCTGCAGGGAGTTGGAGCTAGAGGACTGAAGGGCTCTAGCAGGGAGGTATTTAGGGAGACAGGGTTGGATGTAGCCAGGTCCCAGGCCCCAGAAAGCCTGGTGGATGATGCAGAGGGTCTTGAATTAGATCCTTGCAACTACCGGAAGCCAGTGGAGAGATTTTAGGGCTAGGTAGTTGCGGTCCCTGGGCTTGAGGCCAAGGATAAGTCTTGCAGTCCTATTCTGGATTAGTTGAAGGGGCAGAGGGAGGAAAGAGGAAGATTAAGGAAGAGGCTTTTGCAGTAATCCAGCTTGGATAGAACCAGAGCTCTGGACATTGATTTTCTGGGGGAAGGTGAGGAAAGGGAGAATGCATCTGAGGAGATGAAGCTGAAAGTGGACCTTCTTGAAAAGGTCAGAGATATGAGGTGGAAAGGAGAGAGAGGAGTCGAACATGACACTCACGTTTTTAGCCTCACACAAGGGTTAGTGGAGACGACCCAGGGAAGGTGGCCAGAGAGTAGGAGGGAAGAAGGGGGCAACGGTCCCAATGAGAAGGATCTCAATCTTACTGGCATTAAGGCAGAGATCGTTAGAAGTACACCATGCCTGAATAGCAGCCAGACAGTTGGGAATGAGAGAGAAAGAAGAGGAGCAAAGCTTAAAGGAGAACTGTGTGTCATCAGCATAACACTGGAAATGAGGAAAGAAGGTGGAGATCAAGTGGGCAAGAGGCGCAAGGTAAATGTTGAAAAGCCACGATGAGAGGATAGAGCCCTGAGGGATGCTGCAAGTAGAGAGTGAGGTAGAGGAGAGAAAAGGGCGCCGTTTCACTTGATGTTAGGCATCATCATGAGATGAAGCAGTCATTTGTAAAGCACAGTGAGCAAGATGTCTACGTCTGAATTACCCTTAGTAACTTATGGTTAAACCTCAAGGTTTTATAAATATGCAAAAATGTGGAGCACCTGAATTGAGAACAAACCCATCCAAATAACCTGTCATATGGAATTATTTCCACTCAGGAAGATCTAAAACCACATTTGAGCTCAATGTAACACTTTTCACAGAGAAGAAATGTCAATTTCCATATCAGTGTAGTCCCACTCACAAGAGTAGTCTAGCGCCAAAATGGTAGGCAATTCCCCTCTGAACAAGAGTACTAACAGGATCCGTAAACACTTGTTTCTTCCTTGCTCGGCATCATTAGTGGGCCAAAGCTGTGCCACCCTAAGCCACTGAGCAAGAGGTCCACATTTGGATTACGCTTAGTTGCCGAAACGTGTGGCGTGGCAGGTGTGCTGCCCCCTGCTTGCTAATCAGCTAGGTTGCAATCAACCACATGTGTCCAAGTTCTTCTGGGGTGAACCGACGCTGTTTGAGTTCTTTTCCATCTGTGTTCTTCTCCATGATCCCTCCTGGCCAGGAGAGTCACCTAAAGTTAAGAACTTAAAAGAAGTGTCTGTACAGTATGGCTGAATGTGTGTTGGAATGTAATTCAGGCATGTGTTTGAGTGTGTAGGTGCCTGGGTACATGTGCATGTGCATGCGATGCATGCTTGTGACATAATGCCATCTGGTTATGGTGGGATAGCCTGAACATTTTTGAGTTTTAGTAATGAGATGATGCAGGTTGCTAATCAGACCCCCCCGCCCGCTCTTAATGCTCCATGCCAAAATGATAGGGCCTCATTACACGGATGGCGGTGGACCAAGGTGCTATTCGCACCTTGGTCCATGCCGGTAAAATACCGGCACCGCCTTGGTGGAAAGGGGAATTACCGCCCTATTCCAAGGTTGGTGGGGCGGTAATTCCCCCTTCCCTCATTGCCCTTCCCCATTCCCATTTTTGCATAATGGGAATGGGGAAGGTGCTAATTACGGCACCGCAAATTGCGGTACCGTAATTAGCTCCCTGGTCCCTTTGCGGGTTGGTTTTTAACGCCTGAAAAAAGCAGGTGTTAAATTCCCCAACCCACAAAGGGACCTCGTAGTAAGGCGGTAAGGGTTTACCGGTGCCGGTAAAATACCGGTACCGGTAAACCCTTAGTGCCATCCGTGTAATGAGGCTAGTGTATCAATGCCCCTTTGCTGGGGTAGTCTCCTGACACCTTAGCACTAGCCCTACAGTGGCAGCAGGCAAGGTTCAAAGGTCACATGTGCATTCCTGACACCTGCTGAAAAACAAAGTTCCAACAGGCAAAGATGGTGTTTTAATCTTCAGCACATCTGATCAAAATATAATAACTATGTACCCAGTTAGCCCGGTGCCACGTCAAACTGTAAATCTAAGCCATGTTTAGTTATGACATGGTGGCTAAGGTGGTCACACATTTATACAACCACAGCATTTGAATATCATACTACTTTCTGCTTGGTGTGCATTGATCCAGCAATGACAGGGCTAATGTGTATTAGCTGTCTGCCCAGATGCCTCCACAACTGCCAAGTGCAACAAATCACAGGAAGATGCTTCTTTGTTTCTTTTCTCCCCAGAGGAAGGCCAACACCTTCCTGCCAGGGCACAGGAACCCTCCCCTGGAGGAGCCGTGGGAAAGTGTGTTTCAAAGACAGTCCTCACATAAGAAAGCCACAATGACACAGGGTGCTGATCATTGGAGTCCCTTCGAAGTCAGCAGACATGGGAAGTGAGCAGAGTTAGAGCAGCCAGAGGAGAGAGATAGGCTGAGAAAATGGTCATCTTGGTTTCTGCTAGGGCTCCTTACAATTTACTGCCCTCCTTCCCCCTCACTTCTGGCAGTCGAAGGGCTCGGGGTATGATGTTAGTAGGCAAAGGACACTTGTTTTAGCAGCCTGGATTGGACCCATGATAACAGGCTTGCTTGGGACCAATCCGCTTTAGCAGTTTACATTTATGCGGGTAGTAAATGCTGTTCTTAGTTGATTCATCTTTGGACTCTGAAAGTAGGCTTCATCTGGAACTTTGTTGAGGATAGAGTCTATTCCAAAGTCCTCTTCCATAGAGATGAAGACTGAGTCCAAGACAGAGAGAGGAAAGCTCTGCTTCCTAGCCATTCCAATGGAAAAGACGGGGTGACACTGCTATGGCCTCTCTGCTGCCTGTGCACTGGAACCAGCATCCTGCACATTGGAGGTGAAGGACCCCCAACAAGTGTGAGGCAACCTCTTGGACTGGAAGTGTGGAACAACGGTCTCCCTGGAGACACTGGTTGGGCCTCCCAACAACCCAGAAGTCAAGAAGCATTTGAGACCCTTATTTCACTTCCAGCTGCTACAGGACCGCTGTGCTGCTTTGTGGTTTGAGCTGCTGATATGCTCTTCGAGCGGTCCAAATGTCAGCTCAATCCATTGCAGCAGATCGCATTGATAATCTCGATGACTGGCTCGAATCCATGGGAGCAATTAACTGGAACACTGACTCGCCCTGCTGGTACACTCTGACTCCCTAACTCGACCAAGCATAAGCATCATATCTCCACTGACTTAAATGCTGAACTGCACCATTGAAAACCATTGCCTTGACTGTATTGAATGCCGACTTGATTCAACGGGAGCCTGCACCTTGGACCGGCTCAACGACGACTTGTGATTGGGACTGCATGACACGATTCTCTCTATACTGGCTAAATTGCAATAAAGTGCCTAGAAGTTCAGTTCAATGCTACTGAGCCCCAAAGATAAGAAACAAAAGGTTTCTGAAGAGGCCCTGTTCTCCTGGCCCATGTTAAGTGAACACTAGGACATATAAGACCTCCTTCTCTGCCTTTTTAAAGACATGCTTTAACACTGACGTTGCTGCTGAAATCACTTTCATGAACACCCCTGATTATGAACCCAGAGTGCCCTTTCTTATTAACAGTGTTCATTCTCTGTGTTTTTCTTACAGGGGTGGGTCTTTAGTGTTTGAAATTAGTTGATTGCATTTCTTCATTTATTAAAAACCCAGATTTTGTAGAACCTTCAGTTTACATGGTTTTAATTTTGGAAACACTGTACTATTGTTGTTTCTGTTTCAACTGTATCAGTCCACCCCCCTGAAGATGTAGCCTGCCCAATGTTTATGATTGGGCACACTGCTGGTTTCAATGTAGAGTGGGACTGAGTAGGAAGTTTAGCCAGTGCACATTTCTGTATTCTTGCAGAGTCGTAATCATTTTGTCACAGTACATGTGCTTGTATGGCAGGGGGAGCAATGCCTATGGCAGGAGCTAGCACTGCTGATGGCTGCAGCTTTGTGCAAGTGATTTACAGTTACTATTACAGGCATAGATAGGTTGTGGCCAATGCTTCAGTGAAAGTTGTTTATAAACTGTAAATGCCTTTTATTATGCTCCAGCAACAATCTAAGCCACTAGTGGTCAGTGTAAATCGATGTCATGACCGGCATAGATAGACTGTGGCTAGAGCTTTATGCAAGTTTGTTTGTTTGTTTATTCACTTATTACGCGCACCAGACCCGGAGGTAATAGGACGCAACAGAAAGGAAATGCAAGGCTTACATAGTTATGCAGTAAACAGGTATGTACAAAAATAATGCAGAGGCTTCAGTATATACAGGCACAAATTGAAGTAAAAGTGTAACATCTATAGAACTGCAGTAATATATCATGTACAAGCATACAAGTTGCATAAAACTACACTCTGTGGAACAGTACAAGTGTGCTAACTAAGATTAAAGCAATATGCAATGGTCATATATGCAAATTATGGGAGGTAGTACTCCTTAGGATGCTTAGATTTGTAGGTGAGCAAGATACCACTTGAGTTACAGGTGGTGGGTGACATGGGTTAATTTTATTTGGACTGTGAGGGGATGAGAGGGAATACATAATTAAATCTGCATGGACAGAAGCGTTGGGAGATTATGGGTCAGACAAGATGATGTGTTTTGTAACATTTTTCCTAAAGAGTAGGTATGGTTGGTCATTTCGCAAGTCTTGTGGAAGTGAATTCCAGGTTTTTGCCACCTTTACAGGGAAACTATTACCACCAATAGTGGTGAGCCTATATTTAGGTATAGCCAGGCAGTTAGTGTTGTCATCTCTAGTTGGCCTAGGAGAAGTTCTTCTCTGAAGTTTATATGTCAGGTAGCTAGGGGCAGCGTTATTGAGAGCTTTATGAGTCAGAGACAGTTTCTTAAGCTGTATTTTGTTGCTCGTAGACAGCCATTTATGTTGGCGTCTGATGGAGGAGATATGAGTTCTTTTATTTATGCATAGGTCTGCTCTTAAGGCATTGTTTTGTAATATCTGAATCTTTTGGATATTAGTTTTATTGGCACCACAATATAAGGCATTACAATAGTCAATTCTAGAGAGTATTAAGGCTCTAGCCAAGATCAGGCAACTATCATCTGAGAGGAATGGCTTTCCTGCTCTTAACAACTTGCAAGTGTAAGCTGTTGATGACATTAAAGACTTTAGCTGTTTGTCAAAAGATAATGTAGAGTCCAAGTAGAAACCAAGGGTTTTTACTTCCTTGGAGACTTTGATGGTATTACCGTCAATGTTAAATGAGGAAAACTCCGTACCTAGTTTTCTGATATTAGCCTGTGTACCAAGGATTATCAACTCTATCTTGTGGTCGTTTAAACATAGGCCATGAGTGGCCATCCATGCTTGGATGACAAGGTATATCATATTCACCAACTCCGTGTCCTTACTATGATCCCCAGAAAGCGGGAGGAGAATCTGAGTGTCATCTGCATAATTCGTGTAGGTGACACCCAGATGGTCCAGATCATCGAACAAGGGTTTGGTGAAGATGTTATAGAGAGTTGGCGAGACACATGAGCCCCGCAGAACACCGCACAGGATGGGGGTCGGGTCAGCCGCTGCCGAAGGGGAAAAAACTCTCATAGTTCTCTCACTCAGGAAGGATTCAATACATCTGATTGCCTCAGGGGAGAAATGAGCGGCAGAGTCAAGGTGTCTGCAGAGGAACTTGTGGTCAACCAGGTCAAAAGCGGCTGAGAGATCAAGTAAGAGCAGAAGTACTGTCCTTCCTCTGTCTCTCAGCTCATCTATTTGGGATTTTATGTCAATTAGAGCTGTTTCTGTTCCTTGTAATGGGCGGAAACCAGATTGTCTATTACCTAACAGTTTGTGCAATTCAAGGTGTTTTTGAATTTGAGTATATGCTGCTTTGTCCAAATTTTTTTGTAAAAATGGAACCGTAGTAATGGGGCGGTAATTAGTGGGGATGAGAGGATCTAGTGTTTGCTTCTTGAGTAGAGGGAGTACCCAAGATTGTTTGAGGTTAGCAGGGATAGAGCCTGTAGCAAATGAGCCGGTGATCTGTTTAGTGATGAAAGGAGATAGTTCTTTGGCAGCATCTTTTATTAGTTGTGCTGGGCAAGTATCGCCTTTGCAATTAGAAGGTTTCAGTGACAGGATTATTTTCTCAACTTCCAAAATAGACATTTTGGAAAAGTGGAAGTGATTTTTGTGTACCGTTAGTGATTCACTGGGCAGAGGTTTTTTAGGCGAGTACTGTCGATTCAGTGATTCTTTTTTTTGCTGTATTTTATTTTGGAGCATGTTCATTTTGTTGTCTGTACACCAAGATTTATCTTTAGTACAGATATCAGGTATAGCTATTGGGGACTCTAGTTCTTTTAGAATGGAGAAGAGTTCTTTCATGCTAGAGTTGGATTTGGCAATGCGTTCATCATAGGAGGCACATTTGGCCTGACAGATTTCTTTCTTATAATGCGAAGAGAGTAAGGTTAATTTAGCTTTGTTCTCATTGGTAGGGCAGAGTCTCCAATTAGTTTCACTCTTTCTCTTCAAGATGCGAAGGTCTTTAAGTTGTGTCGTAAACCATTTATTTAAGTGGGCAACTGGTTTACTGGATCTTAGTTTAAGGGAGGCGATTTTGTCCAGTGTAGTGAGCATAATCTTATTATATTCATGCACTAGGATGCTGGGATCAAGATTTTCAGACCGTGCGTTCAGGGTAGGGAGTATCGCGGGTATTACTTTCTCCGCTGAGATACTTTTTTTTATTTCTGGTGAGGCAGGGTGGCGCTAGTGGTAGAACTAGTGGAGTAGTTCTTGTAGAGGATAGGTAGAAGGACACCAGTGAATGGTCTGACCATGAAAGAGGCATGATAGATGAGATAGTGACTGAGCAGTTGTAGTCTGCTATCCAATCCAGTATTCTGCCTTTTAGATCGGTTGGTTTATTAACTTTTTGAGTGATTCCTATTGAACTGATTAAGTTGACTATGTCAGGCATTTTTGTCCATTTGGTCATTGAAACCTATGTTAAAGTCCCCTAATAGGAGTAATTGTGAGGACGGTTTGAGGTTGTTCATGAGTAAGTTATGCAGATCCTCCGCAAAGGTACCAAGAGGACCAGGCGGTCTATATGTTAACTGAATAGTGAGAGTTTGTGAGTTATTTATTTGGAATTTAGCGGAGAGAATTTCACATGATTGTGAGATGTGGGTAGGGGCTAGTCTTAGAGAGAGACATGTTTTAGAAATAATGGCAATGCCCCCTCCACGGGCACCATCTCGGTCTTGTCTAACTATTGTGTACCCATCCGGGATAGCTAACATAAGTGAGGGTCCTGCTGCGTTGTGAAGCCATGTTTCCGTGATTGCAAGGAAATCCAGGTTGCCTTCTGAGACGAGATCAGCTATGTCGGTGGCATGGGCGACAAGCGATCTTGCATTGAGAAGCGCTCCTTTAAGGGGGGAGGGTCTCACTGGCTACATTGACTAAGATAGGTTTGGCTATATTAATGTGATCACATTGGGGGACAATTATGTTGGAAGTGTCCAAATGCGGCATCTGTTTAGAATGGCTAGGTTTCAGACTAGACTTATAATTCATTTTCAGATTAGTGGGTGGAAGGGATCTTCTTAGTGGTTCATATAGTTTGATTAATCTAGCACGGAGTCTAGTGTTTCTATTGGTTGTGGTGCAAGGTAGAGAAGCGTGAGTTACTGTCTCTAATGCACTAAGGGCATTGTTAGTTATTGTCTTGGTCAATGTGGACCGACTGTGGTCAGAGAGTGGCGCAGATGGGGACTGTATAGCATATACTTGGCTCCTGGTGCCAAGGTGTGTGGTGGCAGCCATGGTACAGAATAATAATGCTAGGATTATCATTTTACCCAATTAGTGTTATCAAGGTATAATATTGTTCATGGAGATACCTAGGCAGTGTTAAATAGGCTATCACAAAAAGACTACTCAGCAGCATACAAGTGGGGATACCTATCATTCAGCTGGTGACTAGGCATAGTTAGGCATCAAGGGGTAAGGCAGAGGCATCTAGACAATAATATTATCAATGGTCACTTAATAAATACTCCCATGGCACAGGAGGAACAACTAGGCGCCTGAATCATAACATTGCAGTAGCATGCATAGCAATAGTAACAAAGTGTGAGAGCATGGTTATCCAGTTAACAGTTGGCTATAAGGAGCAGTAGAGCAGGCAATTATATGTTTTGGCTAGAACACAGTAAGGCATCCATGTTGGGCATGTAACTCAGTCAAAACTAGGAGAGGTGGCCTAGCTAGCACACAATATAGGTTGAAGTAATCCAGACATTCCAAAATATATTAAGCAACTATGCGCGAGTTACCACCATACAGGCCAAGTATAGTATTACTGAATATCCGTGTGGACAAAGGTTGGGGTAAACAGTATGAGGCGCAGCACCAATATGGGGATACACAGAAAGGCAATTAAAGCATAATTATTTTACCTATATATGGTACATGCATAAAACGCTGTGAGAGCCCAGCAATGTCAGACAACCATGAAGCAGGGCAGCAGTACACAGGTGTAAGAGTAAAAAACAAAGGCATCAGGAGAAGTGACTTTTAAACTGTTCAAAGCAGCAATATAGGCAACCTTCTGAACGGAGTAAACAACACAGCATAGGTTACAGTGTAAATTTGGCCATTAGCATTGTTAAGGACTTTTTACCCTAGTAGCAGGGCCAGACATGTACAGAGTCTTTCAGGTGAGTCCACAGAGGAGCAGGGGTCCTGGCGCTCGGCACTTCCGGCTCACGGCAGGAGGAAGCCTTGGGAAGTGTGCCTTGGGTAGTGGGCCGGCTTAGACGCCTGCCGGCTTGCTATTGGGCAGTAAGAAGTACCCCCAGGCCAATCAGGGTTAGGAGCTGGCCATGGAGTGTTTCCTCTTGCGGAAACTGCAAGAAAAATGACGGGCGGCCATTTTTAAGTGGCTAAGGCCTCGTGGTCTCCAATGGCTGCAAATGAATTCCAAAATACTGCAGGCAAACGCTGTATGGACGAGTGGCAATAACCACGAGCTGG
This sequence comes from Ambystoma mexicanum, assembly GCF_040938575.1. NCBI lineage: Eukaryota > Metazoa > Chordata > Amphibia > Caudata > Ambystomatidae > Ambystoma > Ambystoma mexicanum. The sequence goes on from NC_090923.1 coordinate 918,309,871, forward strand.
TTAACGTGGCGAATTATGGAGGGGCTCCGGAGTATACATTTTTTTTTCTCCAGATATACAGTGACCATCATTGGCATAGATCGGTTGTGGCCGCAGCCTCAAGCATGTGGTTTACAACAACCATTACTGGCATAGATAGATTTTGGAAGCCGCTTCAGTGAAAGTTATTTATAAACTGTTAATCGCTTTCATGAAGTTGCAGCCACATTCTATCTATGTCAGTAATGGCCTCTGTAAATCGCTTTCATAGATTGTGATAGGAGTTTTATGAAAGTGATTTACAGTGACCATTACTGACATAGATTGTGGCTGCAACCTCATGCAAGTGATTTGCAGCAGCCCCCTCAATAACTGGCCAGTCCCCCTAGAACTAAAAACTGCCTCCAACAGTTGTGATTAGTATGGCTGCAGCAGTGGTCCGAGTGTTCAGTGGTGTGGGGTGGAGGTCTATTGCTGTGGTCCGGGCTCATTTGGTGTGCTGCACGGGGCTGTCACAGCGTTGTTGTGCATGGGGATGTTTCGCTGATGGTTATGACAATGCATTACAGAAGTTGAGCGTAGAAACTATAAAAGACTTTACCAGATTGACTGATTGCATTAATGAGCAGTGTCTGACTATCCCTAAACATTTTGAAACATTTAAAACAACTGTTTTTTTAGATGATTCTGATTTGGGGGACTAAGGAAATCAATTGTCTATCCTCCCATCTCTAGATTAGCCTAAACTCTTTAAAAAATAAACTACTTTGAAAAATTAAGCTTTGATTGACTTCACTGAAATTGGGGTGTGGCATTTCCTGGGATGTGTGAAAATTACATTTAGGAATCTTCTTTTTGCAAATATAAACAATAGAAAAGACAGAAAAGCAAATAAAATAGTTGATAATTTACTTTGTTAAGTCCCTATCCTCTGAGTTCTCAGGCCCAGTGTAGATTAAGTGGTTATATTTATAGTCCATATATAGTGGTTAATTATATTATTGGGAGGACCATGGATGGCAGGTAGAAACATCATTTTCAAATACTGACTCTATATGTTCTTCTCAGAGCTGTGAGAAACCTGAAGGTGTCTCACTCACTAGCTCCCGGAGATCTGTCATCCAGGTGGCCAGGACACGGCCATCGCTATTGGTTCCAGTTCCTGGGGGTGGACCATTGGGGGATGGTCACCTGGATGGGGGGTCTTCGGGGAGTGGAAGTGGGACACTGACGGGTGAGGCATGGTACCCCCTTCCTTGTAATACCTTTTTCCCATCCTACCCCGTAGGATACTTAGAAACTCTACCCCCACCTTTTCCGATACAAACACTTTCTTACACTGTCAATAACAACAGACTAACACCAGAGCCGTTTACCTGACTTGTCCCAACACAAGGGTCGCACAGGTCAGGCAATTGACAATAACTACACACACCTAATGGACCTTTCCCTTCCTCACAGAGATAAAAGCAGAGCACAAGAGCCCACTTTGAGCAAGGACAAACGCACGAGGAGGCAGCTATTCCAGAACGGCAGTTCAAACGGAGAAGAAAGGAAGCAAGACCGGAAAGGAAAACAAGGAGGGAAGTGCCCTTGCCCTTTTCGACCCAAGCTTGCGAAACCTCAGTGAAAGGAATCATGAGACCAGGAACTACAGTTAACGTGTGGTGTAACAGATGTCAACGATGCACAGGATCCTCCCGCACTGATAGCCGAGGCGGGGATGCACGCTTGCTACTGTGGTACCGTCCTTGACTCCAGAGACAAAAAACGATGAGGAGGTCAGCGCAGCCGGTGAGTTGGAGGGAGAACCGATAGTAAAACCAGTCTGTGTCGAGCAAAGGCTGCAAATGGAAACTTATTATGAACAAAGAACTTGTGTGCTACTGTACTTTTAAAAACCAAGGAAAGACCAGCTGCAGAGTGGTCCGGTGCCACGTGGGCGTCTATTCGAAAGACTGGTCCCCTTTTCTTTTGAATAATATAGTAACAAGAAGTCATAGGAAAGGCCGACATACAGAATAAGGTGGTCATACAAGGGTCAAGTCAAAATCCCTTGTACAATTTAAAGTCCTTAGCCCATTACCAGAGTTGTGACATTGTGAAACAGGCGTGAGCGTCCAGCTGAGGGAAAACATTGTATGAACGATATATGTGGAAATCCTGACTGGGGGCTTGAGAGAAAGCCTGACTGGTGGCTAGAAAAAGTCAAGGGAAGTGAATCATGCAAGGTATTAAGAAAATGTGAACTGTGTGAAACTGGCAAATGTGAACCCGACTGAGGGAAGCCAACGTTGCAAAAGAATCGGAGCCCGGTTGGGGGTGATCCACGGGTGAAGGGAAATCACCCAACGGGAAGATAACTGTAAGGAACATTTTGTTTGTTGTTTATGGTACATCAGACCCTATGAGGCAAGCGACTTGGTTTAAAAGAGACTTGGCCACAGAAGGCCCTGATAACTGTAAGCTCCTGCTGGAGAAGCCCACGAGTGTGCTGTGCTAGTGAGTCCCGCCTTGTCCCGTGCTAAAAAAGTGGGGGAGGGAGACCAGTTATATCATTATCCCACACTATTTTGTAATTTAGCAGTAAGTATTGGCAATAGGTTTTTAGTATAGGCCCTTTTTATTTGACAAGACGCCACTAGGACTGCCTTACTATTTGATAGCTGTAGCTTGCTCTCATTTTAGATTTAGGTTCAGATTAGGCGTTATTATTTCAGCCATTTATGCAGTTTAATAAATACTCTTGAACTGTGATCACTTGTGTCTGTCTTTACTGTTGCCTCCATGAGTTCCGTACAGAGCTTAAATGCAAATCTTTTCTATTCAGCTGCTCTCATTGGAAGAGAAAAGGGGCCTAGCCTTCAGATTAGGTGACTTAAATCATGCAGGATGCTTTAATCGGGTGACATCCAATTTGGGGAAATGTTCCACCCACCCCAAACCAGCCGTGCACAATATTTATTTATTGAATTAAGTTCTTTTTATGAACCTGTGACCCCCAATTTAATAATATTGATTCCCAATAGTCTCCCTCCCCTTTCTGTGCAAACATACATGGTTGCACAGAAGGTCTATTTATTAACAAAACAGAACATGTAAATCGATTTAAATATAAACAAATTATGCATCTATGAAATTCCAGCTTCAATGGTTAAAACAGCATTCAACATGAAAGACAACTTTTAAAGGACACGCATCGTCATATGCACATTTGATTTACCGTGAGCACTGTGACAAATTCCAGGGTATTGTCACATATTCTATGGGGGAGGCCCCTTTCCATGAGGCCAGCGAGGTATGATATGATATGCCATTTATAACACGCCTATACACAAGTGTTTCAAGCAACCTATACACAAGTGTTTGAGGCTGCTACCCAATAATCTCCCTGGGGGTGGTGCTCAGCGGGTGGATCACATGGGGAGGGAAACCCTTCATGGTATTGATGACATTGGCCCTGGGCCCCTTGGTATCCACACCCTCCTTGAACCCCACTCAGGTCCCTCTGGTCCACCACACCACGATGTATTGCAGTAAGGTTGAGGGTGTCCATGAAAGGACTGAGACGAAGAAGAGGGAGACTCGTCTAAGCTGGATGCAAAATATCACTGCGACGAGGATGATGGTGCATGGAGAAGAAGGCCCACGGCAGAATCAACAAATGTAGTACAGTTATCCAACAAGAACCCTGGTCATAACAATGGAAGAAGGACTTACGTATTATAATTTTTTTATTTTTTATTTGTTTGGCTGAATAATTCAACCTTTCAAATTTCATTTCATTTTACAAACATAGTTGTCATATTCAAATCAAATAATTTCTCCAACAAACATGTATAAAATTATTAGTTTAGGTAGACACCTAAAGAAATAGAAAACACAGGGAGATTTCGTCCACTCCCTTACAAACACTTTTAACTGGCACAGATAAAATAAACAGACAAACTGCCCAGATTCTTTTCATATATAAAGCGACAGTGTTCTATGACATTGGGCCTCATTACAACTCAGGCGTTAAGGGTTAACGCCACCGTTAACCCCTAACGCCTGATTCTGATTTTAACGCCTGCTTTTAGCAGGCGTTAAAATCCATGGCGCTAACCTGCCATGGTGCTAATTACGCCGCCGTAATTTACGGCGGCGTAATTAGCGCCTTCCCCACTCCCATTATGCCCTATGGGGCAAAAATGGGAATGGGGAAGGGAAAATGGGAAATGGGGATTTACCGCCCCACTCACCTTGGAATGGGGTGGTAAATCCGCCATCCACCATAGTGTAAACAGAGTTTACACCATGGTGGTAAAGTTGGTGCACTTAGCACCAAGGTTGTAATGAGGCCCATTATCCGGTTCAGGCTTATGTCTGTTGGCATCACTGCATTGACAAACTGAACAAGCGTAATATGTATCAAAGTTCTCATGCTAGATACTAAAAAGCCCCATATTTCGTATTTAGTACGGGGGCACACAGATTGGCAAACATTGTTAAAATATCTTTGATAAATAGTACTCACTGCAGGGCAGTCGACCACCAAATGTGAGAGCGTTTCAATCTGAGTCTGGTCATTACAGAAAAGGCAAGCAACTTGATTCTTGGGGATCAGTCATCTTCTTGGTAAAATCTGATTTGTCATACACAAATTCAACCGTATTCTTATCATTTGTGATCTGATGTAATTTGAGGGACATTTAAGTAGATAACCTTCCATCATATGGAGACTTTTGTGCACAAATATTGTAATGTTAAAATCTGAGTATTATTTACATTGATCATAAGTGCTTATCCAGTCAAAACGATATAAGGTAATTTTGGCCTTTGTTTTATTCATTATCAGTAATTCGATTGAAATGCCTGCATCAAACAGAGCATCAAGTCATTAATTGGTCCATGTTTTCTTGCTGTCGAGGTTAAGACATATTGCGCCACTATGCCCAAAATATTCGGTGCTGTGGATCCTATTAGACATTTTCTGTACAAACTACACATTTTCCAGAGTACCTGACTAAAGATGGAAATGGCACCTAGTTCATAACGTAATAGAGGTAAAGGAGTACACCTTGGGAGTCTCAAAACTGCCTTCCAAAACTTGGCCCCATACGAGTCCCAATATTGTCTTGTTCTAGGAGAGATTGTGTCTGATCCATATGTGATTATTGGGACAACCTTCTGTTGGAAAAAGGTCATTACGTGAGCTAATGTTAATTTGCCATATTTATATAACGAAATTTTGGCTTGTGATGTCAACGTCCTAATTTTTGCATCCAATGCCGCTGTTTGTATTGAATCACTCATGGTCCCAGTAAATGGTATTCCTAAGTACTTGTAATGTGGTACCACTAAAATGTTCTTATTTTGTAGAGACCATGATTGATTTGAGATCTTATCTTTCTGTTTTTTCTGACAAATTACAATTTGAGTTTTTTCCACATTGATAGTCAGATTATTTCTAGATACGTACTCATCCAGTTTATTCAAGAGATGTTGGAGTCCTTTGGGCATTCGAGACAGTAGGAGTAAATCATCAGCATAAAGGAGCCAGATGATCTTTTGGCTGCCCAGTTTAGGGACAACTGCAATAGTAGCCTCAAAAGTTATTCGTATATCCAACAAAAACAAGTTAAACAAGGTAGATGCCAGTATGCATCCTTGTCTTTGCTTCGTCAGAATACTGGCAGATAATATTCCATCCAATGTAAGGCTGACTTGGATGGTAGTGTCAGTGTGCAATTTTTTGATTAGAGTCAAAAGCGATAAGGCACACTCATATCGATGTAATTTCGCAAAGAGCAACTGCTGATCAACTGAGTCGAAAGCTGTGGGAAAATCCACAAAAGCCGTGTATGCAGTTTGATTTTGGTCTAAATATTTGTATTTAAGCAAATTTAGAGTCAGCATGTTTGGACGGGTACCTATCCCACTAACAAAACCAGATTGGAAAGGGTCTCTTTTTTGCTCTCGCATAGACCAAGCATTTAGTTCCTGCAGTATAATACGACTATAGATCTTCCCAGGAGCATCTAGCAATGCAATGTGTCTATAGCTTTCTGGTTTACGGCAGTTGCCTTTTTTGAAAATAGGGACGATTATGGAATGTTTCCAAAAGAGAGGTATACATTGGGAATAGTTAATATGTTGATAGATGTGATATAGAATATCTGCCCAGATTCCAGGATGTTGCTTAAGCACCTTATTTTGGATTTTTTTGGATAAAATATTTTTTATTATTTTATAGGTACAAACAAACAAAACAGAGACTAATTAACACTTAGTCAATACATTTAAACACACAGGTATACACTTCTTCTTGGTGCTTGGCTTCTTTCCCCTTTCCCCTTATACTGTAGATCTGTTGCGCCCAATGAGTTTTAGGGTCATCTCGATCGCCTGCATGAGTTCTTTTTCGGCAGTTGAGCGGATCTTGGGCTCCTTTCTACATGCCTTCAGTTGTCCTCCCATCTTTGCCATATCTTGGCCGCTTTCTCTGGGCACCCCCTTGTGGTATACACTCTTGTTTCCATTGGCACACACATGTCTACACCCGTTACCCATTTCTCGTACTGTGGGGGTGAGGCCGAGCCCCATAATTGAGCTAGATTCCTCTTTGCAAGCCCTATGGATGTTGCGAACATGGGTTTTTCGAATTGAGAGAGTTCTATATCTGCATCTATCCCCAATATTAGAAGTTTGGGGTCCATCCGTATCTCGCGGCCAACCACTGTTGATAGTCTGTCGCAGCATTTTTGCCAGAAGTCTTGTATTGTATGTATGTATGTATGTATTTATTTTTTGTATAGCGCCGATAGCCCGTGGGCATCAGGGCGCTTAGGCAAACAACGAAAAACAAAACAATACAATAGGAACGTCTGCGCTAAGCCATGAGGTGGTCATAATCCCCCGTATCCCAGTTCATCATCTGAAAAGATGAGTCTTCAACCATTTCCTAAAAACAGTAAGGTTGGTAACGGTTCTGAGTGTTTCTGGAACACTGTTCCACAAGCTGGGGGCCTGCACCAAAAAGGAACTGCCCAGCCCAGATTTCAATTTAAACTTGGGGACGATCAACAGACATTCACCCTTTGAACGAATATTCCTACAGGGGGTATGAAGCACTAAGCCCTTTTTCAGATACTCAGGAGCAGAGCCGTACAGGCATTTATGCACCAGGCAGAGAGCTTTGAATTTAATACGTTCCTCCACTCTGAGCCAATGCAAGGCTATTCTCTCTACAGTAACATGATCTCTTTTCTTCAGATTTTTTACCAGCCTAACCGTGTTGTTCTGAAGCACCTGACAACTAGAAACATCCTTAGAGGAGGCCCCTAATAACAGGGCATTGCCATAGTCAAGCCTTGATAGTATAATGGCCCTGGCTACGGTGGCCATATTACCCTCATTAAGAAACTGCCTAATGGCTTTCATGAGCCTTAAGTAATATGCCGTATTTTTTTGTAGGTAGCTAGTCTGGGCATGAGAATCCACCTGTGAGTTGACCATTATTCCCAGGGTCTTCACTTTCTGGACCACCTGGATAGTGGCATTCTTGATTTTAAACGATTTATACTCAGCCCCCAAGTTCGCTAGCTGATGACTTGATCCAAACAGCATCAGCTCGGTTTTAGAGTCGTTCAGACACATCCAGTCTGTCTGCATCCAATCATCGATTATCTTATAAACCCTTGCTATTATTTTACTGTCTGAATCATAGTGGCTGCCACCCAGTTCCAGAATGAGTTGGGTGTCGTCTGCGTAATTAGTAAACGACACCCCCGCATTCACCAGTAGACTGCACAATGTGCGCATGTATATCTTAAACAACATGGGGGACAGACTGGCCCCTTGTGGGACTCCGAATAAGATGTCATACGGATCGGAAAAACTACTGCCCCAATGTACTCTTGCTTGGCGATCCGAGAGGAAAGACAAGAGCCAATAAATGGCTCCGTCCGAGCAACCGACATTCTCTCTAAGGCCCTTGATAAGAAGGCGATGATCCACCAGATCGAATGCGGCACTTAGATCCAAAAGCATAAGTACTCCCAACTTGCTTTTATCCATTAAGCTGAGCATCTGGTTCTGCAGGTCCAGCATGGCAGTTTCCGTACTATGGGATGCTCTAAATCCAGATTGTTGTTGATGCAGGATCTCCTCATTCTCAACAAACTGCTGCAGTTGTTGTGTAGCTACCTTGTCCAATAATTTAAGAACAAAGTTCGAATTAGTTATTGGACGGAGATTCCCAGGGTCTTTGGGATCCAGACCTGCTTTTTTAACTAGAGGGGTAATAGTAACTTTCTTAAGATCTCTAGGCACTATGCCCTCTTGAAAAGATGAGTTCACTATTCTCTGTAGAATAGGAGCGAAGATGTCTTTATGTTGTAGAATGATGTTTGGAGGCAGGATATTTTCTGCACAAGTGGTTGGCTTCATGTTATTCAGTACCTCTAACATCTCTGACTCTGAGATGGAGCTAAATTTAAAAGACTGCTCTCTGGCAGAATTATCTGTTACTAAAGGGCAGGTGTCTAGATTAGCAGAGGATCTAGCTTTGATAATATTCTGTCTTGCTTTTTCTGTTTTTGCTTGGAAGGCATTTAAAACCATATTACAATCCTCCTCAGATGGCGTAAATGGAGGGGTGAGAGAGTCGGGCTTTTCAATATTCTTCAGAATATCAAAAAGCTTGCTTGTCTTGTTTTCTGCAAGCTCAATTTCACAATTGAAAAAGTCAGCCTTTGCTGATTTAATCTTATCTCTATATTCCTTGTCCTTTTTTTCCAGATAATTTTGCTCTCCGCGGCTTTGTCTGAAATCCATTTCCTTTCTAAGGTCCGTTTTTCCCTCTTCAAAGAATGAAGCTCTGGAGTAAACCATTTTTGGCTGTTGTTATTTTTCCTAATTAATTTCGAGGTAAGCGGAGCTTCTGCCTCCACTAATTCAGTGAGATGCTTATTATATTTATCCAGGAGGATAATGCAGGAATCCTGATCCTGAAAAGAACCCACTGTTTTATCCGTGCAGGCTTTAAGGAGTAGCACATTAAAATTTTTAAAATCTCTCTTGGCTACTTTGATGTGGGGGTTTGGTATATATACATAGTGTGGTAGTTTTAAGTTAGCTGATATCATGTGGTGATCACTCCAAATGCAAGGGGAAGTTCTGCAGTTTAGTAATGATATGTTGTGACCGCACAACCAGTCTAACTGGTTGCCCTGCGGAGTAGTAGGTTCCTTGTTAAGAATGGTAAAATCCAAGTTATTCAGAGCTTTTTCCAAGGCAATGGCACCCTTATCCTTCTTATTGCCTCGCCAAAAATTCACGTCGCCCATAACAACTGTGGATGCATTAGCAGTACTCAGGGTGTTTAAGTAAGAGCAGAGTTCCGACGAGAACTCTGAAACCAACGCAGGTGGTCTGTAAATTGCTATTAGGTTTAAGCAGTTGTTGGGTGAAAACACTAGTTTAAGATGCAATGTTTCGCACCCACTGAGTCCTAATGTCACTTTGAAAAGTTTGAGACTGTTTTTGGCAATGATTGCCACCCCACCTCCTCTACCCTGTACTCTGTTTTCAAATTAAATAGTGTAGTCGTTAGGGATAGCCTGTTCGCAAGTAGACCCCACTGGGTCCTTAAGCCAGGTTTCGGTTATACAGAAAATGTCGAAATTATTGGAGATAATCATCTCTTTAATATTAGAGGCATGTTTAGGTAAGGAGCGTGTGTTAAGTAAACCAATCTTGAGTTCAGCAAACTTCTCCACACACTCTCGTGGTAAATCAGTGTCAGTAATTCCCCCCACCTCCTTACTTGTTGCTCTATTGCATTCATGAAGCCCAACTTCGCTTGCTACTTTTAATGCTGCCATTGCGTAGTCTGACCTTACATAAACACGAAACTCCAAAGTGCTCTAAAAGCCAGAGGGATATTCTATCGGACAGAAAATGAAGGGAGGCCAAACCTGACTCTGCCAACGCAAACACGTCCGGCCACGGACCGGCACAGACCGGCTGTGGACATTCCCATAGGATATGGAAGAAGGTCCCTCTCGTTTGGTGGCACCGTAGACAGTTGGGATCTGTCGCCCTTCCCCATTGATGCAAGGCCTCCCTGGGATAATATATCCTGTGTAGGATCTTTAGTTGGATCAGCCTGATTCTGGATGAGATTGCTGTCTCCCTGGGGTACATGAGGGCAGTAGTCCAGTCCTCTGATTGAATTGGACCCACGTCTCTCTCCCATTTCTCTTTAAGTTCTGTGAGTTCCATTGTAGCAAATGAGTTGATTGCATTGTGCATTGTAGGTGTGAAATTCCGATTCCTCCCTCCCATACTGAGCGCTGTAGGGTTTTCAGCGCAATTCGAGGATGCCCTCCTCCCCACAGCAGTTTCCTAAGTGTCTCATCTATTTTGCGAAATTCTATTTTTGGTATATATAGTGGTGCATTCTGCAGGATGTATAAAAACCGAGGAAGGGCCAACATCTTGAATAGGGCAGATCTACCCAGCAGTGTGAACGGGAGAGTCATCCAGTGCCTCACATCGTTCATAAACCTATCTCTTATTGGATGTAGGTTTTTCTCTGTATATTGTGTTAGATCTGTCGTGATCTGTATCCCGAGGTATCGGAACTGCTCTTTTTCAGTTTTGTATGGGCAGTTGTTTAGAGTCGCTGGGTCGCGTCCCTTGATTGGGAATAACAAGGATTTATCATAGTTTACCCTTAGGCCACTAAAGATCCCATAGGTGTTTAGTATATTCGTGACGATGGGGCAAGAGAGTGCTGGGTCACTTAGGTAGATTAGAAGGTCGTCCGCATATAGGGACACTTTGTCCTCCCAGTTCTGTGCCCAGTGGAACCCCCTCCAATCCCGGGACTCTCTTAGCATTATCGCTAGTGGTTCAATTGCCAGTGCAAATAACATCGCCGAGAGGGGGCATCCCTGTCTAGTACCTTTCCCAAGCTCTATGCTGCGTGAGGACCAGCCATTTACTCTAATTTGGATCTCTGTGGCATGAAGCCGCATTGGTCCGGGTGGACCAAACAGGTTATCACTTTCTGTAGTCTATTGGCTAGTATTTTTGCCAGTATTTTGGCCTCAGTGTTTATAAGGAAGAGTAGGTCGGTAGGAGCTGCATGCATCTGGAGGTTTGCCTTCCTTGTGTATTACCACTATACTGGCCTTTCTTAGATCTGGTGGGAGGATTCCTTTTTCCTTTGCATGCAAGAACATTTTAAGCATATGTGGTGCCACTTCTGCGGTGCCAATTTTCTTCCATATTTCCATTGGAAAGCCATTGGGCCCCGGGGTTTTCCCATTTTGGATCTGGGAGATGGCGGTCGTCAGTTCTTCCTCCGTTATTTTGGCTTCGAGTTCCAGCCTCTGTGTTTCATTTAGTGCTGGAATAGTTAGCGTATCCAGTATGCTGGGAGCCGCAGGGGTCGTCGGCGGGGCATATAGCTTTTCATAGTGGGTTGCAAAGGCCTCCGCAATATCTCAGTCCGTTGAGGCCCATTCGGTGTTTGTGGCATTTATCCGGCGCACTTGGAGGTGGCCCCCTTCTCTCCTTTCCAACCATGCAAGCATCTTGCTGGCTTTGTCTCCCGTTTCGTATAGTCTGGCACATATGGTTCTGTGCGCTTGTTTCGCACATGTCAGCGCCACATTATGTAACTTCTTTTGCGCCACTTGTAAGGTTGTGTTGTCTTCCACCGCTCCCGTGCTTATGAAATTCGCCTCAGCACGCTTCACCTCTGCTTCTGCTTCCTCCACGTTGTGCTGATGTACTTTTTTGTGTGCTGTTGTCCAGCTCATAATTTCACCTCTCAGAGTTGCCTTGTATGCTTCCCATATTATCCCTGCATCATCCACTGAGTCGTGGTTTAGTTCGAAGTATGTTGCGGTTGCTTCCTGAATTTTCTCTGTTAGTTCCGGGAACCCTAGGTAGTATGCATTCAATCGCCACTTCGGTGGAGGCTGGGGTCTCTCTGTCTCAAGCAGCATCGTGAGTGGGGAGTGATCTGAAATCCTTCAGGGGTGTAGAGTCGCCTCTATCACTTTGTGTATATTTTCATCGGGGAGGAAAAAGTAATCCAGCCTGGACATCGACGCGTGTGCGCCTGAGTGAAACGAGAATTGCCTCTCCGCTGGATGAAGATCTCTCCATGCGTCCTTCAGGCCCAGTGCTGACGTAAAGGTAGCAAGCTTGGTTGGTAGTGCCGGATTTCTCCCTCTTGTATGTGTGCGATCCTCACTGATGTTCATCACCTCATTAAAGTCTCTGCCCATTACTAATGTATCTGTCGGGTTGTTTACTATTATCGGTGTAATCTCCTCAATTAAGGCTGCCATGAGTGCTGGGTGCGAATAGACTGTCAATATGGCTATGGTTTGGTTCCATAGTGTGCCTTACATGAAAACAAATCTGCATCCAGGGTCTTGGGTTACTTTAGTTATGTCGATCGGGGTTCTTTTGTTTATCCATATTAGCACTCCCCTCGAGCCCATGGAGAAGCCTGCGTGGATTGCCGTCCTATACTTTGTTCTCTTGAAGAATTGGGAGTTTGTGCCTGCCAGATGCATTTCGGTGAGCATCACTATATCTGAGTCATGCCGATTTATATATTGCATTACTAGTCTTCGCTTTATGCTGTTTCCCAGGCCATTCACATTCCATGTCATGAAGGCTATTTTTTTTTGCTTTATTTCCTGTTGTGGCCATTACTACTTGGGTTCGGTGCTATTTGCGGATGGCCTTCCCTTGCAATCTTCATGTTTGCCATGATTGCTGCAGCCCTGCTGAGCCAAGTGTCAGTTGAATACCTGTGTAACACCCAACTCCCCCTCCCCATACTCCATCCCCAACTGAAGCATCTGTTGCCCATTGAACAAAACATTTAACCAATCAAACTAATTTTAGGTGCGTAGGTCTCTTTGGTATTGGGAATACCACGGTGTACACTTGTTACTGTGGGGGGGTTGTGTCGTGCTGGTCTGTGGGCCGCCAGCATTCATTTTCTGGTTGCAATATGTGTCAAACAAAGTCAGTTTGGTTCATGCCATGTATGTTTTCATCATTCATCCGCCTTTGCATTCATTCGTCTTCTCTCTGTGGTATCACATCCATTTCTTGGTGGGGTGGTCTCTCTGGTGGTTCGTTTAGCCGTGGCCTGTTTCTTCTCGGTTCTTGTCGTTTGTGTGGATTCCAGTCTCCTTTCAGATTTCTCTCTGCCCAGGTCCATGCCTCTTTGGGGTCAGTGAAGTGTATTGTCGTGCCATTATGGTATATCTTCGGCTGAGCTGGGAACAGGAGACCACATTTCACGTTTATTGTCTGCAGGCGCTTTTTGAGGGAATCAAAAGATTGCCTCATTTTCTGCACTTCTCTAGTGAAGTCTGGGAAGAAACCGATCCTGGAGCCGTTATATGTTATCCCCCCCTTTGTCCTGGCCATTTGCAACACTGCATCTCGGTCTCTGTAGTTAAGGATCTTCGCTACCACAGTTCGCGGCTGTCCTCCAGGAACCGGCCTGCCCGTTGGGACTCGGTGTGCCCTTTCTATTGAGAACAGTTTCGATAGGGTCTTGGGTGCAAATAGATCGGCAAGACATTGTTCTAGAAAGAGTTCCATGTTCTCCCCCTCAGCCTTTTCAGCAGGCCAAGAATGCGGATGTTGTTCCTCCTTGACCTGCCCTCTCCCTCTTCTACCCTGCTCTCCAGTACCTTTATACGTTCCAGTGCTCTATTCATTTGCTGACCCATACCTCTCAGTTCGTCCTCTGCAACAGATATACGGGACTCAGTCTCCAGTGCGGGATGAGAGCTTCTGAAGATCATGGCGCAGCAGGGAGACTTCGGTGGAGATGCCGTCCATTTTGACTTCCATTGAGGTTCGTGAGTTGGAGATGGCGTTCATCACATCTCTTAGGGATAGGTTTTCTTCAGGATTTTGTTTATCTTCAGACCTGCTTGATTCCATTGGTGGAGGCATGTTGGTGGTCGTGAATTGTTCCATTGTGCTCTGATTGGTCACTTTTTTCGTTGTCGTCTTATCTTTGCCCATTGCAGCTTTTGTCTGTTGGCTTGTTGTTGCTGTGTATAGTGCGGGCTTTAGAGTTCTGGCTCGTCCTGTGGGATAGTCCGTTCTGTGCCGCTTGTGTTTTGTAGGGAAGCTGGGGTGGTCAGTCATAATTTCAACAAAAAAAATGTCGAATGACAAAAATGTCGGAAAACAAATGTCGAAAAAAAAAATGTCGAATTACGTTTTTTAAAATTATATATTTATTTTGGGGTCCGGGAGTAAAAAAAAGGGGTAAAACAAAAAAAAATAAAAAAAGGGGTATAGGGGGGAATCCCCCCATTTCGAAAAAAAAAACGTATTGAAAAAAAAATTTTACTTTTTTTTTACTTTTTTTTTTGAAATAATGACTTTCAACATTATTGTTTTTTCGAAATTATCATTATAAACCGGAAGCTGGTATCCAAAGCGTGCTGTGCATCTGTACGGCTCCTTATTAACTATGTGGGAGCCTCCTCTTATTGTATTCTATTGCACTTGTTTTGGTGCACTTCACTACCAGTATGTGCCGCCGGCTGTTGGGTTGGCTTGTGGGTCTCGCCTCCCCTTCCCCCCCCTGGTTATAGGGGTTGTCGCAGTCTGTGCTCCGGTCTGAGGCGCTGCCTGGGGAAGTCTTGTTCGGCCGGGTTGGATGGGGGTGAGGGGTTTCCCCTCCTTTGCCCAACTTTCGCTTCTTGGGTTTGTATGTCCTCCCCTGCCCCCTTTGCACTTGTTGGGTCCCGTTCCCCTTGATTGCTTCTTACTTTACTGGCAGTTCGTATTGGGGTACTTGTTTGTTGCCTGTACCATTTATCTCAGGATCTACCTCTGTACCCCTTCCTCATTTCAACAGACCTTGTATAGCCAGTGTTGTAGGCCGTGGGGGGGGGAGGTTCCGTTTACCCCTCGCGCAATGTGGTGCCCTTCTTGGTTCATTGTCCCGCTTTTTCATTCAACCATCCCCTCTCCTTACCGGCTTAACTCTGCAGGATGTCAGCGGGCGCTCAACGTTATACGGAGCGCCCGCGAGTGTCAGTATTGGCGCGGGAGGCGGTGTTCCGGGCTCAGTCGCCTTTACCAGTTGCCAAGCGGGGGATCAGGGCTCTCCCGCTCGCGTCTACCTCAGGGCCGCCGGATCCCGGATCGGGCTCCGCTGACTGTTCGTTGTTTCGTCTGCCCCAGCTGCTTCTGTTTTCAAGGGGGCGCCCGTTTCGACAGTTTTCTTCAGGATTTTGGAGGACTCTGCTGGCGGCCCGGGAGTTCACAAGGATCACGTCTCCAAGCTGAGCCCGCTGGTCATGCCCCCTGCTTAAGCACCTTATTTGAAAGACCATCCGGGCCAGGTGCTTTAGACTGACTTATCACATTGATATAGTGGAGTATATCTGCTCTCACTATCTCAAGATAAAAGGGAACTTGTACTTGGCTTTCTTGATTCTCAAATAATGAGACTGGTTTTGCGTATATTTTCTTAAAATGATCAACCCAAACTGACTCAGAAACACTATGTACCTGTGACATCATTTGTGGAGTTACTATCGCGCCATTCAGTGTTTGCCAAATTTGTGCAGTATTTTTATCGCGCATTACAGTTAACATTTGTTTTCCATCTGTTTGAAAGAGTATTGCACGATGTGAACGAATCCAGTTTTTATAGAAAGTTTTAGCTCTCATCAATGCGATGGATCTCAAGTTTACTGGATGTTTAAAGGCCTCACGCTTTTGTAAACGAAACTGTGATTTCTTATGTTTAACTTGAACATCAAAGGCATGGTTTCTTCGTGTATGCATCCTTTGATTAGACTTATTTACAGTAAATTTTTGCATCAGGTCATAATAAGGAATTTCACACAAAGGTTCTGTGTTTGACAAATTAACAAAAACAAGGTCAAGGAATGTGCGAACTGTGCTAAAGTTTTATCTGACCACCTGACACTATTTAATCGTGTATTTACAATCATGGTCCCTGCCATCACTGGCTTCATCTGAGCAGGTTTTTGGGGGGAAATAACCCATTTCATAGTGAGCATTTGGTGGTTGCTATTTCCTGCCAATTTTATGCGAAAGGAAGTTATGTTAGAAAATAGTTTGGAATCCACATCGATGTAGTCAATAATAGCTTGTGAAAAGCCCCGTTTCCAGGTGGAACAAGGCGGGATGTCCTACGGACAGGCTCCATTAAGCATGCATAACGCTCGTGATTTCATTAAATGTACCCATTGAGTAAGCTTTCTTTTTTCCTGTGCATAATCAGATTCTAAGCAATGTAAGTTGAGGTCACATGCCAGGATGGTATAGAAGGACTCACTGTCTCGTCAAGCCAATCCTAGAGGAGCAGGCAATGGGCACTGAAGCGAAAGACCCGAAGGCTGGAAGCCGAGATGTGGAGGGTCACAAGTATTCAGGAGGTACTGCCAAGACTGACGTGGCTGGGGGCAGAGAAGCAGGAAGCCCGAATGGTGAAAGCAGAAGGAGATTGAGGATGTGAACAGCCAAAGGCGCACAGGAGCGTCTGGAGCTGTAGAGCCACGGCAAGGAGAATGCTAAGGGTGGCATCAAGGATGAAGCTCTGCTCCAGGTGGAGAAGGGACCGGAGACCATGCTCAGACTTCCCAAATGTAGGTAAAGGGCCGGGCCACTTAGAGTGACATTAAGGGAGCTAAAGGAATTAAGCAGCATTGTGAAAGCATCCGAAGAGCACAAGGGGGCAAAAGGGACCCCACAAAACTAATACAACCTTTTTTTTTTTTTTTTTTTTTTAAAAACTTTATTGTGTTGTTTTTCAATAAAATCTTTACAACAACCAAATTTTATAAGATCACATAAAAATTACATAAATCAAACCATATTCATGTTACCCTAGTATAACAATTTCATTTACGTAATAATAAAAACAGAGCAGAAGAAAAGAAATTTTATCACAGAGAACAATCAGGTAGGAGTTAACATTGAGGCCCAATCACATCATTATCATCATCTCATTATCCGCTTCTCTTTCCAATTTACTTTCGATGTCAATCAAAAAATAATGCAGATCAGCAATCAATGATTTCCTTACTCCCCACATACATTGGATCCATAATAATTCAAGGTCATGGTTATTAGATTCATTCAGATATTTTCCCAGAAAAAGTTGCCTCTGCATGGAAAAATAGGAGCAATAAATGACCAGATGTTTCAAGGTCTCAATTGTTGTTACATTACAAAATCTACAACCTTCTACATAAGCTGATACCATCTGATTCCAACCTTTTTAAATCACATGTTAGCATACTGAGGCATACAAGGGGGCGAAAGGGATCCCATACACACTAATGCAAACTTTGTACATCACATGAAAACTTCCTGAAGAGCACAAGGGTTTGAAAGGAATCAGATACCAGTTGATACGAACTTTGTAAACCATATAAAAACACCCCGAAGATTGCAACAGGATGAAAGAGGAAACGTACAGATATATGAGAACTTGGTGAAACAGATAAACCCATACCAAGCGGTACAAAGAGATAACAGTGAAGGCACATACTCTGATAGGAGGGGTAATACCTTTCAGGAGAGAGTACTAGGTCCAATTGACCTTGTCGAAGGCCTTCGCGGCATCAAGGGATAAAACAACGAGTGTTGCGCGTGAAAAAAGCTTATCTGATCTGGGTGGATCAGTCTCGTGGGAAGAGGGTCTAGTCAATTTGCTAAGCACTTGGCCAGGCCAAAATCTGTGCATCAGTGTTAAGAAGATATTTAGGCCTATACGCGGCACACTTGGACAGGTCTTTGCCAGCTTTGGGAACACTACAATGTTAGCCGAAAAGGGCAGGGTGCCCACATCCCTTGCTTCATTAAAGATAGAGGCAAGCTTCGGGAACAGCTTATCTGCCAATGTTTTATATAGATCTATCAGAAGACCCTCAGCCCTAGTAGCATTCCGCCCAGTCAGCCTCTTAATGGCAGCCACTACCTCCTTCTCTTCAATTGGAGCGTTCAGTTTGCTCAGGTCCTCCGCTGTCACTGTGGGCAGCTGGAGCCCAGTCAGAAACTCCACAAATGACCTTGTCGACGGGAGGAGGCAAATCCATGTATAGTTGACGATAAAAAGCAACAAACCAATCGTTGAACGATTTGGTGTTGGTGAGCAGGAAACCCAAGTCATCTTTAATTGCATCAATGAGCTGTGCCCTCTGGTGGTGCCCCAATAAAAGAGATATCTGTCTCAGTGGTCTATTATTGCTTTTGAAAAAAGGATTGGGTGCATTTGGAGAAGAATTTCTGCTCTCGCAGAGTGGTGCACTCATTGAGATCCCTCCGACAACACTGGATTCTGCCCAGTAAGGACCTATGTTGGGAGGCCTCATGCGCCCGCTTCATACTGAGAATCTCTGCTTGGAGCTGTTGTTCGCACTGCCTACAGCCCTTCAGTTTATATGCCCATTCAGTGATGCAGTTCCCCTTAAGTACCGCGTTGATGGCGTCCCAATACCGCACCGCTGTAAAGTCCCACGTTAAGGTTTCATCTCAAAAGCGGTCTGCATGTTGTCCCAGGCGCTCCATATAGGCAAAGTACTGCAATGCCGCTAGGTTCAGCCTCTACGGCGGGGCCTATAAACGTGTAGCTGGGAACAAGAGTCGCAGAACCACCGGTCCATGATCCGATAAAGTGATGGGTCTAATTACGCATCTGTCAATCAAGGACAGCATTTGAGAGCCCAGTAGCCAGTAGTTGAGACAGGCATAGAAGAAGTCTCTTTGCTTCGGGTACAGCTCTCTCCATGCGTCCTACAAGTGAAGCTCTTCCATCAGGAGCTGTAGGGACCAGGTTTTTTGGGGGATCGGGTAATGGGCAGTGGGGAGGAGGCTGTCTGTCCCAGCTAGGCGCGAGGGCGACTTTGATATCCCCCCCCCAATAAACATGAGTGGGCTCATATCTTGGGTGCACTGTGTAAAAACATGCAGGAAAAGCCCAGAGCAGTCATCAGTCGGGCCATAGATGTTCAAGAGGGTAACACACTGCTGGAACAGCATTTCCCTCACTAGAAATAAATGTCCTTCTGGATCTCGCTTTGTGTGTAGGGTTGTGTGGGGGAAACCTTCATGGATGAGAATGATCGTCTGGGCTCATGACGATCAAGGGGAGGAACAGTCTTAGGGCTCAGGATATCATGGCTGAACAGAATATGCCAAGCCTCCGTGGGGAGTCAAAAGAATTCCAAGTGCTGTCTAATTGAAAGGACCATCCCGCCAGATATTTCAGGTAATAACGGTGCAGGGTCCCCCCGAGCACTTGGAAAATTGGTTTGAACTCTCTGCGTCGTTTGGATACCCCCACCAAAAAGTTGTTAAAAAGCTGGATCAGAGTCCCTTCCATTTGGATTGGGCAATGGCGATGGTACACTTTTAGGACTGAGATCTTATGCTGGAAGTTCAAGAAGCGTACCGTGATAACGTGGGGGGAGATTGTGCTGCAGGCTTCGGGATCGGCACTCTGTGGCCACGCTTGATTAGGAATTTGCGAGGCTCTTCAAGATGTAGTGCCGATTGCTGGATAGAGTAGAGGAACCCCTCGACGGCAGTGTCCTTAGAGCAGTCAAGCACTCCAACCACTCATAGGTTGTTACGACGGGATTGTTTTTCTTGATCATCCAGCTTCGCTCCCAGCCGTTGGATCTCCTTGATAGCAGCATCCAATTCCACCGCCATATCTCGCTGGTCACCTTCCGCCATGCTGATACGCTGTTCATTATCAGTGGTCCTCGCTGCTTGATCGTTGAGTCGCTGATTGATATCTTTGAGTTCCTTGGCCATATGCTGCACTGCTAGATTAGTCTCCTGCGTGCGCTAATTAAAAGTCTTCATTTCTACCAGGATTACCTCGAACTGCGCCGCTGTATCCATATCCCCTTTATCCACTTTGGCTGCAGCATCTAGGATGGAGCCACAGGTTCTCGTGCCAGCCTGCCGTCCCTCAGGGCTGTTTGCGCGACGTTGCGACTGCAGTGTGGCCATACACTGCCCCTCACTCCTGATGTGCACCAGACCATCACAGGCCCCAGCAACCTGTTCTCTCGCTCTGTGATGCAGAGGGCTCAGGACTCCCTCCCCGAGGTTCTTAAATCACTAGGGTGGCCGCTTCATCTACTGGCGTCCCTGAATCAGGGGCTTCTGTGTTGCTGTCAAAGTGGTAGCAGCTATTGGTGGTGGCACCGTCCCGCCAGAGGTGGAAGACTGCAGACCTTAATAGCTAGGACACTTCTGCCCCTCACACTGCCCTCCCGGTCTCACCTCACTTCCAGTTTACGCTGCATGCTCCTCCATGTGTGCCCTGCTAGAGGAGTGGGGGAGCGAGCTGGTGCACACCAAAAGCTCCTCAGACTGCTCCTGGTGCTCTCTCCAAACCGCAGAACCTGGGTCTCTTTTGGCAGTCACCAGGCTGTGTTTGGGACCTGGGGCTGTGAAGACTAGATGGGGTGCACCTCGCCAAGCCTGCACCTCACTGCATATCACGCCCCGGGTCCTCAGCGCATTGCTCGCTCTGCTGTCATCCAGGCCGCGCTGCTGGGTCTGGTTGCCACGTGTCTCGGTGGGACCTGCAGGCGGACCTGTCCTCAGGCCATGACGCCAGCACCTCTGCCCGCCGCAGGGCTCCCATATCAGATGGTGTTGCGGATACAGATGACCAGGGGATATGCTAATTTCGGCTGAGTCAGCCCGCACGGCTGCCTGGGTGATTCAGATGTCGGCACCCTGCAGTACTATGCAGCCGCCCGCGGTCTGTTGTAGCGGACTGCATCAGGGCTCCCTCCAGGCCTCCTCCGCTTCGGTCAGCCTAGACTTTCCTCTGGCATTAAAGTTACACCATGCGTGCTGGCAGCATTCCAGCGCTGGTTGCCACCGCTTTCAGCTGTCACACAGTCCTGGAACCAGGCATAATTGCGGTCGATGGCTCCCTTTGCCCAGAGCATTACAGGAAATCCACCATCACTCTTGGGCTCTTGAGCATCCCTGGTTTGGACTTTTAAAGATGAAAAGCCACTCCCTTTAGAGGTGTGTATAATGTATCTAATATAATTGGTCAATGTATGTGATTGAACAGTTTTCCAAAAGTGACATCACATTGCCATCCTCTTCCTACTCATTGTGTGTATTAATGAACAGGGCAGTTTAATGGGAGTGGCTTCTACACCCACTTATCACCCCTTTGATGTGATGTCATCTTGAAGATTTCTACATTAAACAATTTTTACTTTTTGTAACATCATATTCCTCACATGTGATCGTGCTACTATTTAATTCATCAGATTACTTTTACTCAGACTAATAAAGTGATGCTTGTCTGATGTCTGATCTCTGCACAATGTGTGATGTATGTTACACATTTTGGCTTTTCACACACTTATTATTTTATTATAAATTCCATTCCGACCTCAGAATAACAGTCTCACTGGCATGAACGCTAGGATATGTGGCTCATTAGCGTTCGCTGTTTCTGTGTGAAAATATCTACTTTAATCTAATTTACATAATGGACACAATGTAAAAAAATAATGTTTTACATTCAGCTGATATAGGTTTTCACCCTGAACATTTTGTTAAAAAACTCTGAAATTTGATTCCATATGTAAATTTCACATATTGTATTATTTTCTTTCATATAGTTGGATGAATCACAATCTAAAATGGCATACCAGTTCCTGGCTCGTACAGCCAAATGGTTTCAGTTCCTTTGAGCTCCGAGCTGAGGTCATTTATGACTTCTCAGAAGTCTGGTCTCTATGGCACCTATTGTGAGGTGTCTCTTTGAAAATGCAGTTGGCAGGAGTAATTTACGATTCAGTCCTGCCAACTTGAGTGGTCCTAGGATCTTGCTGCCCCTTTGTCAGCCATCCAGTCTTCTAATGTGTGAAGTGCTTTCTCCCTGGACGATGGGACTTTTTTAAACGAGTACCATTTGTTAGGCTGGCTTCATGAGAACCAACAACAGGCATAGTCATTGTCATAAACCTTTATAGTTGAGCTTCAAACTCCACTGTTCACACTTTTATTCTTGAGAGCATCTCCCATGCCATGTAATTTGTTGCTATGGGTTGGGGGAAGTAATATTATTTGGCCAATGTGGCTTTCTTCACCATTGCAGCCTTTACAGTCATTTCTTTTTCATGCGGCTTCTAGATTTTAAACAGAAGGCCATTATAAAATGTTCTTGACAATCAAACCCCTGTCACAACTTATCTTTAATATCTGTATGTTTTTTCCTACAAAGCTGATTCCCAGTCCTGTAAACAAAAATATACACAATGCACGGCCCAGTTCGGTTTTTCATTTTCCTATAAACTGTTGTGCTCCCAGACTGTCTTTCCATTTTAATAAAAGTTGCTGGATACTTTCAGTTAACTAGTGTATTTTTCTCGGGCCCCGTCAGCTACTTAGGACATATATTCTGATTGTAGATAGCTTGCTAACATTGCACCATTTCCTCGCACATGTCATTATTCAGATGATGGGCGCAGGCTGCAGTTCACATGTTGATTTTTAAACTTGCATTTTTCTTTCTTGGCATTTTAATTCTTCGGTATAGAGTTCCCTACGCATACCTGTCGTTGAAGGGAGAGTTTTTAATATGGATAAGTAGAGTAAATACGTAGAGTGGAGGATTCTGTTTTACATCAGGAGGAACATGCGATTTGACTGTGTACAATGCTGTGAAATGAATCATCACATTCACCATTTCACTCCCATGTGCTGCCTGAAGGGTTCATGAGGTATTGTGCCCTTCTGGTCTGATCACAGACTTTCTTGGTGACTGGCTAGGATGTTCCAGATTTTCAACTCTCCAGAATAATGTGCGGCTCTTCTGCAGTTGACTCGTATCGACGGGTGTGGTTCATTGGGGAGCAGGACAGAAGTTTCAGCAAGGCTGTAGAAGTTGTAAACCTGCCAATTCTTTCCATTTGCCTTTTGTCTCCTCACAACAAAAGCACATTTCCATGTGCAGTGTCCTTAGGTTGAGTACCTTGTGATTTTGGGGCACAGCTACGGTTGCCACCTAACTCCAGAATGATAGGACAACAGATGTGCAGGTAGTGATGGCAATTTGTGCCTTACTGATAGTACAGAGTGGGCCTCATTATGACTTCCGCAGGAGCCATGCCGCTATTGGACGGCATGGCTGCTGCTGAAATCGGGTCTGGGTTCCCAGAATGGGGAATTACCGGGCCATTCCGAGTTCGGAGGGCCCGGTAATTCCTATTTCCAGGAACCCGGGCCCGGACCTTCCCCATTCCCATCTGAGCCCCCATAGCGCTCAATGGGAATGGGAGAGGGTGCAAGCAACGGACAGATTACGAGCGCCCGTTGTTTGCTCCCACTTCCCTTCGCGGGACCCGGTGAGGACGCCTGGTTTGACCAGGCGTTACTTACCGGGTCCCTCGAGGGGAGCTTGTAATGAGGCGGAACGGGTTTAACAGGTCCGCCTCCTTTAGCGGAACCCGTTAACCCGTTCTGCCTCAGTCGTAATGAGGCTCAGTGTATTGAAGAACAGACATACAAACTGAAAATTGAAACGGTGCAGTGTGCCGTGAACTCCAATGGAATAGAGGGTGTCTTCAAGATGACAGTTGTACAGGCTCCTGCAGAGATCCCAGAATGGTGGATCAAATCCCTGTGCCCCAGAGCTGATCTGCCTTCAAATACATGCATCACCAATGTCATGCATTGGTCGCAGGAGCTCCTATCGGACCCCACTGATAAGGAAACCTCCTCTAGGAGAACTCTCCTGGTACCTAGTTCTCCTAGGGAACATGGAGCTTCTAGAGATGAACTCCTGACAGCATGGCCATTAGGGAAGTAAGGAAACATAATGCAGCTGAAAGAACCTACAGGACAAGGCTGGTGTAGCAAGACATTATAGAGCACATCGTACATACTTATCAACCTTTTGAGTTGGCAAGGCGGGTGAAATAAGAGGATTTTGTTAATGTGAGTGAGCGCTCAATTGATGCCTACTGGTGGGCAAGAGGATAGGAGGATGAGGGAATTAACTCTAGGGTGGGTGGCACCCACCAACGATGGATGGGCTGACAAGTATGATCATGGGCCTGAGGCATTTTTAGAATACGGCATGGATTTAAGAATAT
This sequence comes from Ambystoma mexicanum, assembly GCF_040938575.1. NCBI lineage: Eukaryota > Metazoa > Chordata > Amphibia > Caudata > Ambystomatidae > Ambystoma > Ambystoma mexicanum. The sequence goes on from NC_090923.1 coordinate 918,334,029, forward strand.
TTATTTATTTATATTTATATAGCACGCAAGCAGCCCAGGGGCATTGAGGCGCTGTTACTTTGCAATAACTTAGTTACATGGTACACATGATAGCGATTGTTGACACATTATGAATAGTACAAGAAATCATACTGTTGTTACAAATATTGCATTGGTCGTATATTACAACATATATGATAAGTATTCGTGCTGATGTGTCGGTCCTTATGTGAAGAGGGTAGTTTTCAGTGTTTTGCGGAAGGTGGTGAGGGAGTCCTCACCGCGGATAGTGGGAGGTAGGGCATTCCAGTGAGTGGGCGCGAGATAGGGGAAGCTGGATCCACCCGCTTTTACTCTTTTTACTAGTAGCACAGAGAGCATCTTGGTGTACGGTGATCTGGTTGGCCTGGTAGTGGAGACAGGGTGGATCCTTTGAGAGAGGTATGCTGGAGCAGTGAAGTGAATGCACTTGTGGGTCAGTGTTAGGGCTTTGAATATGATCCTTTCCTTTATTGGGAGCCAGTGGGCTAGTTTTCTGGCTTCAGAGATGTGTTCTCTTTTAGCAATGCCTTGGGCTGACCGGAGAGCATTGTTCTGTATTACTTGTAGTCTCTCTAAGTTTTTGTTGGAGGTTCCTAGAAAGAGTATGTTGCAGTAGTCGAGCCTGGAGCCGGTGATGGCTCTGGCTATGTTGGTGCAGTTCTCTTTGGAGAGAAAGGGCCTGATTGCGTTGATAAGTTTGGCATGATATGCAGCTGCGGATGCTATTGCGTTGACTTTTCTATCCATGGATAGGCTGGAGTCCAGGTAGACTCCCAGAGTTTTGACAGAATCGCAGACCGGGATTTTAATGGAGTCAATGGTGAAGTGGCTGAATAGGGCATCTAGATTTTTTAGCGTGTCGGGGGAACCTACCAGGAGGAGTTCCGTCTTGTCAGAGTTGAGGCATAGTCCGTTGTCTGCCATCCAGGCTTGGATGGTGTTGTAGAGGTTGTTGAGGGTCAGGGAGTCGGTGTCATAGTTACCTGTGAGAGTGAGGAGGATCTGGGTGTCGTCGGCGTAGTTGGTGTATGAGATGCCCATAGCGTCGAGGATGAGGAAGAGGGGTCGTGTGAAGATGTTGTACAGGCTGGGGGAGAGACAGGAACCTTGGGGTACACCACAAAGTATAATAGTTGGTGATGCGGCGGCTAGGTCAGAGAATACTTGCATGGTTCTGTCTTGTAAGAAGGAGGTGATCCATTCTGTGGCCTCTGGGGAGAATTTGGCAGTGGAGGAAAGGTGGTGGCATAGGACGCCATGATCCACGAGGTCGAATGCCGCGGATAGGTCAAGGAGTAGGAGAAGTGCTGGTTTACCCATGTCTCTAGCATCGTCCATTTGGTTTTTCAAGTCAAGCAGGGCGGTTTCGGTCCCGTGTCTGGGGCAGAAGCCAGATTGGCAGAGTCCAAGGAGTTTGTTCTCTTCAATGAAGTGCTGGACCTGCAAGTAGGCTGCTTTGTCCAATATTTTGAGGAGGAATGGGACAGTGGTGATGGGACTGTAGTTGTTTGGCGAGGTGGGATCGAGAGTTGTTTTTTTCAAAAGAGGGCGGACCCAAGTTTCCTTGAGGGAGGCGGGGACTTTCCCTGTGGTAAAGGAGGCATTCACAAAGGCTGTTAGGAAGGGAGCTAGCGCTTCCGTGCAGTCTTTGATAATGGAGGCTGGGCACGCATCACCTTTGCAGTTAGAGGGCTTGATGTTCCTCATAATGTTGATGATGTCTTTTTCTTGAATGGGTTTGAAGGAGAAGGGTAGGGGGGGATCCGGGGCAGGTGATGGGATAGGGATATGCATACTGGGTAGGGCGTGTTTAGTGGCTAGTATTTTGCTTTTGAGGAGGCTTAATTTGGTTTGCATGGCCGTTTGTATTTTGTCACACCAGTCTTTGTCTTTGGTGAAATTCTGGGGGGCGGGAGTGGGTGTCTCGAGCTCTCTGAAAATGGCGAAGATTTCTTTTGTGCTAGATTGGGCTTCCGAGATTCTGGATTCAAAGGATTTGGCCTTTGCTTGGGTGATTGCCTTTTTGTATTTGGTGGATAGGGCTTTAAAGATCATCTTGTCTTTTTCAGAGTGGGACGTTTGCCACTGTGTGAGTGCGGCTTTTTTCTCGTTGCGGAGTGTGAGGTGCTCAGGGGTGAACCAAGAGTTGGAATGGGTAGTGGGTTTGGATTTGCGAGGTTTGAGAGGGGAAATGGAGTTGATAGCTGCTTTGATGGCAGTATCATAGGTATGCTTTTGCTACGTGCTCTTAGTTCTCAGTGGAGAAGGCAGTTGTTGTGCTTATCAGTAATTCCAAAAGAGTGGCATGGTTTGTCCATTTTCTGGACTCTGGGCTTGCTATAGATCAGAGCTTTGAGGAGACCTAGATGCAGACCTGAGACAGTCTTGAAGATCTGGGGTCAGAGTTATAGCCATGAAAGCCTGTGATGGAAAGAGAATATGAAGTCACAGATGAGTTTGGGAGATTCCTCAATAGGACATAAGCATGCTCTGCAAATCAGTGACCCTGGTACGGCTAGGAGTAGGAATTTGGAAAATTGCAGAGTTCTTGACAGATGATATCTCTTGAATCACGATTTATTGTAAGATGCCTCAACTCACCAGGACTTCTCATTTACTTGCAACAGAAGCCCACAGATGATTTCATTTCACAGAATGCAGTATATCTCACTTATTATAGATGCTCTTATGAGGATATGTCCATGGTGCATTCTTCAGTGCCCTGGGCACTACAGATGCCATAATGCAGTGTGCCTCACTCACGTCAGAATACAGTTCCCAGAACACATTCTGTGTCACTATGTTCAGCAGCCCCAACAGTAATACAAATAGCAGAAGGCACTCTACTGCCCGGAGGAGAGCACCTGTCATAGAACTGCATTTCTCATAACCCACATTTCTCAAAGAGGAAAACAGACTCACTTCCTTTTTTTTGTGATCTTTAGTCTACTCAGCTATGCTCCTAGGCTCACCCTGTGGTATCCGTCTGTATTGCATTTTATTAATTGCAGTTTTTTTACAGCCGATTTTGAGCCAATTCATATTTTATTTTTTTACATCAAATTTTTATTTTGTCATTTTTGTAACACATCAAATCACCATTATTCCGTTACACTTTGAATAAGATAATATTTGGTTCATCTCAGTGTTAAAGATGATGTCCCCTCCCTGTCTCACCCTCTGCCCCATGCATAGTCCATATCTGAAATAGAAAAAATAAAATGAAACACAACCTCCTTCACAGTCGCATCTGCCGTGCACCTCTGTTAACCTCCAATGATTTCCTAACCGCTCGACGGCCATACCTAGTGAAACAGGGAAGCCACTTGCCTTCTATGTCCATGCGGGTTTCATCAAGCAAGTGCGTAAGATACTACATGCAATAGATTGTTTGCACCTTCCGCACCCACTCTCTCTCTGAGGGGTTCCCTCCTCTTTTCCAGTGCTGGGCCTTATATGACCCTCTACTCCTTCATCTTCATGTACCATCTCCACCCCAAATAGAAAAAATCCAGCGACATCTCCCTTTGTATCCCATCCAGGTCTTTAAGCCACCACAACACTTCCTTCCAGTACGTCTGCATGTAGGAACATCCCCACCACACGTGGAAGTAGTCAGCCAGCGCCTGCTTGCCTCACCAGCATCTCAGGTCCGCTCCTGTGTACATTTTTGCTAACCGTACCAGCGGGTATTGCCAGCAGTGGATTATCTTGTAGGCCTCCATTCTGTATTGCAGGCCCCATGTGGACTTCCTGACCACCCTACAGATGGTCACCCATGTCTGGTCAGAGATGTCTATTGCCAAGTCCCTGATCCTCGATATGCATCCTTTTACCACTACCTTGCAGGAAGATCCCTTCGAAGGGGGTTAGTTCCCTGTGGACGTTCTCTCTCCATCTAGAACTGGTCATCGCCCCTTTAAGTTGTAGATAGCGGAAGACTGAGTGTTTCCCTATACACAGACATTCCTCTAACCTGTCCAGGGGTAGAAATTCACCACCCTGCCACAACTGGCCTGCCCTTGATAGTCCCACCTCATACCAGGCTTGATAGCGCCCCGGGTCAGCAATCTCATCCCGCAGGGGCGGCGCCCATATACAGCTGTGTGGTGATGGCCACGATGAGAGCCAGTGAGTACCTCCCTCTTCCTGCCACACTGACCAAAATACCACCAAAATTGGGCTTGTGTCAGCACCCTTCGGGGGATATCTTTTTGAACGACCCAGAACCATCCTCACATCGTGACAGGCACCAGGACCTGGTTATCCATGTAGACCCATTGCTTCTCCATGGTCCTGTCCATGTGGTCCACCATGATCTGCAGTTGCGCCTCCCTATACTATGCAGTCTGATCGAGAAGACCCACTCCCCCTTCATCCCTCGACTGAACCAGTGTTGTATATGCCACTCTTGGTCTCACACTGGCCCACAGAAAGTGTAGCAGAGTACTCTGGATCTTGGCCAGAAAAGGGGACGAGACCACCATTGGGAGCATTTGAAACAAAAATAAAAACATGGTAAGGACTGTCATCTTAATACAGTTAAGACGGGCCGCCCAAGAGAGTGTTAGCCATCCCCAGCGATGCACGTCCAGCAGTATCTTATCCCAGAGAGGGGTGTAGTTCTTGGCAAAGAGATCCGCCATTTCCCTAGTGATTTCAATTCCCAATATATGAACCCCTCTTTTTGTAGCTTTAACCCCATATGTCTCAGGAGGTCCCTATCTTCCCCCGTTCCATTTCGACCCGGAATACCACCGACTTCTCAAGGTCGACCTTTGTACCCCAACAGCTCCCCATATGTTTGGAGACCCCGGAGGAGCGCTGGGATCGATGTCTTTGGTTCCGTAGCAAAGAGGAGTGCATCGTCCGCAAACAGACTTACTTTATAGTCTTTCCCCCCTTAGGCAGTCTCCCCTAACCTCAGAATTGTTCTGCACCTCAATTGCCCGGGGTTCCATCATTAACACATATAGCTGGCAGGAGAGGGGTCATCCCTGTCTAGTGCACCGGCTCAGGTGTATTGCCCTTGAAAGCCCTCTATTGACCACTACTCTTGCCTGTGGCACCGAGTACAGGGCTGCAATCCACCCCATCCACATGGCCCCCATACCAATCTTACCTAGTAACCCTCTCATGAATGAGCAGTCCACCTGGTCAAAGGGTTTTCGGCATCTAGGGAGAGGAGCACTGCCCGCTCTCTCCTCACCTCTGGGGCCTGGAGTATGTGCAGAGTCTTGCGAAAGTTGTCCAAGCCCTGCCTATTCTGAATGAACCCTGCCTGGCCAGCGTGCACCAGCCGTGGCATGAGTACCTCCAGCTGCGATGCCAATATCCTAGTGAATATCTTGGCATCAGTATTTAACAGGGAGATGGGGCGGTACGAACCACAATACGTAAGGTCTTTACCCTGTTTAGGTATGATTGCAATGAGTGTTTTCAGAAAGGAGGGGGGAATATCTGCTTCAGCCTGGATCGAATTAAAGAGGTTGACCAAGGCACACGCTAGTAGTTCCAGCAACTGTTTATAAAAGGCTGAGGTGTAGGCGTCATCCCCTGGCGCCTTCCCCGACTTGAGGTGGGCTATGGCCTCCAATACTTCCTTCACAGTAATTTCTGCCTCTAACGCAGCCCTTTCCCCATCAGTCAATCTTGGCATTGGGAGCCTCTGCAAGTATTCTTGTATGGCCTGCCCTTTTTCCCCCAGGGGCTGCTCGTATAAGACCTTGTAAAACTGAGCAAACATTTGGGAATGTCGCACTGGTCCACCAAAAGATCCCCCTCTGGTGCATGTATGCGTGTCACTCTTCTCTCCACCCTTCGGTCTTTCAATCTGTTGGCTAGTAGGTCCACACTCAATCCCCTTTTTCATAATTTTTTTAACAGTTCCCCAATCAAGAGTTTGTCACGTATCTCCGCCAGCAACCTCTCCCGGTCCCCCCCACAGCCGTGTAAGTTGCGCCCTCATCCCTCCAAGGTCCCTCCTCAACTTCCCCTCGAGCAGCCCTCTTCCTGTAGCCATTGCGTCTGGGGTCTGCACTTCCTCCTCTGCTCCAGTGTGTAATTTGACAGGTCCTGGTAACTTCTCACTGTGGCCCCTTTCCACTCAAGATCACCCACCTCTCTGGCCCTCCTTAGGATGTCTTCCTTGTCCCTGTAGTTATGGCACTCTGCCATGACTGAGCATGGCCTTTTTGCTGCCCCAGCACCCCAGTGGACCCGGTCAAAGCATATCCCCTTGTCGAAGCCTCACTCATGAGCTTCCTCAGCACCCCGACAGTTTGGCCTCCAGGCCTCTGGGAGACTCACCGTCCCCTCCCGGGAGCTCCCATATCCGCAGATTGTTCCTCCTCTCCCTGTTCTCCACATAATTTAGTTTGCTTCGGGTCTCACTTTCCCTGCTCTAGAGTTCCTTGACCCGGACCTCCAGACCCACATCTGCTATGTCTGCAGCCCTGTGGGTGTGTTCCAGGCCTCCACTCTCTCCTCTACTTTAGTGACCTGTCCGTGATAGCACTCAATGAGGTCTGCACCTCCGCTCTGAAGGCCTTCAGCTCTGTCAGGATCGCTTGCACGTCGTGCTGCAGGGTTCCCAGCCCCCCTGTTGCCATGATGCCCCCACCTCCATGTGCTCCATCTGGATCCCACTGGCCCCTCTCTGTCTTTGCTGCCCTGGCTCCCCGCAGCTCAATCCCTTCGCTAAGGTGTCCTCCAGCCACCTTCCAGGTGCAACTCCAGCACTAGTGGGGTGGTCTCTCCGCCCTGGGTCCTCCCTATTGGGCCCACTTCTATCCATGGAAGGCCACCCCCACGGGCTGGGGGCCAGACATTTTAGCAGGGGCCCCACCCTCTGTCACTGGGGATGTCACAGCCACTGGGGCTATGGGTCTCCTCACCTTCATCTGCCTTATATTATTCCTCCAGACGTCGCCTCACACTGCAGCAGCCGCCTCACCGCCTCTTTGTTGTCAAGGTTTGCGGCTGAGCACAGTGGTGTGCTGTCCATTCACCGCCTCTAGGAACAGACTTATTTCTGTGCTCAGCCGCCTCCCTCAAACGCACTTATGATGTGCTTCTACAGTCACTGCCTCTGCGCCCAGGGTCATCTCTGTTTGGAAGAGCATGTAGTTCTTTCACCGTTCACCAGCCCGGGCTCGCTGCCTCCTTATATCTAGCTGCAGCCACCATCGCCGCGTCTCCAGCCCCTCCTCTCCTGTCTCCAGTGTGGTGGGGCGCTGTGTCCTCCATCTGGTCCGGCTGCTCCTCGATAGTGCGGCACGAGATTCTGTTTGAGGCCTGCTGGTCGTCCCTCAGCTATGCGCCGCCACCGCTTGCTCCATTTCACCCAATACCGCAGGGGCCAGTCCACTCACTGTCAATTTTCTGCCTACCAGAGGGGCTCAAAACAGGGCCTGGGGATCCGGGCAGTGTCTTCATTGCTGGTGGGGTGCGGAGCTCTAGTCTCACATGGCACTCTTGCTCCACACCCCCTAGTGGTCTCCTCTTTTTGTTTTACTGCAAAATGCAACGGGGAGGGCATGTTTTGATTAGGAAATATTGGGTGGGGGATAGGTGGGGAGGGGTCGGGTTTTGGAGGAAGTGGTGTGTGGGTTGAGGGAAGGTTTCACTCTGAAAAGACAGGAGGAAGTGGCCAACAGTTGATCTTCCTCTTCCTGCTTTCACACCCCTGCCACCACCACTAAAACTGTCTACTGATCACCTAGCATAACACATTTTGTCTTTTTTGGTGATTATTCAGGCGATTTACAGTGCTTCGACCAAAAGCGCTAAACTGAGAACATCCAGGTAGCAAAGGAAGGCCCATTTCTTGGTGCGGTTTCAGAGTTTCAGGAAGTATTTAGGTATTGATAAGTTGAGTGATGGCGGTGTACGGTGTGAAGACCTAAACAGGGAACACAAGGCAACAGAATGGAACAAATAAATAACCGTTATATTAAACATTCAGTCAGAACTTACATAATTACATATTTACAGCATGTCTGGAAATGGTAGAATGTTTTGGAGGAATATCAGGAAGGGGGGGTCTGGAATACGCCCCTTCTCTGACTAATAGGTGGTACTTGCGACTCGTCTTCAATTTCTCCACAGACTGGACTGCCATGATGTTGGTTGGTAAAGCAGCAGAGTGGGGACATGGAACTGAGAGTTTGCTAAGGGCCAGAGCTCAGATGGTCCAATTAGGAATGTAGAGAGCTATGATGTTAGACATGTAGCAGGGGGTAGAGTCTGAATTGAGTTGAAAACAAGAAGAAACATGTCAATGGAGCAATTCCGCATCCAGGCAGGTTATGGAAGTGAATGTGACAAAGTTAACTATTAGTTGAGGGGAGCGATAAGAATAGAGAGGAAGGCCTATGGGTAAGCTGGAGCAATAGTCTAGTTGACTGAGAACTGGAGAAGAGAGTTTTGGCAGAGTGGTGACTAAGGCGCAGAGGATCTACTTGATATTTAGATGGATTATCCTGGTGGCAGTGATGAAAGGATGTAGCTTGAGATCATTGTAGAGGAGGACACCAAAGTTGTGAACCTTGGGTGAGAGCGTGCAGATTTCAGGAGGAAAGAGAGAGGGAATGGTAGACTGGGCTTGGCAAGTTTAACATCAGACTCCCCATTGCCTTCCGATGTCAGGTGGCATAGACACAGTTTGTTATGTAGTAATAGATGGTAGGGATGAATGAGGGAAAGGAGAATATGGTCTGGCTCATAAATAAAGAGGTGCTATGAGAAGACAAATGATGACATTCGGTTGCATACAGAGGAGGTATGCAGAGTAAAGAGAGTGTGCCCTGACTGATCTCTGTGGGGATCCCACTAGGATGGAAGTAGGTGAAGAGGTGTTAGAATTCCAGGAGATGGAGACAGATTGGCCAGAGGGATTAGCAGCAACCCATTTGTGCGTTGTGTCCAAAGGGTATGGAGAAGGGAGTTATGCCACAAAGTGTCCAAGGGTTCACAGAGATCAAGAAAAATGTGGATAAAGAAGACAGCTGTCCCAATCAATGAAATGTCTACTGCAGAACCCGGATTGGAGTGGTGGTCGGGGGTCGCTCAGAGCATTGGTCTCCAGGTAATCCAGAATGTGGTTGAAGACTACGCACTGAATGTTTTTAGAGTGGTGAGGAATTAGGTCCACTGAATGATATAAAGTGGGATTGTTATGGGTAACAGGAGTTCTCTCAAGATGGGTGTGATGGTAGCAACCTTGTAGCAAGCTGGGGAGATGCCAACTGATAGGGAAATTTTCAAACGGAAAGGATATGATATGATATGATATGATATGATAGGTCATTTAGAATACGCCTGTGCACAAGTGTTTCTAGGCGCAACAAGGCAAGGGAGGGAAGACAGAGGGAGGACAAAATAAACAAACTTACTAGGCCTTGTGTCATTCAGCTGGCGCAAGTGCGACAACGCAAAGTGCGGGGGGAGGGAGAAAGTGGAAGTGCACAGGGAGTGGGAAATGGGAAGCACAATCAGGGCAGCATTGCTCTGAGTATGTGCAGCAAGGGCAGCACGGCTCTGGGTAAGTGCAAGGAGGCAGGGGACTGTAGGGTTACAGTTACATACCCTAAGTGCGCAGTAGCTCCAGAGGCAGTGCAGGGGAGACTGATCATGGAGGAGCCTGGTACTGTGAGAAACCAGAAGCTGTCTCACCCAATAGTCCCTGGGGATCTGTCATCTAGGTGGCCAGGACATGCCCATTGCTTTTGGATCCAGTTCCTGGGGCTGGACCAGTGCAGGAGGATCACCTGGATGAGGGGTCTTTGGGGAGTGGGTCATCGTGGACTGGGACACCAGACGGTGAGATGCAGTATCCTCTTTCCTCTAACACCTTTTCCCCATCCTACCGGGTAGGATAATTAAGAACTCAACCTCTCCTCCCCTTTCCCAATACAAACACTTTCTCAAAGACAGCTCACTGTGAGAGAAAAAGGACTAACACCTGAGCTGTATACCTGATATATCCCAACACAAGGGTCAGGCAGAGCCAGGCATTTACTGATAATTACACACACATCTGACTTCCATCAGACTTCCCCACATGGATAAAAGTTGAAGCATCAAAGCACACTCTGAGCAGGGCAAAACACACGAGGAAGCAGCAGTTCCAAGATGGCAGTTTAATATGAGGAGAAAGACGGGAAGACCAGAGAGGGTTGCAAGGAGGGAACTACCCTGGACCTTTTCAGAGAAGAACTGCGACTTTCAAGAGCCCTCGAGGAAAAGAAAAATAAGACCGGGAATTAAAGCTGAAGAAAGGTTCAGTGTGTGTCAAAGGTACACAGGGCCCTCCCGCATCGATAGCCAAGGCGGGGAGGAGCGATTGCCACCATGGTACTGTCCTTGGCTCCCACAACAAAGCAGTGCCAGTAAAGTCAGCACAGCCGGTGAGTCTGGGAGACTGATAGCAGACCGGTCTGTGTTAGAACCAAGGTTGCGAGCGGCAACATTGTATGAAGAAATCTGCAAAGAAGAGTATGAGGCATATGAGATGAATGACGCAAACATAATTGAATATTCAAGGAGTGACTGAACTTTTGAAACCAAGATAGATACCATATACAGAGTGGTCTGGCACCACGTGGGTGCTCATTCTAAGGTCTCTGTTAGGTATCCAACTGAGAGTGTAAAATCGTTGAACTGAGAAATCGAAATGATCCTGCAATGGGTCAAGCTAAACCCTGTGCACATTTGAAAGTCTTTGATAGCTAATACAAACTGCAATTGGTCCGAGCCCAGCTGAGGGAGACTAATTGTGTAAAAGGGATCTGAGCTCGTTTCCGAGGGATCCGGGGTGAAGAGTGACTCACCTGAATTTAGTCTCTGTAAAATAACTTTTTGTTTGTTTTGGTACATCAGGCCCTCTGAATCAAGATACTTTGATAACGTAAGAGACTTGGGCACAGAAAAGCCCTGATGTTGGTAATGGATCTGTGTCCTTGTGCCAAAGCAGCCCGAGAGTGTGCTATGCTCGAGTGAACTGCCTTGTCCCGTGCTGAAAACGTGGGGAAGGAACGCCAACAGCCTGAACATCCTGACTTATCATTTTGTGAACACTTATTTATTTTTTCAGGAACATTAGCCCACACTATTTGTAATTAGCAGTAAGGATTGGCAATAGGTTTTTTATTATAGGCCCTTTTATGTTGACAAGACTCTACTAGGACTGTCTTCTTTGTTATTTGATGGTCATAGCTTGCTCCCGTCTTTAGATTTAGGTTTAGATAGGTGTTTATCACACCCTTGTGGGAGTTCAATAAACACCCTTGAACTGTGGTCACTTGCGTCTGTTTTACCTTGATACCATGCCTTCCTTACAGGGCCGAGAGAGAGAGAGAGAGAGAGAGAGAGAGAGAGAGAGAGATTTGGTAGGGTGGAGAGAAGCAGGTATAGGAATTTATAGAATGGTGGATAGGTTGTCTTGTATTTCTGTGATCCAAGAGTAAAAGGAGGAGGTAAAATCATCATCAGAGAGGGAGGCGAATGTGGAGCGAACTTTGGAAGGGGCTGCGGGCATGCAAGGCATAGTAGGGTAATGGACAAATTACAAGCAGAGAGAGGATATGTGATTGAGATTTTATGATGATTTAGCAGAGTCAAGCGCCGTAGTGAGGGCAGTATGACTAAGTTACCTGGGACCAACCCCTTGAGGGTGGTCCCCAAATTCTTCCCTGACTGCCCACAGTCCAGAAGGAGGGTAAAAAAGACATTCCCCAACCCATGCATGGCTTTGTCAACATTCATGCCAAAGAACCGCTACTTCAGGTTTTGGGGCATGGGGCACCCAAAGGGAGGTCAGCAAAACCTTCAAGATAACACCCTAGGAACGTAGATATCCAAAGCAGGGGCTTCTAGACTTCATACACCATAAGGCACTGTCCCTAAAGACTGGAACAGATCTGGGATATTCCAGCCTGGAGTGGGAGTGGAAAAGGGCACATGGGAGCGCACAACATTGAGTCCACTTTCCTCAGAGGGGATATTGAAAAGGGGAAACCCAGACAACCCTGTGATTTCCTACCAACTCTTAAAGTATATGAACTTCAAAAAGTGCACCTCTCAGGCATAAATCCAGGCAATTCAGGAAGCATACATGAGATAATTAGTTGACCTTACAATGTTGGGAAAATGATCAGCATTTGCAGGGAGCCTCTCTCACCTGGGCTTAATGGGGTGAGGGAGGCTTTGCTCTCAAAGAAAGGGGGTGGACAAAAAGACTGTGGGACAATCAGAGTCAGGGAAAGCCAGGAGAAAATGGGTTAGACAACCAAGCAGTTTATCGTCTCAATCACATTATTACCCCCAGTCGAAAAGAGACCAGTTTCTGCTGTTGGAGTCAGTGGCAGTTGCTGAATCTTTCAACTGGAGCGGCGTGAACATTTCCCATATATGCATGTCAAGGAACAAGCATAGCGAAGGAGCCCTGGCAACTAAGGGTAGCTCTAGGCAGGGTTTCCCTCTCACCATACTCCAAGTAATTTTTCAAAGTAATGGGTTAAATGCAGTGTTTACAGCACACTTTATTTGAAAGGTTAGATAAAGGTTGGGTAAAAAGCCACACAGTTTATAAATGGGTTTGTAAGGTAACATGAAAAATCCAGCAGATGCCAGATCACAGAACAAAATAGCTTGTTCAGTTTGAAATGGGAATACAATTACTGACCTCTGTTCTTTGTGCTATCGTTGAAGGTTGACCTGGATGGAAATTAAAGTTTAGCAAACCAGGCAATTAAAGTTACTTTCACTGCCAACAATATCAGGTAACATAACAGGCACAAATGTATTTTTCTTAACAAATCCTTTTATTATTTTAATGCATACAGCTTTACATTTAGCAAAGGGAATAAGTAAGATAACCAACAAAAAATAAAACAATTAAACAACATGATCAGGAACCACCAGGGGGCCCGGAGCATGTCGGACGTGTGAGGCTCATGCTCCTGTCTGCACCGCAGGGCCCAGTGAGATTTCTCAGACCCCGGCCGGGGGTACTGAGCCTAGCTGGAGAGGGACCCTCGCCCCGTGCAGTCGGCCCCGCAGAGGGAAGGTGCTAGGGGCCCACTGCAGGGACCCTCCACAGCGCAGACCTGAGCTGCTGCCCCAGGGGAGGGTGGCTGAGCATACGCCAGCTGCGAAGCCCTGTGCGCGCCAGAGACCGTGAGGGTAGCCAGCCCCGCGGGTAGGCCCCAGGCGCCGTGCGCCCCACCACACCAGCAGAAAGCTCCCGGAGGACGGGTGCTGGGGGTGGCATCGGACCATAAGTGGCCTCGGGCGGAGGACCATCCGACGCAGTCCCCGCCAAGACGAGGAGCTTAACGGGCCCGAGGGCTGAGAGGGACCCGCCCCGGGCCCCCTCTGCAGATTGGCACACCGGAGCAGGGGAGGCGGAGGAGAGCTACTTGCGGGACCCCAGGAGCACCCCCCACGGTTGGGGTTGGGGGCCCCCAGCCCATATCCTGAGTGTGGAGGCCCATCCGGCCTCGCACAAGGGGCTGCACCCACGGAGGAGGAGCCCAATCTAGAGCATCGGCCAGGCACCACCGAGGCTCCCCAGATCGCGGCAATCACACGGCAGGGCCCAACGTGGAGACAGTGGGCTAAAGAAGGTGAGGAGGTGGCGGGGGGAAGCGGAATGCAGAGGACCTAGTAGTGGGGGTCGCCCCACCGACCCCTCCTTGATTACAAGCCCAGAGACTAGCCCAGCCAGGCAGAGGGCCAGGGAGGCCTCGGCTGCCAGTTAACTACTGTGCCTCCCACGGACCTGGTATCAGGGGCCCATCCCGGAAAGCAGGCCCCGGCTCTGGGTGCGAAACTCCCACAGAGCTTTGGGGTTAATACCAAGCCAAGCAAACAGGAACACAGTACCCCGGCAAAGGAATAGGGCTGTTGCCTTGACCTGAACATTGAGACTATCACAAGGAGAACCCGCATAGCGGCACCACACCCAGGTGCCTCACAATAACCAGATCCTGGAGCAGACCCCACTCTCCAGGGCGATCTCCTCTCTGCAGCACTTTCCCCGGCCTCCCTCGGCCCAGAACGATGTCCTCAGAGCCACCATGCCCGTTGTAGGTGACCCCCCTCTGCAGCACTTACTAAGGACGATCTCAGGGGTATTCTCCAGGAGATCAAAGCAATTCGGACGGACATACAGGCCTCAATCGTAGACCTCAGGGGGAGAGTGGACACCCTAGAGGAGAAAATGGAAGGGATGGAAAATAATCAACTCCAGACAGACCTTCTGGACATGAAATATGAGGCGAGGCTAACAGACTTAATAACAGAAATAAGAGAGGAGGACATCATTCTGAAGATAGACGACTTAGAAAACAGAGAGCGTCGAAACAACTTGCGCATTATGGGCGTGACCTAGGAGAGAGGGGAGACAGCGGCCGACGTGGGGAGGAAAGTCCAAGGACTGATAAACAAACTCTTTATGCTAGAGGGGGGCAAGGAAGTCCAGCTGGAAAGAGCGCATCGAGGTGGAGGAGGTGCAGGGGGTGGCCCAAGGACCATTGTGGTGCGGTTCCTCCGCTATAGAGAGAAAATGGAGGTCTTGGAGAAGGCAAAAAGGTTGGAGAGCTTCATCTTTGAAGGTGATACAATCAAGATTTACCAAGACCTATCAACCCTCATGCTCACCCGCAGAAGAGAGTGCCGCCCGCTCACCCAGTGGCTTATAAGCCAGGACATAAGATATAGGTGGTCCTTCCCATTTGCCCTATGCTTCGAACGAGCTGGGGTAGACTACAGAGTGATCAGTGGTAAAGAGGCCTTGCAGGTGCTACATGTGCTTAAGGGAGACATCCAGGAGGAGGGAGACGGAGCGGGCACCCAGGCATCGGCAGGAGCCAGGAGAGAATCGGAGGGCCCCTGGTCCACAAAGAAGAAGACAAAGGGCAGGAGAAAATTAAAAAAACCAAACACCCCAACGTCGGAAGCTGGCGAGGATTAGAGGACTAAATACAAACTGGCAGGGAGTGCGAGGACAGCAGTTAAGCAACCCCGGACGGGCACACGGTTTTTATTAAGAGCACTGTGGTGCACGAACATGCTTTCACTCTGGTGGCTTGCCTGTTGGCAGGTGTCACGAACAGGGGAGGGGGGGGTGCGAAGGGTGGGAGTGGGGGTAGGGGTTCCCGGGCTCAATACATAACCAGCTCCAAAGGGGAACAGGGCAGCTCCCACAGGACCGGGGAATCAATGAACACAAGGGAAAGAAGCAATGGCAGACAATGAGAGAAGGGGCCGGGTCGAGACACTCAGAATAGGCTCACTTAATGTCAAGGGCCTTAACTCCCCATCAAAGCGCTCCCTTCTGGGGCGAAAAATTAAGAATGCGAGCGTAGATGCCCTCTTCATACAAGAGACCAGAACAGTGAGGGGTGAAGAGAGGGCCATCCCCGGATTGCATGTGGGCCAAACATTTTGGGCGTCCAGCCACACAAAGAGAGGCAGAGTCGGGATTCTGCTTCATAGGCACCTAAAACTAACAGGGGTAACCCATTGGGAGAGGGAGGATGGGAGAGCTTTGGTAGTGTCCGGTAATCTACATAACTCCAGAGTCACCCTAGCAGCCATATACTGCCCCAACGTAGGTCAGATGGAATTCATCCAAGAAGCCATGAGAGAGGTGATGGCCAAGGCGGAAGGGCTCTTGTTCCTGTGTGGGGACTTCAACATGTGGGCGGATCGGGAATTAGACCATAGTGGGAAGACTATCCCGCCAGGCAGCAGAGGGGGACGACCGCACGGGGGGCTCCGGGACCGGATGTGGGAGGAGGGGCTGGTGGACATATGGAGGGAGCTAAATCCAATGGCAAAGGGAAATACCTTCTACTCTGCAGTCCATGGCACCAGGACGAGAATAGATTACTTGTTTACGTGACACCAGTATATGAGCAGAATAGACACCTGTGAGATTCGCCTCGTCATTTGGTCAGACCACGACATGGTCTGGTCAGACTTCAGCATAACAGGTCTGAAACCCAGGCAATCCCTATGGAAATGTAATGATTTCCTACTGAGGGACGCTGCGTTTAATGAGGAAATGTCAACGGCGATCAGAGAATTCTTTCAGCTAAATGAGGAGAAGTGAACCGGGAAATTGTATGGGAGGCGGCGAAGGCAACCTGGAGGGGTAGGCTGATAAGTGAAGGAGCCTCTAAAAAGAGGGTTAGGACCCTCCTGTCTCACAGGTTAAGGTCAGAGATACTCTCCCTGAAAAGGTCAGAGGGGAAGGAGGAGAGAGAGAAAGAGAGGGATCTGGGCATAGCGAGAGAGAAGAGACAGGAAATGAGGGAAATAGAGTTGGGCAAAATTGTAGCGGGACTCAACACCTGCGTCAGAGATACTTTGAAAACGGCAACAAGGCCGATGCCATGCTGGCAGCTAAACTCCGAGGCCATAGGGCAGACAGATGGGTAGCAAGAATTGTGAGTGGTAAAGAGGGGGAAAGATCAGACCCGGAAGGCATAGCAGAGAAATTCGCCAGCTTCGATGAGACCCTGTACGGGAGGGAGGGGGGGTAGAGAAGGAAGCACGTGAGATATATCTTAATGGGGTCACCCTCCCGGTCCTTGGAACTCCAGAGGCATCGGCCCTAGACGTCCCGATAACAGAGGAGGAGGTGCTTAAAGCAATATCGGGACTGAAGCTGGTGAGGGCCCCTGGGGAGGAGGGGTTTACCGCAGGTTTTTACAAGGCCTTCTCGGGTCTACTGGTGGGATTACTAGCAGGTCTATTTTCAAATATAATGAAGACAGGGAGGGCACCCCCTTCATTTGGCAAAGCATTAATCACGGTGATCCCAAAGGAGGGGAAAGATCGAGCAGTTTCCCGCTCTTATAGACCAATCTCGCTCCTCAATGTGGACGCAAAACTATTCACGAGGATCATCGCAACAAGGCTGGACGGCCATATGCCGAGCCTAATCCACTCAGACCAGGTGGGCTTTATACAGGGGAGGCAGAGGGCGGACACCCTATGTAAAACTCTGCACCTCATGAGGGTGGCAGCACCGAAAGGGGAGAACCCGGTTTGGTGTCCATCGATGCCCAAAAGGCGTTCGATCGGGTCGACTGGGGGTTCTTACATGGGGTACTCGAGAAGCTGGGGTTCGGAATAGCGATTAGGCAAGCCATCAAAGCCCTATACGTGTCACCATCAGCCGGAGTTACAGTCAATGGACACCTGTCATGTATTTTTAGCCTCCAAAGAGGGACGAGGCAGGGCTCTCCACTCTCCTCTTCACCAAGACCATGGAGATACTTGCAGAATACCTCAGAGGTTCTCCTACGGTATGGGGCATTGACCTGGGAGACCGCACCTTCAAACTCTGCCTTTATGCAGATGATATGTTTCTCCACTTGAGGGAGCCCACACGGTCAGTCCCGGCCGCCCTGCAGGTAATTGAATTGGTTGGTCGCTTCTCAGGCTTCAAGGTCAACGTAGGCAAGTCAATGATCTTTCCCTTTGCTTCAGATGCAGCTAGAAATATTGCCGAATTGACCCTCCTAGGCCTCCAAATTTGTACGGATGGGATAAAATACCTCGGGATCAATATTGTTAGACCCAGTGAGGACCTGAGCCAGGCAAACTACCCCCCCGCTGTTCGAGAAATTGTTCAGGGACATGGAAGGCTGGGGAAAGGGGCAAATCTCGTGGATGGGCAGAATAAATGCTATAAAAATGAATCTGCTCCCTAGAGTGCTGTATGTCTTCCAGATGCTCCCCCTCGAGGCTCCTGAAACGTACCTCAGAGAAGCCAAGAGGCACATAACGAAGTTCATATGGCAGGGCCAGAGACCCAGAATAGGTTACGAGAGCCTTACCCTCCCCAAAGAAAGAGGGGGGGTCACCCTCCCAGATCTGAGTGCCTACCAGAGAGCGGCCCAGCTCAGGGCTTTAGCCCCTCACCTTAGAGAGGACCCCAATAAGCAATTGGTCTACTTTGAAAACTCCTACCTAAGCCCAGTCACAGTAGGCGAATGGTTATGGGTTCCACTGAAAAAGCTCCCAAAAAGGATTAGGGACCACCAAATATTAGGAACCATGTGGAAAGCTTTGGCAATGAAGGGAAATAGGGAGAAAGTGACCACATGGCCCTCGCCACTAAGTCATATCTGGTCCACGCCAGTGCTAGAGGAAATCCCAGGCCGCGAACATTACCAGCCCTGGTTTGACGCAGGACTTTGTAGGGTCCGCCAGCTGGTGATGGAGGACTCCTTCATAACTATCCAGGAGCTCGAGGAGGCACTGAGAATTGGTAGACTCTCGTCACTCCTATATCTTCGACTCAAGGGAACCCTAATGAAGCCAAAGCTGAAGCAATGCATACAAAGAAAGTTCACCCCGGTTGAAAAAATCCTAGACTCCCACATTGAAATGAAAGGGCTCATCTCCCTCCTACATGAAGCTCTCTTGACCCCCCGGGAGGGAACGACTAAAAGCCTCAGAAGGAAATGGGAAAGGGACCTGGGCTGTGCCATCAGGGATGGTCTCTGGGGGAGACTCTGTAGCAGGGCTTTCAAGACATCGATCTCATGCCAATATAAGACTCACCCCATCAAACTCCTCCAGTAGCGTGATGTGGTTCCGTTAACTCGAATAGCTGCTAATGGTTATGCATAAAGCAGTCTAACTGACTGTATAACCATCGGACCAAAACCTATTCTGCTATGCACTGCCCACACAAATTCCTATTGTATCGAAGTCAAACACCTTCTTTATATCGATTACCATGACCGCCAGTGGATTGGATGTGCAGGCTGCCTTCTCCAAGGCGTTAGTGGAGTCTACAAATATTCATTTGAGTGGAAAGGATTCTGGTCCTGATGAACCAGCCGTGGCAAGACATCCATCAACCTCCGTGCTAAGATTTTGGCTAGAATCGTAGTTTCTACATTAAGGAGCAAAATGAGCCGGTAAGAGGCACACTCTTCCAGAGGTTTACCCTTTTTTAGGGATAACAGTGATGATGTCCAGTTGGAGGTCAAGTAGCAAAATGCCCCTGGCTCTGCTACATCGGAACATAGAGAGCATACAACCCAAGATTGTATCACTCTGTTTTTCCAGAGCTCCACAGGAAATCTGTTGGGTCCTCAGATTTACCAGCTTGTAACAAGAATATCGCTGCTCTTACCTCTTCTTCAGTAATTTCCAATTCGAGGGTATCCCTCTGTGTGTCCATAATGGTTGAAAGAGGTACCTCTTCCAATAGTTCTAAGTGTACTGGTACTGCCTCTTCTCAGACGAGTTGCTACAACCGAGCATAGTAATCAACAAAGGTTTCACAGATATTGGGATCTTCAGTGATAATCTCACCATTAGGAGCATAAATGTGTGTCACATACTTCGGGGATAGGTCCTGTTTATCCAGCCAAGCCAATTACTTGCCAGCTTTGCCACCCAATTCATATAACATAGCGCGAGATTCAAGGTATGAATGGCATGCTGTATCAGTGGCACAGGTCTGATATGCATCACATGTCTGCAACAATGCTCTTTGCTGTTCATGTGAGTGTTCAGCAATAACCGTATTTTCTAGCCTATCTAGCTCCAGTTCTAAGTCAGTCAGCTTTGCTAGCCATTCTCGCTCCTTTGCTATGAGAACCGCGATTCACTCTCCTCTAAGCACTGTTTTGTTGCATTCCCAGACTATCACAGGGTCTGCCACCGTCAGGGATTTTAAGTCTAATATTCCACTGATTTGCCCGCCAATTTGTTCAGTCCCTCTGTGAATCCAAAGATGTATGAATGCAGTCATCAGGAAAACTGGGAGTGTCTCTGTGCCTTTCCCACAGAGATCACCAATGGGGAGTGATAAGATATGCCTCATGGGAGGTTCTGTGCGTTAATGACTCGGGGGCAAGGGACACCTCCCCCTACATTTAATAAATCTGCCATGTGTTCCATAAAAAGCCCTTGAATCTTATACAGAAGATCCACACTTGGTGCTAATGCAGCATAAACATTCAGAAGCCCCGCCGTCTTCCCCCTGAAGCAGCCCGATTAATAAGACATCTTGCATTGGGATCCAGGATGACAGACAGACCTAGTCTCGAAGAACATAGGTTTTTTGACCAGAATCATTACCCCCTTGGATCCTCTGGCAAAACCCTCACACACCTTTGCCATAGTTAGATTTCTTGCAAAATGTACATTCCTTCCCCATAAGGTGTGTTTCTTGAAGGAATGCAAAGGTTGCCTTGTGCATGTTGAGTAGTTGTAGTACTGTACCCCGTTCGTTTAATTGCATTGCAGAGACCATTGATGTTTCAGTACGTTCTGACCAATGTATTATTTATAGGGATATTCAGAACCAAAAGACGAAGAGGCCTCATTAGAGGTTGGTGGTATTTTGGCAGTAAATCCATCGAAATTCCACCAAACGGATTACTTGTTACTGCCACTTGGTCCGGCGAAATTAGTGCCAGATTACAAGTGGCGGTATGACAGTGTTAGTCCCAATTTATGGAGTCAGTAATTCCGCTGGTGGTAATTCTGCCGAAATGGCCACATTTTGGCAGTAAGGTGGCAGAATTACCTCCAACATTTTGCTGGAGGTTATTCCTCCACCCAACTGCCAAAACCCTAGTTGGTTGGTGCAGTAATGCGGCGGTAACTGTTATCGCATTACCACTGATTTTAGCCACACCGCCCAACTTATAATGAGATCCCAAGCACTTGACAAAAGATAATAGTCCATGCCAACATGCAGTTCCTGTGAAACATCCTTTCAGAAGACACCTATACACTGATCAAAGTTAACTCCTTAAGACCCCACAGTCCATACATTCTTCAAACCTGGTGTATCTGTCACCCAACTCTCAACTTATAACTTGGTAAACGCTATCGAGAGAAAAACAAAAAGTCAAGTTCCCCGACTCCACATCAACCTGTAATTATAAAACAAACTGAACAGTATGGCGGGGTGTGCAGCGAGTGTGTTTGGCCAGAGAAGCAGCACTGCAGCCAGGATCATAGTTAAATGAACTAGCACTGTCCTGGGGCCTACATTCAAACTTCCCCATGGGAATGGCCAGGGGGTGACAACACAACAGAGTCTACTGGACCATGGTCTACGGATGTAGCCCCCTCAAGAGGAAGGGACCCCACAGAGTCCACTGCCGGTTTCTTGTAACGTAGACAATCCAGACCCATTCCATGGTATACCTCCACCAGTCCCATGCCTGTGCAGGATCTGTAAAGATTAGTGATCGACCCTCGTGGAATATGTTCAGGTTTACCGGGTAGTATAAAGCGTATTCGATGTTCAGGGCAAACAGTTTTATCTTGACTGCCTCAAGAAATTGTCTAGCCTTTTGAACAGTGTGTGTGAAGTACAGAAATACTGCTATTTTAGTTACTTGCTACTCCAGGGTACCCCTCTTCCTGGCCGCTTGTAGGATTGTATTGTAGTCTTGTAGTTAAGGATTTTGACTACAATGACCTGGGGGTGCCCCAAAAGGTGGAGACTTAGCCGGGACCTGGTGTGCCCTCTCAATGGAGAAGAAGTCTGCTCGACCTCAACAGGTTTTTGAACCAGGATTCTAGAAAGAGCTCTGCAGATGGACCCTCTGCCCACTCCAGGTGACCCATCACCTGGATATTGCTTTGATGGGACCTCCCCTCGGCATCCTCCGCTCTGTCGTTCAGCATCTTGGTTCTGTGCAAAGAGTCCTCAAGCTGGTTCTTAATGGTCAGCACAGTGTCCTCCAAATCTGACAGTCTGGTGTTAACCTCTTCCCCAGAGATTTTGTGAATGCCATGCCTGAGTAGACCAACATCAATTTCCAGTGAATCAACTTTATCCTCCATTGAGGACTGCGAGTTGTGTATGTCATGATATCTTGCATGGAAGGAGTTCTGGGGTGATCCGGAGTATCCACCACCACCTCTTCTGCCCCACAAGGCCGACTCCCAGACACCTGCTGTGAGGCATAAACTTTCATCTTACTTTGCACATTATGTCTGTGCACCTTGTCCTTCATCATCTTTGTAGAGGATCAGGATCTGGTGAGGGAGCCCCTGATCTGTGGCTGGCGCAGGGCAGTGTTACCGGTAGTGCAGCTCCTGGTGGCCCCATACAACAGGATGAGTCCAGGACATGTGCGGTGGCTGCTGGAGGGAGATCCAAGCTGTTGCTCCACGGTGGAACTGCGGAGTGTGCTCCAAGTCACCTGGCATAAAACGGGGGCAGGGACTACCTCCAAACCGATTCTGGCACTGCAGTGTCTGCTTTATGAATCCAAGGGACCCAGTGCCCCAAGGCCACAAAATGCAAGGGAAGGAGGGAAAGCCAGCCTTCTCCTCCTGCCCCTGGCTGGGAACAAACCCTCTGCGCCCATCCACCGTCACTCACACCTGGGGTCCCTCTGTGAAGGCAGGATGCAATCCCAAGGATGTCCGGGTGGGGTCGGGGGTTGTGGATGAATCATCAAGGTCGAACCTCTGCAAACATTTTGAAATGTTAGTGTGAAGTTTCTCCACATCATTTAAACGGGAACACATGGCCGGAGCTGTCGTTCCATCTCAGGCAGCTTTCAGAGTTGCAAGAGGGCGTGGCTGAAGGAAGGCTAAGGATATTTAGGGAAGTTGAGACATATTTAGAGTAGGGTAGGGTGAAGGGTAGGAGGGAAGTAGTGAGTGACTGGGACCCAGACCGAGAGTGAAATTTAGGTTTGGTTGTGCTCATGCAGCAGCACTGTGTGACACTTTAACAAAATTATAGTGAGCAAACAACACAAGTGCCTGCTCTAGACATTTGGAGAAGTGGTTGACGCACCAGTCAGTGTGCGTCTCAGAGGCAAGTGAATGAGACACCTGCCGTCGGGTGACTCTTGGAAAGAGGAGTGGGAAGAGCCAGGAATCCCTGAGGGCAGCTTTTGAGAGAGTCAGAAACACCTGAGTTTGCTTGCAGGGAGCAGCAGAGATTCCATGAGGTGGGTGATCAGTGTCCTTCTCTTGATGTGAATGGACAAGACACATTCCATTGGGTGACCCATGGAAGGAGAGGCAGATGGAGCCTGAAATCCCTGAGGGCAGTTTGTGAGAGAGATACACTTGAATGGTTTCGCTGGGAGAGAGCAGCAGAAATTCTTGGCAGTGGTGGGCGACACACAGTTGAAAACATTTGGACCACCATGTCATAACCCAAATGAATGAGAGGCAGTGGGCACTGTGCTGCTCATTGCCTTTTCATCCATGTAGCAGCACTTGCTGTGTCCACTGTGGTGGCCAGAATTGAACATAGTCATTTGAGGGTATTGTCTACCTTACACCCCATCCTCCCATCACAATTCACTTGAGGATACATGCGCCAGTACAAGAAAATGCACAAGTATTACACCACAACAATGAACATCCACTGATCCTGACAGAGGAGAGTACACTTTTAAGTTCCTCCCAGTATATCAAGGTTAGATTGGGGGTTATGTATATTGTATCTAATGATGATCAGGGAAGAACAACAGATTGAGCATTTGAACAGCAGAAAGAAACAGAACTTTTTAGGTCTCTGTCCCTGCGGCCCCATCCATTAGGTCAGACAGCAATGATAAAATGGACGATGATCTAGACGATTATGTTCCTTCAGTTCCCGGACCGGAACAAGCATTGCTGTTGGAAAGCAGTGATACTGAGGTGGAAAGGAGAATGACACCACCACAGTGAAAAAGGCTGTAGTACTAATAGAAGCTCACCCCATCCTGTAAACACTCTTTGTGAAGCAGACATCCCTTCACAGATCGGAAAAGCACATTGAATCATTACATTGCATTCAGAACTCTGACAGCACCACCAGCTCTAGTACCATGATGCACACATGGATCCAGCCTGCGTGTTGCCAGCTCTCTATGAAAGCCAAAAGTGTGCTAGTGCTTAACAGAGCACATTTAACCACATGCATACTCTGCAGGAAAAACAATCTGTTGTGGGAAGGCAGGGTTAAACGTTGCTAACACATCTATGAATTCCCATGTGTGGCTGCAAAATGCATAGACACGGGAAGAAGTACTAAAATCTGTGGTGCATAACTCCTCGTACCACCTGACAAGCTTCATTCCTCCACCAGTCCACACTATTTACTCTGAAAATACTTTACCTGCATTAGTGCTTAGCACTGGGAGTAGGACACCAAGCTTTACCCCATGTATCTGAGGAGCAGAGCGTATCAGTGATCCCCCACTGCATCAGGGCAGTGTTGTGAAGCAATTGAGTGTGGCCAGAAATAACCTGTGACAGAAAGCCAAACTGGCCATAGTGTTGGCAATAATTCTCTCGCCCTACCGATTTGTAAAAGATGCTGGATTGCAGCACCTTATGGGAAAAGTTGATTATATATGGGAAGTTACCGGCTGACATTTGTTTTAACCAACCTGACAAACATGGCAAGGACCCTTGCCTTATCATGTGATGCCAATGCAAGACTAATCGTTTGGGACTTGCTTTCAACCTTGCCTGGTGATCCACGTGTATTTAGATTGAAAAGTAAGATTGAAGACCTACTGACTTCCTTTGTGGACCTGTGGTTTGAAGTAAAAATCAGCACTTTTCTTCTGCATGTGTCTGAGGAGGAAATCTCTCAGCAAGCATCACAAGGAGGAGCTATTGTGCAAATGTGTAAGGATTCTTGCCACATCAACTGGTGCAAGAATTCAGACAGCAGGGAAGTCCATGAACCTGCCCACATTTTGCCAAGTGACCCAGGCATGACCAGCTCATGAATGACTGCATCAATGGGTAGCACTTCACTGACATATGTTGAGAGCAGTGTGGGCACAGCCTAACTGGAGGAGAATATTTTGGACACTGTCATTTCCAACAGGAAAATACAGTAGACCATCAGCCTCACATATGCTTGATGCCTTTCTACTGGACACCTCACTCATGGGAAGGGATGATGACTCATTACTGGTACAGCAAGCAGTCCATCTGGTCAGCAGCACTTGCTCAAGGTGGTGTAGAATTGCTAAACTGTCCTCCGTAAGTGTGCTGTCCAAGAGTTTTTCGTGAAACAGAATCTACCAATAGCCAACACACCAGCTCAGGTGGGGATGATGATTTGTTACCCAGTACACGTCAGACCTTTAAATGTGGAGCAGGGTTGTTTCATGGTGTGTGTAGTTGGGAAACTGATAGCTATAGTAGTGACTGTGACTGAGTAGCGCTTGCCAGTTGCTGCTTTACACATTCATTGTATTGACTATATTTCAAGTAATGTTTTCGAATCCTCATCACACACTTGTCAAAGGTTTTCATGTTCCCTCACAGGGCACTGCCACCCACTGAGGCTCCTATATTTTTTTCACAGGGTGCTGCCACCCACTAAGGTTCTCTGCAATGTCCACAGGATACAGCCACCTACTACAGTACTTAGGTTTTTTCATTGGGTGCAGCTACAATTTAGGATTTGCTGTTTTTCACATGGTACAGCCACCCCTCGTGTATTTTCACACAGTGCAGCCAACCACTAAGGTTCTTGGGTAGTTTCACAGGGCTGAGCCACCCATTAAAGTTCTTGTTTTTTTGTTGTTCATAGGGCACAGGCACCACTTAAGGTTCTCGGGTTCTTTCACAGGGTACAGGGCCCACTAAAGTTCTGCAGCTCTCCCAAAGACTGCTGCCACTCTCGTTGATGGGGGGTGCCCCTTGTGAGTCCCAGCCCTTCCGCATGACTGCCTAATTTCTTCCCCCCTACACAATGCCTTACTGGACGGGGATAAAATGTAATTGTTTTGTTGTATATTGCGTTTAATCTGGACGCCAGCCTCTAAGCACGGGACGAGGTATCGGACCCATGTTGCTCAGCGTAGTCTTGTTTCAAAAACTAGTGAGTTGTACCTCATCAATCCTCCGGACCCAGGGAAGACTGGTGGAGCTCCATATGCTTCCTCAGGCTACCCACTACTAGTAGGTTGTCCAGCTCCTCAGTTCTCACAATACATGCAGTAGGCCCCTACATGCAGCATTATCTTGTCTAGGCAGCCCTGCATAAGGATGCATGCTGTTGGTGATGGTGCACCGCCTCCAACCACCTGTCAGGGTGGTGCCGGCAAAAGGGGGCAGCTGTTGGCCTCAGTTTTCTGTGCTACTCATGCTTTTTTGGCAGACTTGAGGGGTGCAGAGTTTGGCCACAGTCTACCTGATGTCAGTACAGTGCGGAACCCTGGCCCTGCAAAGTGCTAGAATGCTCCTCCTCATCACTGGTGGAGGGGTGTAGGAGGTGGCTGCATGGCTGTTAGCCTCTGAGGACATGTGTGGCTAGTAAACCCTGCTTTGGAACTGGTTGGTTCCTCATCGCCTTGGTCCCCAAAGCAAGGCTCCTCTTGCTGTTGGCCCTGTGCTGCTTCTCCTCCTGGCTTTTCCCCTCGGTCACGGAAGGAAGAGGCTCCTTCATCACCACCTCTTCTTGAACCTGCCCCATCTCCTACCCCTAAGGGATGTGTGTATGTACAGGCTGGTCCTTCCTCTGAGCACCCTCTTGAAAGGCCTCCTCCTCATCGTCAGCAGCACGCTCACTGTGCTGGGTGGAGACACCTTTCTCCTCTATGCCGCTCACATAGTCAGAACAAAATTCAAATGCCTCTTTCTGGGTGCTTGCTGCGGCCAACTCCTCCGCTTACATGACAGACCCACCGGCTCCTCCATTGCCTTAGTAGGGGTGTCCACTTAAGACCATTGGCTGCCTCTGTTCTTGTGTCTGCTTGGACCTCTTCCAATGGGCGTGCATCCTCTTCGACTTCTGCCTCTGCCAGCCACGCACAGAGGATTGGCATTGCTCTGTGGCCAGGCACTATGAACGAATGCCCAACAACAGCATGAGGTACTCCCCTCATCAACAATCATCTTGGGATCCTCATGTGAAGCTCCTCCTCGCTCAGCCCTCTTCCCCATCCCCTGCCAGCATCTCAGGCACACCATGACTTCTACAAATGCTGAAAACCATGTATATGTGTAAACCTGAGAACCCACAAATGTGTGAGAACCTGCACAACCCCAAATGGCCAAACAAGGGAATAAGCAAAACAATTCTCACACCACAAACTACCACAATACCGATAAAAGAGTATACAAAAACACACAGAATGTAAAGTGCAGCTTATTTTGGCTTTTTGTGTTTTTGGGTAAACAAAAAGTACTATTTTAACTTTTCAACTTTTCAGAAGGAAAACAAAAGGGGAAAGGCACAAAAGGAACATGGAATCTTAAGAAGGAACTAACACACACTGAAACACCTAATCAAGGTAGCACAGACAAATGGCTTTAAAAACACATTAAACACAAAGATACTACACAAAGAACAAACAATAAATGGAAAACACTACTTCAAACCTCTTAAATGTCTTCTAAAAAATGTCCAAAAGCACCATTAACCCTCCAGGTGTAACTCTGCCCTGTTTAACACCTTCCATCACAGCCTGCAAAACCCACAAAGGAACAGGGAGTGAGCTGGCCTTTTATAGAGGTACAACGTTTTTTTAGGCGATTCATGGCCTCTGGTTGGCTGCATAAACTTGGCGAGTGAAAAGGGCCCTGATTGGCTAGAGGAACCCATTATTATAACTCCAGATTGGACAAGGAATCTTTGCGCGATACTTGGAATGCTGCAGCGAGTTTGTAGTGTATTCGTCATTGCCCAAAAACGTGTCCCGTGCTCATAGTAAGGACAGATCCTCTCTAAAAAACGAATCTGCTTCTGCAGGTCTATTTTGAAAAGGTTCGTCCAGGCCTACGTTCAACACAGGACCAGTCAAGGACCAGCCAATCAATACAGAAAACAGTTAAAAACAAAACTTGTTTGGCTGTGGAGCGCCAACTGCTGAACAATAAATGTAACCCATAGAGTGGGACAATAAAAGAAGCCTTATCATTTTAAGCCGTAAGTTTGACATTTTCCAAAGCTTGCTTTGCTTTTTCGCATGTTGGGCAATTATCCAAGCCTGGTTTCATTCGCAATTTGATACTTGTGGCCTTGCTTTTTCTATTGTAAATACAGTACTTCTGGTACCAGAATGCATAGAAAAATAAGGCCTCAATAAGATTTATTTGGTCAGGTGTGTGTAGTTCAGTCAGCCCTGGTTTTGAATGTGCATTGTGGTATTTGTAGTTTACTAGAATAATGCCAACTGGTCACTGTGAATCAGGAGGAATTGTGAGGGTTAAGCATGGCATCAGCAATATACATCTTGTGGACATCAACAAAGGAAACTGGGCTACTGCCCAGGGGGGCAAGGCTGCATGGTGATGAGAGCCGAAATACAGCCCCCAGCATTCAAAGTGCAAAACACAGCCTCGAGCTTTGATAATCCAATAGCTGCTTTTAAAACATTAAGAGATTAGTGTAATGCTGGAAAAGGGCTGAAATCACTATGCTGCAGGGTATTCGCGCTGGTGGAGCAGGCTCTTAATGGGGGATGCAAGAGTTACCTTTTCCTAGAGATAATTATTTATTTTAGTACTTCTTCATCATAGTTGTGGGAACATTGAACATGCAGGATCAATGAAGTAGTCTAGAACACAGCGTTTATATAACACATTTATTGTCCATCAGCTAGGTATATACCAATCGCCTCACCAGACTCCTCATCAGCTCACCCCCGCATGAGTCTCCAATCCAGGTTCTGGTAACGAGACTTTATGCAAATGATACACACCTCCCTCCTCATATTGTGAACAAACTACATTTCCTACTAAATTCCAAACAAATAGGTAACTTGTGGCAGTAACTTAGTAACACAACAGCTAAGAGAAAACCATACAAGGGAAAACAATTGGAACTTGGAAAGAAACAATTTTGACCACCTACATGAATGTACTATGTTAAACAATCCGTAACTTTTAGAGTTTTTGCTATTACCTTAATTGACATGGCTACTATCCATAACATAGTCTACTTAATACTTAGGCTTGCTAACCGTTCTCCTTATTCTTCCCTCTTTTCGTCTTCGCTAATTCTGGTTATTTCACCCTTTTTTATTGCCTCTTTCACAATGTTTTTTTTTCCTTTTGTGTAAACTCTACCTTACATTTTCATCTGCCACTTGTATACTTGATTGACATTCCGCATGTTTCCATCTGTGGTTCTCACTGCCGCATGTAGGACTACTGTCACTTTGTACAGTTTAGATCACCCCTGATACACCTTGAATGCAGTTGTAGGTAGTTTGATGCGAATCAACTCACCACACTTAAACACGTTCTCACTAATTGCTTGTGTTTATCAAACACCACTTTTTTTCTTTTCTCTATCCTCAATGCAGTCTTTTATTTCTTCCCAATTCTAAAGCGATTTCCTTGCTTTCCCGATCCACGAGGGACACAGCTTGGTGTTAGGCTTTCTCCCTCTCATCAACACATCTGGGTATTCTTCCCTTTCGAAAGTATCATCAAGAAAAAATCACATCATTGCTACATATATTCTGCACACATTTGATCTCCACCCATCTTGAGAACAAGTCATTTCACAGGGTGCAAAAGGTTTGACCTGCCGTACTCCCAACCACAACGTCAAAACCTACTCTTTCCCGTGGAAGATTGGGAATGTGCATCATAGGACTGTTTCTAGAACGACATACATTTCCACTATTTTCACACAAGGTAGATTGCCTTATTTCCCTTTCAACTTATAAATCACACGCAGACCACCTCCGGCGGATCCTTTCCTTTGTCTTTCACATCCCTTGGTGACCTTCATATGCATGTTCTATTAGCCTAGACATAACCCTAAAGGAGGAATAATCCTATCGTCCCTAAGCACCAAATCTTTTGGCACATGTAATTCATCCTTCACTATCCATAGTGCTTCATATTTAAGTTCTGCTAGCAATAGTTTATTCATATTGTTTCTCTCTACAGCCCCTTACCCTCCCTTGAGTGCCTTATCATCCTCCATTGCCTTTTCCCATTCCGCGCTTGGACACTGCTTTTTGTTCAACACACAACACTTCTTCATCCTCCTCCTCATCCTGCCATGCGTATTCTTTTTTGTCCTGGGTTAATCTCGACAGACAATAAACAGTTTGTTTTTTTGCTCCCAGGATCTTATTCAAATTCCCAGAAGTATTCCTACAACCCTGAACTTCCTGATACGGAATGATACTCTCTCTGGGCCCTTTGAGTTCAGGATTTCCTTCAAGGACTTGTGGTCTGACCTCAGTTGGAAATGTGTACCTCAAAAGAAAGGACATTACTTATTTACCGCCCACTTTATGGCTAATAATTCTTTCTCAATGCTTGAGTAATTCTTCTTAGCTTCCCTCAGTGCCCTTGGTACAAATCCAATCATGTTTTCGTCATTACCCATTTTCTGACTCATGACTGCTCCTAGCCCTTCGTTGCTGGCATCAGTGGTGTGAACAGTTTTCTTGGACAGGCTGAAACTCTCCAATGATGGAGCTTTGCTCAAAGCTTCCTTAATGTTTTTGCATTCACATTCTTCATTTAACCTGAACAGTACCCCCGTCTTCGTCAACTTCCTGACTTCTGTTGTGGCCATGGCAAAATTCGGGATGAATCATGCATAATGCCCAAAAATGAAAGTACTTGGTCTTTATTCTTTGGGCTCGGCATGTTGACAATAAGTAACTTCCTTTTTGGTCTTATCCCTTCTTTGGATGTCTCGTTACCCAAATATTGTATTTGCTCTCTATGAGGATTACACTTGTCTCTACTCAATGCTAAATCTGCTTCACCTAATATTTTGAGTGCCTTTTGCCAACAACAAGCACGTTCTTCCCGATTCTTTCCATCATCTTGAAAGTATGGTATCCCTTGTTCTACGTTGAATACTTGATACATGATTCTGCGGTTATTAGGAGGTATATTCTAAACTTTCCCCTGAACGTTTTTTTTTTCCCTCTATTCTGGAGGTTCGATCTGGCGTCATCCCGCTGTAGCACCTTGCCAGACAATGTGGCGCCCTTAGAGGATCGCCCCTTTCTGCAGGACTCCTGTCTGCGGCAGAGATATCGACAGAGCTTGTCTGGAAAACCATCTTCAGAATCACAGGTGAGCTCAAACCCTCACAGTTTGAGACGACCAAAAACCACCGCAGACATGGAGTCGATGCAGGATGTGCTTAGGGCAGTGCAGGAACTCACAGCTGAAGTGCACAATTTGAAGGCTGAGAACGCCACCCTTAAACAGATGGTCCTAACACGAGACATGCTGTCACACTAGAATCCATCTCTGGGGGTCACATTGGAGAAATGTGATGGCTCCCCCAAGAAGCTGCAATCCTTTTGTAACCAGAGCTGATCCTTTACTGCATAACAATGCCGGATTTGTGGCTGCTTTCCGTAATATGTTTGATCGGCCGGATTTGGCCTTTAATGCTCAGGAATCCTTCTTGGACCTACAGCAGGGAACAATGGACCTAATGACCTACACCAGCAGATTTCGCCAGTTAGCCAAAGAAACTGGATGGCATGAGAACACCTGTTATACCCTTTACCGTAGGGGCCTCAACGATGACATCAAAGATGAGTTGCAGATAACAATGGGGATCCTGGGAGACTCTCTGCCAGACATGAGTCCTGGTTACAAGAGCCTTACCCAGAGTCTTTAGCTCACTATCTTTCACAGAGAAGAAAAATCCCAAACATATCAGTCTTTGTCCTGCCCTGGAACAGTCCAGCACTGAAATGCCAGGCAATTCTCCTCTGAACAAGAGTACCAACAGCAACCCCAGACACGTGTTTCGGTCTGGTTGAACCTCATCAGTAGGGTGTAGCTGTGCCTCTCTAAGAAAGATGAGTTGGCTCGTGTGGCCCACCCCACAAACTTTAATGCCTTGGTTTCTTTGGCATTACAAATTGAGTTTCGTCTACAGGAACGAAGGCTGGAATGGCGAAAAGCAAGACCTTACACCTACAAACCTGCTCCTGGGTCATCAGTTGATCCACCAACTAATCCTGAGCCTGAACCCATGCAACTGGGAACAATTTGAGGGCCTTTGACCCCAGAGGAGAGAACGCAGGACCACTGAGGGGTTGTGTATGTATTGTGGTTCCCAAGCTCATTTACTTAGCAATTGTCCGCTGGTTCCACCCCGAATGCCGGGAAATGCCAGCTCCTGGACCTAAACAGAGCCGTTAATAGGAAGAAGAGTGAACGCTCCGATTTTTCTTCATCCACTCTGGGATTTAGTGGTCCGTCTCTGCTGGTACTACAGATTATCCTGACCCCTCCGCAACGGGAACCCTTGCATGCATTGGCTTTGGTGGATTGCAGTGCAGCTGGCCTTTTTATGGACATCACAAAATCGGATACATACCATTATGAAGACCATCCAACAGCCTGTAGAAGGCACTGACGGCAGACCTCTAGCTTGAGGTCCAATCACCATGCAAATCATTCTACTTACAATGGATATAGCCCAACACACTGAAGGTCTATGTTTTGATCTTATCAAAGCTGCTCATTTCCCCATAGTTTTGGGGATTCCATGGCTCCACAAACATAACCCTTACAAAAACTGGTCGGCAGAAACACTTTTTTTGGGCTGTGAGATTTGCACTACCAATTGTTCCAAACCTTTGGTTCCATCACAAACAGTAGAAACCATTGTTACTCAATTACCCTTTTCAGTTGCTCATCTCAACCTCATTCCTGTGGAGTATGAGGAGTTTTGTGATGTCTTTACGGATTCTGATAAGAAATGACTCCTCCCTCATTGACCTGAGTATTCTTTGATGTACTACCCGATTCCATAATTCCCTTTGGAAGGGTGTTCATTCTTTCGGAGTCAGAGAAAAAGGTGCTAAGGGAATATCTGGACAAAAGTCTGGAAAGCGGCCTTATAAGCCCTTTAAAATCCCCCTGTGGTGCTTCTTAGTTTTTTTGTGCCTAAAAAGGACTCATCAGAACTGAGACCTTGCTTGGATTACAGAGAGCTCAACCATGTAACCATTAAGAATAAATACCCGCTTCCTTTAATATCTGACATCCTGGAAGCCCTTTGGGGTGCTGCCATTTTCACCAAATAAGATCTTCGTGGTGCCTACCACCTTATAAGAGTAAAACACAGGGATGAGTGGAAAACCGCCTTAAGAACGCCCTTTGGGCATTTTGAATACCTGGTAATGCCGTTTGGACTCATGAGCGCCCCTGCCATTTTCTAAAGATTTATGCACCGCACCTTTTCAGACATGCTGCATAATTTTGTGATAATCTATCTCGATGACATACTGATCTATTCTCCCGATATCGAAACACATCAACAACATGTAAAGAGAGTACTTCAGAGGTTAAAGGATAACCATCTCTTAGCCAAACCAGAGAAATGTTCTTTCCACCAGACATCCATTCACTATATATCTCATCACTCACACTGGAATTTCTATGGATCCACGGAAGGTTCAAGCTATCCTTGACTGGCCTTCACCACATAATGTACACCAAATACAGTGTTTTCTTGGACTTGCAAACTTCAATAGAAAGTTCATTTCTAAGTTCTCACAAAGAGTCTTATCGTTCACCAGACTGCTTAATAAAGGTACACCTTTCCTTTGGTATGAAGAAACTGAAAAGGCCTTCTCCTCCCTCAAAACCACCTTCACCTCATCCCTGATCCTCTGCCAGCCAAATCCTGCTATAGAATTCATCTGAGAAACTGATGCTTTGGATTCTGCTATCGGTCCTGTTTTAAAACAGGAAGATGGCGAAGAACACCCCATTGCGTACTATTCCAGGTCTGTAAGTCCTAGTGAGGTACATCACTCTGTTCTAGAGAATGAGTTATTGGCAATCAAACATGCTTGCCTAGAATGGAGACATCTTCTAATAGGTGCTAGTAAACCTGTGATAATCAGAACCGACCACTGGAATCTACAGTCCTTGCAAAACTTTGAGTGCCGTAACAGTCGGCAGGCCTGATTGGCTTACTTTTCGGCCAGTACCAATTTGTTATGACTTTCATTCCAGGAACATAATTGCAGATGCTCTCTCCAGAATGTATCATCATCTGGAAAACATGCCTATGCCTTATCAGACCAATCTGCAGGACAAAGTCTTTGTTCTCGGCGTGTAACCGTACTTGGACTAGGTACGTCGAGAAACATCCACCTCCAAAGTTCTTCTTGACTTACCGCAGTTTAATCCATGGAAACTGCGTTTTTGAGACGGTTACCTTTTCAAGAGTGATAGATTGTATTTACCAATGGAACACCTCCAGAAACAAGTCTTACATCTCTGCCATGATACCCCTTTGGCAGGCCACAGAGGAACCACAGCTACCTTACAGACAATGCCCAGACACTTCTGGTGGCCAAGGATGGGTCAAGTCGTACATCGGTATGTGAAAACATGTCCTGTATGCACCCAATCTAAAATCCCCAAGGGAAGCCCTACTGGTCTACTTTTACAATCTGAACCGCCATCCAAACCGTGGGAAAAAATTGCAACAGACTTCATTGTCGACCTTCCTTCTCCTAGAGGGTACACAACCATCATGGTCACAATTGACTTGTTCACCCGAATGGCCTACTTCACTCCCTTTTCCAACATCCCTATGGCTCCTGAGATTTCTTCCATCTTTTTTTTTCTGCGATCCTTGACTTCATGGATTACCCAAAACCATCATATCTGATAGAGGCGCCCAATACATATCAAAATTCTGGACCACCTTGTGTCAACACATAGGTATAAAGAGGGCACTTTCCTCAGGATACCATCCTCAATCTAATGCTGTTACGGATCAAACCTTGGAACATGACCTATGCTGCTTCTCCACTCAAGCTCAGGGAGATTGGGCTTCTCTGCTTCCAGTCGCGGAATTTTCCTACAATAACACCCATCATTCTTCTCTGGGACAAAGTCCTTTTCTGTGTTCTTATGGATTCCACCCAACCGTTTTTCCGACGGTTCTGCTTGATCCCTCTCCATTTCCTTCCATTGACCAGTGGGTTCTTGACATTCAGGAGGGACATAAAAAAGCTGCAGAGATGTTATCCTTCGCCCAGCAAAAAATCAAGAAGTACGCCGACCTGAAACGCAAGAAGGAACCCATGTACATAGTGGGTGACTGGGTATGGTTATCTTCTAAATACCTACCGAGACATCTGGCTCCCTCCAAGCTATCCCGTACTTTGGTCCTTTCACGAGCTAGAAGAAGATAAATCCTGTCGCATTCTGCCTTTCTCTGCCATCTGCTTGGAAACGGATTCACCCTGTTTTTCATGTTTCTTTTTTTTTAAAATGTAACCTTTTACAAAAAAAAAACATCACAATACAGTAATAAATACCATTAGACATATATTTCAACATCTGTCAAATTAAAGGAAAATACTAAAAATAATGAATTGGACCAGCACTCAATTTAACTCTCAAACACAATTAAAAAAGAAGAAAGAAATGTCGTCATTCGAACATTTGAGGCAAAAGAAAGAAAATGCAAGAATAAACTAGATAAAGCTTAAGTGTAAGTAAGATTAAAGAGTTTTTCTCTTCTGTACACTTAGGGCAAAGAACAAGGCAAGGGCAATAGACCAGCAAAGGTCATATCTACAGGCAGTTTAAGCCGGACATTAATTAATATTCACATTTTCATCAGCCCTACATTCGGTCACTAAATAAGGTTATTCCGAGTATGCACCTCTTACATTGCTCGAATTCGTCGCAAAACCTTTGCATAGAACAGTTTAGAGAACGATGTTACATCTTTTTAGCACCCGGACTACAGCTATTGTAAGCGCCTAATCATGACCTGAGATTAACCGGTCCCTGGATATCTCTGGTAGGAGATTCACTATACCAAATCCAAACCTAACAAATAACACTGATCTTACAGGCAAAGATCCACAACAGTCCAATAGCAGATGTTTAAGAGTATTTTTCTCTGGATTTTTACATCCATTACACAAGCTTATGGCCGAATCTCCCAACCCCCTTTGTGAGAGAACCTCCCCCTTATTGGCTATATTAAGCCGTATTCTAAGAAAATTATTGCTAGTTTTCCAATCGGGGCATTTCAATAGGTACCTTGAGATATAGCCTAGCTTTTTTTCCACCACCATAAATTGATTTGTTCTGCCAGCGGAGCGCATGCTGTCTATTGTGCTTATCCAATCCATTTCGTCTATCAACTTTTTTTACCTTAGAAGGATTTTGGATAAGTGTTTGGAGATCTGTGTTCGGTTTAGTTAGGTCCTCCAAAACCCACCACCTCAGATCACTTAGCCTTTTAGATCTACTCAAGATGGACTTTGATGTCAGCATATAGCGACTCTTCCTGCGTGGTGATAATCAGTCTATACAGGGAGATCAACTTCCAACCTACTCTGATCTTTAGTGATCGCAGGCCTAGTTCAAATCTGAGAGACCACATTGAAAGGCTCATCCGGAGATTGAGGACTTTTTTCCACACCAGACCCTCCCATCTCTGCCAATCTGCATTCCACAGGTGAGGCCTTGCTTCCAATCATGTTTCCCTCCTAAAGCCCTATGTGCCTTCGTCCCGGAAACCTGCAAGACCCCCAATACCAGTTCTGATTGACGACACTCCAGAATATGTGGTGGAACAGATATGTGACTCCAGATATATCAGGGGACGTCTGCAATATCTCATGCATTGGAAGGGTTATTCTGTAAGTGAATGGACTTGGGAACCTGCTACTAACTTCCACGCTACCAGACTACTCAAAAGGTTTCACTACCTTCATCCTGGCAAGCCCCGGGGACCCTCCCGTAGAGGAGGGCTTGCTCTCATGGTCCACCGCCTCTCACAGTGGTCTCTTTGGGGTAGGTGGCGCTGCCGCCCTGCTTTGACTTGCACTATTACTAATGCGCTTACAGGGACTACCAACATGGGCTGCTGCCTTCTTTGTATGTTGTAGTCCTTTGTTTATGTCAATACACCTCAATCTGAACGCACTCACAGATTTATCCGGCTTCTTGAAATGGAACACGCTGACGAGAACCTTTGTGTCTCAACGCTACAGTATCCCATTAGCTCAGCGATCCCTCTCTGTTCCTCCCTTGCCTCGCCTGGCTTAACCTGTTCTGTTCGTCCTGCTTCCGATTTCCATCTCCCATTCTTCCGTTCTGCTCTCCGGTTTGTTCTACTTCCAGCGGGAGCCTCCCGCGACTCTCTGCTCCCTGGCTTACCCATCAGCTCGTGACATTCGAGGACTTGCTTCACGTCCATTTGGCAACTACCTATTCAGCTGCTTCCAGGCTGCTTTCACCTACAATACTCCTTCATCAGCCAAGGGTTTTTCCCCTGAAAGGGCGTTTTACCTCTATTCTGGAGGTTTGCTCCGGGCGCCACCCTACTGTAGCACCGTCTCGGACGGTGTGGTGTCCCGAGAGGATCGTCCCTTTCTGCAGGACTCCGTCTGTGGCAGAAATATCAACACAGCCCGTCTGGAAAACCGTCTTCAAATCACAGGTGAGCTCAAACCCTCACAGAAATGCTCCTTCCTTCAGCTTAATTGTGTGTTCAAACCCTCTCACACAACCCAAACTGTCTCTAAAGACGTACACTTTTCTGGAGTTTCTATTCCCTTTCTTGTCCTCATTGCAAGTGAACACTGACTCTTCAGCATTGGGATCTAACTTGATCTCCAAGCATTTTTGATGCGAGCAACTGAGAAGAGGGACATTCCCTTTCACAGACTCATAGAGCTTGCATTTAGCTGATCGATCTTTAAATCTCAAATTTGTCCAAAAAATTGTCCAAAAGCATCCTAGCAATTCTACCCTCTTTCCTCCATATGCTACTGGGTTTATGTCAATTGTGTTCAAACTTTGGTTTGAATGTTTTAGAGAGCATTAAGGCGCTTAGCGCCTGAGTCAATAACCATCTCCAAACTTACATCGGCCACCTTCAAGGTGGCCTCCTGCATTACTGTGTCTGCATCATCGTCATCTACAGTCGTTCCTTCTTCCCTCGACCCCTCACTGCTGCACGGCACCCTTTGCAGCCCTCCATCCACTCGCAACCCGCACTTAGCTGCTGCGGGCTCCAGAAGCCCGACGCACAGCACGTCGCACTTTTGTGCACGGCGTTCTGTGCCTCCCGAAACCTGGGACTGCAGTATATAGACCGCAGAAGGGCTGTGGGGCCTTCTGCAGGCGCAGTGAGGGGAGACGGTTATGGGTCATTACGCTCGAAAAATATCTTTTTAACGAAATAACGAAAATGTAATTTTATTTAATTTAGAAAAATATTGAAAAGCCTTTTTTTACCGACCCTAATTGTAAAACTATCAATTCTTGTTTATTTTACTTTCCTTCTCATTTTAAACCCACATATTGTTTCTATCTAGCTTTGCCACCTAGTGGACTTTTATTAAGTACTTTCCCACACATATTATTACTAAATATGTCCAATGTTTTCCATTGGTATTTTCTTTTACAGGGGACTCCTCTCTTATTCACCGCATGGATGATGGGGGGGGCGGGGTCGACCATAACATCTCTAGGAGTCACATCACATAATAGGGGGCTTCCGCAGATCCAAGAATCCATCAACACCACTCTTTGGCTCTTGGATAAGTGACTGACAGTCACTTAATAGACATATGCCACATGACTACATTTCCCATAATGCGCCTGGCTCAAAGGGGAGGATTTTGAACTACAGAGGTGACTGTGAACTTTTCAAACCTACCAATAAGACCACCCACCCACCCATACCTGCATTGCTTGAGGTCAAGTGAGCTTATATTCTCACTAACTGGGATGGTGGCAGATGAGATAACTGATCCAGAGAAGGCTGGAGGTGGTGGACAACCTCTGGGAAGAGAAACAGTTGGCTTCCTCTTCTGCCTTCCCATCTTGTCACAGGGACTTTTACATGGAAAGAGCCAATGGTGCACCTTTTGCTGCCATCTTGTAGCTCTATTTATGGGGATCTATGTGATCACTGCACCCCCTTTTCTTTCAAATCCGAAAATGCGCAATCCGAGCACATGAATCACACTGTGCTGCTTTTCCTCACCCCTACTTTCCTTTGCCTCTTCGTATTTACCTTCACTCCCGACTGATCCTCCACTCGCCCGTCATCCTGCGACGTAAGTCTGCTACCCCTCGAGTGAGTAGGGACTTCCTTCGCAGGATCCTTTTTAAAAGATTTGTTTATTGTATTTATTATTTCCTGGTGCCGCACTCCGTCCTTCCGAAGGGGGGATACGCCCGCAGCCACCAAACCCATTATACCAAACATGGGGAGTGGGAAATGCCCCAGCAACCGCTGTTCGGTCTAATGGGATTCAGCATCTTCGTTCGTGCTGAATGCGCATTGAGCATTTTTTCCACGATATTTTGCCACAATGCCTATTTATGGCACGCCAGAGCCCATTTCTAATGTTTCATTTTCTTTCTTCTGTTATGATAGCTCTAGCTTATATCCTGATCTACAAATTGTAGGTCCTAATGTAGCTAGAAAAAACATATTTTAATTTGTATATATTTAAATGAATCACTGTGATTTCAGGGATAGTGCCATAGGCTGCAATATTGTAGGTACTGCTGCACCTTTTAGCCAACTGGTGAAGAAGGGAAGACGCATCTTGCCATTAAGGAACATCAGTGGATTGAAGTGCTTGGTGCTGAGACCTGTATGCAACTTGCAGGTCTTGGATCCAGCTCCTCTGCGATCGCTGCTGCCTTCCAAGGTAAATTTGAGAGCCGTTGGTTTGAGTAATGTTTCAAAAAAGGTAGCAGGCGCTCCTCTCCAGAAAGAACATGGCATGATAACCTGTTCTGAGATGAGAGTTTGCAGCACACACTTTTTGCTCACTGTACCTTTCACAGATGGGAAATATCCATTTGCATATCAGTCTTTGTCCATGGTTTGAGTAATGGAAACTCATGTCAGCCACACCAAAGCACCAAGACTGTGAAATAAAGTGTTTATCGAATAAGGTAACGTGTTAGCCTGGGAATGGACACATAGCTTTCCTTTTATATTTAAAAGTAAGATCCTTCTAGCTGAGGGTGGCTCAGTGCAAGTGGGATGGATTACTGTGGTGCTGAAGTATCTTCATTGGTCTGTGCTTTGTATGTAAGAGCTCTGTGATCTTTCCTCCACAGTAGAAGCAAAAGGATGCACTTGGTAGGTGGGAATGAGATGGGGGTTAAGTCCTAAAAAGAAAAATGGGGGGACTCATTAACACACCAATTGACTGTAGTGTCACCAGAAATGAGCATATCAAGGTGCCCACTGAAGTGGGGGACTATTGAAACGAGTGGAGGGACTCCACCAGCCCCCCCACTTGTACCCTCGTCAATCTTAGTAAAATGTATTATTATTCTGAGCAACACTAACCATCCCTTCTGTACCCTACCCATGACGTGGTAGGTATTTTTTTCAGCGAGGGAGAGCTCTGGAAGCAGGTCCGACGCTTTTCGCTCACAACGCTGAGAAACTTCGGGATGGGGAAGAGAAGCATTGAGGAGCGAATCCAGGAAGAAATCCAGTTTCTGGTGGAGGAGCTGAGGAAAACAAAAGGTTTATTTTCTTATGTTTAGTGCACAGTTGTATAAATCCATAGCAAAACTCAGAATCGCTCAGGCCCAGTGAA
The DNA here is from genome assembly GCF_040938575.1 of Ambystoma mexicanum. NCBI lineage: Eukaryota > Metazoa > Chordata > Amphibia > Caudata > Ambystomatidae > Ambystoma > Ambystoma mexicanum. The sequence continues at coordinate 918,374,600 of NC_090923.1, forward strand.
GTGAGAGTCCCAAATCATCCCAAACACACAGATAAGGGGCCTCCTGCATCAGTCTAACTGAGAAAGGCTGAGTTAATAGCATGCACTGTATTCCGGACCGTATGTAGAACATGTGATGATATGTAGATTAAGCAAAGATTGAGCTCTGACTGGCATTAGAATTAAATTGTTCTTTTTAGAATGTTCTAGCCACTGCAGAGTGCCAGTACTGGCCCTCACTCCTTCTCGTGCCACTCCTTGCCCTAGATAGCGCCTGTATAGAGTACATGGCATAGTGTTAGCTGCCTTCTGGCCTGATTACAGGCTTGGCAGTGCGCAGCCGGGCTGGGAAATGTGTGTAATACCTTCAGCACGATCCTCAAATTGGGAACTCGCTCCTGTCCCCGCATTCACCTGTTCAGGGTCAACATCGGTTGCATCTGTCACAGGCTTGGCCTCAGGGGCGTTGCTAGGGGGGGTCAAGGGGGCTATAGCCCCTGATCTTTTGGTTGTAGCCCCGGATAGAATCTCAGGAGCTACAGCCAAAAGACTAGCTAGCCCCCAGTCCCAAGAGTTCCGACATCAGCTTAGCCCCAGGTCTTTTCCAGACCTAGCAACTCCCCTGCTTGCCCTGCTCCCCACGATACCACTGCTCATCCAGTTCCCCCACAACACCTAAGGCATTCCAGGCACACGACACACAGACACAAATAATACCCAAGAGACCAGAAGTAGAGAGAAATTGGCTGCCATTCAAACACACACTAGTGCATGGGAGGGTGCTCACTGCTCTGCACCTCCCAGGCCTGGCTCGTCCTTATGTGCAATGGAGTAGCTAAATCTATTCTCCACCCATAAACCAGCTAAATCTATTCTCCACCCATAAACCAGCACGTGTAATGCACATATCATAACAAACATGTCAATGTCAGAGAGCAGGAGGAAGAAAGTACATTTCGCAACTGAAATCTGTTTCTGCGAGGAAGGCTCTGGCAGCCTTGGAATTTGAGCCAGCAGCTTCATCGCTGTGTACGTTCTCAAAAGGGGCTCTTCATGCCTGGCAGTTTGAGGCATCACATCATTCTACAGCTCCTGCGACATCACTTGCCATGGGTGATCAGCTGTTAGGCCAGTCTCTTATGCAATAGGCCAGTCCCTTTGCATCAATGTATCTCAAAGAAAACAAAAGTAAGTGCCGTATCAGAAATGGTAACAGCATGCACCCTCTTTTCATGGGAGTGTGCCCTTCCCTGCGAGCCCCTATTCAGTGCGATCCACTTCCTGTGGCTTCTCTCTCCTCGGCGTTACAGCGAGTTCCCTAAGCCTGAACACGGCCTGAACACAGTGTATTCCGGTGCACACAGGTTCCACAAACAGTTACCCTTATTTCACACACAAAGGCCGTGGAATATCCACATGTCAGAATGTAGAGGTCTGTCTTCAATTATTTAGACAGTGGCACAGGGTTCAGTGAAAAAATACATATTTTAATCAATATACACATTTTAAAAGAACAAACATCCTAATAAAATACATAAAAATGCTGATGAGTAGGATATGCGAGTTGGCCTTAGCATTTGTCAATCGGATACAAGCAGACACAGCACACCCTTTTCACAACTTTGTACGCTCAGCAGTAATCACTGGCTGCTGAGGGCCCAAGTCTGTGTAAAATTGGAAAAGTGGAGGAACATCCATTTTTCTAAAAGCAATCTGTTCTGCAGAAGAAAGCGTGCGGCCTATAGACGTCACAGCCTTGACACTGTAATATCCTTGATTTATGGCTGACACAGGCCCTACTGACCATCAGGAATGCAGGACAGGCACCGTGGGGGGATTCTCCTGGCAGAGCACTGCTTTATCATTCAAACTAAAAGGAGTTCAAATATGGCAAATTTGCGGTGTCGTTAATATCTATTGTACAGACCTTTTTGTGTAAACTGGGCGTTTCCCAGATGGCTGCACCGCTTCGTAAATCATAAAAAAAGGCAGACGTTTGAGAAATGTTGTCAGTGACACCACTGCGCATGCAGTGGCGTAACACAAAATGTTGTCCCCCCAAACCCTGCGGAGGGGACCCCCAACACCACTGCCCCCACCCACTGGGCATGGGCAGCATGGGGCTGCTGGGGCCCCCGTTACACCAGTGTGCGCACACTGCACCCATAATAGCTGAAAAGCACAACAGCTCCTCTCCAATTCTTTCACCTGCCTCAGAATGGTGGTGCTGGAAACTAGAGAGGACAATGTCAGCTTTCCACTCTACTTTATAGCAGAGCTCAGGCCCTGGATGCACAATTGAGGGCCTCATTCTGAGCTCCGTGTAAAATAAGAAAAGTGCCATTCCATGATAGAACAACACTTTTCTTTTTTGCTCCATATTCTGTATCTATATCAGTGATCTTCAAACCTTTTTATGCTGAGCCCCTACTTGAGTAAACAAATTTTATCCGGTCCCCCCCACAGGTTATACATGCTTATATTTTCTATTAAATGCTTATATTTACTATTAAAAACAGACACTGTAATCCCGTTTTTAAGAGCTTTGTCCTCCGTCCCGTCGCCCCCCACCCTCACGAGGCCAGCCCACAGTTTGAAGACAACTATTTATAGTGACGTAATGTGGAGTAATTAAGAAGCTTCGTTCCATCACCGAGTTGTTTAACATGGAGAGGTTGGCCTCTGAACTGTCCTTGCACATTACGGACAGGTGGTCACCCTACCACACTGGTGCCTACTTACAAAGGAGTCCCATCAGTCCATGTGAGGGAGAAAAAGCTACTTTTGTACATGTTCTCCCTACACCTTCCATACAGACAATGACAAAACAAGGAAGTAGAATAGCAGACATTGAAAATATATATAGATGCATGAATTTTAGGATATATAGGTTAAGTCCATATAATTCATTTTCCTTTCAGCTGCATTGTCAGATTTGATGTACAACTCACTATGCTTCTTGGTTCAGTAACAAGCATATTCATTACAAAAGCAAGGACCTATCTCTGAACAGAATCCAAGTTTACATCCATGTTTTAACACACCACTGCACATCTGCATATTAGACTCCTAATTAGCTGATAGTACAGCGTCATCAAACCCAGATTTAGCGCCTCTATTTTTTGTCCATCAGAGCTGCCCTTTGACCCGACCTTCTTCATCCGACGCTCTGTCTCGAATGTCATCTGCTCCATTGTCTTCGGTCAGCGATTCGACTACAACGACAAGAAGTTCCAGATCTTGCTTGACCTGATTGCTGAAAACCTGCAACGCGTGGATAACTTTTGGGTGCAGGTAAAGCGGGCACCTTGCATGGAAAGGGTGGAGACGCGGGTGGGGCGCTCGTTTGTAAAGTAATGTATAGTGCTCGCTGGGGATGAAATGACATTAAGAGGGTCAGGCGCACTCGTGTTGTTTGAAGCCTTGTTTGGGTTAAAGCGGCTCAGCACAGCATGCAATAGATGGAAACCCCGAGTGTGTGTGAGTCGCCCGCTTGACGCCTGCAGTCTGCAGACCACTCTCTATCAGCCATGTGTTTGGGAGATTCTGACACATTGTTGCCCTTGCATTACTGGAGTCCCTTCAAAGTCTCTCTCTTTCATAGATATCACAAAAAAATTTGTGATATCTATGTTCGCTCCGCGGTCACACTTTCCTGTTCGGTCAACGAACAAGATACCAATTGGCTAAGGGGCTGGCGTCATGACCGCGGACACGGGACGTCTCTGACCATTGGCTGCTGCGAGACGTGTTCTGCATCAGATTGCTTGGATGCGCCCGACATCTTGGATCCGCCAAAAGCGGAGCAACAACCAGCGTACACATGCTCTTTTCATGAAACTCTTTTGTTCTGTCACAGAGCATTGGGAAAGGTTCAGACATTAAGACATGGGTGATCAATGCATTTGTTCTGGGGTCGGTCTTCCTGATGTAATTTCTATGGACACCTTGTACGCACAGTAAATTTGGGGTGTAATAACGATAGCACTTCAGTCCATGCAGTGGACAGGAAATTCAGCTAGGAGTGAAGCCTCTGGGCAGACGCACTGAAGGATAACACACCTATAGAATAACCCCCACTGTAACTGTAGAAAGCACACGCATATTGGTAGGCAACATTGAAATTAACAACATGCCGTAAATGCATAATTTATTCCGATGGCTATTATTATATACATTAGTATGCCGCCATGGGTGTCAAATGCGACAGTGGTTGTGGCCAGGGCCTACAGTCTTGGATGCATGGCCGTCGGCCGAAGACCTTACTTCCAAGAATGTAGGCCCTGGCCACAACCACAGCCGCATGTGCCACCCATGCATACACCCGTAGTGTTGCGTTTTGATTGGCAAGTTGTGGGGAGTGCGTGCAGTCTTTCCAGCCATGCACCCAAGAACAAACTTATAAGTACTAGATGTGCAAACCACTGCACACCCACCCCATGTAAGATCTATGGACATACAGCTAGGAGTGAAGCCTCTGGACAGAAGCACTGAAGGATATCACACCTTTAGAAAAACCGCCACTACCACACTTCTCTGAGGTATTTGTGGAGAGACCCTGCACTCTTGGGTGCATGGCCAAAGCCCTTGCACCCAAGACTGAAGTCATAAGCAGTGGAGTTACAAGTCAATATGGGTGTGGTGGAATGTGCTAGTTGTGTTGATGCCATAGTGTCTTAGCTTCATGGCTGCAGACGATGGTCCGAAAAGTAAATTTATAAGTAGCTAATTTACAAGTACCATGGTTTTCATATGCAGCAATGGTTGTGAATAGGAACTATACTCCTTGTACCTTGGTTGTAAGGCGTAGGTGGTAGGTTACTGACCGAAGATGGAAGGGCAGCCTACAGGCACTGCAGAATATTAGTACCATAGATTAGACGTGTACATTCCCATGTGTAGAAAATGCCTGCCATACTTTGTTCAGAATCCACATATATTTTTTTAATTGGGTATCGTACTTGGCGGAAGTATCACCTTCTCCATTTCTGTGATGAAAGAAAAAGGTGAGTTAGTTTTTGCATTTTATTTACTACATTGCATAATAGACGGTTAACCTTTTTTTTTACCCTCATATTTAGTTTACAAACCAGTGTACTGTGCATTGCGCTCAGTTTCTGTGTTTGCTTTTCTAATACTTGGGTCTGGGAAAAAAAATTCCTTGTTGGATTAAAAAAAACCTTCATTTCCTATGGTACTAACTACTTCATTTTTTCTTTTCAGTGTTCCCTTCATCTTTCCGATCAATGTTATGTTTGTTGCATTCCTACCCATTTTTAACAACAGTTAGATACATGTAGGGCATATTCTAACTGTGCATTTGTTCCTACAGATTTGTGATACTCATTCATTTGTGTCGTTATATCCTGTTTCCTTCATCTTTCCAATTAATGTTTTGTTTGTTGCCTTCCTGACGATTTTTAACAACAGTTAGATACCAATAGGCGTATTCTACCTGTGCATTTGTTTCCAACGATCTGTGATAATCATTTATTTGTTTCATTCTTCCATCCTGTTGGGTAGTTAGATACCTGTGGGGATATTCTAACTGTTTGTAGTCTTTCACATAATTTGTTGACAATCTTGAAGTACACATTATTTCGTAAATTTTGGCTTCAAGAACATGAAATACGCATTTGTTAGGTTAGCTGGCAACCTCTGCTTTAGAGTAATGGTGCTATCATTACATTCAAACCATCCAGAATTCTTTTTAATGTATGCAGTGTAGTGACCTGCATTGGTTGTAGCTCCTGCATGGTAGATTATTCCTACTGTTGTAAAGGTTTTCTTCCCAAGTGACACTTGACCGTGTGTGAATCCAGTCAGTTTGCAGTTGTTTTTGGTGCCATCTGCATTATAACGTAGAAGCACAAGTATCATGTAGGTACTATGTGATTGTATCAGTAAGGTGGAGCGATTGTCTGAATTGCAAATACTACATAACCTGCCATGGTTTGCATTTTGTACAAGTTGCTGAAATGGAATGCTCTCACTATTTGGTATGGAAACATACACAAATCGCTCATTTGGGATTTCTTCCTTTATCACTTTGCTACAGAGAATGCATGTATGTTTTCACGTGTACGAAATTTTGAAGATTTCATTTACAGGTATGCTTTTGTTTTCCAATACTAATAGTATGTACATTAGAAATTATTGTGGATGTTCTTGTGAGTTCATAGTGAATCTCACCATTCCAGCACAGTCGTCCAATTGTTGCCTTACTCCATGACCACTGTATGTTTTGTCAGGATTCCTTGTTGCATTCCTATGCAGCACTAACATTTGCAAACACAATTGGTCTGTACTGTGCAGGTAAATATTGTTAACAATTGGTGGCAATTGAAATAGAATATTCATTGCTACATTTGCATATCAACTTACCCCACTTTCATTTGCAAATTTGAATGGGCCAGCAAGTTCTGTATCTGAGTGCATTTTTCGGTTTTTCTGTTGCTTATTTGCCAATGTCCCTTGTTTACATTCCCTAATAGGTTCTTCTATGTTTGCGGCAATTGATGAAACTTTAGCTTCTTTTCTCTACGGAATTTGCTGTTGCATTTCTGTTTCATTTACTTTTTTTTTACCACGTTTCACTTTATCTGAAACAGGGTATTGTTTCAGATAAGGGGTGTACAGTGAACACAATCTATTGTATTCTACAATGCAAGGAATATCAGCTTTGACTTTACTTGAATCAAAGTTTATTAGGAATAGACCGTCAAGTGTACGTAAGCGTGATAATGCTACATAGCTCATGCCTTTCCTTAAACACTGTGTTTCCATTATCTATCAATGCTTTGTCTAGGGTAAGACCTTGGGATTTATGAATGGTAACTGCATATGCAAGAGTTATAGAAAATTGCTCTCTAAGTACATACATGTCTTTGAAGAGAAGGAATCGAGCAATTGAGCGCCCTATCTTTTTCACTTCTGAAACGTTATCAAAGTGAATATTTACAAACTGAATGTTGCTATCACGTGGGTATGATTGAAAGCCAACAACTGTGCCCAGTGCTCCATTAACTAGCCCTTGCTCTACATCAAGGTTAAGCATTACTCTACAATTTAAGGATAATTTCAATATTTTTTCCAACCCAGCTGTTTTGGAGATTGAATTTTCTAAACTATTTAGTCTTGTTGTGGCTTGCTCACACATGGGTACTGTCATACCATGTACGTCTAGTTTGTCTGTGGCGCTAATTTCTATTATTGATTGCAATTCTTTCTTTAACATTGTTTCATTGAATTTGAAACAGCTTGCAAGAGTTGGCATTAAGGCTATACAATTGACATTTTTGTGCGCTATTTGTTCCATAACATCAGTTGCACATGCATTATCGCCATAAAGTGCATGTATATGCTGGTTTTTCAATACAACTTGTGCTTCTTGCGATAATACTCCAACTCTAATACTTTTTAAGATGTTGGCATAAGTGAGATCTGCATATTGCCGCATGTTCTCAGTTAATTCTCTGTATTGGAAATGTTGCCAAAGGTTAACATTACCTATGCTACCAACAGTTTTTCGGCAGAGTTTGTGGCCTAAGGTTTTAAAAATCGGTTCACCTTTCACTGGTATCAATTGTAGAAGATCTCCGAAAACAATAATGCGTTTCCCTGCAAAGAGTTCTTCGTTATTATTTTTAAGTACTTCTTGCAATCTGAGATGAATCAAAGCCAACATTAGGTTGGAGACCATGCTCACTTCATCTATTAGTAGCATTTTCATTTGTTTCAATACTCTACGTAATCCCATTGTAGCTTCTGCAGAAAGTTTGTAGTAGTCTAATTTATTTTGATGCTCTACTGGAAGCAGTAGTAATCGGTGTAAAGTCACACCGCCTATGTTGTAGGCAGCTAAACCTGTGGGGGCCGTTACAACATTTGACAGTTTGTTGTTTGTCACTTGTTGAAGGAACTTGCTGATGATTTTGATTAAAAATGTTTTCCCTGATCCAGCTTCACCACTGACGTACAGCAGTATAGGTTTGTAATTTTGGCAGGTACATTCTTTATTTTCGTGTTGTACACCATGTACAATTTGTTTTGTTACCTCTTCAAAGATGGTGCGCTGATCATTGTTAAGTTTTGCTTGTTGTACAGTTAAGTCTTCTGTATCTTCTTGATACTGATACATGGTGTTTTCTACTTCTGCCATAGCTACTTCAGCCTCATTTTCTATTAGTGGTTGTCGTAATGGTTCTTGACTTACTGTTACAGAAGGTTGACTACTGTCGGAAGAGTCTTTATCTAGTTGGGCCTGAAGTTCTTCTTCCTGTTGCTGCTAATTGTGTAACATTGTTTTGTACTGTGTAAAGTTCACATCTGTAATAATGCTTTTATTTGCTTTTAAATCATCTTCATAGCACTCATAATTATCTAGTATGTCTTCCTCTTTTCTCCATGGTTTGAAAAGTTGTAACAGAGACATGTAATATCGTTCTTTCTATTGAGGAGTTTTTAATGACAATTTCACATAATTAATTAAGCTTTGTTAAGTTTCACTAAGCTCCCTTCACAATCAGTCACTCTATATCTGCGTTTGCTTTCATCGGGTTTTACATTATTTTTGTATGCAAAGTTTTGAGCTATGTGGTATAGAAACATGTTTTCCAGAGTGGTACTCCTGTTCGGATAGTATGTGCCCAGTAAATTGTTTTTTAGAATGTCTTGGCTGTTGGGATCATTTCTGGCAATTCTTTCTATGTCCTCATATGATTTTAGCACTCTTTTTCTAGATTTTGCAGGACCAAGACTGAGACATACTATGTTGTCTGATTTTCCATACAAAGCAGTGCCGGTTAAACGATCTGCTGCTTCATAGGCCCCACATTCTCTATGAGAGAGCATTTTTATGCCTAGGCTGTACAATTTCTGTGATAATGTTTTGCCTGATGCTAGGTCATCCCAGAGGTCTTGAAGCTCTGTTTTTTCTGCTTTTGTTAAGTAGGCTGTAACATATCGTGCAACAGCAGTTGAATTGTCTGAAAAGTACTGCACATCTATGTTTGCATTCCATAACAGGGCAATGATTGCATTGTAATCATTGATATATTTTGATTCTTCCCTTCTTTTTATGTAATACTTGTTTTTAGGTGATTTACCTTTAACACTATGTCGAATTGAAGACATGAAGTTGTTTACTTCACCTGTTTCTGTAACTGGTCTAGGGAAACCAAAGCGGCATTTTGTGTAGTATTTACCTTTGTTTTTGTATTTGCGGCGACAATATTTGCCACATTTGTGTCTTTGAAATTGTAAGCTATGCCCATGCAGCTCACTATGTGTCTGTTGTGAAGGGATTTCACATGTGACATATTTTTGGATAAACTGCAAAACAGTGCTATCACTGTCGTGCCCAAATTTCGGTGCACCTTTGATCCATAACAGCATGTGAATATGTGGTGCTCCTCTCGCTTGATATTCTTTTCTCCAAAAGAAGTGCTGCACTTCTCCAAGGGGAGGAACAGTTGTATTGCAAATAAAGTGTAGCATTGCAATGAAACGATGATGGAAATATCTTGAGACATTAACTGGATCTAGAGAGCAAAGTTCTGCAGGTGTTAATATATCTATGTTGTTTTTGTTGCTGTTTGCTATGCGTAGGAACTCATGTAAATCTTCCCATCATTTTCTGCACAGCATAGCGTAACAAACCAAGTTGGTGGTCCAAGATTTCTGGTCATGCAACGCACGTCTTCGTGCCATCTGAACCAGTATTCCTTTGTACCATGCATGTTTGCAAACAAATTTGTTATACTTGATTGTAAAACCTTATCTTTTTCCTGTTCTTTTTTTTTTTAATTTTGTTTTTTATTGACAATATACATATAAGGTAGGGCATAAAAGCCAACCCAACCAGCAAAACCATTCGAATAAACCAAATCGTCAATGACAATTTCTCTTTTATACATTAACTCCCTTCCCCATTTCCCCCCTCCAACCCCAACCCCCCCAATAAATCAACATGCCAAGTTTTGAGGTGTTGCAAACTATTGAAACTTAGGGGAGAACACTTGCCTACCACATGATTGTTAAGAGTACCACTTGAGACAGTGGGGTCCAACAGAAAGTCAATTGAACAGGGAGCATCACGGGTCCTTGGGGGTTGTGAAATCGCGTACCATATCGGAGCAGCTCAGTATTCATTCTACAAACGCATGGTAATACAATCAACATGGAGAAGAACTGCTGTCCATTCCTGTACAAAATCAGTCATAGTATTGTTTGTTATTGCAGTAAGTTTTTCATACACAAAAATCGACCTCAGTTTACAGAGCCATTCCTCCTTGGAAGGGGCCAAGGCGCTCTTCCATTTTTGGGCGAGTGCCAGCCTCCCCGCTCGCAGCATGGCACCAATGACCTTGGGGAAAACATTCGATTCTGTCTCCGGCATGGGAGTGCCCAGTAGAATTTCCAGTGGTTGCAGGGACGGGCTAAACCCCTCGATATCCTTAATCCAGCTGAGTAGTTCCGACCAGTAAACCTGTATGACCGGGCAACCCCACCACATGTGAAACCAGGTTCCCCGTTGGTGACACCCCCTAGGGCAAAAAGGGGACACATCTCTAAAATCTTAGACAACAGGGCCAGGGGGAGATGCCACGAGTGGAGGATTTTAAAGCTATGTTCCATGGCAGAGGTATACAGAGAACCCGTAAAGATGCTTTTAAAGACAGCTCTCCAAGTGTGGTCATCCAATGTCATGCCCAGCCTTTCTTCCCATATGTTTTTGAAGGGTTGTCTACCCTCTAGGTCCGCCGTTATCAAAACACTATAAAACATAGACAAGGAACCCTTTCGAGTTGTACTTTTGGCCAGGATATCTTTGAAAGGAGTGAGGGGGCATCTAAGCTGGTCGGCCCATCGAGGGTGGGTCAAAATCCCCTTCAAGCATAGGTATTCAAAGACCGTAGGGGGTCTATCAACCAATGCCTCGATCAAGTTGTCATACTCTATAAAGCCCTCTTCACGTGAGGGCTGAGAGACCCTCTCCAAGCCCATGTCTGACCAGGCCTGAGTGTCTCGGAAGCCCCTAGAGCCCAGGTCAATGGGGAGCCCCCAGAGCGAGGACAAAGGGGAGGGCCAAGAAGACAGCTGTTTATTAGCCTTATTGGGCTTCCATACTGCCCACAGGGCTGCCAGGGTAGGATGTGTTCTGAGCTGAAAGGGGAGAGCTTTAGGTGGGGCCCACAAAAGGTCTCTAACTTTTTTCGGGTGGGTGTGAATGTCCTCAACATACGTCCAATATGTTCCCATGTCATCCCTCATATGCTCCAACATCACCCGGAGCTGGGCTGCTTTATAATAGAGCCGGAAGTCGGCGAGACCAAAACCACCATAAAGCTGTGGGAGGGTCAGGGTGGAGGTTTTAACTCTCGGCCTCTTGCCGTTCCAAATGAATTGGAGGACACGGGACTGAAGCACCTCAATAAAGGTCTCAGGTATCACAACGGGAAGCGCTGCAAAGAGGTAGAGGAGGCGGGGTAAGATATTCATCTTCACCGTGACCATGCGCCCAAGCCAGGAAAGCGTGAGGGGTGCCCACCGTCTGAGGTCGCTGCTAACCTGAGCTAGGATCCCTGGGAAATTACACTGGTATAGTTGGGATAGATCTCTGGGGATGGTGGTGCCCAGGTACCTAGTGAACTCCCTTTCTATTCTAACCCCCAGAATGTCGGCGTCACCTCCGATGTCTTGATCCCCCAGACCCAGGGGCATGATGCTTGATTTGGACGCATTTATCTTCAGCCCAGAAAAGGAGCCGAAGTTGTGCACAAGATCAAATAACCGGGGTAGGGAGTCTTGAATGTTTGTAAGGTAGCCCAGAATATCATCTGCAAATAAGGAGAGTTGAAAGTCACAATCACCACACCGTATTCCCGTGATTTGCGGGTCGTTCCTAACCGCTATGGCCAGGGGCTCCATTGCCAACGCAAACAATAGGGGCGACAGGGGACATCCCTACCGGGTGCCTCTAGAAAGGGAAAAGTGCTCTGAAGTGCCTCCATTGACCAGTACTCTCGCCAAGGGGCCATAATATAGTGCTGGGACCTACCTACAAAAGTTGTCTCCCAGACCCATTTTTCGGAGAACCCTGCCCATGTAAGGCCACTCGACACGGTCGAAGGCCTTTTCTGAGTCTAGCGAGAGAAGGTACCCCTCCACCCCTTGTCTAGATGCCTCATGCATAAGGTCGAGAGTTTTTCTTATATTATCTGATCCCTGGCGGCCCGGGATGAAGCCCACTTGATCACCATGTACTAGGGTAGGGAGGAGTTTCGCTAGCCTATTCGCTAGGAGCTTGGCCAATATTTTAACATCGGTGTTAAGGAGGGATATGGGGCAATATGATTGGCAATAGGAGGGATCCTTGCCTTCTTTAGGCAGGACTACGATTAAGGCAGACATCATCGTGGGTGGGAGGGTGCCTTGATCCAGTGCAGCATTGAACATCTTAGCCATGAATGGGGCAAGCGTGGACCTATAGGTCTTATAGAACTTAACTGTAAAACCATCATCCCCCGGGGCAGTGCCTCTCTTTAAAGAGGATATGGTAGCTATTACTTCTTCCGGGGAAATGGGATGCTCGAGAGAATCAGCTTTGTCAGGGAGAAGGCCCGGGATTGGAAGGGAGTCCAGGAAGCTGTCAACGTCATTCCCATCCCCCGTATATTCCGAACAATACAAATGAATTGTTCCGCTATCTTACTATCCCTTACGGTTGAGTCTCCCTCCGGGGTATGAATCGAATTCACCCTCCTACTGTTCCTAAGTTCACGAAGCCTCCAGGCCAATATCTTATCCGCCTTTTCCCCCTTTTCCATGTATTTCTGTTTCAGAAACGAGAGCTTCCTTTCCGTTTGTCCCACCATGAGGTCCGCCAACCTAGAACACAACCTCTGCAGCTCCTCCCACTTCCCGGGAAACATCTGTGTTTTCAACTTCCCCCGCGGTTGGATAGCCTCTATCTTTTCCTTTAACAACTTCTCCTCCCGGCCCCTTTCCCTTTTTCTCCCAGACCCTATACCAATGCGGGTGCCTCTAATAGTTGCCTTGAACGCCTCCCACACTCCCATAGTGCCAACCTCCCCGTTATCATTGACGGTAAAATAATCTTGTATGGCTGCTAGGAGGGATTGGCGTATCTCCTTGTCTTGCAGGAGGAGGTCATTACACCTCCACCGGGATCCGGTTGCCGGGGCAGGGGGAAGGCCAATCCTAATCTTTACCATATTGTGATCCGTCCAACGGACAATCTCCTCTCCCGAATTTGAGACCTCTCCCTGCAGCGTGGAGTCAACCAGGATGTAGTCTATACAAGAGAAAACAGCATGTGGCTTTGAATAGAATGTGTAATCGGGGTTCCGGCCCCGCTCTGGTATATACGTGTCACACAAGCCCAGTTCCCCATTCACTTCCTGGAAGGCCAACGCCAATTTCTTGTGGAGACGGATGTTGGGGCAGGGATTATCAGACTTCCTATCCCTCTCGGGGCAGAGCACCATGTTAAAATCGCCACCCACCAGTAGGGTGCCCTCAGAAAATTACATTATTATCCCTTTCATTCCCTCCCAGAAGGTATCCTGCGCTTCATTCGGAGCATATATGCAAACCAATGTGAAAAAGCGGCCCCGCACCTCCCCCTTTACCATGAGATACCGTCCATCCGGGTCTGCTTTTGAGGCTTTAAACACAAAGTGGGCCCCGGGGGAAACCAACAAAGCTACTCCCCGCTTCTTTGCCTGGGAAGAAGCCGTAAACATTTGATCAATGGTTTTGGCCTTGAGCTTAGGCTCCTTTCCCCGAATCCAATGAGTCTCCTGCACAAAGAGAAAGTGAAGCCGCAGCCTCGCAAATTCCCTCACAATTAGCGACCTCTTTGTAGGCGAGTTAAGCCTGCGTACATTCAGTGACCCCACTGTCAAGAAATGGAGTGAATCATCCATTAAAGCACAGGTAAAGGCTCATAGCTCCCTTATTAGAATAGCAAGCGTTGTTACTCCCCCAATGCTTTCGCAACCCCCTTACGGCTCGAGACAGTTGGGTGCGAGAAAAACCAAAAAACTTGGCGCGCCATAACTGTAACCCGCGCAACCCAACTCCCACGCATCACGCCCCCCTCCCCGCTCCCCCCTGATCGCCTGGTTGTTCCATGGCTTCATCCTATCGCCAGGCCAGGCCACCATTATCTCCCCCCTCCGGGCTCATTAACTCTTCATAAACAACAACTCGAGCCCTCCCCACCTTTAGGAACAATGCAAGTCACAAACAGTTACATCACCCTCCATTCACAAAGTCAAATGCAGGTTTATTCGTCGGGCACCAGTAGTCCGCTTCAGTTGCTCGGAAGTTCCGGGTAAGCTGGGGCCACTCTCCTAAATTTCCTTTGGCCTCAAACTCTGCGCCTTTCCTTTGGAGCTTTGTTTCCTTTTGGGCCTGTCGGGGATCTCTCACGGTTCTGCTCCCCCATCTCCATATTTGAATTGTCAAAAAGTTTGCCCGACACTCTCTGGATATCGTCTTCAGTGATCAGGGCATACTTGTAGCCCTCGAACACAAAAGTGAGCGAAAATGGGTATCCCCACCTGTATCGGACCCCCTTGGACTGGAGCATCTTCGTCAACGGGGAACAGAGGTGACGTCTTGCCAGGGTGAAGGCCGACAGGTCCTGATACACCGAGATCTGGGCCCCCTCCCATTCCACCGGGCCCTTCTTGCGAGCCAGTTCGATGATCCTGCTTTTCTCTGAGAAGTAATGAAAGCGAACTAGAACGGATCTGGGGCCTCTGGATGATGCACCTGCTCTATGGGCCCTGTCAATGGTGGGTTCGTTGGTGTTGGCCCCCTCAAATAGCACTCCTATTACTGCATTGACAGCCTTAATGATGTCTGCTTGGGTCTCGCCTTTTTATCGGAAAACCTAGGAAACGCAGGTTACAGCGGCGTTCCCTATTCTCCAAGTCGTCCATTTTTAAGGAGCATTTCTCTTCTCTCCTCTCGAGCTCCGACAGGCGCATGTCGAATTGTGTCTCAAAGATGTCGGTCGAAGCTGTATTATTCTCCAGTGCCTGAACCCTGTCATCAATATTGTCCACCTTTTTATCTAAGGTGTCCAGACGTAGAGCAATGTCCGCCCTAAAGCCTCTAATTTCCTCCAGTAGGGCCGCCATGCCCCTGGTGACTGTGCTTGTATCAGTAGATTCCTGCTGCGCCAGGGCCGCCATTTCAGGGGGTATCAGGGGATTGGGGGGCGTGCGGCGAAACTTCTGTAGGGATTCCTTCCAGTTCATAGAATCTCCCCAAGCATCCCTGCTCCTTGGGGGCCTCCCCCAAAAGCTTGTGCCCAAGGTGATCCGCTATCACATACGCAGTCAACGCCACAGGGGGCGGGGACCAATGTCAGCCGAGGGGCGAGAAGTGGAGCCCCAGCAACGGGGGTCCGAGTCCCCGACTAATGCACTCCTGTAGGTGTGGGTTTCTCCCCCACAGGGTTCCCACCTCACCTCTCCCCCCTCAAACTTCACTCCCGTCGTAGCTGTGGCAGTGTTTATTGTTCCATAGGCTGAGCACGGGAAGGACAAATCCCAAGGCCCCTGTGTCTGCACCTCAGTGTGGTCCGCTGGGGCTGTCATCTCCCAACAGGTCCCCGTGTGTTTGTTCTGTCTGGCTGGGACCTGCGGTACACGGGGGGCACCCCGCTGCCAAAGGCCACTCCGGGGCTCCGATGTATGCCAGGGGCTCTCCCCAGCCACACTCCCGCCTCCTCCCGTGACACCTTCAATTCCCAGGAGGTCGTCCAGCCCTGGCCTGCACCTGCTTACCTCCTGAGCGCCAAGTTGCCCCTCAGCCTGTGGGAGTCCATGTGCCAGCACACTACTGTCGCCAATTCCTGGCACTCCAGATCACCCTTCACAACACACCAAGCAGCTCCC
This sequence comes from Ambystoma mexicanum, assembly GCF_040938575.1. Lineage (NCBI taxonomy): Eukaryota > Metazoa > Chordata > Amphibia > Caudata > Ambystomatidae > Ambystoma > Ambystoma mexicanum. The sequence continues at coordinate 918,390,517 of NC_090923.1, forward strand.
ACTCCAGTGGGGGCCCTCACGCTCCGTCCTTCCCCTCGTTCTGCGGGCCTCGCGCAGGCCTCCAACTCCACGGTGCGTTTGTGGTGCCTCCTCCAGATCCCGGATCAGCTGCGGATGCCTCCGGGTGCGTCCCGCCTCCACCGTCGTGCACAAGGCCGGGGGAGGACCCGCCAAACGGGACAGCCCAGCCCTTCCACAGGCCTCGTTCAGGCCCGGGCTCGCAGTGGATTCTCGCAGAGCCGCGGCGCCGCAGGGGGGAGGGTCTTCTGTCCCTCTGAAACTCAGAGGCTACGATCTCCCGAACGGCTCCACCACGGGGGCTCAAATTGGGGCCAGGGGTGCCCGGCACACTTAGAGGGGTGGGGGTGATGCCAGCTCCTCACTCCGGGGGTGTTGGGGAGGGCTCAGGTCCTGCAAACAGTGCGCAGCAGAGGAGACAAACCGAGATGCGTTAGAACATCTCAGCGCCTCCTGGTGGATCCCTTCCTGTACTTTTTCTATTAACTGTGTAGCTGACATATTTTGAAAGTGGGTTCCAGATTTAAGAATGTGTGCAACTCCATAACATAGTGTTGCTAATTCACTCTCATAGAGTAGGTGGAATATGTATTCCACATTTTGTCTAAATCTGGGATCTTGCGAATACGTTAGTAATGAGCGGTATTCTGATGCCCCAATCTGAGTGGGTCTATCATCGTATCATCCACCTTTGCCAGTAGGAAATAGCAGTGGAAAAGCACGTGCTTCTATACTTTTTTCCCAAATACTCGTTGGTGACCCTTTGGTTTGTCACATTTGGTAACTTTCTAGTGCATCATCTATGCTTTCATCGGAATGCAATGGATGAATTGTGTAATGGTCCAAAAGAGTGGATACTGTAGCTGGATACAGAAATTCGAATTGTCCAGTTTCTGATGGCTCTTGAATTATTTCAGTTGTTTCCCTTAAACTTTCATCAATATTTATTTCCTTGTAGTACTCAGTATTGTCTTTTAGATATTGCAGTGCTTGTCTAACTTTGTGTAAGTCCACTAATTGTTGCCAAATTTGTTTGTCCATTGTTGGTACTCCATTTACCAAGACTATTAAAGAATGCTCTATTGAACGTTCCACTCCTAGAGTGTGTACATTTTCCGTTAGATCTAATGGCAAATAAACTTTGCCACGAATGCCTTGCACCAATTCAGAGGAGGGTAATTTTGCTGTTTTTGGATGAAGGCGTATAATTGCTTGAAATGGGTGAACTGTTTGAATTATTATGCTCTCATACAAATTGAGCTGTTGCAGGATTTTTGGTAATGGAAACAATTCCAAATTATTTGTAATAGCACGTGAAGGAGTGTGGTTGTTGTCTAATTTTGCAGTACAGTAACTGCAACATATTAGGCATTCAGTTATTTCATATTTGTTTTCATCTGAAAGGTACAAAGCTCATTCAAGCCATTTAGAGTCTTCATTGACTTCTATTTTGTATGCTATGTCCACATTTTTTGTGTTCCTTTTGTAAAACGTTCTGCGGCAACACACACACACATGGTTTGGTACTTCATCCGATGACCTTTTAAATATTACTATTTCTTTTCTGTATGTGTGTAATAGAAGGTTGCTATGTGCAGAATTGTCGCTACTAAGTTCTAAAACTGTTGCATTTTGTAAGTGGCACTCGCTTCCAAAATACTTTTTCTGAATACGTCAATTTCTTCTTGTAAATATTTGGGTGTACCATGCAGAAGAGTGGTATTTAAATTACCTAATTCTGAAGCTGGACTTTTTGCATAATATATTTTATACACTAACAGGCCGATTCATGGAATCAATGTGCGCCGAAAATCGCAGCGCAAGCGTGCCAAAGCCGAGCACATCGATTCATGGAAGTCAGTGCGCGTGTAAATCCTGGGATGTGCGCTAAAATCATGGGTGGCACACGCGGACGCACACGTCATTAAACGGCGTGCGCTACGCGCATAGCGAAAGTGCACAAAGCACAGCGCACACTACAAAAGTAGGCGGAACACGGGGCGTAACATGCGGAATGGGGAACAACGCGTGAAAATGTGGGCGTTACGGGGGAAGTACAGGAGGTTAATGCTTGCAACGCCCACACGCCCAGCTACAAGTATTCATGGAATCGAACAGGGGAAACGTGTGCGTCAAAAAGGATGCCAAGTCCCGCATTTTTTCACCCAGGACCATTCTTTTTGGGATGCCTGATGACCAGGTGTATGGGAGGCACAGGTTTCCACCACACATAATACTCGACCTGTTGAGTGAGTGGGAGGATGACCTCACATCACCCACCCTGTGCTCCCAAGCACTGAGCCCCTTGGAAAAGGTGCTCAATGTACTGCACTTCTTGGCTACTGGTTCATTTCAGCGGACAAGTACCATAGTGGGGGGGGGTGTCACAGGCCACGCAGTCACGCTGCCTACACCAGGTGTTGGCCATCATGACTGCACGCTCCTCAGTCCGCAGGCACATATACATGCCCAAAACACCTGCAGAAAGGCAGGCTGCCGTCCAGGACTTTTACAGGGTGGCACACTTCCCCAAAGTGCTAGGTGCCATTGATTGCACCCATGTGGGTCTATGTCCTCCCAGGGCAACTGAGCACATCTATAGAAACCGCAAGCACTGGCATTCCATCAATGTGCAGGTAGTATGTGATGCCAAGGGAATCATCACCTCAGTATATGCCAACTATCCAGGGTCCACCCATGATAGTTTCATTTTCAGAATGTCACCCCTAAACCAGGACCTAGAAGCTGGGCATGGTGATACATGGCTGATTGGTGAGTATAAATGCCTCTGCACATGCATGCATGTCAGATACTGAGTAATGTGACAACCCCACTAATGATACCCATCATCACCTCCCCAGGGGACAGTGCCTACCCTCTGAGCACCCACATGATGACGCCAATTCGGAACCCCACCACAGCACCTCAGGTAAGATACAACACAGCCCATATTGCAACCCGGGGCATAATGGAGTGCGCATCCGGAGTGCTCAAGTCACGCTTTCGCTCCCTTGACCGCTCTGGTGGGCAGCTGCTATAAGCCCCCCAGTAGTGTGCAGGATCATAGTGGCAGCATGTGTCCTGCACAACGTTGCAACCTGCCGGGGCCTGCGGGTGGACATGGTGGTGCCCCCACATCCCCGACCACATGCACGGCCGCTGCACATGGGAGGTGAAAGGGCACGTGGTGAGGCAGTCCGTACCCAGCTTGTGGCTAATTACTTCAACTAAAATCCAACCCCTGTGAAGTGCACACAGCCCTGGCACATACCAGCTGACAATCAATGATGATGACATAAGGGACAGTCAACTGTCACAACCATACCAGCCTGAGATTGGTCAACTGGAAGTGTTACATTGTGTGCATCCCTACCTACCGAAAGACAACCAATGCTGTGTAATTAAAAGCCACACATTCATGCAGCATGAATGACTATCCCCTCGCAAATGCAAAATACAACATGAAAATGGTGCCATGTCACCCAACCCCTCCCCTTCTCAGCTACCCAACACACCATGGCATGTCATGCAACGTGAAAGCAACCAAATGAATGCACAACACATGACACAAGTGTCACAAAGTGCACTGTCCCAAATGTAAACAGGCCACAGAAAATATGGTCCCAGTAATCAATAAGAAACAGCACACATGAACAAATACTTAGCAGCAACGCAAAGCAGCAACAGAGGATGAAACAGTGGCAAAATATGACAGTACAAAATCAAAGTAGTGCAAGTCTCACAACCTGACTAAGCCAGCACACCGACCCCTTCCAACTGCAGAGTGTTGCTGTCAGGCAAATGTGTCAGTGTACTGCATACAACATGAACTGCATCTGCAAAGGAGACAGCCTTGTGAAGACATGAAGAAGGTACATGTGAATAAGGAGAAAGACATGGATGCACAAGCACATATCAATACACCATGCAGTGTTCAATCCAACAACAATCCCCACTAGTGATGTACACACAGTTTTGACTTCAGACTGCCCACACAGCTCATGGGAGCCCAATGTCACTGTGTAAGTTACTGTCACTTGGTCACACCCTTTGCAAGCCCATGGAAAGGGGAAGCAGGAGGGGTGTGTGTGTGTCAGGAACCCAAGCATCTAACCCAAAGACAGGACAAGCCTGCATGTGCCCAGCTAGAATACACAGTGGATGCCCACGTGAGCCGCACAAGGCAACACACTGTTAAAAAAAAAGAAAAAAAAATGGCCATTTGTGGACTGGGGGGGGCACCCAGGAGGTTCGAGGACAGGGTGCACCCCAACACCCACCTGTGTGGATGTTGAGAAAAAAAAATACCTCCATGGGCTCATGGACTGCACGGCTACGCTACTGTGGGAGAACTGCTGTTGCTCTCTTCACCTTCTGCTGCTGCATCAGGAGGTGGCTGTGCTATGGGAGGCAGCCCACGCAAAGCCCTGGTATGATCCTCCATGGCAGCAAGCATGCGGGTGTGGAAGGTTTCGTTCTGGAGGATGATGGTACGGAGATCCCCATGCAGCACCTCACAGGTAGCCCGCATTTCTACCTGCATGGCCTTGCGTGATGCCCGGAGCTCTGCTGAGAGTGAACGTGTGAGCTGCTCCAGCTGCTGTTCTGACCTAAAATTTCGGGAAGCCTCAAGTTCACCCAGAGTCTCCCTGAGGAACTGGTGTTCTAACCTCAGGGCTTCCCTGTGGCCCTGTGACTCTACAGATATGGTTTTGCGCAGAGTCTCCAGTGCCGCCTGTTGGTCCCTGTTGGACGCCAACATGTTCTCCCTGTGTGATTGCCAAATGGAGTCTGTTGCCTGCTGTTGGAGCTCCATCTGCCTTTCAGGGGGGAGAATGGAATTGGCCACCCTATCCATTGCCTGAGCCATCATTTCACACGATGCTCCCTGTTGTGCTGCTATACTGTAAATGGAGTTTTCCCATACAGTAGTGCCTGGTGGCTCACGGCCACCGCGTCGGCGGGCACCACACCTGTTTGGGACAAGGCGATCTGCACCTTGCTGTGCTGGCACTGCCTGAGGCTGCAGGACTGCATTCCCCCTTTGATCTGCTGGCCCAGGAACAGGAGAAAATGTTGTGGAGTGTGACCCTGCCTCCGTAACCGCCAAAGGTGGAGTTACCAACACTGACATCCCCATAGAGGGGTCTACCCCCGGTGCAGGTGGGTTGGACAGAACAGCATCCCTGCCAGAAACACTCACCTGCGAAGGCACATATGTCTCGCTGTCCAATTCAGCACCTGAATCATAGAGGTCTGGGGAGTTGCACCCTGAGACACCCGTGGACAGTATGGTCTGCAGGAGGATTGGGTTTTCACCTACCACCACCCCACGTCCTCCACTATTGCCTGGTTGTGGCTGAGATTCCTCCTGGGTCTGCAACCATCTCCTCCACCTCAAAAGCATCAAGTGTGTCATCACCTGCAAAAACATGAAAGACAACAAATGGAAACAGGCATGAGCACCATAGCACACACATAGGCCTGACAAGCCAGAGATCCAGTACATGAATTACACATGTCCCACATGATTATAACCCTGGCATGCATGCACTGTCATTGAGTTGGAAGGGGAGGCAAAAAGCAGACACTGAGGACTCCAAGATGGAAAAGCAACAGATTTGCTGCATGCTGGATAGCAGTGGCATCACACATTAGCCGGTGAGTGGCATGTCCAATACACATACATGACACATGCCAGCACACAGATGGTATGTAGCATAGCCACGGTACATTTGACAAGTACAGCCATATGTTAGTGAATGAGTACTGTCACCCATCCATGTGAGATGGACATGATGAGATGAAAAATGCAAAATAGTGTGACAAAATACGCATGTGCCACACACTGCAACACATCCAGTGTTCAATTATACAGTGATAGCAGGCAGATGGATACATCAATGGTTGGTCACTTCAACATGACAGGAGACAACAGTCATGTTCCACATTCAAACAGGGCCCAAAAATTAATGTGAGCAGGCCCTTACTCAATCAGCCTGAATGGTCAAATCATTCCCATAACAAGGTAATAAATGTGGGCCATTGTGGGGTGTAATCTATGACAGAAGCATGCCACATATGTGGCATTAGGGCAGAAAAATGCATTGTAAAAATGGGAGGATTGAAACAATCAGGCTGAATGAACACTGAAAATTTTGAACAATGTTGTTGCAAGATGACAGTTCAAGGGCAACAGCAGTAATGTGGTGCTAATTGGCTACTGTGGTCAGAAGGGATACTGTCATACCCAAATCCAAGGCCGGTGAATGGTTTAGAGGAAGCACATGGGTGACCCATAACACTCATGAGTACACACCCTCACCTGGCACTCAATCAGAACACATCACCCAAGCAACATACACATGGATTACACATACATGCCTGGGCACTCACCGGACAATGCTTCATAATCCGGTAGGTCTCCCACGCCTTGGATCTGTTCCTCTGTGACGAAGGTTCCAGCAACAGACTCATGTTCAGTGAGTTGGTCGTCCTCTGGTGGAGACCCACCGCCAGTCACCAGAGTAGAGGCATGATTGGAAGGCAGCTTGTTCTTTGCTCTGTGTTTCAGGTCATTCCACCGCTTGTAGCAATCATTAGCTGTGCGCCTCACAAATCCAAGGGCTCTAATGTGGTCCGCGATGGTCTGCCAGTCGGCCCTACGTTGAGCAGGCGTAGTCTTGCAGCCTGCAGTCACCACCATTTCGCAGCTATGTGCCAACACATAGGCCACAAGTGCATCAAGTTCGGCATCATTGAAGCTAGACTTCCTTGACGTGCCAGAGTGTGTAGCCTTGTCTGGGGTTCCAGCCTGTAGTGCAAGAGCACCCTTCTTCTTCTTGGAAGGTGGTGCGGATCCTGAGTGGCTTAAGCCGCTCTGGTCAGTAGGGGCGGAAGTGCAGGTGGACTGGGTACTTGAAGCCCATAAAGGCACAATGACCAAAGGTCTTGGTGCAGGCATTGGCTGCAGGGTGATGTTGGCAGTGCCAACGTCGGTGTGATGGACCTGGACCGACACTGTCCCAGCTTGGAGGCTCGGAGCTGGGGTGGATTGAGCTGCAGCTGCCCATGCAGCCTCCTCACCCTGGCTACTTGGGACAGCAGATGACATTGCTGCCCCAGATCCACGTGGCATGGTGACAGGAACTTTCACCGCCACACGTGGCTTAAACTTGGTGACCTGGAAGCCAGCCTGGGAGTCATCCTGTGCTGGTTCAGTTGACAAAATGGGCCGGTTCAACAAGGGCTGAGCTGGGATGGTGTCAGCTACATTTCCCACAACCATTGGGCGGGCATAGGTGGCCCTGATTGGTCCTCCACACACTGGGCTCTAGGGGCACCCTGCAAATCATGACCACGTCCCCTACCACGCCCACCACGCCAACCTCTTTGAGTTCGGCCACCTTTGCCTCCCTTACTGCTTGGTCGCCTCCCAACCATGGCACTGATGTTGTTGTGCGTATGGGAGTTGTAGTAAACAATTGTCCTTGGAAATTGGGGTGAAAGGGGTAGGGTACTAGATGGAATTCGTACCCTAGTGCTCTAGCAAGGCTGTCTGTGACCCCTGGGGGAAGATGACGGGTCACGCAACGCACAGGCACCCCAAAAACAAAAGTACACGTGCACGCAACCCCTGGTAGACCACGTGCGTGGAAAAATGAACCCGCACTACTCTGTGGCACCCAGAAACACAAAAATAAGCGTACGCGTGTTACACGCAGCCTACAATGACCTCTGAAGGGGTACGCGACAAAAGTGGGCAACCACAGTTGGAAAATACGTGCGCAACTCACCGTCTGCCTTGAAAAAGAACGTGAAAAAGACACGCATGTGCGCATTGGCAACACCCCCGCCAAAAGAAGAAAAGAACGCAGTCTGAGGAAACAGGGAGTACGAACTGGAAACGTTGTGAAGTATTCGCGTGTGAACCAACAAGAAGTACAAGAATCACCCGCTCGCTCTCCACAAAAAGCATGTACAAGAAAATAGGGTCATACTCGTACCTTTTAAGCCAGCCCACATGTGCAACGTCACATACGCGCTAAGGCCCTTTCCTCCAATAGCACAGTGACCTGCAGTTTTCTCACGTGCTGATTCACAATGCACCCGTGTTGTGGGGAACACCCATGCACGTAACGTCACTTACGCACTTACATGCTAAGGGCCTTTCCTCCAATTTCACACTGACGTGCACTTTTTTCACGTGCCAAATCACTCCGTATCAAGCTGGCCATGCAACAACACACGGAACACCACGCTCGTGCCCATAAGGCCATATTCCTGCCCCCCAGAGCCCCGAGCACGCTCCCACCTGCCATCTGCTGCTGCCTGCCTGCTGCCCACGTGCCCTGCTATTTGGTGCCTGCACGTCAGCCAGGGGTGCAGTTGCTGTGACCACCCCTGCTGGAACTGAAGACTCCCGACTGGGATACCATCGCTCCATAGCCCAGCCCCAGGACCCAGTTGCCCACCCACACCTGCCTCTGGGGTTGCCATGTCGGACACTACACCATCTGGCACCACTGGCAACCCCCAGACAGAGAGGCAGAGGGCCACCAGCTTCAGTGCCAGGGAAGTTGGTGTCCTGTTGGAGCAAGTCGTGGGGCAGTATGATGCCCTCCTTGGAAGTTCGCGCGCCGACAATGAAGGACGGAAGAGGATCTGGATGGACATCGTGACTGCCATCAACGAGGAGGAGGTGACAGTCCACGAGATCAAACATGTCCGGAACCGCTGGGAGGACTTCAGGTCCAGGACCCTCAACAAGGCCCAGCGCCTCTTGAAGGCAGCGGATGCCAAGGGGTGCCGGGTCCACCTGACCGACAACCAGATGAGGGTCCTGGAACGCATACACCCAGCGCTCCACGTCCAGATCCTTGAGGGGCAGACCCGTCTGGAGTCGAGCGGTAAGTGTACATGCATACTGATCGGACGCTGTGCGTGTTGTGGTGTGCCAGGAGTGTGCAGGTTGCACATATATCTTTCTAGGGACATGTATGGCTGCGTATGTACAGGGACTTGAACCTGCCACATGTGATTCCTATCAAGTGTGAAACACATCAATGGTGTATGTGTTGGTAAGCATGCTGTGCAAATGTATGTGTGGGTGCACACATGTAATGAATTATGAGTATGTACTGTGGCATGGTTGTGGTGTCACACATGGATGCTGGTTCATGCTGCATGTATCTGCACTATGCACATGTGCATGTGGGTGTATTTGACAAGTGTGCAACTGTGATGCAACATGGATGCATGTGACACTGACATGTAGAAGGCTGAATGCGAGATGTGACATGGATGGCGATCTCATCACTGCGACAGTTGGTGGAGATGTACACATGCATGCAAGTCTGGTGGCATGTGTGCATGTGTTGTGCACTCCCCGTGTTTCATGTGACGTCAGGCTCACCTTCGGCTGCTCGTGCTGTTGTTTGTATATGGATGGTGCTGCCTGGTGTAATATTCCTGTTGATTTGCTCATGTGTGTGAGTTGAAATGACATGTGTGTTGGGGAGTGTGATGCCATGTCTGTAGTTTTACACTGCCACTCATGTGCAACTGTCATGTGTGTATCAGTCCATTGTACAGTGCCCTGATGCCTGTGTTCTATCTCTCCCTGTCTGCAGTGTCAACTGATGAAGAGGGCGGAGAGGGTGCTGTGGAGCAAAGCGGCAGGGATCGCACCACCAGCCGGAGACGCAAGGTCTGGCCCCCCTCCCACGTTGTCATCTCATCTGGGAGTGAGGAGTCTTGTGCCGCGTCCCAGGCCGCAGCTGCCGAGGGTATGTCCAAGAGGCAAAGGTCGGAGGTGGACTCCTCGGCAGCAGAAAGGGCAGCTGAGACCCCACAGGGTCCAACGGAGGAAGATGGCATGGAGTCATCCAGGTTGGTGGGGGGTTTGGTGGAGGAGGAGGCCGTGGAAGGGACACACACGGGGTCTGGAGGTGGGGATTCCACTGGTGCTAGTGGTGCAGTGTAGGGGCAGGGACAGGAGGCAGCACAGGCCGCCGCAGAGGTGCCTGTTTGTAATCCTGTCCCCGATCCTGTGACTGCATCTTTCTGCACCATCAATGATGCCTGCGTCCATACCCGTTTTCAGGGAGGGGATGAGCGCACAACAACTGGCCTTCCTCTCCCTGCGGATGTGGCAATCTGGGACCGGGTTGAGCCTGTCCTGGCTGGGATGGCGTTGCGTCAACGGGGCATGCGAGGTGACCTGCAGTGTTTTAGACACCGGATGCCGCGTTGACCTACTGGGACCGGTCACCAGGGCTGGATTCCTCCGTATGCTGGACCTTATTCCGACCCCCTCCTCACTTGAACCCCCTATGCGCCAGTCGTCCTCCATGCCATCTTCCCACCCTGTGGAGCTGCCTCTGACCTAGCGGCCAGGCTGGTGGAGGACACATCCCTGCCACAGTCGGGAGTCGGACGTCCAGCAGGGGTGGCCACCACGACAACTGCACCCCAGCCGGAGGAGGACGTGCAGGCAGCAGGAGCCAGGGCACAGGCACAGCAGCAGCAGCAGCAACAAGGTGGGAGCGATGGTGGCTCGGGGCCATCAACATCGGAGGGGCAGGTATTGGCCAGAGGGCAGGAGGACCCAGGATTGAAAGTGTCTTCCGTGTGGCAGCGGTTGGGCCAGGCCATAGGTGCGGAGCGGCGTCAGGCGGAAGAGGCACGGCTCACAATGGTCAGGGCGGAGAACTCCATGCGGAGGGCACTGAGGCGGGCCGAGTGCCTCGAGGCTATTCGCAGGGAGTTGGAGTCCAACATGGCATCGTCCCTGAGAACCCTCGGGGCCATGGAAGAGGACTGCCTCCAGGACATTGAGCAGGAGTTCGATGATGCCCTGGCCCGGGACATCGGAAAGTGAGCTGTCGGACTAGCCCGCCGCCATTGTAAATAGTTTTTAGTGTTAGGTTTCATTTTCGTTTGCTTTATTTTGGGGTGATTGGACTATGCCCCACACTTTTGTATATAGTTATTTCTTAGGTAGTTTCTTTGATAGGTTTCAGTTCTTTTGTTGGGCTCATGGACCCTTTGAAAATTACTTGTACATAGTTGGAGATTTGATTTATGTTTACATTTTCTTTGGATTTCACCATGGAGCAATGGAATTTGATGTTTACGTTTCCTTTGGATTTGTTTTGGTGGACAGAGAGTTTGGACTATTTTTCTTTAAGATTTCTTTGGATTGGATCTACATTTCCTTTTTCATATTTTTGGACATGCATTTCATTTCATGTTTGTATTATTTTTTTGACTTTCATTTCATTACATTGATTTTGTTCATAATACATTTTGATATTTTAATTCCATGTGTGGGATTCGCTCCTTGGGTTCATGGATGTCAATATGTGGGTTTACACGATCTATGGCAAACAGTGTGTGTGTGTGACAGACATGTGTTGATGTACATGGTTGACTTTTGATTTGTGTTCCGACATAGGCATGTCGGTGTGGGGTGGATTGGTGAAATCATTGCATGTCAAGACTGGGGTGGTGTGCTGTGGTATTTTGGTGCACATGAGGCCCATGATTGTGCAGCTTCCTATCGTGTTGCAGGGGGACATGAGTCGGGGCCTGACCCTCATGCTGGGTGGATGGGGGTGCTGGGGGACACGAGTCGGGCCTGCTGGCAGGTGCCCCTCACTGCTGGGTGGATGGGGGTGCTGGGGGACATGAGTCGGGGCCTGCTGGCAGGTGCCCCTCACTGGTGGGTGGTTGGGGGTTCTGGGGGACATGAGTCAGTGCTCATTTCGCCAGGGTGGATGGGCTGCCTGTGGGGCATGGCCAGGGGTGCAGTGTGTACCCCTGTGTTGGGGTGTGCCTGCAGGCCCTGCGGGGGGAGAGGGCACATCTGGGAGGATACACACTGCCACACCCATAATACACGTACTACCCGCTCACAAAAGGCCAATCGCGTGTAAAACATCCTGCGCACCCCTGAAATACATGTACCCCGCTCGCACAGGCCCAATCCCGTGTGAAACTTCCAGCTCACCCCCGAAATACACATACCCCGCTCGCACAGGGCCAATCGCATGTGAAACTTCCCGCGCACCCCCGAAATACACGTACCCCGCTTGCACAGGGCCAGTCGCGTGTGTAACTTCCCGCGCACCCCAGAAATACACGTTCCCCGCTCGCACAAGGCCAATCGCGTGTTAAACTTCCCGCGCAGTGGGGTACGTGTATTCGGAGGGGTGCGCAGGGAGTTTTACAGACGTTTTCGTGGTTGGGGGCCTGTATGCTGGTCCACTGGCCTGTGCGCCATGTACGGGATTTGTGCGCTGTTCATGGCGCACGGGGAGGGATTGGGGGCATAACTGGCGCTGCTGCAGGGTCGCTGCGCTACTCTGCGCCACGGCTGGTTATGGATGTTGAAATCCATGAATATGCTGTGTGCTGAAATGGATTTGGCGCACGCGGCTGGTGCAGACTGCCACAGACTGCCGCGTGCGCCACTTGTGCGCTGAATTCTATGAATTACACCCTAAATTTCTTACGTTGGAATGATGTACTGATATTCTTTTGATATCATGGAAGGTACTTTTGCAAATAGGCCCAGTAATGCAGGCTAATGAATGTCCTTTTAGTCCTGTGTCTTTCCGCACTGGACAAAAATCCATATTTTGCAGCACTTTCATTTTACTTTTGTCTTTACCTTTTACATATTGATTGAGGAACTGACGTAAAGATTTGACAGTTTTGTTTGGAATGGCACATATTGATGTGCACGTCTACTTGTTTACTGGATGGTGTGGTTCTGCTGAATCGAGAGGTAATTCTGAGTTTTCAGGAGACAGTTTTGTAAGCAGTGTTTCTTGTTCCATGATGGTAGTATTGCTTTTCTCATACCCTCGTCACTGCTATGGATGGCAATTGTGTTTGTTTGATTTTGTTTGTATGCTTCTTCATTAAAATATGACTCTGTGGTTGTTGAGTGACTCCATTCACCACCACAAACATGCAAGAAATGATTTTTGTTCACATTCCGTTTATTGCTGAGTTTCTTTTGTAGTTTGGTACTTAGTTTTGTTAGTGCTTTCATCCTATTTAACACTAATATGAACAACCTCCTTTTGAGAAGGATTGCACTGTCCACGAGAGCTTGTAGAATTAACTTTCTACGGTAGGTTTTAAGGGGTGAGGATGATTTTGGTCCTCTTTTTAATAGATTCTGGAGGACTCTGTGACAAAACATTTTTGCTAAAATACTTTTTTTACTATGGGTTCTTCTTACACTATCAGGATGATTAGGAACATTGTTAGCTGTACTGGCAGCCGTTTTTTTATACAACATTTCTGTGTTTTGTGACACTTTTTGATGGAGGAGGTACAGTTTCGGTAGTTGAGACTTCCTTTATTTTGTTACCCAACTACATTGGCTGGTTTTTACCAAGATTCTCTACAAACTCTACAACAGGTGGATGCTTACATTGGGCATCTTTATTTTTATTTACTCTAATTCATGCGTTCCTTTCTACGGAGTTGCTTTTTGGTAGGCATTCTTTGGTGTTTGTTGAGAAAAAAAATATACTTTGGTCTGTTGTCCAATGTATGTGTGCAGTGTGCATGTGTGCATAAGTCTGATGGGGAAGCTCTTTGTCATGGTGTGTCAACGTGCAGTGAACTCTAGCAATTATTTGGTAAGACTACTTTACTGTTTGTATACTACTACAATGTGCTTCAGATGAGAGTACAAAGTGGCGAGAACCATTATTAATAGCCGAAATGCCAAAAACTTGCTACAGCAACTTCTTTTCACAATCTAACCTTCTAAGGATTACGTATGTTATTTGAGTACCAAACACACAGGGATTTGTCAGCCATTCTGCCTGTTATTCTTTGTTCAATAAATGAATATTTGTAGGTAGAATGGTTTACAAATCAATGCTTGCTTTGATGCCCAAAAGAAACAAATAACCCACGCAGCCTCTTTGAGGAGTAGTTACAATATAAAGGTTGTACTGTACTTACTTTTTTCTGCAAGATGACCAGGTTTCTTCGGATATGTCGTCTGCAGTGTAGATGCTGTTGATTCTCAAGAGAGTAGTCTTCACTGCGAATTAGAAAAACAAAATCAATTACTTTGTGTGTTTGCAGCAGTGATGATACTGCAGACATTATTTGTGCTCTTTCGGCAGAGCATTCAACTGTCATATTTCAACCCAGTGCACGTGTACATTTCACTTCACTCTGTACAGTCTTCGCATAGTACTTGCAATATGGTATTTGAAAGTCCTTCAAAATAATTAAAACTTTTAAGGGTATGGAAATGCCTTGTTGTTTACAAAGTGTACTATGCGTAGGAGAGAGCTTTGTAAGCGATAGGGCATAGTACTAGATGGGGAAACATGTTCTACTTGTAAATGAAAAGCACAATGTCGAAAAATCGGGAGACCCTCAGAAGGAAATGTCACCACCACAATCAGGAGTGCTAACTATTCTCATACGATCACATTGCAAGTAGCTTTACTGTAGGCCGTACAGAGTACACACCTCTGACATTTTTGCATAAAAAATTGAGTTCTGCCCTAAATAGGCATGCTTTCAACGTATGTACAGCTTATGCAGAAGACAGTAAGCAGTCGTGCGATTTGTGAATGACAAATCGGAAATCTTGCACTATAAAGGGGGAGCGTTGTTAAGTATTCCCTATGGACATTTAGTGGCAATATTTTGTCTAAATTAAATCATAACGCTTCCACATGTTCTCTGATTAAAATATACATACCTGTACTCCATACTCATGCATGTGGACATGCATGGAGCTGTACGTAGAAATTCGCAATCCTTGCACAGTAGCTTGTGAAGTAGGTGCTTTGCAATGGTATGTGACTTCCATTCACAATTATGGACAATAATTTTGAAGTGCACAATGTTGATGACAGAGTTAAAATTAGCGATGTTCTATGTGATTGGTGGATGATTGTGCGACCACTTAGTTGTGTCCAATGAGAGACTCGCTTTCGTACCGCTGTAGAAAGGGTGGAAGGACTGGGTAAGAGTTACGTGCCGCACTTAGGCAACGCTTGTCCGCTGGTAGGGCATGTCACATACGGGTTTCTATAGCAAATCCTGCATGGAAAGGTCGACTGTAGGCATCAGCCAATCAGATGTTCATACTACTGGTTTGTGTCGAAAGACGGTGCGCACACTGAAGATGGCAGAGGTGTAGAGGGTCAGTGAGACGGACAGTTAGGAACAGGCGCGATGTTCACTATACTTACTTTTGTACTGCGCATGTGCATGCATGCTATGTTCACTGTACGTACATTTCCAGTGTCCTTAGGACAACTCCATTTTGTTTGCCTACGAACTTGCCGGCCACGTGCCTGTTCTACGGACGGCACCATTTTGGCTGCGCCCGATACGGACCGCTATGCTGTCCTTCACACACTCCCATTTTGCTCATTTACACGCATTCCAGACATCTGGTGTGTTCTACGAACATGTATCATCTCGTTTCCAAGCGCTACGGCGAAGTACTATATCCTTTGGACACCCCTTTATCTTTATGTACGCACAATTTCAACAGATGGTGCAGTCACACATCACATCCGTCTTACTTCACATTAGTAAGGGTAGGTGTACTGCCTTTACAGCGCCCACATTCCATTCCTTGCGGATAGGTCGAACAGGCGCGCTGTTCGCGAACATTTTACGTCTTTTTAAAAAAAATGTCTACACACAAACTCTTTCTCTACAACTACTGTACAAAAACATTTAAAACACACACACACACACACATCATTCTAAAGAAATAGCGGGGGAAGCAGATACTGAAACAAATATGGGGGAATTAGGATTCAACACGGGCTGGTTATGAGGAGAAGATTTGTGAGGGGAAGAAGGGATGGATATTTCGTCAAAACGTTTATTTTCCTGTTCAAGGTTTGGGGATGGTTCACTAGGGAATGGAGAAGCAGGGCAGGTGCAGGTGGGGCAATGATAACGAACTTTTCCTCTCACGCAGTCCTCCACAAACTCATGTAAACCTTTAAAATTCACGTTCAATATGTCCATTTTCTGCTCTATCCTTTTTATCCTATATTCTTCTGTCTCATTTGTTGCACTTTCTTCTTTTCTTTCCTGGTCTGTTAAAAAAAAAACATAAGTTGAATGCCTCTAAAATACTGGTCACTATTTTGCATTTGCAGAGCAATGTGTACCATTATTGTCGCTGTCTTCAGCCATTTCCCCATGCGGGAAATACTCCTCCAGCCACTCCAAAGTACTAGCCATTTCTGAGTCAAAACAACAGAAAGAAATTATTATTTCTGCACCACATACCAAAGAAAAACCTCACCCATATAAAAAAATGACCTGCACTCACTCTTTTGCTGTAATGTCCCTTCGTCCTACTGCGTCCGTCCACTGTCGTTCCTGGCTGCCGAGTTTCTGTGAAGTGAATACGCTGGAGGCATCCTTTTTTTTTATGGTACCATCCACTTCATTCTACATGGTTATTAAATGTGTTGTTTTCTTTTCACAGCTTCAGGTTTCCATATTTACTTATTACTACTTATAATATCTTTATGTTCTTCTTCTACTTTGCACACTTTTTGCATAAGACAATAGTACATTTTCAGCTACCCCCCGCCTCTTTGGGTAATGTTGATCCTGTCCAACCCCGTCCGCAAACAGCCGCTCAGTCCGTCCCTTTCCAATATCAATAGGGAAGGGGTTCTGTGTGTTCTATGTTAAATGTACGTCAAGTACGTACATTATACTATATATCTCTCAAAATCACATGATTGCAGTCTATATTCTGCTCAACAACTTCATTGCCACAATTTCATGCTTAAGTTCCACCTTCCAAAAACCTATACAATTACCTACAAAAAAAACTTTGTTAAGGGGGCGTTATGGTTCAGTTGCCCTCCCAAAAACCAGTGAAATTCACTACAAAAAAAACTTTGTTGAAGGGACGTTATGGTTAAGTTGCCCTAACAAAACCCTGTACACTTCACTAAACAAAAACTTTCCTCTTCCCCTTTATGCTTCAAATTAAAACCGAAAACCCACTGAAATTTGACAGTTATGGTAAACTAAGCCCCCAACCCTGCCACCACCCCTGTGCACTGCTAACACTAACACCCAGACCATGAAAGATGTCATCTCAAATGTCAATGATGACATCACTTGTTTAGCCAATTTCTTTTCCTTCCTTGCCATACATATTTATGTACATTCAGTAAAAGCAAATTCACTAAAGGAATGTTATACTTCACAGTGCAACCAAACACCACTGCACATTCCCCCATTATAGTAAGCTAAGCAACCATAACTCGCACCATCTACGTGCATTGCTAAGACTTAACAATTAGGACATCAAAGATGACATCCCAAATATCATTGATGACCTCACTGATGACATCAGATGTGTGCCCCACTTATTTTGTTGCATTGAAAAATGTAGGCTAGGTGGTTTTATTCACTGACCAGCACAATATGAAAATTGAAAAGGTGCAGTGTCCATTGCGCGGAGTGTTGACTACTGTACTGCACTATGAGCTATTGCTTTTGTGTACTGAATAGAGTGCTGGGAGCAGGGGCAGTGCTGCAAACATGTTTTTGATTTAGTTGGCTGTAACACCATACTATGTGAATGAAAGTGGGTATGGGTACTGGAGGATGTGGTATGTTTGTAGATTGTGCTAACTGTTGCATGTTTCCATGCATAGCTGTACTATGGTGCAGAGGTTGGGTAGCAGTGGCGGTGGCTGTGGTATGTGTGTGGACTGTGGTGCTTGGGCACATGTTGACATGTATGGCTGCACTACGTTGCGTTGGGTGTGGGCAAGGCCTAGACTATTGGGTGCATAGCCGAAGGCCATAGGCCATGCACCCAATAGTCTAGGCCTTGCCCACACCCACCGCAACAATGCTGTTTAGAATGCATCTGTCAGAGGGTGCTCACCTTTACAGAATGGTTGTGGAGCACATTTTAGACTTGCTACAGCACCAGAACTCAGCTGACATGCATATATTGTTGGTTGTTTCGGTTGGCAGTAACACCATTGTATGTGAATGAAAGTGGGAAGGGGTGCCAGAGGCTGTGTTAAGTTTGTAGAAACTGTGATATGGTGCATCTTTCTATGCAAAGCTGTATAACAGTGTGGAGTTTGGGTGGCTGTGTTACGTATGTGGATTGTGGTAGTTGGGGTCATATTGCCATGCTTGGCTGGATTATGTTGCAGTGGGTGTGGCCAAGGCCTACACTAGTGGGTACATGGCCAAAGGCTGTAGGCCGTAAGGCATGCACCCAAAAGCCCAGGCCTTCACCACACCCACAGCAGCAATGCAGTTTTGACTGCATCTCTCAGAGGGTGACCTTTACAGAATGGTTGAGGGGCACATTTTACTATTCATAGAGCACCAGAAGTGCGCTGACATGCACATATTGTTGGTTTCATGGGTGTGGTCATTAGGGAACATCCTACGGTATTTCGTTCATGGCTGGAGATTGTGCAATGAAACATCTTGCAGTGTGCCCACTGCGTGCAGGGTTGGAACACTATCAGTATAGAAGAGGGTAGGGTTGAAGTGAATCTTATATGTGCTCGGATATTGTGGTTTGTGTACCTTCCTGGGATTAGGCCCAATGTTGTGAAGATTGTGTGGTTTGATTGCCAGTGACATAATACTTTGTGAATGGAAGTGGTTAGGGGTGGTGGAGGCAGTGGTATGTTTGTCGAATGTGCTAACTGTTACATGTTTACATGTATTGTTGTGTGATGGTGCTGGGGTTGGGTAGAAATGCTGCTGTCTAACTTATGTTTGTGGATTGTGGTTTCTGGCCACATGTTCACATGCATGGCTACATTATGTTGTGCTGGGTGTGGGCAAGCAGTAGACATTTGTGTGCATGGTCAAAGCTGTGATGGGTGCCGCTCTGGATGATTTTGATGCTGAAATCGTGGATTATTTAGCAGACCTTTGTACGAAAGGTGTTTTGGGAGCACACGCGACGTGTACGTGGACTGTTGAACAGTAAATATGCAGAGCTGTACAGAAATGATAGTGTTGGATGAAGATGTTCTTGCCTGTGATTGCTGCATGCATGCATATTTGATGGCACTCAATGAGGGACTGCTGGAAGAATAACAGTGCAGAGGGGAGAAGGACTTTGTGTGCTTTACTAGGCTATAGCCCTCACTTTAGCTGGGAATGCGCATGCACCACATCCTGCCATTTTACCATGGTGGGCATGCGAATGGAACTGTGGGGATTATGGAATCACATGTGAAGGGTGTGGTTCACAGAAAGGGGGTGGTACTACTTTTTCCATATACTCTCTGTGTAATGAGGTTGGTAGAGATGGACAGACGCACAGTGCTGATAGCGGGTGATACATTTGAGCATGATCTGCACAGGTATGCGGTGCAAAGAGGTGTTGATGCTAATTTTGGGTTGGAAGGAGTGGACGCCTTGTGTGCCAGTCCCTATGCATGAAGTTTCGGCAGGATGGTTCGCCGTTGCAGATATGTGGCCTTCATTATTATGGTTGAAGTTGTGGTGGTCCATTATGGAGGTGTACATTTGGGTTACATGTCGTGTGTCTCCGTCACCTGAAGAAGCTGATGAATGCAGTGAGGACCATGCCGGTGTAATTTGTCCCCAGCCAGAGCTCGTAAGGTGTCTTATAAACAGAAGCATGTCTGCATTTATGTGCACTGATGGGATGTTCTCCGCACACTATGAGAGCATGAAGTTGCAAAATATACAGCGCTTCAAGGCAAATGGCATTTCTTTGAATGCCATTGGCAATACGATTTTCTTTTACACTGTGCAAGAAGCGTTGACTGCAATTCGGTAAAGATTGAAGGGGGAAAAGCAAACAAAGTCATACAAAGAGAAAAAACAAAAAAGGTTGTTGGCAAGCACATAAAAAAACATGTTAAAAAAAAGAAACCTTTTCAGACCACTAAAGACCTATTCCCCTACCCTGCTTCACACCCCCCCCCCCCTCCCTTCCTAGTGCGAAACCTCTGCTGGTTCCATGGTAGTTTCAGGATTATATGTGCCACATCTGGACATTTTCAGGATGGGAGCTATGGAAATGGGACAGTGGAGCGAAAGACATTGCTCAATAAGGTTTTTAGTTGTGGTGTGTATGCAAATACTGTGGCAGAAGGTCTTTTTCTGCAAAGAAGTGCAGATGGCTATGGTGGAAGTGTGCAAGGTAAGGGGCAGGCATCCTGTTTGTATGCATGAACTGTATGCATTTGTTTGAAGTTGGTAGCATGCATTCAGTGTTGCTTTTCTGCGATAATGTTTGAAAAACTTATAGTAAGTGGACTACGGGGAATAAAGAAAACATGTGAAGCATACAAGGTAAGTGGCAGGCATCCTGTTGTCATGAATGCAATGTGTGTATGATATCATACGATATGGCATGCATAATGCGCCTACACACAAGTTTTGCAAGGTGCAACGAGGCAAGGGAGGGGGATCAGAGGGGAGACAGAGATAAGGAACCTGCTAGGTCAGGTGTCACCTGGAGCGCCCAAATGCATGGGTAGGGGGAGGGGAAAGTGTAGTACATGGGAAGAATAAGTAAAGATACGGCCCGATTGTGCCAAGTGTAAGGGTAAGTGCAGGCATCAGGTGGTGGTGGAACTGGTAGGGATAGAGAACTCTTGCAGAAGAGTTTAGAGAATGCGGAGAGTAGAAGCTGGCACTTCAAAAAGAGCCTGTTGCTATAGAGCAGCCTACAGAGAAGCACAGCTGTGCACACAGTGACCTTTTAGAAAATTGCTTTAAGTTGGTAAGAGACATTCACTGCTGCTTTTGGTGGCATATGTTTACGATGTATGTAGGGAATGGGTTAGTGGGGAAAACAAATCGTAGCATTGTCGGAAGGAAAGCAAAGATTTCCTGTTTTCATATTGCAATGTATGATATGGGTAAATAGAAACGTTCCAAGCACTAAACCATTGAAATGCCACTTGATGGTAGGGGATGGGAAAGAAACAGTATGCTTTTTAAGAACATAACGGACGCTCAGTGCCACATACCGTGCGCAGAGGCACTTATAACAGAGTTGTAATCATACTGCGGGAAAAGTTTGCAGACCTCCATGTTGTGGTGATGGGTGTTCATGTGGATGCAAAAATCTTGCAATCTTTTACTGAACTTTCTACTGGACGTGCTTTCGAATGACAGGACACTTGCAAGCTCATTTTGTAACGGTACATATGAAGTGTTGTGCAGAACTGACAGTGTTAGATGCTAATGTCTAGGATGGCATTGGTGGATGCCTTTGTGACTGTTTACCCGTCCCCAATGAGGTAGTGGTGGACAAAAAATTGTGGAAAGGGAATGAGGACTGCTCCTGCTTTACTGGGGCGCGGCCCTAGCAGTACTTTGGGAAGCGCACGTGCCACATTGTGCTCTTCTTCCCATGCGGCCCAATGGAAATGGGACTGTGGGGATTATCCAATCAGGTACTTAGGGTATGGTTCACTGAAAGGGGTGGTCATACAGTGTTACATAACTGTGCGTATTGAGGGTGGCTGACATGGTGAAACGCATGGTGTTGATTTTGGGTGATGTCTTTGTGATCTATCTACACAAGTATGCCTTGGAAAGAGTTAGTGCCAATTTCGGTTTGGAAGGAGTGGACGCATTGTGGGACGCATTGTGGAACGCTGTGTATGAGCGCAGTTTCGCTGATATACATGCACTTTGCAGAGAGCTGGCCAATTGTGCGACTGTCGTTGTTGTTGTTGTACACTAAGACGTTATGCATATGGGTTACATGGCTTGTTTAGGTTTGTTTCGGAGACTCAGGAAGTTGCTGAATGCAGTGCAGCGCCTTTTTCCCACTGCCCAGGTGCTTTTCTCATCCATAACACCAACAAGATTGTGGAACACAGATAATGTATATTGTTCCCAGCCAGATGCTGGGATGTGTCTCATCAACAGAAGCCTGTCTGATTGTTTGTCCGCTCGTGGGATGTTCTTCTGCAACACAACCACATTAGTTCTGGAAATGCAGAGTTTTTCATGCAAATGGCATTTTGTTGTTGCCCGTTGGCAATGCTGATTTGTTTGCCAATCTACAGTATTCATTGCAGAGTTTATTGTAGCAAGTGACCACGAGAACACACAAAATCAAATAAAAACCGAAAAAAGGTGTTTCACTAGATGCACCTAACACAAAAAATAATTTAAAAAAGGCTATTTTTCAGAGCCGCCCTTAAAAACAAACTCCGCAAATGGACCCCGCCTGCTGGAGAGGCTGCAGTCAACCAGGCTCTTACTTCCACATGTGGTGGACATGCCCCAAGATCCAGCAATTCTGGACCAGGTGTCTCTCAGTCATCGAACAAGTCACCGGCTCCGCCCTCCCACTGGACCCTGAGACAGTCCTACTGGGGATCCCGGTCCCCGGAATCAACCCCTGCTCCGGCAACAGGGCTAAGCTCCTCACACAATGCCTCTTGGCGGGCAAGACAGTTCTGGCCCGTTTCTGGAAGTCGCAAGACGGCCCTTGCCTGGCCCACTGGTGGGGAAAATTGTGGGACATTTTAATAGCGGAAAAGGTCACCGCTGCGAGAGCGGGGACTCTGCACCGCTTCCAGAATGTATGGGCTCCAGTGCTGGACTATGATCAGCAATTTCCTGCAATGACGTTCAAGCCAATCAACGCCCGTTGGGCCCTGGGGGACCTGGAGAGTACACACCAGGCGGGGGTGATAGACTGAATCTCTGGCCCGGGAAAACCGGAATGATGGGGGAAAGGGACACAAAGCCAGAATCTTTTCTTTGCAATGTTATACTGCCACCCGATACTGTTTGTAACCTATACTGCCTTGCTATAAATAAACACATTTAAAAAAAAAAAAAACAAACTCCCCTATCCTGGTTGCAATTTATTCCCCCACGCCTGCACGCAGCACGAAATCCACATCCAGGGATTTTGAGGATGGCCATGGAGATGGGACTGTGCAGGCTGAGGTATTGCGCAATACCGTTTCTGGGTGTGGTATGTACGCAGAGGACTGGTGTAGAGCACTGATACTGTTACATGGAGAGCTCTTCAGTGTAATTGGTGGATGCGTGTGGAACATTCTAACAGTACATGATGACGGCGTGCTGGAAAGAAGGAAGTGGAAAGGGAAGAATAATTGCTTCTGCTTTAGTGGGGAGCGGCCCTCACAGTACTTTGGGAAGCGCACGTGCCACATTCTGCGCTTCTCACCATGCTGGCCAATGGAAATGGGACTGTGGGGATAACCCAATCAGGTACTGTGGGTATGGTTCACAGAAAGGGGTGGTGATACTGTTGTATAGTACTCTGCGTAGTGAGGCTGGCTGACATGGCAAAATGCATTGAATTGACTTTGGGTGATGCCTTTGAGATAGTTCTGCACAAGTCTGCCCTGGAAAGACACCTTGATGGCAATTTCCGTTGGGAAGGAGTGGACACATTGTGGTGTGCTGTGTATGACTGCAGTTTTGCCTACATGCTTGCATATTGCAGAGACCTGGCCACTTTTATAGTGTCAATGTTATAGTCATGCACTATGGTGGTATGCATATGGGTTACCTGGCATGTTTAGGTTGAAGAGACTTTTTCGAACTGCCAAGGTTCTTTTCTCGTCCATAACACTAAGAAGAGTATGGGACAATGGTCATGGAAGTTGTTCTGAGCCAGAGGTTGGAAGGTGTCTCTTCAACAGAAGCATGTATACTTGTGTGTCCACTTTTGGGATGTTTTTCTGCAACAATGAACTCATTAGTTGTGGAAATGCAGAGTTCTTCTAAGCAAACAGCATTTCGTTGTCGCCCATTGGTAATGCTGTGTTGTTTGCCCGTTTACAGGATGCGTTGAAGACTTCACTGTAACAATGTGAGCACAAGAAAACACAAAAGCAAATACAAACCGAAAAAAGGTGTTTCATTAGATGCACCTACAATACAAAATAAAAATAAAAGGCTCTTTTCAGAACCGCCCTTACAAACAAACTCCCCTACCCTGGTTGCAATTTATTCCCCCTGCCCGCACGCAGCACGAAATCCACATCCGGGGATTTGGAGGATGGCCATGGAAACGGACTGTGCAGGCTGAGGAATTGTACAGTACCATTTCTGGGTGTGGTGTGTACACAGAGGACTGGTGTAAAGAACTGATACTGTTACGTGGAGAGCTATTCAATGTGATTGGTGGATGTGTGTGGAACATTCTAACAGTAACCAATGAGAGCATGCTGGTAAGAAGGAAGCAGAAAGGGAAGAAGGAATGTTGCTGCTTTATTGGGGTATGACCCTCGCCGTACTTGGGGAAACGCGCGTGCCACATAGTAGTAGGGTTTTCAGTATGCTACCCATGGGACTGGAACAATGGAGACTATCAGAAATGAGGCTGTGGTTCACCGGAAGGGCCGTTAATACTTTTCTCAATTACTGTGCATAGTGAGCCGGGCTGACATGGTTGCCATTGCGTGCAAAGGTAGTGTAGCACAGCACATTTGGACCGACATGAATTACAGGGCAAACCTATGTGGCCTGCTACTGTGCTCTGAAAAGTTACAAACACATTGTGGAGCAGCTCCGGGGTGCAGCCTTTTGTAGCGCTGCTGTGGCGAACTTGCAACCAGAAACCAGGTCTACATTGTTGAAAAACATACATAAATGTGCAACGGCACATTTTGGTGTGTTTGCAAAGGTGTACTTTCCGGAAAACACTCCGTACATTGCACAACACTGTACTTTTCCGTTGTCCGAGGGTCCGGATATAAGAGCCCGTGCGCAGCATGGGTGCGGTCGCCTGGTGACGTTGGCACTGTCCTCCCTTGGGACAGCTGTCCGTAGGACGCGTTTTGGGCAGAAAACATTGTGCGCATGAGCATAAGTGTCCGATGCACACCGTTGCCACTTGTCTACTGAATAATAGTGCGACACACGTGCGCCGACCATTTCGGAAGACGCTGGTTGTTTGACGTGTACAGCAGGTGTGATGTTTATCTGTATAGCTAACTGTAGGACGTGGATGGGTGCCTCGAGTTAAATAAAGTTAGTTTGTATATGCTGCACAGTGGCAATGGTACCAGGACACACAGGAACACATACACATGCGTCTATTTGCACAATGAACAAACGTCCTCTCCCACATGTACTTATAGTTTGTGCACAACATGGGGACATGCGGATAGTGCTGGCGTGGTACGGATGCATCGATTGTCATTGCGGATAGGCCGGGCAGGTGCGGTGTCTGTAGGACACCCACCTTTTCATTAATTGCAGTCATTCCTATGAGGACTGTGTGCCGCACAGTCATAACGGCATTTCAAAACACAAACAATACCACATTTACACACAGCAACTATTTCAATATCAACGTTTACTTCCACACATTCATACACACCATTATGAAAGGGAAGGGTGTCAGAAGTGGATACTTATTGTGGGAATTTGGGGATTTCCACAAGTTGGTTGTGAGGGGAGCAAGATATTGAGGTATCACCGTACCGTCTCCCATCACACAGATTTTGAAGGGATGGCGGGCTGTCACATGGGGAAGGGGTACACGTGCAGGTCTGGCAGTGCTGTTTCATTCAATCCATAATATACTCTTGTATGCAATCTTTTAAGGCGGCACAATTGTTCACCAATTCCATTTTGGCTTCCAGGCTGTCCAATTTGCTATTTACAGAGTTTTTTTCCTTTCCTATGCCCGTATGCTGTTGTGGAAGGGGTGCTGCGTGTGCTGCCTTGCTTTCCTTTCCAATATGTTGTCTCATGGAAAAGAAAATGTGTTCAGTGTACATGAAACAATATATATTACATAATTTACGTTTCACACGACTGAGTGTACCAATGGGGCTAGAATTGTAAGTCATTGCGGCATGAGGGAAATTTTCTTCCAGACACTGTAAGGTGTTTCCAATTGGTACGTACCAAAACAAAAATGTTATGCTTCTGTACTATTGTATTCTGCACCACCTGCGCAATTATCAGCCTAAAATGTAGTGTGCTTGCTACGTTGCAGTGATGTTCTGGTCTTAGTACTTTCCCGTCTTTACTCTGCACGTTCGTTCTCTGTTCCCATGCACAGTAGCAGTGAGGTAAGATTGTTGAAGGTGGACGTCCTTTTTGTAGTTGGTGCATTCCATTATGGTGTAGTCGCTATGCCTTTGTGCTGTTTGCTTCATAAGTACACAGTTTGTAGGCCTACCCTATCTTACCTTGCAATTCATGTACATGCTGCTGCTTGCATATGTTCCGTGTGTTTGCTGAATGGTACCACTATGCAAGACACCCCCTGCCTTTCTGAGGAGGTTGGATGCCATCCGTTGTCGCGACCAGGCGCATGCTCCGAGACTGCTGTGCGCATTAACATGGTGCCCACAGGTTCAGTATGTTGCACAGTACATCTTGGAAAAGTAAGGGTATCTTGCTAGAAAACTATGCAATTCACTAAAAAAACGTTGCTGAAGGAAGATTATGCTAAAGTTGCACTTGTAAAAACCTATGAAATTCACTGACAAAAAACATTGTTAAAGGGATTTTATGGTTAAGTTGCCATAAGAAAAACCTACGAAAGTCAGTACAACAACTATTTGAAAGGGGCATTATAGTTACTTTGCACTAATAACAACCTATCCACATTATGGTTACAAGTACAACCGAAAACCCCCAGAAATTCACCAGTTATGGTAAGCTAGGCAGCCATAACTTGCGCCACCACTGTGCACTGCTCAGCACTAACACCCATTCCATCAAAAATGACAACACATGCCTGGCTCCCTCTTTTTTTGTTCACTGACATAAGTAGGCCAGGTGATTTTCTTTCTATGCCTTAAGAAAGACTGTAGAGAGTCGAATTATGTGTTGGCTGAGTTCTATCAACAAATATTGCATCAAGATTAATTTTGGAGACTGCTTCATTATGACAACAGTCACTTATTGAATATACCCTGTTAGCCGGATAGCCTCTGTGCTATATATGTAACCTAATGTGCCCGCAACTACCGGATTTGACTCTTAGCCTCTGTGGTTTATTTGTAACCTAATGTGCCCCCAACTACCAGATTTGAATAATAGCCTTTGTGGTATATTTGTAGCCTAATGTGCCCGCAACCACCGGATTTTACTCATAGCCTCTGTGCTATATATGTAACCTAATGTGCCTGCAACTACCGGATTTGACTCATAGCCCCTGTGCTATATATGTAACCTAATGTGCCAGAAATTACCAGATTTGACTCATAGCCCCTGTGCTATATATGTAACCTAACGTGCCCGCAACTACCGGATTTGACTCATAGCCCCTGTGCTATATATGTAACCTAATGTGCCAGAAATTACCAGATTTGACTCATAGCCCCTGTGCTATATATGTAACCTAATGTGCCTGCAACTACCGGATTTGACTCATAGCCCCTGTGCTATATCTGTAACCTAATGTGCCCGCAACTACCGGATTTGACTCATAGCCCCTGTGCTATATCTGTAACCTAATGTGCCCGCAACTACCGGATTTCACTCATAGCCCTTGTGCTATATATGTAACCTAATGTGCCTGCAACTACCGGATTTGACTCATAGCCTCTGTGCTATATATGTAACCTAATGTGCCCGCAACTACCGGATTTGAATCATAGCCTCTGTGCTATATATATAACCTAATGTGCCCGAGACTACCGGATTTGACTCTTAGCCTCTGTGCTATATATGTACCCTAATGTGCCCACAACTAACGGATTTGACTCATAGCCTCTGTGCCATATATGTAACCTAATGTGCCTGCAACTTACCGGATTTGACTGATAGCCTTGTGCTGATGATTTACCCAAATTGTCTGTAACCAACCAGTTTTGACTTGCACCAAATGTAAGTAGCGCCTAGATTCCTGAGGGCTTTGTGCACTGCTATAAATGTAAAAATAAAATAAATTAAATAAACCCAGTGCTGAGGCACTGCAAAGACTCTAAAACAATGCTAATCAGCAGTAAATTAGCAAGCATGCCGAACCAGGTGCCCACATGGTCACCAGGCCACCCCTTGAAATCATTACCCACCCTTATTTGTGACCATAGTTGGACAAGATATTGGGATTGGATGCTGAACTCATTTCAAGAACTTCGCAGCAATGACTGGCCCACAATCAATATGCCTTAAGAAAGACTCTAGAGAGTCGAAGTGCGTGTCGGCTGAGTTCTAACAATAAATATAGCATCGATAATGGTTTTGAAGACTGCTTGATTACGACAACAGTTACTTATTGAATATCCAAGTGCTGAGATGAACAGGTCTCACTCGCCTATTCGAAAGCTAACACTTGAAGGGCAGCTTCACAAAAGAACCCCTTCACCAGCAACAGGGTAATCAGCTTAACGTACTAAATGAAGTGCATTGATCTACTCATTCTACCGCCCTGCAATTACTTGATAATTGTGTATTCTGATTTGATTAATGGGGCATGCAGCATGGCCGAACTGTAGGTTTGAATGGGAAGAAATATTTTGCTTGCGGCTACAGCCTGAAGTGCTGTACTGAATGACAACAAACCTGCGTGAGGAGCATCTGCAAGGACCAGAAAGTATGGTTTTGCAAATCTGTTTTTGTATTTTATTTTTCCAAAGTTTCCAAATGTAAGCACAAAAAATAGTGATATAACTTTGGAGCATGGACAATGGCCCTGCCCCTTGGCAAGGACGAATGCCTACTCTGAGTTACTTATTGGGACATGCAGCATGGCTGAAGCTCTAGGTTGAAATGGGAAAAGAAATTCTGATTGTGGCTGCTGTCTAGAGTGCTAGATGGGATGGCAGCAAACTTGCGCAAGGAGCTTCAGCAAGGACCTAAAAGGATGCTTTTCAAATCTGTCCCATTTTGTATTTTTTGAAAATGTGGAAACACAAGTACGAAAAATAGTGATATAACTTTTCTGCCGTGAGCAGTGGCACAACAAATAGTGATAAACGTTTGGTGCATGGACAATGGGCCTGGCCCTCAGCAAAGACAAATGCCTACCTTGATTTACTTATTGGGGAATGTGGCATGGCCGAAGCTGTAGGTATAAATGGGGAAAAGAAATCTTCTTGTGGCTGCAGCCCGGAGTGCTGGACGGGATTGCAGCAAAGTTGCGGACATGCGGGATGGCCGAAGCTGTAGGTTTAAATGGGGTAAAAAAATCAAAGTTGCGCGAGGAGCATCAGGAAAGGATCCTTTTGTTAATCTGTCCTGTGTTTTAATTTTTTGAAATTGTCGAAATGTAAGTACAAAAAATAGTGATATACAAGGACAAGGACAAATGTCTACTCTGATTTGCCTATTGGGGTATGCTCTGCTGATCACGACTCACATAAGTATGCATTGCAAAAAATATATTTGTGAAAGGAGGTTTATAGTTCTTATATTGAAAAAGAAATTATTAAGAACTTGGATACAGTGATGTAACATTATGAAAAATGTTCATATATAAAAAACTATTCATTTGACAGAAAATACTCTGTTAAAGGTAGGGGTCAAGTCCTAACAAAAAAATGGGGGGCTCTTTAACATACGCAGTGAGGTGTGACATCACCAGAAATTAGCATATCAAGGTGACATATGCACATTTCATTTAACTGGCTTTCCATAAACATACAAATTTCACAGGATGAATGGCATTTGCCTTTCATGAAATCAACACCCACCAAAAACAGAGAGAGGATATTTTCTTCTAATAGTGTTTAAAAATGTTAAAAGGTGTGTATGTTTTTAAATCCAAGAATTAATACCAATGTTTGCCCTGGAACATGCAGTCGTGAAATATGTCATTTCAACTTTAGATGTACTGTGTTTGATATCAGGTTATATGGTGTAGTGGTGAAGTGCCTGGCTTGTGAGCCTGGTGACAGCAGTACGAATCCCCAGCTCAGCATACATTCAAAAAAGATAGTAAAATGTTCTCATTTTAAACAAGACTTCTAAAGTACCCAGGGGGGACTGAGTCCACCCTCTGAAAAAAGTGGGTGGACTCTGTCCACCCGCGTGTGCTCTCCACTTGAGCATCTGGTAAAAGGGACGCTATGGTTTAGGATGTGCCCCACCCTTGGGACTTCTCTGCCCAAGCAGTTAGCAAGTGGCCTCCCATCTTGGGATCCTTTGTCACTTCCCTACTGGGCTCCCATGAGCACTTGTCCATCCATACTGCCCCTTTTATGTATGCACTTCTGTCACTGCACAATGCATATGTGCAATTATAAGAGCACTATGTAACATTTTTTGGTATATGTATGGGAAATTTAACTGCAAACGATTTGTAGAACATTGTTAAGTGGTAATTGGTGGGTGGAAGTTTAATATGTTGATAGGCTATATGTAGAGTTTTTTAAAGTTATTGGTGGATATATGTGTGAATGGTTTAAAGCAGGTAATGAGGGAGTGTTACAAACATAACAGTAAAAAGAGTAGAAGGGCTGGTTTGTGTGATGGTGTGCATGTGCAATCCGGATTTTGTAATAAGGCACAGGCTAGACAGGGGAATGCGGAGACTGGATAGTTATAAACGGCAATGGATCATGGTGTTTATTGTATACTAGAGAGAATAATTTCAGACAGAAATGTGGTTCTGTGCTTTTTTCTTTTTCTCTAGTATGCAATTGTTCATTATTTCTATTAGCATAGTAGAAAATGCTAATGGGAATGTTATGATATGATATGACATGATATTTAATTTGTATCACGCTCGTACACAAGGTTTCAGAACGCAACAAGGCAAGGGAAGGGAACAGGGGAGAAACAACGATCTTACTAGGCCCAGTGACATTGAGAATGCGCAAGTGCATGGGAAAGGGGAAAAGTGCATGGAAAGGGCAGAGTGGAAAGTGTGGAGCAGAGGAGAACAGATAAATAATAATACATAAAAATAAATAGATAATAGAGGCAATAAACAGTGGTAGTGCAGCCAGCCCGTAGCAAGTGCTGTGTTTATGGCAGCAGACTGGGGGAGTCTGATAAGTGCAGAAAAAAAAGAAAATGGGGGTGGGGGACTGTACGGGTACAGATACAGTCCCCAGTGCAAGGGGTGGCCAGAAGGCTGTGCAGGAGGGTGGCAGGGTGAGCAGGTACCTGGGCCAGGGGAAAGGGGAAAGAGGGTGGCCCGGTGCACTGTGCCAAGAGAGAGAAGATCAGCAGGGGAGAGGAGAAGCGAAGGCAGAAGCAAAGATGAAGGTCTTGAGGTGCTTCCAGGAACCGTAGATGGTTCTTCTCAAGTTTTAGAGTGGCAGGAAGGCTGTTCCAGAGAGAGGCACCAGCCGAAGACAGAGATCTACCCCCAGCTTGTTTCTTTGAAAAACGACCGACCCGGAGGGAGTTAGAGGTAGAGGAGCAAAGAGCTCGAGAGGGGAGGTATTTGTGGAGGGATAGCTGAAGGAATTTTGGACCCAGGCCCGAGAAAGCCTTGTGGACAAATCAGAGGGTTTTGAATTTAATCCTTGCATCCACTGGGAGCCAATGGAGAGATTTCAGAGCTTTAGAGATACGATCCCAGGGCTTGAGGCCCAGGGCAAGTCTTGCAGTCCTATTCTGGATTAGTTGTAGAGGGCGGAGAGTAGAGGCAGGTAGATTTAGAAAGAGCTGTTACAATAGTCCAACCTAGAGAGAACCAGATCTTGGGAGACAGTGAGCTTCTGGGGGAAGGAGAGGAAAGGCAGAGTACCTCTGAGGAGGTGCAGTAGGAAGTTTGACTTTTTAGAGACCTCAGAGATATGGGTGGAGAAGGAAAGTGTGGAGTCAAAGATGACCCTGAGGTTCTTAGCCTCGCATGTGGGGGTAGAAGGAGGGCCAAGGGAGGCCGGCCAGAGTGTGAAGGGGGAAGGATGGTGAAGGTGTGCCAATGAGGAGGATCTCAATCTTGCTGGCATTCAGACAAAGATCATTGGCTGTCAAATACACACAATAATGGAGGAGAGAAATCGACACTCTCCTCCGAACAACAGAAGCCGAATTAATTCGACCCTCCCACCGTGGTTGGCACAGGCGCCTGAATTTAGTACACAGGACACCACATGGCAGCCAATGGCGGGAAGAGGAGTTAGGGAGGGGTTGTGGATGAAGTAGGGGAGTTAGGAACACCGGAAAAAGGGTTAGGGAACTCCTAAATTGGATAGGAAGGGGGAAGCACCAGGAAAATACCCTCCCTATCTGATACCTGCCTATTGACACTTGAATAACCTGCTGAACAGAAGTACATCCAGACAGTACATAAACACACCTTAATACGCGTGAACATGGAGCATAAACAAACACAGTGTATCATAACAAACACATGTCATAGCAAGCAGAATGAACACCGGACAGTGGGGGTATCTCCCATATATCAGGCACAAAACACATGGCCCGTTGGGCAAGCTTCAAGCAAAACATAAATACATAAACTTCTCTTCCCTGCAATCACGCTCCTGGAAAGGGAACATAAGCTGCTTCACATGAAGGCTATACCATATATCCTTATAACAATGAGTTAGCAGCACTCGTTATTAGCCATACATTCTGGCATAAACAGCTCTGTGGTTTCCCCAGCTGAAGTAACACCCAGGCTTTTGGCGTAGTACTATTGCAGTCATAACTACTCGATGCCGGTGACCGCACTGAATGAACTTGGCCCCCACCCTGCAATGTAATGAGCACTTATCTGAACTCTGAGAGCCCCGCGGGACTCCTTGGAGTGAATGTAGCACGCAGTGATCAGCCGCCAGCCTGCCCGCTGTTCATATGAAAGCGAGTGCCTGCAGTTTCAAAGGTCAGCCTGTCCTGGATTCCTGCAGCGCTCCGCCATTCATGGATTCCTTTAGTGCTCCGCCGTCCTGCTCCCAACACCAACCGCACCCACAGACAATATGCCACACCTGTTCACGCGCCGTTGCTCCTTTATGCTGCCCGAAATCACTGCAGCTGGCAACGGGCATATCTCTCGAAGACAACAGTACTCTGCTCTGCCCTGTACATACTGCAACACATCACTCTGCAGGGGGGAGCAATTTACAAGTGCTTTTGAAGCTGTAATCAAGGAGCATGAGAAACACTGCCCCCTACCTTAGATGTAACACACGCGTAATATCTTCCCCTGTCCACCTGTCCCTCCATATTTGTGGTTGGTGCCTCTTCCCTCATTTCACTCCCCACCTTACTTTCTGACCTCTACCGCAAAAACCCAAAACACCACCAAAAAAGGCTCCTATAGGAACCACCTTTCACAGTTAAAATATAGGACTAAAAAAAAAAAATCTGATAGACTCCATCTACTTTACATATCTCAGTAAAGTAGTTAGATTCAATAAGATTCTCCAACATTCCCATTAGCATTTTGTATTAGGCAAATAATGCTCAATTGTATACTAGAGAAAAATATAAAAGGCCAGACACATTTTTCTGTCCCAAATACTTTTCTCTAGCATATAATAAGGATCATAATTGATGGACCTTTATAACTATCCCTGGTCTCCACAGTCCCCTTTGCAGGCCATGGATCATTAAAAGACCCGGATGCACGTACACAACATCTCACAGAGCAGCCCTTCTGCCTTTTTAATTTTATATTTGTAACACTCCCTCAATGCCTGTTTTCAAACAGTCACACATCCATCCACCAATCACTTCCAAAAACAGTAAATATAACCCTATGAACATATTAAGCTTCCACGCACCAATTACCACTTAACAATCATCTACAAATCTTTTGCATCTGCATTTCCGTTACTTATACAAACAAATTATACACAGTGCTCCTATAAACACACATATGCATTGTGCAGTGAGAGAAGTGCATAAATAGAAGGGGCAGTATGGATGGGCAAGTGCTCACGACAACCCAGGTGGAAAGTGCCAAGGGATGCCCAGGTGGCATCCCTCTGGCTAACTACTGGAACAGAGTAGTGCCAAGGGTTGGATGCATCTTTACCGTAACGTCCCATTACCAAAGGTTTTTCTGTCAATTTAATAGGCTTTTATAAGTGATAATGTTTCATGATCTTACATCACTTTGTATAAGTTATTAATAATTCATATAGACCAAAAAACTATAAACCTCCTTTAAGAAACATATTTTTTGCAACACATACTTATGTCTGTCGTTATCGGCAGTGCATGTTGGGGATGCAAATCATCGTTCAACTGTCTACAACATAAGGCTCGACCATGATCCCAGCCCCACCAAACCACCCCTATTATTCACTGCACCTACGCTGCATCCTAGCTCACTGTTGTAATGAAGGTGCTGAAATGAAGATGAGGTACCAACAACTGAATGCAGTAGTGGGCAACCCCCCCCTAAAGCCAAGCAGAGAAATTTGTATGGAATGATTTAGTATGGTAAATGTGTGAAAATAGACTCACAGGGTTAAAAGACATTAGTACCTTTAATAGTGTTATGTGTATAAGGTCGAAAATGCTTTTATCATGGTTTAGTAAGTAGGCAAGGTACAGAATGCATAGCATGAAATTGAGTAGGAAAATGATATAAGTTTTTTCCTATACCCAGACAGAAAAGAACTCTGCCATTTATATAACCAACAATGCCTTTAACTGACAATGCCTTTATATAAGTAAAATAATATATTTGACTCGCTACAGACAGTGGCAGCATAGTCAACCCAGAGTTGAACAATTCAAGGTCGCAGTGGCCTGCGAAAAACCAGATAAGCGCTGAAACCAGACAGTTAATTGGGCTGTGTCTGAAAATTTACCTAAGGGAATCAGCTGCATTACCATATTTGGGGTAGAGTGACCGGGAAAGACCTACGATGGGTGCCAGAATGTATTTCATTTTTAAGGTTTAAACAGATAAGAAATAATTGCCTTGCGCATGAATGTCGTCGTCGGAGAACTTTGCCTAGACATGTTTAGAAAAGGTGGGGGGTTTGAATCCTTTTTCTCTGACAGATATAAAAGGGAGCTCCATTTTCAGTTGGTAGAGGGGTTTGTGTATTTGATAACGATGCTGTTTGTGATCTGTGTCAGCCTGGCATGAAATTAAACCTGATGAACCTGACTCTGCCTCCTTGCCTGCTGCTTGAATTGCTTTTGCTGAAATGCCAGAGGGTCTCAGAGTGTAACAGAGAGCCCCAGAGAGCAACAAAGGGCCCCAGAATGTCCAGGAGGGCCTGACAGAATGGAAGAGGTGAAAAAGAGCACGATCGAGGTCTTAGCACTTCGAGAACACTGTCCAGTATACACTAATAATGTAACCAATGGCCAGTGCTCATAGCTTGAAGCCATGGCCAGTCTCCAAATCCATCCGGCATAGGCTTCGGCCATGCCGCATTCCCCAATCAGCAAATCGGAGTACACATTTGCGTTTGCCGCCGACCAGGCCCACTACCCAGACACCAAATTGATATCGCTAGTTTTTGTACTTAGATTCTTACACTTTGGAAAAATAAAACACAAGACATATTTCCAAAAACATGCTTTCAGGTCCTTGCTGATGCTCATCGCGCAAATTTGTTGTAATCTAGTCCACCACTTCAGGCTGTAACTGCAAGCCGAATATTCAAACCTACCGCTCCAGCTGTGCCGCATGCCCCAGTAAGCAAATCACAGTACACATTTCTCCTTGCTGACAGCCAGGCCCATTGCCCAGACACTAATGCTATATTACTGTGTAGTTTGCTTACATTTTCACACTTTCAAAAAATAAAACACAGGATATATTTGCAAAACCATGCTTGGAAGCTCTTGCTGATCCTCCCCGTACATATTTGCTGCAATCCCAGGCTATACCTCAGTCACTAAAGGTATATCACTATTTATTATATCTACAATATGACACTTTAAAAAAAATAAAACAAAGACACATTTGCAAAACCATGCTTTCAGGTGCTCCTTGCACGTGTTTACTGCAAATTCGCCCATGTTTTATTATATGAAAAGTGTCAAAATGTACGTACTTAAAATAGTCATATAACTTAACCCCCACTTGACAAAATCCATTTACACTTTGCACAAACATTCAAGGTTTGGTCTATAATCTTTCTGAAAACCTTTGTACACATTCGTCAAACGGAAACAAAATTATAATAAAATGTTGAGACCCCCCCCTCTAATTTTGCCCGCTCTTGACAAAACCTCACCAAACTTTGGAAAAAACAATATCTAGGTCTAAAGTCTTTTTGCAAATTTATGCACAGATTCATCAAATGGCACCAGATTTATAAGCCTTTAAAATATTTTGGGACCCCCCCTTCTAATTGTGTTCCCTCTTGGCAATACAGCACCAAACTTTGCAGGACCATTCAGAGTCAGGTCTAGAATTAAATTTCAAGTTTTCATGCAGTTTCATTGAGTGGCGTCAAAGTTATAAAAACTGCTTTTCATCAACCCTGTAATTTAAAAATAGGCATGCACGCTGCAGAACATATCAGACGTCCGTGAACTACACAGGAATGGCCCGGGCATCCGGACTGGTCGTGGACTTTGGAGATGAATAACACTCTTTTTTGAGCTTTTTATGGCCATATCTCATCCTCATCACCCGTCACCTCCCCATAGATTGTTTCATCATTTAGTGCAATGTTGTGTTTTTTAACATATTTTTACTGTGATGTTCGCGGACAATGGTGGCTATCCGCGAATCCAACAAGGTGGCGTTTCAAAAAATATGATGCCCCTTACGCTACGCTTTTCATCATTCAATCGGTGGGCACGTCCGATGACCAGGAACATCACAATGCCCTCTGGACCAATCGGATGTCTGTCTGTGGACCTAATACAGCTATTGCATATTTTTTTGGAACTACATTTTGGCCCTTTTAAAAAGAACAACTGGACGGATTTACACCAAATTTACAAAAGCATGCTTTCGGGATGAAGCCGCCGCTCCTGCCGCAAAGAAATCCATCCAGCGGTTTTGCTGTAGGCATGAGCAAAAATATATTTCCATTCCATCTATGGGAAAAACCACACATTTTGGGACCCTCCTATAACTTTGCCCCCCATGGACGGAACTTCACCAAACTTCATGAGGATTCGTCCAGGGGGGACGAAGTTATAAGCCGCCCAAAAAGTGTTCTTCCTACTGGTTGAGCAACTTAACCATAACTGGAGGGCTGCTACAATATATATATATATATATATATATATATATATATATATATATATATATATATATATATAAAGGACTGCCAAACTGATCAAGTGTCATGGCTTTCAACATCTTCAGACTGCCCATAATAATGCTTTTTCTTTTTACAGCACAGGCTTTGCCATTTCATGGACCTGTGTAGTACCACGTGTATAGCTATCCCGATTTTACTTACCAGACATTGCTTTTCAAATGGTTCAGTGATGATTTCCAAGTAATTTTTGTTAGAAAGATCAACAAATGATCACAAAACACTCCTTGGCAAAAATTATATTGATTTATGCCAGGTCATCACAGCCAGTTAAATACATCATATGAAACCCTGTAAAATATGGCCAAAATTGGAAAATTATGATTTTTATTTCATCTCAAAAGATAAAATATCCTGAGGAAATATATGTGTACCAATTAATGTGACCTACGAGTAAATTACATTTCATTTTTCTTACCTTCATTGAAAACCAAGTAATTTAAGTCCCATCTTATGCCGCTTCTTTACAGAAAGAATGATCCGGCTGTTTTTATAGCTGGTGCCATTCACACTTCTAGGGCATTGTGTGGCACTTCTGGACATTGAACATGATGGTATTCTTTGCATCTGATTAGGAATAAAGTTGATCTGGTATCTCTTACTCCATGCTAAGTACTGGAATAACAGAGTCATGCACCAGGCCATCCGTAACTATATTTTTTGAGAATGTCGAGCTAGGTTATTGTTGGGATGCCGTTTGAGGGACGGTTTTCCTAAGCTTCCATTATAGCCAGTCCGTGCCTGGCGCCCTAAGCTTTATGCATGGAGTAGCACAGTTCTGACATACTAGCAACCACCACATAGGGTTCCATCCCAACTAGGGTTTGCACTGCAAATGCATCCTATGCACACGCCAGGCCTGGCTACAGGAATTTTCATCTGGGTGGGCCCTGTTTGTGATCAGGGGGGACAATTTCCAGTGGGTGTGTGTGAGAAACCAAAGGGTGTCTCACCTACTAGTCCCCAGGAATCTCTCTCTCAGGTGACCAGGGCATGGCCATCACCTTTGGATGCAGACCCTGGGGTGGATCAGTGCGGGAGGATCACCTGGGTGAGGGCTCTTCGGGGAATGGGGGTGGGGCAACCAATGGTGAGATGTGGTATTCCCCCCTTTCCTGTACCCATGCCCGATCCTATTTGATAGGATTCTCCAATGCCCCAACCCTCCCCCTTTCTGCACAAACACTGGGCAGAGGAAGAGGGCGACAGAGTAAATAGGCTAACCCTTACACATCCCCTTGGACATGTCCCACTAATCGGGTCAGACAAAGTCAGGCACTTGACTGTAATTACATACATCTGATACCCATTAGCTCTCCCCACACAGATAAAAGGCGGAACATAGAGACACACTCTGAGCAAGGTGGAACACGAGAAGGAGCAGATCTCCCAGGGCGAAGGCAAACCTACTGGAGCAGGATGACCGATCGAGGGACTAGAGCGAAGGGTAGAGAAACCCTGAAGTTCCCTGCAGGAGGTCATTGCCTCCGGGAAGCCATGAAGGAGACGTGGAGAAAGCCAAATCGCAGACAAGAATAAACCTGCATTGTGTTTCAAGGATGCCAGTGACCCTCCTGGGTGAACGACAGAGTTAGGGAGGCCAGGCCAAGCCTGTGGTATTAACCTCGACTCGTTAATCAAAGCCGGAGAGTCAAGAAAGAAACGCGCACAACTGGTGAGTTAGTGAAAGACATGAAAGGCCGGTTTATGTGAAGGAAAGATTAAAGCTGCAACCGTGCATCTCGCAAGTGAAGGTTGCGCA
The DNA here is from genome assembly GCF_040938575.1 of Ambystoma mexicanum. NCBI lineage: Eukaryota > Metazoa > Chordata > Amphibia > Caudata > Ambystomatidae > Ambystoma > Ambystoma mexicanum. The sequence goes on from NC_090923.1 coordinate 918,429,424, forward strand.
CATGCTGATGAGACGCGAAAGAAAGCAAACCATTGATGAACTTTTAAATAGCTGATAACTGTGAAGCCAGTGATACAGAGTAGTAGAGTGGTCTGGCGAAAGGAAGTAACCCACTCGAAAGTCTCTGCAAAATGTGAAATGTTTTGGTAGAAAGCAGCAAAGAGAACAAACTCTGAAATGCATAATGGTCAAGATTAACTCCCGGCAAAAGGGGAAGTGAAAAGTTAATGCTTAAGAGAAAGATTTTTGAACCTTTTGTGCTGAACTACCAAGACCAAGAGACACTGGGTCAAATAACATGAGAGTGTGAGCTTGAAGAGAAAGTCGAAGTGGTCCTGTGGAGGTCTATAGTAAAAGCCTTACACATTCAAAAGTGTTCGACATCAGTGAAAGGACTGAGGCCGGCTGAGGGGGACCTATGTGAACTGTTAAAGCTTTGAGAGGACCGAGCCCGACGGAGGGAGACCTACATGAACTTTTAGTTGAACTGTGAAAGAACTTTTGGAATGCTGGAATAAGTGATTTTACAGTGGAAGGCCAGACGGGCTTTGATCCACGTTTTGAACTGCCTTTTGTTTTGATAACCTGAGCCAGAGTGTGTCATCCTGTCTACGGGGACCACCTTACTCCGTGCCGTCCAACGTGGGGAGGAGCGCGGCCTCAGTCACTTTGATCCTTTATGTTACATCACTGATTTTCCTTTGCATAAATATTCCCCTTTACACACGTTTTGTTTAAGAGATAGGTCAGGCATTCGGTTTTGTTAGCATAGACCATTTTGATGTGACAGAGACGGACTAGTACTGTGTTTTCTTTATTATTTGATGGTAGAGACTACTCCCATCATAGCTATAGGGCAAAGCAGGAGTTTTTCTAAACCCCGAAAATTGAATAAAGGTTTTAAAACGTGTACCTCTTATGTCAGTGTCATACTTGTGATACCATGCCCCCCTTACAGTGTGGGTGTAAGAGCACCCTAAACACATTGAGCCAGATTTTCCAGATGCATGATCCAGCAACAAAACAAAAAAAAGTCCTGGATCCGGAACAATCCATTGGCATCCTTCAATTGGTTGAGTCTATTGGACTGCTTTAAGCAGCCTGGATTCAAACCCAGGTTGTTAGGAACAGGGGCGAGACACTTACCCCTAAGAATACTTGAATGTCTGATCAGGATGCTTGTTAGGATTGCACTCAGTGGCAGCATTAAGGAAAACGGATTCATGGGCAAGACTGACAGAGGGCCCTTGGTAGGCCGGGTATGGGGGTAGAGCTTAAGTTGAGAGTAGTTAATGGCTGCCACTAGTGCAACAAATGTTCCATGCTTTAAGTAGTTTTGTGACAAAGTGATTTCCCCAGGATCACTTGATTTGTTCTAGTGGGAAATCTGCTCTCCCCCTCCATACATGCATGCCTTTCAAAATCAAATGCTCTCCAGTAGCCTACAGTAGCCTTTCCAAATTGAAATTCGCTACTCACGTCAGCTTCCTCCATTCCCTCTTCTCCATAAGAAAAGCTATTGTCAAAGCATGAAAAATGAATAGCTGAATACTGCAGTCCCCTGAACAAGAGCCTGAGACGTGAATCACAATTGATCATGCCCTAAGAACAAATGTTATTTATGTGTTTTTATTAAAAATGCTATACATTATTATACAAACAATAGAGAGAAGAAGCAAGCAAAATAGTGTGGCAACATCACTTTACCTATCTTCCCTTCCTTTCCCATCTGCTCTTCCCTTTTTATTGTATCCACTCCTCCTCCACTTTCCATGAGCTCCCCCTGACCACTACTGCCCTGTGACAGACGACAATGAAGTCCCCAGTACTTATTCAATCTCAGATGGTGTTCTCTCAACAGTGCCTCCCTGAACACAGTGGCTACTCCCAGCAGACCACAGAGGAGGTTCTTGTGGTCCCACCATCTTTTTGTGAAACACAGAACCTCATCCAGAATACTGAAGCAAGGAAATTGACATTTTATTTCTTGTAAAATGACATTTTGCAGCACAAAATTACATTCTTTGTTGAATTTTTGCAACACATTTTAATTGAGTTGAGCGTGTAAGGGAGTGCTAGCATGCAGTAAAGAGAGCCTGTGCACGAGGTGCAGGTTCAGCAGACAGACGGTGCAGGTTAAGGGGTTTCTGGCCTCCTGGTATAGCTCCAGGGTAGGCATGGCAGGGATGAGGGGGCCTATATGTCATTGTCTGGTACATACTGTTTATAATAGGCAATTGTCCATGATGACATCTTGTTTGACGTGTTTGCTTTGATTTTCTGTTGAATGTCGCAATTTAGTTCCATAAGTGCAGCCTTCTATTTTCCAAAGAAAGATGTATGTGTATCTTCTTGGCGGGTATCTGGTCATTGCATCTAATGCCATTGCATCGAAACTTTTCCTTCTAAAGAATTTCCATCGAATGCATATGTTTGGGGGGTAAAGGGTTAATTTTTGTTTAGGTGCATTATAAAGGGTAAAACACAGGGGTTGGGGAGGACCCCTCGCCCCCACAAAAAAGAAAAAAATGCATTTGATGCACATTTTTTAGATGGAAAAAATGTGATGCAAATGCATGTCGATGCAAGGAATTCGATGCAATGACCATAAACCTTCTTGGCGGCCCCTGACACCTGCATTGCCCATCTATTTTTTTTGGAATAGATTTCACTGCAAACTGAATCACTTCTAGGGGCACCAAATGTTGGCAGGTATGGCACAGTGACATTGAATGATGTGTCCATGATCATACACTTGGGTTAAGTGGTAAAGCCAGGATTTGAGAATAACCTTTCATTTAGGTGCTTGACCACGCATCTTCCCAGCTCAGGTTGGTACAAATATGCACTGAAGTTTGGTTTTGAATACATAATAGCATATTCAATTGTATGCATATTACTTTAAAAATTCACAAGTGACATGATAAATCAACTTGACAATGTATATATCACTATAGAAATGTGTTGATGAAAAGGATTAAGGGGTCATTTTGTTTTTAATCCTGAATTGGACAGAGGGGTTGGACCATTCCTGTTTGCACATGGTTGCAAAAAGGCCCCTTCATGCAATTTTAATGGTTTACACCAAGTACTGGAAAGGTAAATAATAAAACACAGGCAAAATCGCCTTTGTGCTTAATTTTTCCATTACGTGTCTGAAAAAGTGTAAATCCCTCAAACAATTAAGGATTGTGGCAGCCATCTACAATGGATTTCATGGGAAACTGTCGTCATTTACATGGTGTATATAGGTCAGGTGGTTTTTATGGGAATCCATTGGTTTTCCACCAGCATAAATATACAATGCTGTAGGAAAACCGATCAGATTTGGCAGGGGCCTGTGTTAAATCGGATCTCTCCAAAATCGCCTGCCAAACCATACAAAAACATGCACCACATGAAAAGTATCGGTAAATGTTTTAGCATCACTTTTTCTACTCCGCTTGACTTGGAAAATGACCCCCTATGAGGGTAGCTATATTTTCCGCATCCTGACACGTTCTAGCATGCTGTTAATGAGAAATCTCATACAGACACAAAGTGAACTGAAACGCATTTCAAGGTCATTGTTTCACACATCTTATTCTGTACCCCATAGTTTGTAATCACCCAACAATCACAGTTGAAGAGTTTATTAAAATCTTGCATAATTTTAAGAAAATAGTTCCACAACAATATTAAGTTACATTTCCCATCTCGATTCACTTAATCTGTTGCTTAGAAACATTAAAACGGTAAGACCTCACTCGGATGGCCTGTGCAGCTCTGGCTATTTGTCTTTGGGCGGAGAGAGGCACAGCAGCGGGGCCACCATGGGCATTTGTCCCTTGTCCGACTGTTAAATCCACCTCTGATGGCACTCTGCAGGTAATATTTAAATGCCGCTTTTTAGGATTAAGAGATATGCACATTTAATACTTTATCAGCAACATTATAGGAAACGCTCCTCTCTTGTGTTATTTTCCAGATATTCATAATTAATCTTCTGAAAGGCAAATGTTTATTAGGGGAGGGGGGTGGGAACAATCCCCCCCCCCTCTCGTTCCCTGCCCCTCTTATCATTGGTCGGATCCCACAGTAAATCATTTTCATTTACAACAATGCCTAAAAACCCAGCTCCCAGCAAGCACATAATACCTTCTAAATACTGACTGACAATAAACATAATGTATTCTGTTTGCATGCAAACTCTGTTAATAGTTTACTCAAACAGTATGAGGGTATCAAGTCAGTACGTATCAGTTTGAATCATGAAAAGTTCTGTCAGCGCAGGCTAGGGTTCCACACAAAGATATGTTGTATCATGGTTAGAACCCCACTTGTAAGCATGCATGAGAAGACGTCTTGAAATTGGGCCATACTTGTCATCCTAGCCTTGACATGTTCACATATGACCTTGTTGGATTAGCACAGCGATGATTGATTCCCTAGGCATAGCAAGAAAGGCAGCCACATCTGGGCATATACACTTTCACTTACTGAAACCAACATACATTGGCAAAGCCAACAGCTTGGGCTTTTGAGTATGCATGAGATAGGCATTTGCCAGGCACTGCCATAAGGGTACTACCTGGCTGTGAGATGGAAACAGCTAGAAACAGGTGCAAGTACCTGGCCATATGATGCCATTGCCTAGCAAATATATTGTCTAATACATATATACAAGCCAAAACGTTTGCTTTGTGATTGCCTGTTTTAGACAGGACTCTAGTGCAGGGAATAGATGTATGAAACATATATTGCTTATAAATGACCAGGCTACAGGAACACATTTTTAGGATATTTTTATTACACCAGGAGCTCAATTACAGTGGCATTTAAGTCACTAAACACTCAAAAGAATGCACAGGTATAACACTGGCAGGCGCTATACAGCACACACATTGGTGTTACTTTGTAACAGATCTTACTCAAATCGTACGCAGTAGAGTGTGTTTCATCAGGGAGGGGTGGGTAGGTGGTGTGAATGTCATAGGGATTAACATGGCAATGGTTATTCAAAGAGTTTGTAAATGACCAAACACACCCATAGGATGGGTGTCCCAACTCACTTCCCATATCCATCCTATCTGTGTTCCAGTGCAAGAGCTCTGGTTTACAACTAACAGCCCAACCTAAAAAGGTATGGATGTAAGTCTCTGAATGAATCATAACCACTGGCATTGCTTTGGTCAGCCTTCCAGGCCATTGTTTGCAAATCCGCCTTCACCCTGCCACTAATGGGAACAGCCCTGCCCAAACTGCTAGACCACAAGGCCTAAAATATTCTGCTATGGCTTATGTTCCAGTTCAGAGGGTTAATGGCATAGCAGTTAAGGTTGAACTGCACCTTTTGGTGGCAGATCCAGGCTCATTTGCTAATGGCATGTCCCCTTTTGTAATGGTAAAGACGAATAGCATGGAAGGCTTCTCAGAGCAATGGTAGTGGTAATGTTTAATTCAAAGCCTTGCATCTATCACTCTCCCCTGTGCGTGGGTACAACCACCAAGGGTGACTTGATATTCTTTTTAAAGGCACTAAACACCGTATTTTAGGAAGGGTGCAATTAGATAAACAAACTCCAGTGCTAGAATATGTGGGGAAAGTGTTGGATAATGCCTTTAAAAAAATATAGAGTCACCCTCGATGTTTGTTTCCAGCATATAGGTGCATTATAAATGCCATATCATATCATATATCATATCGCTGGATACTGTGTGAAAACAACATCACCTGTAATTTATTGTTTGATACAGTTAACCATTTATTAAGCATGATGGTAATAACTAGTTTACTCCCACAAAAAATAAGCATACTTTAAATGGCAGAAATTAATTTGTGATTTTAGGTTTGAGAAAATAGTTACCTTGTAACTGAGATGTTGGGAAATGTAGGTACGATCAACAGTGCAGTTAAAAGCAAAAGCAACACAGGCTCTTGCTAGATAGTTGTAGGCAGCCTGCTTGAACAAGGGTGCTACTTCACTTAGAGGTGTAAATGGTCCTCCATCTCCCTGGTCATGTGTGCTTTCATGGCTGTGGGGCATACACTACTGCCCAGGCCAAGCAAACAAATCCTGGCGAGGCCTATTGCTGTGCTGGCGTTCAGGATGCTAATCACACTGAAGTTGCTGCAGCATGTTTAGAGTGAAATTCCACTTGCTTTCCCCCAGACTCCCTTTAAATTGGGTTTTCACATCACTGGCAAAGGCTCCGTTCTAGGAGGGCCAGTGCGTGGCCTTTTGGTGGCATGGCGCCACTGGCCCCCCTGCTGGGGCCGGGCCTGGCACACGTGAACATTGATTCATGTTAAATGATGTCATGTATGTCACAGAGCAGATCAGGAGAGGTATGAGGTGGGACACAGCGAATGGAAGGCTCCAGTGAGGTGGGTGGAAGGTGGAGTGAGAGCCGGCCAAGTGGGAGCAGGGTAATGCACAATACTGAGGGACTCTGCTCATTCTGCGTGAGTAGGAGACAGGAGAGGAAATACCCTGCCTCCACCACCTTCTTGCTCTTTCTGCAAAACCATCTAAATTTGCACCTGCATGAGATTTTCATGCAGGTGTAAAATTAATGGAATCCATAGGTATCCATTGTAAAAGCCATCTGCAAAGCATCATTTGTAGCCAGCATATACATTTTTTTACAAAGCCGAGAGTAAAAGGAAAGAATAAAGGTGCTTGCACTTATTTTGTATTTTAATTTTGCACTCCTTTTTATTAAATTTACAAGTTGCATGTAGTGCAGAAGACTCAACAGCATGTATATGCTAGTGTTGGAAGTCCCCCACATGCAGGCACCACGTTTTCCAAAATGAGCCCCTTGCTCTTTAGAAAATATTTTGTTGCTTGTCACCATTTTAACACCACTTTCCCATACATTGTAACAGTACTTTTAGCAACATACTACCACACCATGTAGAGCTCTTCCTTTTATTAGTGCCTCCCATTGCCAGTGTCCTCCACTATCCTCCAGTCACCTGAACATACTCTGGTAGCACTGAGTTCAAAGTGTGGGTTCCAATACCCCTGGGAGAGCCCTCTGGGGTTAAACGAGTTGTGCTTCAATGCCAGGTGAGTTAATATAATAATGATGAATGGTTTTGCAAAGGTGCTTAATAAATTTGCCCATTCACTCACTATATGTGCTCAAATGGTGTGCATGTCTACCTTCTGATTTGCCACTCTCTCACTTTGTGCTTCCTCTCGCCTCATAGGTGTACAATTTGATCCCAACCATCCTGGATCGGTTCCCTGGCCCACACCAGCAGCTCTTTGAGAACTACAGAGCTCAGATGCGATTTGTTGAGGAAATTATGGTGGAGCACCAGGCGTCCTTGGACCCATCGTCTCCACGAGACTACATTGATGCCTTCCTCATCAAGATTCAGCAGGTAAGTTGCACTGTGCAACAGGGTCCCGGTACATGCAATGCATTATATCGTCCCATAGCTACTGCCTTGTCCTCATTCCCACCTTTTAAACCATGGCATCTCTGAACATGAAAATACAAGGCATGACTAGTGGAGAAAATATAGTATGATTAGTGAGTGAGCACCGCTGGACGTGTCAATACTCAATTTGTGATAATAACACTTTTTAATTATGTGAGTGGGCTGCAAACCCTTGTATAAGTGTCTCTGTGCCGGACACTGAAACAGAAGTTTGAAAAAGGACTAAGGCTAACTAGGCTGTGGTGACAACTGCAGACCCTAAAGACCACTTTGTGGTTGAAACTCGTTATGTAATATTCTGTTTTATGCAATCCGTTAGTCGTATAAAATATTCAATTAAACTAATGCTTCATGACCATTTTAAACAGGGAGCGTCTCTATCGAAACGTATGGCACATCCTGCAAGACTTTTGCCCTGATGAAGGACCTGCAAATCCGAAATGCATTGGCATCAAAAACAACTGCATATCAAGAGGACGTAATAAAAATGGTCATGAAGCATTAGTTGAATTGAATGCTTTATATGACTAACAAATTGTATAAAATGGAATATAACATAACAAGTTTCAACCACAAAGTGGTCTTTAGGGTGTGCAGTCCTCACCGCAGGTTAGTTTGCCTTAGTCCTTTTGGAGAAAAGTAACCTGAAAGCCGATGGCAAGTACTTCTCTCTTTGCAAGCCACGTGGAAATAATGCCTTGGGAGTAGGTCCCCAACTCTGCACTTATAGAAAAGAAAAAAAAAATCCCTGTTTTCCTGCCATATTTACAATCAGGGATATTCTTCGAGGCTAATCCTGGGGAGAAAATGTAAGATAAACTTCCATTAAGTTCTACATTGTTCCCTCTTTCAAAAAGAAGTTGCAGGGGGCCCAACCAATGGATCCACCTGAAAGAAATAACTGTTTACCCTTTCCACCCCCTTTCATCTGTCTGCAGGAGAAAGCAGACCCATCCTCCATCTTCTACCCAGAAAATCTGCTCATCTCTTCCCTGGACCTGTTTTTTGGTGGATCAGAGTCCACGAGTACAACCCTGCGCTATGGATTACTACTCCTTCTCAAGCACCCGGAGGTGGAAGGTGAGCTGGGACCAGAGCACAGGGCCCAATTGCACACGTTTCTCCATTTGGAACAGAAAGCCCACCATACATACAGAGAACATTTGAAAATTTAACACTTAGGGCTCCATGATGAGTGTGATGAAAACAGTCAAAATGTGTGTTATTGTAAATACCACTTGTCTCTAGAATACCAACTGGTGATGAGTTGGCTCTGTATGGGATATTTACTACATTGCGTAAATGGAAAGCATTGCAAGGGGAAAATATTGGATAGTTGTACCACATGCAATAAATACCTTTTATGATCTTAACTCATTATTAGGTGGTATTTTTAAAATTTTAGGTAATTAAAATACCAGAGGTGCGTTAGTTAGGCCCTGTGCAAAGGAAAAAGTCAGTCACAAGTTTGTATCAAATTAGATGATTTATTAATTTTCTTTTTTTTATTGAAAAACTACAGTTCAAAAACAGAAGAATTCAAACTTTTGTTTCAACCTATTTCCCTTCAAACATTTCTAATTTAATTCCATTTCAATATCATACCCTTGAGGACAATTCATATTACACCGGATAATCACCCTTTTTTACCTCAGGATTCATTCAATCATGTCTCCTACCAGATAAAATTCTGTCTTTAAAAGGCAACCTTTAACACACATACCATGAAGTCCACGACATCACAAGACATTTTACTATCGCTACCCGATGTTATCGTAGCCCCCCAGGCATCCATAGCATCATCAGCAAGAGCGTATTGCCCCAAATACAGCGAACGTTGGTTCCTAGTGCCAACACAGCTGATTAGTAGATGTTTGGATGAATCAATTGCAAGCCCTCAAAAATGACAAAGATTGTCCTTCACTGCCTTATCATGTCGTTGCCATAAAATGTCTTTCGTCTCTAGAAGATTAATTCTCAATTTTAGAAATTTGGCTCTCTGGTCTTGTGAAGGACAGTGGAGTAGATAACGAGGCAAAGCATTGAGCTTATTTTGGTTTAGACCCAAATCAATCGCAGAGTGCATTTTCTCTCTTTTATCTTGATTGGTGATCCATTTCCAGGACTCAAACTTTTTCTTTGCACATTGAGGACGCTCGATTAATTCGGTGGTTGTTATACTGGGGGCATCTAAGATTTGTTGCAAATTATGCACCCATGCCTGTACAAGAACTGCTTGTTGACGATTTTTGACTTTTGCAATAATTTTGTAGGTGGACGTTGGATTTGGGGCCAGTATGTTTCGGAGAGCCGCCAATGATTTCCACACCACTCTAGAGTGTAATGAATTTAGAGACAGTTCGTAACGTAGCATGGTCATTGTAGCTCACTGCGGCAAATTCAGAATCCGCCGCCAGAAGAGTCCTTCCAATCTATTCCAGGTGTCTTCTTCTATAGTCCACCCTGCCTCGGCACCGAAGGCTACCGCAGGTACTACTTTTTGGAGATAGAATGTCAAGACCGGCGCCAGCGAAAATTTCCCGTAGTCTTTATTAATCTTCGCGCCTTGCAGGCCCATTTTTAACATCCGGTGTCTGATATCAAGTTTCCATGGATATTCAGATGGTGAATTATTCACCTGTATCCCAAGGTATCTTATATGAGAAACAGCACTGAGGGGGGCCCCGTCGATTGACCACCTGAATGACTTGTCTTTTTGATTCAGACTACCTATGGTGAGTATCTTTGTTTTGGTTGGATTTATCACAAGATCATTCGATACAAGATACTCGTTGAGTTTTGTAAGTAGCCGTTGTAGCCCAATTGGCGTTAAATCCATCAGTACCAAGTCATCTGCGTAAATGATGCATTTTATGGAGGCATTATTTATTTTGGGAGAAAAATAGTGTACTTGATCGAGGTGTGATGGTAAATCAGCTAGGAACAGTTTGAATAGTTCAGCGGCCTGTTTGAGACCTTTCGCGGTTTGGATAGAATCAGACAGTTCACCTTGATTGTTCACTCTTACCCTCATGGACGTGTGGGCATGGAGTGCCATGATTGGATTGAGCAGCTTTGCCGGGCACTTCCAGGCCACCAATTCTACCCAAAGCTTTCCTCTATTTAAGCTATCAAAAGCTTGCTTCATGTCGATGAAAGCCAAGAACAATTTGCGCTTTGTTCTCAGTGTCTCGAGCTTTAGCGTTGTTAAAGTCAGAAGATTTGCCTCGACTCCCACCCCCTTAGTGAAACCTGTTTGACGTATGTCTGAAATCTGTTCTTGGAGTGCACACGCTGCCAGTATTAAATTAAGATATAGTATTATGTAAGTTGAGTTCCTAGTTGAGGCAACATTAACCTTGTGGTTGCATGTGCTAATGTTCCACCCAGGTATGGGCTTTATCAAGGCATAGAAAACTCAATTACTATAGAAACATTGAAATACTGCTTTTCAGAATCCCCTGTTTAAAGTCACAGGCAGTGGTGGGTTGGTAGCATTTAGTGTATTATTGCATCAGAGTTTCACATGCATTTTTGAGCCAAGAATCCTAGCTCTATATACATAAATAATAAAAGCTATATCCACCCAAAAATGCTGTACATATAGAGTTGGGCTATTGCCAGCAAAGGAATTTTCCTGTTAAAGAGAAAGCAGGGATGGGGGGGGGGAAGGAATGAAGAGGAGGGTTCAGGTCATTTGTAATAGAATTCACTTTTATTGCCAATGTGGTCTTCTATCAGCGGTGTGATTAGTGCTTAATCCACAGTCACCTCAAAGTGGTGTACTGGGTGATTAGTTCCACAAAGCCTAGGTAGGTGTAAATATGGTGCAGGCGTGTTACAGTATAATAATGCTAGTGCGCCCCCGTATACATTCTTTTGGTGAATAACAGTAAGGTTGGTCATGCAAGGCGATCCAAATTGAAAAGAAATATTATCTGTGCAGTGCAAGGGCCATTTGGTTGTGAATTACTAGCGGTGTGTTGAGGCAGGTATGAGGTTAAATGTCCAGTGACCTTAGGGTAGAACTCGAAGTTGCGTGGTAACAGTTTTGGCCGTAACCACAGCTTGCAAGTGGTCGGCTTGGATGCTTTCTGCATTTGATGCGAATGATCAAAGCATACAGTTAGTGAATGCGTCCACAAATCCTTGAAGGCTGCGATACAAAGTGAGTGGTGGGAATGATAATTACCTTACTTGACCCAGTTAAAGGTTTCTTCATAGCTAGGGCACTAGTAGTGAATTCCTTGGTGGAAGGAGGCTTTACACATTTCTTATCCTAAAGGGATAGTGACAGTAGTTAATCTGCTGAAGGTGACTGCCGGAGAAGTGGCTTAAAGTTAAAGCTGGGACAGTGTGGGTCTTTATTCTTACCTGTTTAGGATTAATGCAGCTCTTTGGATAAGGACTCTGGAAGGAGGTGCTCCGCTGAATACTCTGAGCACCACCATTTTTTGTAACGCCTTAAAAAGTCATCCCATGATGACGTCATGTGTAAGGAACCGTGATGACGTCTTGGCTGTATGGCTGAGTGCCCACTATTGCAGTAAAAACACTTTTTATTGATATTAAAAACTATGTTATATGTTACAGAGTAATGAAGCCTAAGGTTCCATGGATGGGTATTCTGTGTAAAGGGGGATTCCCTGACATAGGTCTCAACAAAGTAGTCAAGTATCATGATAGAATTCAAGTAAATAGTGAGGGGAAGTATCCCTTGTTAAAGTGGGTAAGCGACTCACAGGAGTGGGGGAATGGACGAAAACGTGACGTGGAGGTGCTCTATATGGGGCACAGAGCTGATCACAGCGGTCATAACTCCTGGGAGCTGGCATGGATGGGAGTGATATATTGGGCCAAATAGTTCCATGGGAATTCCCGTGTGTGAGTGTTGGCAAGGCCGAGTGAGTGGAGAGTACAGTGGTGAGAAATTTGAGGTGATCTGCATGCAGGTCGTGCTAAGGTCCGCTGAGTCCTCGTGTCGTACTGCCTTAGCATGCCAGTAGGACAGAGGATGATTAGATAATTACTTAGCAAAGTATATTTTTAAGTGTGTACCATACGTCATTTCTTTCCTTTCGATAGCACATATCCATATCTTATTGACATTTCTGCATTGCCTATAATACACATAATATTAATTAATCGATGTGCTTTTATGGATATACACTGTGGCTTGCTCTCATGGGTTGAGATGGTAGGTTCACTCATAGGAAGTAGTGCATCACTGTCTGCATTCAGCACTTCCTTCATGGTTCTTAGGTTGCAGATGATGTTGGCTTCCTCTTGGCAGAGCATTTTCTCTTGGTCCCCTAGTTTTGGGTCCAGTTTGATGTGTCGTATCCGGAAGGATTTCATTCTGTCTTTTTACTCTGAATGGTGTTCCATGAACCAGTGTTCAGCCAGTGCCATTTTCCGCTCGATTGATGTTAGACTATGAAGATGTTCCCTTATTCTGGTTCTAGGTTCACGTCTGGTGCTCCCTACATACAGTGTATTGCAGATACATACAATGATATGAATGACATAGGTTGTCCTGCAGTTAATTAATTCATTTATCTTGATAGTTCTGCCATAGTTAGTAGTGTGCAGGTATATATTGTTCAAAGCATAACAGCACATATTGCAATTACAACACTTGTAGAAGCCTGTTATCATTTTGCCAGTAATTAGGCTAGTCTGCCCCACTGTTTTATTATTTGATATGAAGCTTGGGCTGAGTTTCATTCTCAGGGTAGGTGCCCTGGTATAAGCAATACTTGGTCTGTCAGTTATGTGGTTGGTTACGTCGGAATCCAGCATCGGTAAGTGCAGTTTTTCTGGAAGATTTTCCTAATGGTGTGGTTGTCATTGGAGTATTGGGTAATTAGTCTGACTGGGTTCGTTTTTGGTTCATGGGCCCTGTCTCTTCGTTTTAGTAGTTTAGTTCTGTTTGTGGATGTCATGTTAATTCTGGCTTTGTTAATATTGCTATCAGAGTAGCCTTTGTCTCGGAAATCTGTTCTCTATGATGTCATATTCTTCTTGGTAAGTTCTCTCTGTACTGCAGTTTCTCCTTGCTCGCGTGAATTCACAGATTGGTATGTTGTCAATGGTGCTTCTGAGGTATGAGCTGTTAGCCTGCAAGGTTGTATTTACCTCAGTTTTCTTCCTGTAAGTTCTGGTTTGTATTTTTCCATCCTCAATGTAAATGCAAAGGTCTAAATAGTTTATTTTATCTTTGTTTTCATTTTTGCAAAACTCAGCCCGAAGGAGTTTTCATTCAGGTATTTACAATATTTGTCAAAATGTTTGTCATTGCCTTCCCATAAGATCAGCACATCATCTATGTACCTAAGCCATTTGATAACATTATTGGATAGAATTGAGTGTGTTGTGGCATATTTGTATTCAAATTCTCTCACAAACAGATTTGCCATAGAGGGTGCAAAGCATGTGCCCATTGCAGTTCCCTTTGTTTGCTGGCAAATGTTTTCGTTAAATAGAAAGACATTGCATTTTAGTATGAAAGAGAGGAATTCCTTGAGCATTACATCATAGGTATGGTAGGATGCAGAGATGTATTGGAAGGTGTAGTCAATGGTCTTGAGTGCCAGAGTGTGGTCAATGGGTGTGTATAAGGCCTTAACGTCCATGGTTCCTAGCATGTAGCTGTCCTTCCATTCTATTGTACTCAGAGTTTCTAGTACATGCATCGTGTCCCGTGTGTGGGAGGCACGTTTGTATACTTTGGGCCTGAGAACGGTGTCTATGAATTTGGACACGAAGTTTGGAGCTTGTGCGAACTGTGGATCTTTGCGCTATTGTTTACTTACCATTTTGTATACTATGTACGCCATGGTCTCGCTCCTTGCATCAATTTGTGTTAACACATTGGGCCTCATTACGACTCTGCCTGTCCGGAAATAACAGTGGCGGTAAAAATTATGCCACCGTTCTTTTTGGACCTGATTCAGAGTCCTGCAGGCAGGAGGACTCCATGGGAATGGGGACTTACATAATTCCACCTCTGGAATTCCCGGGTCACCGGGGTCGTAATGCCCCGGTGATTTCGGGAATCACAGAGGCAGAATGGCTATATGGGTCCAGCTGTAGCCTGCCGGTTTTTCCGGCGCGGTTACCGCCAGACTCGTAATGAGGCCCATTGTCACCTCATTTTTATCTATCACTATTCACTTGGCACAATGTCACTTATATCACCCCTATGCACCTTTGAGAAAAACCTTGAGGTTGAAACACGTGTCGGCACAAGGGAAACCAAAGCATTTGCTTTCTTTGAATTCTATGGAAGTCTTGACCAACTAGAATGTATGTCACGAGATTGACAACCATTATTTGAAGCACGTTACAAACAATAAACCAATAATTATTGCAAACACTTACCAAGTGTAGAAATTAACATTTATTAGATGTCAAGTATCACTTGGTCAGCGTAAAAAAATGACTTTTGGATCTCAGTTACCAAAACAAGTACCCACAAACACTGGGACAGCAAGCGCTGTGTCCTTCTGAGAGCCCCATACAGGCGGCAGGATAACGGAAGAAGTCCACATAAGCACCAGAACAATCAAAACAATAGCGCAAAGATCCACAGCTCCCACAAGCTCCAACACTTTGTCGCCAATCGTACAGGAATAGGGTCACTGCTGCTTGCCTGAACCAGGAGTAAGAAAATTGCTGACTACCTTTTGTGTAGAAAGGACTATGTAAAGAAGTTATTCACACCTAAAGGATCAATGGAACATGCATTCCCTCCAAAAAACGGCGCCACCAGACAACCTAAGACAACTATTCATCAGATTGGAAAGATGCTGCACTAAAGAGATAAACTAATTGTGGGAAATATTCATCCAACATATATATATTATGCAACACAAGATACCGAGAGGACTACGCATTATCATCTTCCCAGACTTCAGCAACCCTGATGACATCGATCTTGCAACTCAATGGGAGCAAAACCTAATGCAGGGCTCAAGAAATATGCTAAAACCTCTCATAGAACATGCTGAGAGAGAACACCAGAGACCAACCAAAGAAATAGACCGCCTTAAAGCAGAAATTGATATCAGCAACATGCAGGACAGTTCCAAAGAACGAAATTTCAAGATCATGTATGAAATTCTTAAAAATCATCAGGATGGTGTCAAACTCGGGAAATGCCGTAAATTTGCCTGGGATGAACCAGATTATGACGACAACAGAATATGCACGTTCCAGCCCAAATATGATGACAGTTACCGTAGCACCTCCAAGGAAAGCACCTCCAACAGCTCTTCTGCAAGCTCAGAGGTTGATAGCGAGAATGAAGCAAACAATGATGAATTGGAACCTACTGAGACGACAACAACCACAGAAATGAATGAGGAAGCGACAATGGGAGCAGGACCAAGTTATGTAAAAGTTTACTGTTTTTTAGACAAGATCAAAAGATACAGAAAAGGTACCAAGACTCCTCAAAACACCCAGAGGGTGAGATTCCAGGAAGCACTGGTTGGAGATCAAGCAAAAAGAGGTAACCAACCGCGAGAGGCACCAGAGGCGGGATCAAGAAACCTAAGCAAAGAGCAAGAAAACACTGTCATGCTTACCAGATTGCAGACACAATTGCAACAACGGAACCCAAGGAGGTAAAATTGGTACTGAATCTTTCCAGTTACACCCCAAGCACTATGGAAATCGACATCCTAAACAAAGGGCTATCCTTTGCCCCGACAGCAACCATAGACCAAAGAAAGCCCACATAGAGCTATTTAAATTCACAAGAAAATTAAAATTGAAAATATTCTTTGCAAAAGGGTAAATCGGCAAACATCAACACCAGCATACCCAGCAACAAGCACTATCGACCTAGAAAACCTCGACCACACACACCTATTGGTGAATCTGGACTCAGAACCAACAGACAACATTATTGCAATACCATCTGTGATGAAAGATCTTAACATACAGGAATCGAACTTGGACATACCTGAATTAAGGAAGAAATCCTAATTCACCCCGATCCTGTATGGAGACAATGCTATCAACATCTTCCAAATGGCAGTAACCAAAGACTTGCAGATACTAGAAGACAAAATCAAACCCAACAAACATTATACTACAGGAAACTTGAAACCTGAGGAAGTGAAGGTACTAAAATCTCTGAAAGAAAACAAGACCATCATTATTAAAGAAGCCGAAAAGGATGGAAACATCGTTATACTTGACAAGGGAGACTACATCAAAATGGCAGATCAACACCTGCTAAAACCAGTATGCTATAACAAAATACCTAGCAATCCAACACTGGTAATAAAACAACAAGCAATGGAATGTATCACCAAGTGGCACAAGAGAGGCTTGATCACAGATGATGAACATGAGTATTTAAAACCTAAACCCCCGCGTATATCAACAATATACTTCCTACCTAAAGTGCACAAGACATATGACACCATCCCAGAGGGCAGACCGATACTAAGCGCAATAGGCTGGATTACGGAGCCATTTGCGAAATACATTAACAGTGTGCTGGGACCAGAGGTAATCAAGATACCTACCTATATTAGAGATAATATGCACACTCTACAGATCCTGGAAGAAACAAAATGGAAACAAGAGTACATACTCTGGCATTTAAGGCTGTGGAATTCACATTTCGCAAAACATCGGCGTCCCATTACTCTCAGATCGAAATGACCAAGGAATTCCTGGAATTCACACTCAATAACACCATCTTTCTATTTTATGGGACTTTATATCGTCAAATCAAGGGTATAACAATGGGGGGCAGTTTATGCACCATCGCTAGCCAACCTGTTTATGAACCATTTTCACAAGTGCATGTCTTTTCCAATCAAGATTTCAGAGCATACATACACAGATGGCACAGATTTATTGATGATGTGCTAATGATTTGGTTGTGAACAAAGCAACAACTAACAGACTTTAAGGAGTATTTTAACAAGAACCCGTTTGGAATTGAGGTCACAGGAACACACAGTGCAAACCAAATTGAATTCCTAGATCGCACCATCACAGTTAACCAAGGAGAAATCCTAACCAGTACCTACAGAAAACCAACAGAAGTAAACTCTGTACTACATGCTTCAAGCTGACATCGGAAAACAATAATCAGCAATATTCCTAAGGGAGAATATATTAGAGCAAGAAGGAACTGCAACAAAGAGGCAGCATTCACAGCTGAGTGCGAATTGCTCAAAGAGCGCTTCACTCAAAGAGGAGACAGACAAGAGGCAATAACAACTATGATCAAAAAAGCTAGTCACATCTAAAGAAAAACCCTACTGAAGCCTAAAGAGAAGGTGGATAGCATTGACAGTAAACTAAGATATGTCACACAATACCAACAAGACAGCCACAAGATACAGAAGATACTGGCACCTACTCCAGATTGATGAGGGCATTAAAACATGGATAACAGAAAGACCGCTCATGGCTTACAGCAAAGCCCTGACACTAAGAACTATACTCAGTCCATCATATATGAAAACAGAGGAACCTAAAAGAGACAATTGGCTAACAGCTGCGAAACCTAAAGGTTTCTTCAAATGTGGTAAATGTTCGATGTGCAACTATGCACTTGATACTAAGACACTTACCTTTCGGGATAACCAAAACCACAAAATCACTGACTTTCTGAATTGTAAATCAAAATATGTAATTTATGAGGTTATATGCACATGCAAGCTAATTTATATAGGCAGCACTATCAGGGACCTACGAATCAGGATACGGGAACACCTTGGGTCACTCAAATCGCAGGAGGCCAAATTCCCCTTGACACAACATTGGCAAGAGACGCATCAACTGCAACGGAAGGAAGACATCAGATTCCTCGGTCTGGAAACCATCAGGACAGAACCAAGGGGTGGAGATTGAGAGCTAAGACTACGCCAAAGGGAAGCGAAGCTCATCTGCAAATAGAGGAATGTACTGCTGGGCCTCAACACAGAGAATGAATTGGATGTGTTTTTATGATATATGTATTACACTCATGGGTTTACCAGAATTTTGACCATGCATCAGCTTTCACGCTGCTCCAGACATTATAATTGACGCTCTGACCACCAGAAAAATGACAACCAGTCCCGGTCCACCTCTCATGACCATTGAAGCAATTCATGACAAACATTAATACTTCATTCTTTCCATGCAGCATGGACAATTTTGTCATTTCTAATCAGCAACAAAATTTCTTCAACTCAACCATAATCAACCATTATAAATTTTTCACCAACTTAATGCTATTGGTAGCGCTCATTTTTTTGATTATCCAGATTCAGTTCAGCTCAATAGCCTTGGGTACACAAGCTCATTCGCTTCACTTTTCCATCCATTCTGCACTGTTGGTGTTTCATAGGTAGGATAGGTTTCACACATGAGCACTTAGACTCAGGGTCACTTGACCAACACAACACCTACCAGTTGCTCACACTGTAATTTTATTTCTTTACAGCCAACTGGCTGATTTGCTTTCATTTTACCATCATGTTGCAACAAATGATCTACGAACAAGCGTGGTGTGCCACCCAGTCATTAGACATCCACTATTCCTGACGTATGTTTTATACTAACCATGTTCATGCCTCACGCAGGAATACGGTTGTTATACATATGAAGATGACCCTCGTCATACGCACTGTTTTACCTCGCATCAGTTACTGCAGTTTACTGCAGCACAGAGCAACCTGGACACAATACATTACTTTGTCCCTTACGATTCTACATTTGAACATTTCTGAAATGCGGCTCGTTATTAGAAGCTTACTTAACGTGCCACCACTAGCATTGGCCGCTTATATTTACAATCAAACACTGAATACGATCATACAAAAACAGGGCATTTATGCTACCAGACAGGATAGGGAAATTTTATTACATGCCAAATGTTTGAAGCAGACCAATCAGGGTTAGTGTACGCAAGGGCCAATCGCAGGGCATTTTACTCTTTTTAGATGAGCAATGAGAGTCTTGCGAGATCGCTTGACACAGCAGATCACCGCGAGACCACAGACAACGCATACACCCATCCGGAACAGGTAAGATTCTGGGGCCCCCCACCAGTGTTATTCTTTTAAATATCGCTACGATGACCTATGGCCATTATGGACAATATTTTATGAGTTAGATCTAAAAGTGAGCACCAGTGCTTTAATTAATGTCCTCTGGGAAACTTTTTTCATTGTCGCATTATGAGTCAGCAATAATTGCAGTCTGTTACCACTTCGGTAAACAAAGATGTAACCCACATTTTAATCCATTCACTCTCTGCAAGCTACACCTAACTGGTGGGCGCTACAACGCAATGATATAATCTGTTATTAGCAGCTCTATGACACCTGGGTGACCATTATGAAGCTAGTACCAACACTCCCTCCCGCCCGGGAAGCCATATACGTAAGCCCGCCATCTGGTCACATCAACCCTGGTTCCAGATCCTAACGGGAGCCACACACGCTCAATTGATCACTCACCCATAGGTACATGAGTGACACCACTGAACTAACTAGGATTCATCCCCATATTTACCACTCACGCTACACTACACTTAGAACTATGCTTAGGGCAGCCGTGCAAATCTGCCATCCCAGACCCCAGTGCTCTCACATCCATTCATTAAACATTCGCCCCAAAGACGATCTAGATCGCACGCACCACCAGCCCACCAGTGGGATTATTGTCTCACGGACCAAATTTTGTCCTTTTACTTTACACGCCTAATAATTGTCAATTACTCTCGCAGGTACTTTCCAGTAAACGTGATACCATTGATTTTTTCCATCACCAACCGGGACCACGCATCCAATATATTTGGTAAGCGTGCCTCCAGCAATTCTAGCGGTTCAACCATAATAACAGCACCACCATACTAACAGATATTTCCCTTTCTTCTCTTCCTTTTCTCCACACCTCAATTGCCATGGCGCCATGCTATTGCTCTGTTTCTTTACTTCAATCATGTTAATGGCTCAACATTCACTCTATTTCTTGCGTGATCGGCATTGGGGCAATGTTACTGTAATGTATGCCATAAATCTGGCTTATCAACTACTCATGACAATTTGATTATACTGCATTAACCAACGCCACCAATAACTTTGTATAAATGACTATGCATATAAATAACTCAATATCATGTGAACACTACACATAACGGCACATGTCATGGACCGTTTACTTACCATTTTGTATATGTACGCCATGGTCTTGCTCCTTGCATCAATTTATGTTAACATATTGTCACCTCATTTTAATCTATCACTATTCACTTGGCACAATGTCACTTATATCGGTTCCTAGTGACTGTTTAGACAGTCAAAGTTTCAACTGGCAAAAGTTCCAACACAAAAGTGTCGAAATAAATGGGAGGGTCCCCCAACCCCCATTTTTTTTAAAACACTTATTTAACTATACTAAATTAAAATAAACACTTTAATATTAAAAAAATAAATGTGAAACTTTTTTTTTCAGTACTTTTGTTTTGGAACTTTTGTTATTCGAAACTATTGATTTGAAAATTTGCCTGGACACCACTTATATCACCACTATGCAGCCTTGAGAAAAACCTTAAGGTTGAAACACGTGTCGACACTAGTGAAACCAAAGCATTTGCTTTCTTTTAATTCTATGGAAGCCTTGACCAACTAGAATGTATGTCACAAGAGTGACAACCATTCTTTGAAGCACGTTACAAACAATAAACCAATAATTATTGCAAACACTTAGCAAGTGTGGAAATTAACATTTTGTATTTATCAAGTATCACTTGGTCAGCGCCAAAGTATGACTTTTGGATCTCAGTTACTAAAACAAGTATGAATTTGGATATGTTTTCCATGATCCATCCGTTCCCACTTACTATTGGCCTAACTCTGGTAGGTGTATGTATACCTTGTGTATTTTGGGAAGGGAAGTATATAAAGGGAATCTTGGGTTTCTCTGTGCATAAGAATGATCTTTATTTGTCTTTGATCATTTGATTGTGATGCCATTTAATTATCAAGTCATTCATTCCTTTGGTTATGTGTGGGATATACTCCCTATTGATAACCTTGTAGCATCCTGGAGTGCTAAAATGGGCATCTCCCATCTTGATGTAGTCGTCTTTGTTTAGCATGACTATGATGCCCCCTTATCTGCTTCCTAAATGATAATATCTTGGTAATAGGCTACATTCTTTAATGATAGTTGTTCTTTGATGTTTACTTTCTTTGTACTCTGTATATACTTTGTTGTGCTGTGTGCATCTTCTTTTCTTTGTCCATAATTACTGCTTTATGGAAGGCATTGATGCAGTTGTCCTGTGGAATAATAGGGATGAATTTAGAGTTGAGTTTCAACTTACTCTCGATCAACGTACTGTTGTGGTACCAAAGTGGTTGATAAGATCCCCAATAGGGAGGTCTATGTTTTCTTCAAGTGAGAGCAGTGACTGAGTCTCCTCTATGTCTCTGATTGTTAGTGAACTGTTACATGGGGCAATTCTATCCTCTTCCTCTTTTGGATCAATATTCTCAAAGAATTTCTTCAATTTCAGTTTCCGTATGAACTTGAAGGTGTCTGTAAGTTGATATTGTCTCCCTTTATGTATGTAGCAAACAATAGGCCTTTGTAAAGTACTTGGATCTCTATATCTTCCAGTGGCCGGCCAGACAGATTGAGTACCAGGTTTATCTCCTTCCTGATAGATCCCTCCTATATTCTGAGCGGGTTTGCATTCCTGCCCGGTTCTGTGTGTTTCCTGTTTCTTCTTCTTCCCCAATCCTTCTGCAGCCCCTTGTTTGGGCCTTGTAGTTGATATACCTGGGTCTGGCGGGACCATGAATCTTACTTATTTCTGGACTGGTATTTTGTTTCCAGTGTGGTACATTTTTATTTGTTCTAAAAAATAACTTTTTGCTGTAGTCTGATTATCTGTCTGTAGGGTTGTCAGATTTTCTCCCTTGCTATCTGCATCTGAGCTATCAGGAGACACACATGGTGTGCTGGTTCTTGAGGAAGGTTTATTCCTATCATCATATTTCTGTTGGAATGTGTATACCCTATCCTGTCGATAGTGTTTGTCATCCGGGAGGATAGCTCGGGTGCTCGCCTTGGAAGCAAGACGAGAAGGAGCACCACAGGTTCGATCCCTGGGTCCGCGCTTAGAAACCTCTGGGTATTAAGCGAGTTATAAATAACCTATCATATCCCTGGATGTTTTTCTTGCTTTTCTTAATTTCACTTGATCTTGGTGGCGCCTCAGTATTGTGCCCATAGTTTTGAAGTTTTTCTTTTTAGTTGCCTCTGGCGCGTCTATTTCCTGTATTTCTTTTTCAATTCTTTCCATATCTTTCTCTACTCTCTTGTGTTCCCTGTCCGCATGTTGGACCAATAGCTCTACCATTCTTTTGGAGCTCAGATTTAGATTGGTTTCCCATTCTTCAGCCAGATCGAAGTCCTCTACATTGTTGAAGTTGGGAAATGTGAGTAATCTTAGACCGCAAAGGATTTGTTCTTTATTTATGTAGTTTTGCGTTGTCGCTTTTTCATAGTATTTGTTAATTTCTTTGATTGATAGCCATTCTAGTTTAACACATTTCTCTCGTAGGCTTTCCTCAGTGGGTGTATGGTTTCAAAAGGGGTGCTCACAGCTGCCTCTGGGAGTAAAAAGGGCTCTTGTGTCCTCATCCCGATTGGTGCGATATGTGAACATTGGGTATAGTGTAAATAAGAGAGAAAAGGGGAAAAAATAGGCCTGTGCGCCTCTACACGTTATGTGGTATTGTTATCTGGTAAATGAATATCATACGTCTGCAAGCTGCATTGTCCTAACTGAGACCGATAGTCCACTAATCAGTCAGGTTAAGAATACAGAGGTGGGTTAGATTGGCCCTGCGCCATGGCAAAGGAAAAATGCAGTCACAAATTCGTATCAAATCAGATGATTTATTAAATTAAGATATAGTATTATTTAAGTTGAGTTCCTAGTTGAGCCAACATTAACCTTGTGGCTGCACATGCTAATGTTTCATCCAGTTATGGGCTTTGTCAAGGCATAGAAATCTCAATCACTATAGAAACATTGAAATACTGCTTTGCAGAATCCCCTGTTTAAAGTCAGAAGCGCTGGTGGGTTAGTAGCATTTAGTGTATTATTGCATCAGAGTTTCACATGCATTTTGGAGACAAGAATCCTAGTTTATATACATAAATATTAAAAGCTATTTTCACTAATGAAATGTTGTACACATACAGTTAGGCTATTGTAAGCAAAGGAATGTTCCTGTTAAAGAGAAAGAATGGGAGTGGGGGAGGAAAGGAATGAAGAGGAGGATTCAGCTAATTTGGCTCAAAAATGCATATGAATCTCTGATGCAATAATACACTAAATGCTACTAACCCACCAGCGCCTGTGACTTTAAACAGGGGTTTCTGAAAAATAGTATTTAAAGGTTTCTATAGTGATTGAGATACACTATGCGGCTAGTAGTTTTGACTATTGTTGCTGAATGAATATTCTTTAAATTGCACAATTTGCATCACATTTTATCAAAAAACTCCTCCTTGAGTACTATCCAAGCAGTGTGTCACAAAAGGAATGAATTGCCATTTGCAACTGTGGGCCACTTTTTCATTGGTCCCTGAGCCAATTTTATGCCCCAGTCTGACCCGGAACCTATGATGCTAAATACAAAGGAAAGAAAGGTACCCTAAAAAAGATTTTTATGAGCAAAATCTGCAAAATAAGCTTAAGAAATTGTTATAACTTTTGTGTACACAGTGTTTAAGTTGTATGAAAGAATGTCTCTACTAGTATTGTCAGTATGGGATTTTCTGTCATAAGTCTCTCTGTGATTCTTTGTCAAAATCGGTTTCCCAGTATGCAAAGTACTGGTATTCAAACGGCTCTTTCTCACAGTGTCTTGCGACCAATTTGACTGTATTTCCCAGAATGTAGTGTTAAATATGCTTTCTCATAAGTCTCTTGTGGTCACTTTGCCGAGTAGGATCAACGCAAGGCAGACAGGACAGGGAGAGTTATGCTTAAACAGAGGTTTATTAGGACTAGTTACAGATCTGCGCTAAATCTGGGAAATGCAATGGAAAGTTTCCAACAGGATGGATTCTCTTCGGGTTAAACAGCTTGAGTCTTAACTAGTATATCTCAATCTGAGTTCCCCTCCCCACCCACAGTGCAGATGATCGAACCTCAGTCACTCATTGTCCTGGGGGTTTTAAGTGTCCCTTGCACTTCATTCTTCTTTCTTTGCCTGGTAGATTCTGGACTCTGCTCCGTACCCTCACTTCAGGATAAGCCCTTTTTCCTCAGCCTTTGGAGCCCTGTGTGCTTACATGCTAGGGCCGAAGGATGGTAGAAGCTGGTAGTGGACAGTGGTTGGCAAAATCTCAGAGCTTCCACTAAGTGGCTGGTAACCTGAGTTTATCTAAAGGCTTCACTTAAGATTTCTCGTCGCCTTAAGGTCCTGGCTTTATTTCCCAAAGGCTCGTCTTCACCTTCCTCCGTCATAGGCCACAACGATCTCATGCCTAATGGGACCTCACCTGTGTGCTCCTTTCCAATCTGCCTCTCCTCTTGTACCTCCTTCACTCTTCGCCATGTGCTCAGACCTCTACCCCTGCCAGGCTCACTATTGTCAGGCATCAAGTTTGCATCCTGCTGATCTTACACAAGTTCTCTCTGTTTCAATCTTCTCCTATCTCCACTTCACACCGCCTCAACAGTTTTCTCTCCTCTTAATTCCTGACTACATTGTCCACCTTTGAAGATATTTTCCTCAACCCCCTCTCAGTTCTCCACCTTGCCTTCCTCATTAATCTTTTCTCAAATCTTCTCGCACTGCCTCCTTCCCTCCTGTAGCATGTTCTCTCTTTTTCTCGCTTTGCTATCCCCAACATCCCCCTTCTGTCTCCTCCCCACCTCTTCCTTGTGTCTCTTTCATGCCTCCTGAATATTTTCTCTCTCTTCCTCCTGAATATGTCTGCCAACCTCCACCTCCTGTTTCCTTGCTCTTTCTTGATGTTCTCTCTCTCATCTTCCTGAATATCTTCTCCACTTCCTCTCTTTCTCTTTCCCACCTCCTCCTTGATGTTTCTCTTACTAACCTTCTTGTCTACTCCTCCCACATTTACTTTGATGTTCTCTCGACCTCCATTATCTCCTCCTCACTAAAGTCTCTCTCCTTCTGCGTCCAACCCTTCTCAGACCTTCCTACCTACCATGATCCCTTTCCACTGCCCTCCTCCTTGCAACAGCTTCCTGTCTCCTCCTTTTCTCCGGCCTCCTGTCTCCATCCCCAGCAACCTCTGCAACTCATTCGCAAACTCCCCATTCTTCCTTTTCCAGCCTAGCCCACCCCCTCCAGACCCTTAGGCTGTCCTACTCTGGGATGGGGAAACTGCATGCACTTATTGTGGCTGTGACAAGATCGGGCAGGGTATCTCCTGAGCTAAAGTCACCTGATTGCATTGATGTACACCAATGCAGAGACTAATTACAGCGATGGACAGTTTCAGTCTCGGCTGCCATCTTGGATCTCATGTACATCTTCCAGACACTGCTGAGTGGACTGTCCTCGCAATGGCCCTTCAGAAATGACAGCTGATGCGCTTGCTGGACACAAAATACCGTTAGCATGCTGCCACTGTGTTCATCATATCATATCCCACAGCACCTATCATATCATAGCAGTCTCTTAAGAGTTTCAGGTATTTAGCTTGTTCCAAGGTTCTCTGGTGGGCTATTGATATTACTATTACAGGTGAGTTGATAGAAGCCTTGCTTTAAATAATATTTCCCCTGGTAGACACTATCAGGTGGAGCCGCGCGTTCCTCCTTCTGCAGTGACCAGTGTTGTCCTGGTCACCACACCCCCTGCTTTTGAGTTCCCAGGCCACCTCCTCTGGTGACTGGTGTTGCTGTGTTCCGTACCTCCCATAGTGTGCCACAGCCCGCTGCTGTACAAACGGCATCCTATAGCACCGCTCCCTCCTGCAGCTCTGGCGGTCTGGTGGTGCCGGTCCTGTGGCCGGTGCCCTTCACTCTTGGAGCAAGGTCAATCACGGCCCTGCTGCCGTGTTCAGGCAAGGCGGGCTGCTAGGGGGCCTGCACATAATCGCTGGCTCCGTCTGGGTGTTATTATTATTATATTATTATTATTATTATAACATTTATAAAGCGCAAACTAATGCCCAAGGACATCTAGGCGCTGAGGGCTAGCAAGCTCAGAACAATCAGTTGCCTCAAATTTTACCTAAAGAAGAAGGAAACAAGACTAGAACAAGTGATTCTTCAGTGCTCTCCTGAAGGGGAAATAGTCAACAAGTGTTCTCAGGTACAGCGGAAGAGCATTCCACAAGCTAGGGGCCAGGACTGAAAAAGAACGACCACCCAGATGCTTTCGATGATGATATTTAGGACTCTTGAGAAGCAAGTGGGATTCGGAACGCAAATATCTTGCTGGAAAGTACCTTTTCAGTTTCTTTTTAAGGTAATGAGGGACGACATTATGCACGGCTCGGTGGACAATACAAAGAATCTTAAGCTCAATCTGCGCGGCCACCAGTAGCCAGTGCAGACGGTGCAAAAGGGCAAGAGCAGGAGTCAAACGAGGTACCTTAAGGACCAGTCGTGCTGCTGAGTTCTGAAGGACTTGCAACCGCTGAATCTGGTATTTTGGCTGTCCGAAATATAGATACCATTGCAATAGTCCAAGAAGCCCATTATGGTGGATTTCACCAATGTTATGCGGTTTTCAGAGGGAAGCAGAGGGAGAATTTTCCTCAAGGCTTTCAGTCTTCCAAAACCTGCACTACAGATAGCAGAAATGTGGGCTTCTGGCAATCCGTTTGGAAGAGGTTTCACTGCGAGACTTTTAAATGAGGCGCAGAGGGCCGGACACGGGCCAAGTGACTCAGGCCAGTAGAGTGAGTTCCCTCCCATGGGGCCCGACCACCAGTACTTATGTTTTATTCCCATTTAATTGCAGCCATTTGGCCGACATCCAACTACCTACGTTATCCAAACAGTCTCCGAGTTTCTTGGGAGACGCAGCTTGAGATGAGTCCAGCCAGAATATTAGCTGTGTGTTGTCAGCATAAGAGTAGAAGAGTACTCCGCATTCTGTAATGAGGTCAGCCAGCATTCAAATACACAAATTAAAAAGAAGAGGGGACAGGGCTGACCCCTGCGGGACTCCACAATATAATTCCACAAGAGGAGAAAGACACACTTAGAAGGAGACTGTATGAGAGCAGCCTTCCAGAAAAGATCTGAACCATGCAAGAAGGGGACTGGTAACACCAACTTGCTCCAGCCTGGTCAGTAAAATGTATGGTCTACTGTATCAAAAGCCGCAGAGAGATCCAGGAGAATAAGTACTCCAGTCTCTCTGTGGTCCTGAAGCAGGGCAATATCATCTAACAAAGATATCATTATGGACTCAGTCCCTATCTTGGGACGAAACCCAGATTGAAAAGGTTGCAGGCAGTCATTCTCCTGCAGGAATTTAGAGATCTGAGGGGTAATCACTGCCTCCAACAGCTTCATCATTACTGGAAGCAAAGAAATAGGCCTGTAATTTGCAGGCACTCGAGGGTCCAGATTAGTTTTTTCAAGAGGGGCAGGACTATACTGCCTGTTTGAGGGCAAACAGAACAATGCCCATTGAAAAAGAGTACTGCAGTGCATCAGTCAACATGTCCATAGCCCTTTGAGGAAGAGCTTTCAGAATATGAAGAGGAACCGCATCTAAAGGGGAGGCCGATTTGAGGCCCAAAACAGCTTTCCAGATAGTTTCATCATTTATTGGGTCGAGTTTAAAATTGTTTACCGAAGGCGAAGGGGCAAAGCCATGACTGGGCAGAGTCTGCAGGGGATAACCTCGACAGTTTGATGATCTTTAATGCCTTTACGAATATCAAGAATTTGTTCATGGAAAAAAGTGCTTATTTCATTGCATCTTAATATGGGCATTAGAGGTTTCGCGGAATTACCTGAGGGGCATAATAATAGCTCCTTGGCTTTTATAGTTCTCTAGAAGCGCAGGCTGCTTCAGTTATCTGGGTGGCATAGTATTTGGCTTTTGCAGATCGAATCATCTGGTGATAACAAAGCACAGCTTGTTTTTAGAGGTTGCGGGTATCTGTGTCATATTTCTGATACGCTCACCTGGTATCCAGGGGGACGCCACTCAGCCCTGGTTGGATGATATGTGCCTTGAACCCTCTTCCCAATCCTGGGTGGTGCCTCTGATGGAAGTTGAGCCTGAAATACAGGAGGGATGGGTTCAAGACTGGCCGTCTCTGGTAGGGTCTCTCCCCACCTCCCTTGGATTCAAACCTTCCCTTGGCCCTCTCCTCACCTTGTTACTTTATAAGGCGTGCTCTCCATCCTGCTATCTTTGGCAGGGGTGCGTAGTCTCAAGTGGGCATGGGCGACCGAGTTACTTCACTGGTGCAAGCCCTTTCAAGTGTCTTTAAGGTAGGTCTTGCAGTCTTTGTATTCAATACTGTTCGTGGTTAATGTCTTTTCTCTTCTCTTTAGGTGTGCAAGAGATTTGGCGTTTTCGTGCAGGCTGGGTTGAGCACCTGGCAGTAATGGATGGCGCAGAGTGCGCAATGCTGTCCGGTAAGTAATGCGCAACGCACGGCACTGCTTTGCCTTGTATATGCTAACCTGTGTCTTCCTCTTTCTTTTGAAGGCCGCGATGTTCTTTTCCGGCGGGCGTGATGTTCCGGGAAGTTGCTGACCAAGAGGCGACTAACCAGGTGAAATTCTTGTGATGTCCGTTGTTCGTGTGAAGCCGTTAGTATGCGTTCACTAATGCTGTCCTTCTCTCTCTCCTTTTCAGGTTGCTTCATTCCGGAAAGCATGCAGTGCCCAGAGATGTAGTTTGCTGGATCGACTGTCCACAGGTAAGCAGAATCATGAGTTAACGACGGGCTGAAGACAGGATGGTGTTCACAGGTAAGATTCCTATAACAATGTTCTTTTTTCCCTCTGCAGGTTCGCTGTTCCAAGGGTTGCTGGTATCAAGGACACTGGAGACCGGACTGGACACAGTGAGCGTTAAGCTGCAAACTGCAGAATAACGCAAAGCGTGTTCTGCTGCTTGGGTGTGGTTTAAATAGCCTTCCAGTAAAGTAGTCCAGGTAAAGTAGTCCCAGGCCACCACACGCAAAACACTATGCCGCATAGCTCAGTTCGTGGGAACTGGACTATGTGAGTGCCTCCATGTTGACTGCAGGCCCAAAGAAAGTAGTCTCAAGTAAATAGTCCCAATTTAAAGATGTTCTTCATAATGAATATGAGCCTGGCGCCAAAGGCTCCAGGACTGACTCCAAGAGAGTATCGGATGAGGTTGTAAGGCCTCTGAGGCCATAATGGAACCACGAAACCTGGCCCTACCTGGCAGGTTGACTTTCCAGTGGGTGTCTGGGATAAGGGTCATGACAGCACTCCCCCCCCCCCCCCCAAGGCCCCTCTCACAGTGGTTCTTCTGCCCGGTCCTGGCTTGGTTGGAAAATTCTGATGGAATTTCTTAATCAGACGGGGTGCATGGATGTTCTCGCTGGGTTCCCAGGATCTGTCTTGAAGGTGGTATCCCTTCCAATTTACTAGGTAATATAACTTGGACCTGGTGTATTCGGAGTCCAGGATATCCTTTACTTCGAACTCAGGTTCTCCGTCAACCATCACAGGTTCTGGTGGTGTCGTAACTCGTGTACCGGGTTGTACCGGTTTCAGGAGTGACACGTGGAACACAGTGTGAATTTGCATGTTGGATGGTAATGGTAATTTGACGGCTACTGGGTTGATTATAGATTTGATGGAGTAAGGTCCCAGACACCGAGGACGAATGGTCCGGGTTCCTTTTATGGGTATTTATTTTGATGCTAACCATCAGCGAATTTCTTTTGTCTGTGCTTGGCTTGAATTAGATGTTCTGCTGCCCTTTTAAAGGCCTGGGAGATGATCGTATGAAGGTTTTTTACCGCTCTGATTTCCAAAGTGGTTGGAAGGTCTAATTCAGAAGTACGTGGGTGTCTACCGTATAGGACATATAAAGGAGTTTGTCTCGTGCTGGAATGTAACAAATTATTGTAAGCATATTCTGCTATCCATAACAAGTTTTCCAATTTCCTTCCACTTAATGCAGCATGCAACGCAAGTATTGCTCGAGTGTTTGATTATTTTTTTTCTGTTTGGCCATTCGTTTGAGGATGGTGACTGGTGGATAGTCGGATGTTGATTTGAGCCATTGAACAACACTTTTTCCAGAAGTTGGACACGATCTGACTGCCTAGATCAGAGACCAGAACTGATTGGAAGCCATGTAACCGAACAATATTTTCCAGGAACACCTTTGCTAAACTGAATGCATCTGGGAGACCTTTAAAAGGAATAAAGTGTGGCATTTTTGAGAATAAGTCTACGACAACTAAAATAGTGTTGAATCCCTGACTGGGAGGTAGGTCTGTAATGAAGTCGAGGGAAAGTGTGTGCCATGGTGCGGGAGGGATTTCCAATGGTTGAAGAAGACCAGCTGGTTTCTGCTTTTGCGATTTGTTTTGTGCGCACACACCACATGACTGGATAAATTGGACAATGTCTTTACGTCAAGTAGGCCACCAATAGTTTCGTTTTACCTTGGCTAGGGTCTTGGCAATCCCAGGGTGACCTTCCATCAGGGAATCGTGATAATCTGAAATGACTTGCTGTTGTAGCTCCTTTTTGTGCAAATATAAACAGTCCCTAAAATATGGTAGTTGGTCTTTAACGGTGTATTGTTCTCCTTGAGTACACCATTGTAGCAAGGTGTTAGGACCACTTACATGCTGGATCTTGTCTTGGAGTTCGGTTTGTGTCAAAGCTGTCGTGAGGCCTAAGAGTTTGTCCTCGGGAATGATGGCTACTGGATCTGGAGTTGTATATACCTTTTCATCAATGCCCATGCGGGACAAAGCGTCCGCCTTTCCATTCCGGACTCCCCGTCGATATGTGATTACATAATCATATTCGGCGAAGAAAAGGGCCCACCGCAGTTAACGTGAGGATTGAGCCTTCGCTGTTTTTAGGTATTGCAGGTTTCGATAATCCGTGATTACTGTGACGGTATGTCTGCCTCCCAGGAGATAATGTCGCCATGCTTTAAAAGCAGATTTAATAGCCAAGAGTTCTTTGTCTGTGATAGCATAGTTGACCTCTGGAGGTGAACATTTTTGTGACCAGAAGGCCACAGGATGTAACTGGCCAGTTTCAGGGTCCCTTTGTGAGAGAACAGCTCCCATAGCCATACTGGAGGAATCTGTTTCCACGATGTAAGGGAGATCTGGACGAGGGTGTCGTAAGACTGGGGCGGAAGTGAATTTTATCTTAAGCTCTTGGAAGGCCCTCTCTGCTTCTTCAATCCAAATTAACTTCTCATTGTTTTTTCGCAGTAGTAACACAATCGGATGTACAATTTGAGAGAAGTCTGGGATGAACCGGCGGTAGAAGTTCACAAAACCCAGCATGCTCTTGATTCCCTTTAGGAAAGTTGGTGATGGCCATTTTAAAATGATGTCTACGTTGTGCATATCCATTCTGATGCCTTTTGGAGTGAGGATGAAACCAAGGAATTCCACTTCGGTTACATGAAAAACATTTTTTTCGAGCTTAGCATACAGTTGATGTTGGTGGAGCTTGGTGAGAACGGAGCGGACGTGCTTGACATGGTCTTGTTTCGAGGCTGAATACTCTAAGATGTCATCTATGTAGACCAAGGCACAAACATCGATTAATTCCCGTAAAACATTGTTCATGAAGTACTGGAATGCAGTGGGAGCGTTGCAAAGTCCAAAAGGCATTACGTGGTATTCATACAAGCCATATTTGATACGAAAGGTGGTTTTCCATTCATCTCCTTTCTTTACTCGGACCAGGTGGTACGCTCCTCTAAGGTCTAATTTGGTATAAATGTGTTTGTTTGTTTGTTTTATTATTTATATAGCGCACCAGACCCAGGGGTATTCGGGCGCGAAGGCAGCAAGAGGGTTGTTCAACTTAGGTTACAGGTTAAAGATTAGGCATAGTGGTACAGCTACGGTTACAATGCTGTAGACATGTGATGTCAAGGATTCACAGAAATATATACAGTAAATATATAAGAATACAGGTGTAACATATAAATAAAGCAGGTCGAATATACAAAATATACATGAAATCCCAGAAGACATTAGGGTGAAGTTAGGCATCATGTTCTTTTAGCCGTTGAATCAGATTGGATCTGAATTGCCGGTAGGGGAGATCTTCCCTTAGAGCAGGTGGGAGGGAGTTCCAATATTGTGCTGCTTTAACAGCGAAGCTGCTCCCACCAGATTTAGTGAGTTTGAATCTGGGTACTAGTAAAAGGTTGGAGTTGGCTTTTCTTAAGGGGCGAGAGGCTGTATGTCTGGTGAATCTGTCTATAAGGTACTGTAGGGCTGCTTGGTTAAGGCATTTGTGTGTAAGGGATGCTGTTTTAAGGAAGATTTTGTCTTTTGTGGAAAGCCAGTTAGTAGATCTCCTGAGGTCTGATATATAGGCGTTTTTAGGGAAGTTTAAGGCGACTCTAAGGGCATTATTTTGAAGAGTTTGTATTTTGGCAGTGATGTATTTGTTGCTACCTACGTAGAGGGTGTTGCAGTAATCAAGTTTCGACAGGATTAGTGCTCTTGCTAGTGTGACACAGTTATTAGGAGAGAGGAACGGCTTGGCTGCTCTGATTAACTTGCAGGTGTAGGAGGTGGCTGAGGCCATGGCACTCACTTGTTTACCAAAGGTGAGCTTGGAGTCTATATAGAAGCCGAGGGTTTTAACTACTTTGGCCACCGTAATGATGTTGTTGTCAATTGTGAAGGAGTCATAGTTGGGACCTAGTTTTTTGATGTTGGAGGAGGTGCCTAGAATGAGGAGTTCAGTTTTGTCATCATTCAGGCATAGACCGTGGGAGGCCATCCATGCCTGTCTGATGAGGTAGATTCTGTTCACAAAGGCCAAATCCTTGTCATAATCTCCCGTCAACGGGATGAGGATCTGTGTATCATCTTCATAGTTAATGTAGGTGATACCTAGATCGTCTAGATCATCGAAAAGGGGCTTTGTGAAAATATTGTACAGGGTAGGGGATACACATGATCCTTGGGGTATGCCGCATGAAATAGGTGCGGGGTCTGCAGCTGCTAGAGGAGAGAAGACTCGCATTGTCCTGTTATCTAAGAAGGACTGGATCCATGCAACTGCTTCATGGGAGAAGCAGGCTGCCGTGACCAGGTGATTGCAAAGTATTGCATGGTCTACCAGATCGAATGTGGCAGAGAGGTCGAGGAGTAGTAGGAGTGAAGTCATACCTTTCTCTCTTAATGTGTCTATTTGGGCCTTAAGGTCTAGGAGTGCGGTCTCAGTCCCCTGCTGTGGTCTGAAGCCGGACTGTCGAACTCCTAGGAAATGGTTTAGTTCCAGGTGGTGCTGAATTTGTAAGTAAGCTACTTTGTCTAGAATTTTCAGTAGGAACGGCACAGTGGTTATGGGGCGGTAGTTGGTTGGAATGGAGGGGTCCAATGTTTGCTTTTTGAGGAGGGGGAGGACCCAGGATTGTTTCAGGTTGCTAGGTATGGTACCTGATGTGAAAGAGGCGTTTATGAGTTTAGTAATGAAGGGTGAGAGTTCACGGGCGACGTCTTTTATGATTTGGGCTGGACATGGGTCGCCCTGGCAGTTGGAGGGTTTGAGAGTGAGGATGACTTTCTCGACTTCTTTAGTGGATACTTTGCGAAAGTAGAAGGGAGGGATGTCTAGTGTAGGTGGAGAAGGGGTGGATTTCAGAGTTGGTATTGAATTTGTGGTAACCTTGGAAGGGGTGCCTGTGTTGACAATATTTGGGACAATTATAGATGCTTTTTTGTTGTTGATCTTTGCCTGAAGCATTGTTATCTTATTGGCAAGGGAATTTTGTATGCCTGTGCACCAGTTCGTATCCTTGAGGCAGGAGTCGGGAACTTGGATAGGGGATTCTACTTCCTTTAGGATAGCAAACAATTCTTTAGTGTTATATTTGGCTTGGGTGAAACGGGTGCTGTAGGAGGTTTGTTTCGCAAGGATGTTTTCTTTTTTGTAGAGGGTAGCTAGTTTCTTCAGGTTATTTTTATTGATGTCTGAAGGGTCTGATCTCCAGGTTTTTTCACTGAGGCGTTTCTTTTGTCTGATGTCTTTCAAAAGGGGTGTGAACCAGGTATTTAGGTGTTGGCGGGGTTTGCTCTTCCTAATTTTCAGTGGTGTAATAGCGTCCAGAGAGGCAAGCATCACTTCATTGTACTTTTCCACCATAGTGGCTGGGTCGGACTGATCTGAGATGGAGTTTAAGGTGGGGAGAATGAGGGGGATAAGATTTTCAGGGGTGATTTTTTTTATTTCTGGTCGGTGCGGTAGGAGCTAGGATACTATTGTTCATGGGTGTGGTGGCTTCTAGGGTGAAGGATACCAAGTGGTGGTCGGACCATAGCTGAGGCATTATAGAAGTAATGGTGATTGGGCAGTTATGTTCGGCAATCCAATCGAGGGTCCTGCCTTTGATGTGGGTAGGATCTGTGATCTTTTGGGTGAATCCTAATTCCACAAGAGTGCTGTTGATTTGTAGGGCATTGGGGTCGCGTGAGTCATTGAATTCAAGGTTGAAGTCACCTAGGATGAGACATCGAGTAGAGTTTTTTAGGTTGTTAGATAATAGGTTCATGAGGTCTTCCTCGAAAGAGCCTGTGGGGCCTGGTGGTCGGTATATCAGGTGGATAGTGATAGTTTGATTGTTGTCAATGATAAGTTTAGCTGTGAGGGCTTCACAGGAGTTGGTATTATGGGGTGAGGAGAGTCTTGGGGCTAGATTGTTTTTGACGTGGTGCGATCCATGCGTATAAGGGTGTATTTATCAGGGATGGCTAGCATAATGGCTGGTCCTGCTGCAGGGTGAAGCCAGGATTCTGTGATGGCCAGGAGATCTAAGTTCTCATTTTGGATTATGTCAGCTATTTCAGTTGCATGGGCTACTATAGAACGGGCGTTTATTAAGGCGCCTTTTATTCCAGGTAGGGTGGGTGGGGCAGAGGGCAGCTGGACTTTGTGTTGGCATTTGGGGGGGGGGGGTTGGATTCTCTAAAGATTCGACTGGGCATCCATCCTGGGAATTGTCTAACAATTCAGGAATGAGTGGCACGGTGATCTGGT
This sequence comes from Ambystoma mexicanum, assembly GCF_040938575.1. Taxonomy (NCBI): domain Eukaryota; kingdom Metazoa; phylum Chordata; class Amphibia; order Caudata; family Ambystomatidae; genus Ambystoma; species Ambystoma mexicanum. The sequence goes on from NC_090923.1 coordinate 918,465,102, forward strand.
TTAGTGCGCGATAATCGATGCAGGTCCTCAAATCTCCTTCCTTCTTTGGTACGAAGAATAAGGGATTGGCTGCTGTGATTTAGACGGGTGGATAAACACATTTGCCAGGTCCTGGTCTAGATAGGATTTCAAATGGAGGTTCTCTGGTTCTGTGAGTGCATAAATCCTGCCACAAGGAATTTGTGCACCTGGTATGAGGTCAATTTGGCAGTCACAGGGCCTGTGCGGCGGTAGCGTGTTAGCTTGTTCTTTCTAGAACACGTCCTGGAAATCTTGGTATTTGCTTGGTAAAGTACTAGTCACACCAAGTGTCAATGCCGCCGTTCTGGGAGTCGCAGAGGTGCATAAATCGGGTTCCTCTTCTTCTTGGTAATAGCAGGTAGGAGCACAGTCATCGAGAAAGACCAGCTTCCTTGCACTCCAATCTATCTGAGGATTGTGAGCTACTAACCATGGCATCCCTAATATTAGCCGGAACTGAGGCGCCTTGATGAGATCAAAGGCAATAGATTCTCAGTGTCTGTCCTGGCACAGTAGGGTTAATCCTGCTGCACATCGGGTTTCTGGTCCGGAAGCTATTTCTCTCCCATCCACGGTGGTAACCTTTTCAGTGGTCGACTTTGAACATAAGGGAAGCCCCATCTCTGCTGCCAGTTCTTGATCTATATAATTCCCAACTGCTCCGCTGTTTATGTATGCCTCAACTGTCTGCATCCGAGACGGTTGTTGGTGATTGATTAGGATCATTGGCATTGCAATGTGTGAGGTCGGTGGCTATTTCTTCTCACTCGACAAACTAAATTTGTCAAGCTTGGTAGTTTTCCAACTCCTTGCTATCGTCCTTCTCTGTGGCCCCTACAATTCTCCTTGGAGGTTTCACTAGACAATCTTTGAGGAAGTGCCCTGATTTTCCGCAGTACAAACATAGCTGCAGTTGCCTTCTCGTCTCTTTCAGTTTTTTTTAATGGGGGTGGCACACCTCCGATTTGGATGGTTTCTACAGTGTTCCCTGACACGCGTCAGTCATTGTCCTTTGACCGAACATACATGGCCCGAGGGTCTGATCTAGTCCGATCTGCCTTTCGGTCTTGTAATCTGTGATCTAGTTGCACAACCAAATTGATGAATTCAGTACAGTCTCTGGGCGGGTCTAACATCTGAGCTAGAACGTCCTTCATTTCACCCCATAGACCTCGATGAAATAACGTGGTTCTTTTGTTTTCGGCCACCCAGCTTCAACGACTAATCTGTTAAAGGTTGCTATATACGTTAACAAGTTTTGATTCCCCTGCCCGAGTGACAAAAGTTTGTTGTCTACTGCTTGTTCCCTCTGCAAACTCCCAAAGTCATGTAACAGTGGATCATCATGGCTCACAAGTGGTACCGACCAATCCGCTGCACTACCGCTCAGGTATGACAAAACAAAAGCAACCCGTGCCTGGTCGTTGGGAAATGCACCAGGTCTGCAAAGGAAATGAAGACGACATTGATTCATGAACGTAGCATACTTCCTGGGATCTCCCGAGAATCGTTCAGGTGATGCTAAAGGAACTGCTCCAGGAAGAGTTATTTGTACTGGAGCGGTTGATGAGGTTGGTGCTTGTACCAGCGTGTTGTTTCCAGGCAATGGAGTCTGTCCTGCCTGCGATTGGAGTAATTGTCTACTGATTTCCTCGGTACGATCTTTGGTTACAACTAGATCCCTCCGAAGAGCATTGGTCTCTTGCCTGGCTGAATGAACTTCGGCACGCAACAGTCCCAATAACTGAACCAATTGGTCGATTTCTGATGTCTCCATGGCGCCCAGGTGGATTATGTTATTGTAGGCTTTGCGTTCTATTGCTCTCACCTGATATCCACGGGGACTCCACTCAGCCCTGGTTGGATGATATGCGCCTCGAACCCTCTTCCCGATCCCGGGTGGTGCCTCTGATGGAAGTTGAGCCAGAAATACAGGAGGGATGGGTTCAAGACTGGCCGTCTCTGGTAGGGTCTCTCCCCACATCCATTCAAACATTCCCTTGGCTCTCTCCTCACCTTGTTTCTGTATAAGGTGTGCTCTCCGTCCTGCTCTCTTTGGCAGGGGTGCGTAGTCTCAAGTGGCCGTGGCCAACCAAGTTACTTCACTGGTGCGAACCCTTTCAAGTGTCTTTAAAGTAGGTCTTGCTGCCTTGCAGTCTTTGTATTCCATACTGTTTGTTAATGTCTTTTCTCATCTCTTTAGGTGTGCAAGAGATTTGGCGTTTTCGTGCAGGCTGGGTTGAGCACCTGCCGGTAATGGATGGCGCAGAGTGCGCGCTGCTGTCCGTTAAGTAATGTGCAATGTGCGGCGCTGCTTCGTCTTGTATATGCTAACCTGTGTCTTCCTCTTTCTTTTGCAGGCCGCAATGTTCTTTTTCGGCGGGCGTGATATTCTGGGATGATGCTGACCAAGAGGCGACTAACCAGGTGAGATGCTTGTGATGTCCGTTGTTCGTGTGAAGCCGTTAGTATGCGTTCACTAATGCTGTCCTTCTCTCTCTCCTTTTCAGGTTGCTTCGTTACGGAAAGCATGCAGTGCCCAGAAGATGTAGTTCGCTGGATCGACTGTCCACAGGTAAGCAGAATCATGAGTTAATGACGGCTGAAGACAGGATGGTGTTCACAGGTAAGATTCCTATAACAATGTTCTTGTTCCCCTCTGCAGGTTCGCTGTTCCAAGGGTTGCTACTATCAAAGACACTGGAGACCGGTCTGGACACGGTGAGCGTTACGCTGCAAACTGCAGAATAATGCAAAGCGTGTTCTGCTGTTTGGGTGTGGTTTAAATAGCCTTTCAGTAAAGTAGTCCATGTAAAGTAGTCCCAGGCCACCACACCCAAAACATTATACCGCATTGCTTAGTTCTTGGGAACTGGGCTATGTGAGTGCCTCCATGTTGACTGCAGGCCCAAAGAAAGTAGTCCCAAGTAAATAGTCCCGATTTAAAGATGTTCTCCATAATGAATATGAGCCTGGCACCAAAGGCGCCAAGACTGACCCCAAGAAAGTCTCAGATGAGGTTGTAAGGCCTCTGAGGCCGTAATGGAACCCCGAAACCTGGCCCTACCTGTCAGGTTGACTTGCCAGTGGGGGTCTGGGATAAGGGTCATAACAATTTCAGCCGCCATTTTCTCTCAAGACACCGACACAACTGTTTCTGAGATCTCAGCTCAAGAGTATACCATGCCTCAGAAGGCTTTGTTCTGCAAAAGTGGTGGAGTTTAGGAGCTACTTTATCAGCTACCACCTCAAGGGAGCTTAAGAGAGAGGAAAAAGGATCATCACCCTTCTCCCTAGAAATCTTAAATTCCTCAACTAGTAGATCCGTCATGTCAATCAGGTCCACTTTATGCCACAGTCTACGAGATTGAAGACTGTGAGATGCCTTCGGAGGACAGAATGGGATCTGGACCAAGAAGGGGATCAAAATATGGTTGGACCAGGCAACCGGAACCAGGGTACAGCTAGAAACCATTTCAGCCTCAGCAAAAATAAGGTCAAGTGTATTACCACTCTTATGGGTGGGGAGATGATTGCACAAACCCAAAGAGAGATCCAATAAACAGGTCACTAGGTTATTTGCATAGTTATCAGAAGGATCATTAGGATGTAGACTAAAGTCACCCAATACCAATAAATCAGAGTGTTCCAGACTCAGATTGGCCACCAGTTGAGAAAAGTTGATTGCAAAATCAACATGACTTGAGGACGGCGGTCTGTATACCAATAAAAAGTGGATAGTCATATTTACATTAAGCTGTGCTCTGATCAGCAACAGTTCACATGGAAGGGAGTGGGCTACTGGGATAAGAAGACACTGGTAGGAATCACAATAAATTATTGCTAGCCCCCCGGCATTACTAGGAGGGGGCCTGTCAAAGCACCATGCAGCATAGGAGGTGGGCCTTAATTGACACAAATCTGGTTCAGAACTATCAGAGAATCAAGTCTCTGTGATACACATAAAATCAGGAGCAGTATCTTTCAATATAGTATATAGATGATATCTATGTATACCTTCTGATCGAGCATTGATCAGCATACGTGTCAGAAAGTTAGTGGTATCACCTGGCTTCCCTCCCCCCAAAGCCTCTCCCTCGGCAGGGCCAGTCCCACGGCCCATTTCTTCAGAGGCCGTATGTGAAGCACTATCATAATGCAGAGTTCCTTCAGAGGCCAGTTCCATTAACTCAGCCCATGAGTAGCTGAGAATTTAGTTGCCATTACTTACGTTATAAAGACCTGCATTATAGTGATGTAAAAACATGGCCCTGGGCACGGTCAGCTTCCGGATGTGCCCAGACGCGCTTGCCTTTTGTGCACCATTGGCACGCTCTCAGCGCACCCACAGGTTGCGCCCGCTCTGTGTCCACTCCATGGCTAAGGTTAAATAATGCCTGGAGGCGGAACACCGAGACGGAAAAACAAAGAGAGCAGACTTTCCCCGACTTCAGAATAAAGTTCAGCGAGTCGACGTTCCAACGATACAAGTAGCAGAGTTCAAAAATTAATCAAGCACAATGTTGTCAAAGATGGCGCAAATTAAAAAAGAATTAAACTGACTTTGCTATTCGATATTTTTTTAAACGCTAAAATCAATTAATAAAGCCAAAAATAACGTAAGAATTAATCTATAGTAAAATAGGCAGCAAAGATTTAACAATGAGCCGCTTCGCATAAGTAATGCCTGGAGGCGGGTCGCCGAGACGGAAAAACAGAAAGAGTGGACTTTCCCGACTTCAGAATGAAGCTAAGGGAGTTGATGTTCCAAGGATACAAGTAACAGAGTTCAACAACTAATCAAGCACAATGTTGTCAAAGGTGACGCAAGCTAGAAAATAATTAAACTGACTTTGCTATTCGATATTTTTTAAAATACTAAAATCAATTAATAAAGCTAAAAATAATTTAAGAATTCATCTATAGTAAAATAGGCAGCAAATATTTAACAATGAGCTGCGTGTTGTGGGCTGGGCTGCCTCCCTCTGCTGACAGGCCCTGTCACATACTGTAACAATCAGCATTTCTTCGGGGAGGCCGGGCATGACAGTGGCTGGCTTGGTTAGATCTCTGCCTAGCACATTGATATTCGCTATGGCTTTGAAGTAGAGATCTGTGTCCCCATAAAAACAGATGATTCAGGTTAGATAATAAGCTGTAGATCTTTGGGCAGGATTAGGTCAGACCTAATTGCTGTTAATTTGCTCCTGGAGTTGAATAGCGATTTTGCTTGGTAACCGTTGACCTTCATGGGTAAGTGAAATTGCAGGGTACTCTCGCAGTAGTATATATAGCCCAGGCATCTGTTTCAGATCCTCCTCCTGGAATAGATCTGTCAGATATTCAGGGGCATATTCTTTCTCCTGTAAATACGCTGCTTCTTCCACCACAGGGCCCACATATTCAGCCTCTTGTAGGAGTCTGATTTCTATGGGTTCCTCTTTGGGTTTTTAGGTGCAGAACCGTGCAAAGTGTCCAATTCTGCCACATACGTAGCACCAAATCGGTTCAGGTCTTAAAGGGGCAGGTTGTGTTAGGGGCTTTGGGTCGGGCGTCAGTAGGCATAAATGCTGTACGCCGGGCCACAGTTGAGCCTGGAAGTATTGCAGCAACCTCCTCCAAAATGGGATTGTCTTCTTTTCTTCCTTGGGTTTAACGCTGGGTCGAATGTCTGTGGCTCTCTTTGGGGCCGCTCCCAAATCTGGGAGGGACATAGCTCTTTGGTGCTCATTAGCTGTTTGAATAGTTTCCTCCAGACTCAGCTTGTGTAATTGTTACACTACCTTCTGTAGATACACTGTTCCAGGATTAACATTTCCTTCACCTCTTCCAGCATTTTATTGGCAAGCCTCTTATCTATGAGGTCTCAGACTCGATGAGACATCTGCCTGGGCATCTCGTGGGCGATTAGATTTTTGCTCCACTCAACTCTTTCTCTGTGACACTCTCTCGCTTAACCCAGTCAGACAGAAAAACCTTGGTTGACTCACTCTCCTTTTCTCCCTCCAGTGTTCAGTTTTTCTGCCCAGTGGGCGTGTTGCTCATCACATTTCCAGTTATGCTACTGGGGCTATGTGTCTGACACCTGCCATGCCAACTCAGCACAATTTAGCCTACCCTCCTGGGTGATCTGCAGCCTCCATGCATACCCTGGACTGTCACGCTGCCAGGACTCCACCATCTCACTGGTTTCTACATTTATTCTGTTTCCAGCAATGCCACAGGCTGCATAATGTGACCATGGGTAGTGTGGAAATGTCATTTTCCTGTTCTCTTAATGTTGCAGACACCTCTTCACCACACATATGTCATGTCATGATGTGACATGATGTATCGTGGCATGATTTATAATAACATTTGACCTTATGGCATACAATGACTTGACATCCTGACATGACAAAATAACATGACAATGCATGACATAATTCCAGTAAGCTCCTCAATACACACCATTCTAGCCAACTCCCAGGTTACAGTTATGCAATTTAATTTAAGTATTTCCTACAATTCCAACATAGGTCACCTCTGCATACTTGCATATTAACAGTCATGTTTGGTATTCCCAGTTTAAAGTATCACAGTATGTTTCTAGTTTGACCAACCCAGCATGATCCTAGTATGAAAACCCTAGTATGCTCCCAATATGACAACCTTAGTATATTACCAGTGTACCAACTTCAGTATACTGTGAAGAGTGTAGGGTATGGGAGCTGGGAGATCCTAGGGACAGGAGACTGCCTACCACTATTTGATGCTGGCCTTGGAGGCAATATACGGTTGATCACCCAGGGCTTCACCCACTTCCAAGCCAGTGTGTTCCACATTAAGAATTAAAAACAGAGAATCTCTCCATGGTCCTAGAACTGTTGCATGCAGTTAGGAATAAAGGACATCTGGCGCTCCGCACACACGGCTTGCAAGCCCATGTTCGTGTGGCTACATCAGCTGCATTTGACTCATGATAGTTACCAAGTGCCAGCAGTTGACCAATGTGTGAGATTGGTTCGCATGATGCACCACTGGAGACTGGGCCTGCTCACACTCCAAAAAGCTTGCCGTCATTTTGGCAGCACAGGGAGCCAAATGGGCGGGGAACTCAGGCAGCGACGCCGCTGTCTGCACCATCCTAGAGTTGAGTGGCCATGGAGGAGGACTTGTATCCCTTGGTACACAGAACCATGTCCTGTTCAACAGAACAAGAGAAAACGGATGAGAGTTGTGTAGTCCATAAATGTCCCCACTAGTAAGAGGCCCTCCTTCCAGTGGTCCCACAGCTGCCATTGGGTTATTACTAATAAGCTCAATTACAGCCTGGGTGGGATATAAATGGAAGCCAAAGCCAGAATGGAGTGTGTGAGATAGGGCCAAGAGAGGAGCATGGGGAATAGAGGAGAAAGAAGATGGCGGTGTGTGTGTGTGTGTGTGTGTGAGAGCGAGAGAGAGAGAGAGAGAGAGAGAGAGAGAGAGAGAACAATTAAGGAGTAAGGAAGGAGAGGAGAAACCTGTAGATAGAGAGGAAGAAGAGGAGGAAACAGAGGAGAAACACTAATAGAGAGTGAAAGGAGAGGAGGAAGAACACCAAGAGGGAGAGGCTGCTGAGAAAGAGAAGATGGGATATCAACAGAGAGTAGAGAATGATGGAGTGTACAGAAGGAGAATGAGAGATCTGAGGAGGAGGAGAATGGAGATGAGGAGTCAAAGAGAGTGCGTAGGAAGGGGAACCTTAGGAAGAAAGAAAAGAACAGAGGGAGTTTTAAGAACTGGGCCAGGTGAATATTCCAGAATAGGTGCAGCAAGTGGTCACTGAGGGCCAAACAAAAGTAGTAGTCAAAAATAGGGGAGACATAGTGGTGTTCATAATATTTGGGAACCAGAAGGGTCTGAAACATGCTCCCTACAGTGTGTGACAGTAGTGTACTTTAATTCAGGCCTAAGATTAGAAGACCTCTACCTGCAGGAGGGGAACACTGTTTTACCTTAGGGGGGGTCCAACTATTCCTGAAGTATCTGATGCCTGACTCCTGGTGGATGATCCAAGGGTAACAAGGCTGTTGTATGTGGTAGCAAAGTCTGAGGGCTATAAAAGCATCATTACATATTCTATACAAGCCAAGAAAGACTTAGACCAAGAAGGACGTCCTTGGGCACTATATACAGTGATAGAAGTGTACCAGAAATGTAGTGGAACTGTGACTTCGGGGAAGGACAGAGTACGAAGGAAAGGAGCAACGTGAAACACATTTTTCAAGGGTTGCAGTCATGCTGGTTGACAGCCAATTGAGTTGAAACTGATTTCAGTTTAGCTGTAACTGATATCTGGGGGTCAAATAGAGAAGTGTGCTGTAACTTCACAACAAACAGTTCCAGAATGGTGAAAATGGTTGCAAAAAGTAGTGGAGCTATTAAGAGTAAAAAATAAAAGTAGTGAAACACCACTTGCGATATTTCCCACTCACTTCGACCACTGACTATAGAATATCAGAGACTTAGTAAATGTTTGAACCATGCAGGGTGAGCACACATTTGGGAGAATGAAGGACAAGGGCTACAGCCTTGAAGAGCAAGTTAGGGCAGTCCTGTTACTTATGTTTTGATTCAATTCCCAACTCCATTATTTATTTCATATCCCTAAACCCCTTTGTGAATGAAAATAAAGAAATGAGTACTAACATGACTTTTAAGTTATCTGTCGATCCCTCAGACATTGCAAATGGAAGGTTTTACAAATCTATTATATTCCCAGTTTTCTAATTCAACTATACACTCAGTTTATAAAAACATGGTTTACCAAACCTAGTATACTCTCTGTTTGCTGATCCCAGTGTATTTACAGTTTGGCTAACACAGTATATTTCCAGTAACACACCCCAGTGTGTATCATCCCAGTTTACAAAGTCAACCCCAAAGTATACTTCTCTCTTGACAAAGCAGTATACTATGTTTGACAGCACAAATATATTGCCAGTTTGCATAATTCCATTATACGTACAGTTTTACATATCCACTGTACTCACAGTATACTCCCATTGGAGAAATCCACTTTATACCCACTTTCTAATATCTCAGTTGCACAAGCCCAGAATGCACCCAGGTTGACTAACCAAAGCTACTCCCAGTATGACTAATGTAAGAGTGCAGAAGGAGGAGACTGATGCACAGGTGACATGTTATTGGCATAAACCTTTATCATACTACAAATAAAAGAGAAAACCTACCTCTCCCTAACTCTAAGAAGGGTTTCCCTATCTCAACCAAAATACTAAGGGTTCAGTCAGGATGTCCATGTAAATCAAGAGTCTGCTGTCCTGTGTCAAAAACCTATTTCTGTCCCTTACACTTATAACTAAACTAATGAAGTAGAGGAACTTCTTGGTCCAGAAGAATGGCTCCCTTCTTCTGGATAACACATTACAGTTTCAAGTCTTTGGCGGGATTTTTATCTGAGGGAATGGCTCCCTTCTACAGGTCGTCTACAAGGCACAAAACAAAGTTCTGGGTTGAAATGTTAATACACAGTAAAGTTCTCAATTCAAACTCAAAAGGTAATATTACAGTTCCAACATCAACATTCTTTATTGCACAAAGTGGTGTCTTCACTATTGGCATCCTGGAGACTGCCTCTCTTCTACAGGTATCTGCTCTCAGTGTTTTCACAATGCCATGGGGAATGACTCCCTTCCCTGGCCTTCCCTCATGTTTACTTTGCAGTTCACAAAACCAGGGGGAATGTCTCCCTTCCCCTGGCCTTTTCTTAGGCTTACTTTGTAGTTTTCAATGCTGGGGTAATGTCTCCCTTCCCCAAGACTTTTCTCACACTCTGTTTCACAGTTCCCAACACCAGGAGGAATGATTCACTTCCTCTGGCTCTTCTTACACTTTGTTCCACAGTTCACAGCGCCAGAGGTAATGAACCCTTCCCCTGGCTTTTCTTCATATATTCAGTATGGCACAACAGGTACTGCCATGAAGAATATGTCTTATGCTATTCTCCCTTTGGCGTTCCAGGTCCCAGACATGAGCTTTCCTCTGGTTTCTGATTGGCAGACCTGATTCACTCTCCTGCCAGGTACTGCCCCGAAGAAGATGAATTATGTTGATCTTCTTTTCTCGGTCCTGTGGAGAATCCAACGGGATTCCCCCAACCCCCCCAAGAACCTTCTGGGACTCGTCTCATGTGGCATGGAGAAGGCAGGCACTCTCTGATCCCGACTCTGGGGGTTGTGTACTGCGGGAAGTTCATTTGAATGGTTGAGCGGCATTAGACCAGGATGGTCTTTCCCCGCAACACGCCCTTTTGATGCCCTTGTCCCTCAGGGACTGTCAAGAAGAGGGCTGAAGAGGCATGCAGAAGTCAAGGTCATGCAGGCAAGCCTAGTAGCCTGTGGCTGGGTCAGGCAATTAGTCCTAAGGGCCTGTACCTGAAACCAATTAACCCACCTGAGGGGCATAAAAGGGTGCAGCAGGGAGGAACAGTAGAAAGAAGCTGGAGTAAGAGCTGGAAGGCTGTAGCAGTAGCAGAAGCAGCAGAGCATGAGGCTGGCAGTTCACAAGGAAGTGTGCCCACAGAAGGGACTCCGGAGTAGAGGAAGGGCATATTTCACCTGCAGTCTCTGAGTTGGTCCTGTGCCTACAAACCCTGTTTGGCTGTGGCAGCATTGGAGGAGACTGGAAGAAACAGGCAGTCTTTCCAGGTGCGCCTAGTTGCTCTGAATGCAGAGCTGAAGTCGTGCATTCTCCCAATGCCCGTGTGGAGAAAGAAGCTGAGGGAAGCTGGAGAATGGAAGACACCTGTGCAGCAGAGGGGTGTGGGTCCCAAGAGTGCCATAGCAGTAGCAGGAGAAGAAACCAAGCCGGGAAGCAGAAGCAGCCCACAGTCGTCATAATTGTGTAGTCAGAAAAGGGAAGCTCCGGACTCCAATTAACAGAAATACCTTGCCGGTAACAGTAACCAGCTTTATAAGCATGTAGATGTTGTTCACAGAAGTGGGAAGTCTTTCTAATAAGGGAAATGTAACACAGACTTATGCTAACAAGCTGAAGTACCCGTGTGTAGTGAAAGCATCTCTTTTCGCCATTATTAGAAATAATGTGTTGCCAAGCGATCACGCATGGCTCTTATTAATGAGGAGAACACTGCCGGTAAAGTTATTGAAGCAGAACTGACTTTCCTGAAATGTTACAAGCGTAGTTTAAAGAGGCCGTGCATGCAACAGTTTTTCCCGACACCTTAGAGGATGAAAGCTGACTGAAAGGTGGGAACATGCATCCTTTGAAGTGGCTGTTCAATACTAAAACAAAATCGCGTTTTTGTTTCCATTAAGAAACCCACATCTTGTAACATATCGAACACTACCAGTAGAAGTCATAGTAGTGGCAGTAGTTGAACCAAGCATTGTCCAAGCCCATAGACTGAACACTATTAAAGCGAATCCCGTTCATTTAAGAACTATACACTATTATTCTGGAGTCATTTAAGTTGTTACCTGACAGTCTTCTAGTATTAAGGTGACAAGGTTACCCAAAGTTATAAGAGTGACACAGCAGCTTTGGGGTAACCATTGGAGAAAAGGTGTATATGAAGCTGGGGCCTTGTTAAAAAGATTTTGTTTTAAATCAGCTTGGCAGAGACTGCTTGAATGGAGGAGAAATAGTCTGGAAGCTAGTTGCAGATTTTATGGCAGCTGCAAGACAGAAGGAAAGGCAAAGAGGCTGCCCTTTCTTGCCATACAAAAGAGAAGAGTGGATTCCCAAACTGTCGAGGTCGAAGAGGTCTTGCTGAAGTTGCCTAAAGTTGAAGTTGCAGTAGCCGCCGTACATTTTCCTAACATTGGAAGTTGTAGTAGTAGAACTGTGGTCATCTACATTTCTTGTCAGAACTATATCAATTGAATGTAATAGAAGCAGAAGTCAACTGTGGGGCAAGGGAGCCTTGTCACACAGTACAAATAGTTAGTAGAGAGTTGCTGGAGGGAGAGCAAACCTTAAGCAGAAGCGTCCTGACAAACTGTGTACAAAAGACACTGCAGAAGTTGAAAGCAGACAAGTTGATATAAACAGAAGGGCTACTTTTGTCTTCTACTTTACTCCTTTCTTTGCTGGAAGGAAGTCATCCAGGAATCCCCATTGGTGCCATTATTTGTGTTTGTGGAACTGGGGAGGAGAATCTTTTTCATCAAGCAAAGAAGCAACTGTTAACTGTGGATTTCTATTTGTGTGAACCTTTGTTTCTTTGGAACTTTTCAAGACTTTGTTTAAGACTTTTCTTTTCTTTGGACTAAATTGACATTGGGACATTCTTGGGGAGCAAGATCCGCCCAGGACCATTAGAAGTCATCCAAGACATTGGTTGTCTGGTAACCTTTTTATTTTGTTCCTTTTATGTTGCTTTGAATGTTTATGTTGTTTAGAGTGAGGGTTAGTTTTGTGAATGCTAGGAGGTTTCCCTTAGATCTTAGAATCGGCAGGTAATCCCCAGATAGAGTAGGATTAGTTATGATTTATTTGATAATTTTGTGTAAAATAAAATGTCGAATCTTATGAAAACTAAACACTTTCATGAGTTTCACATTACTGACCCCTCACAGTGAGGGTCCCAGACTTGTGTTTCTCTTTGCTTTATTTTTGGAAGACTTGCCTCACTCCTTTGCCAAGTACTCCCACAAGGAAGATGATTAGAGTGATCTTCCCAGGGTTTTAAGTGGGCCGGGGTTGGGCCCCGGCAGGCTCCGAAATCTCGTTTTGAGGTGGGGCCCTGCTGGGGCCCACTAATCTCTCCTGGCAGCCCCGGCCACTACACGAAAAGGCATTGTTTTCTATAGCCTGAAGCTCTCGCTCATGTGCGAGAGCTTCAGGCTTCATAAAAAAATTGCTTTCACCCATAATGGTGACGCGGCACCTGCGAGGCATCCCTTTAAGCAAGAGATGCCCGTGGCCGGAGCCACCATTATGGAGAAAACGTGAGGCCGCTTCTAAATACTGAAGCTCCCGCGGATTCGCAGGAGTTTCAGTCTTAAGGAACAGGGCCTCTGCTTCCAGTGGCCTCACCTTTTCAGCCTTAAAGGTGACACTGCCCCTCCCCAGCTGGCGAGGGGCAGCACCACCTTAAGGCTGAAAAGGCGAGGCGCTGTCCCCTGCCAGGCAAGCCTTTAGAAAATAAAGGCAGAGATCAGCACCCTTTCCCACATGGGGAGCAGGTGGTGATCTCTGCAAAAGACTGCCTGGCAGGGGTGGGAGTAGCCCATTGAGCCGGGGCTCGTCAGTGGGCTTGGCTTAATGGGCCAACAGGACCCCCGCCATTAGGCCATGCCCCCTGGATGAGCCCCAGCTCATTTTGTAGTGCCACTTAAGGCACTGGATCTTCCCTTTTGGTTTAGGGTCCCAGACCATGTTCTGTATGCTTCCTTCTGCATGATTATTAGTGTCCTTTGATATATTATGGGTACATTCCCTCTTTCCCCTGTATTAGGATACTCTTCTTTGGTTGCTCTCCTGTTGCCTTTGCAACCCTTTTGTGCTCCCACCAACCGATCCGGTAACCCCTGTACCTTCAGGTTTGGACCTGCCATCTCATGGTTGATTTCGGGCTCGTCCCTCTCTGTGTTCGGGTCTTGTCTGGCTTCCCTGGTGTGCTTCGGCGGCAGCACAGTTGTTGGTCCCTTGCAGGTGGCGTGTCTTCATTCGACCATGCTGTCCGACTCCTGCAATCACCTGAACTCTACTCTGCCAGCTTCTCGCCCGGTCTGTCACTGTAGTACTAGATGTGGATTCCTCTCTCTCTGAGTCCTGGCCATCAGCCTCTTATTCCCGTACCAAACCGCCTCCTCGTTCTCGGTTGCTCCAGGGAGGGATTGACAATTGGGGAAGTCCTTTCTTTCTCTTTATTCAGAAGGGCCACTGACAGTTAGAATGCTCATTCACATTTCTTCTCTTTGCTCTTCAGTGCTCCACACCTCCTCCTTCTTCCACTACATCTCAAGGGAGTCCTTGTTAGATCCTCCTTCTCTCTGTGAATGTTGGCAATTCAGTCTTACAGACATATATAGAGGCGGGTGGTACAAAGTGTGATTCATGGGGTTAGGAGGATGTATAGGGTTCTTGGCGAGGGGAGTCATACCACGTTCTCCCTAGATCATTGTCCTTGTCCCCAGAGGGGGAGTCTCTCCCCCTAAGATTCTCCCACTGTGTACCACCCCCAGAGGGACTATAGGGTAGCGGCCTCACCCCCATGGCCTCATGGGAACGGGCTCTCCTCATCACACTCCTCAACCAAGAATGCTCCCATGCTCCCAGTTTGACAATCCAAGTATATTACCAGTTTACACAAGTCCAGGAAACACTGAGTTTGCCAGTCGCAGTACAGCACCTGTTTGACAATCTCAGAATGCTCCCATGGTGCTACAATCTGAATATACTTTCAGGTTGACAACCCCCAGTATACCTCAATGACAAATTCCAAACCCCAAATCTTGCTCTATATCATGAAGTAAAAAAGAGATAGGGCAAGGAGAGGTCCCTTCTTTTTTGTTTAAGGGGGGCTTGACTCAAGAGGGTAAGTTACATATTGAGAGAAAAGAGCAGAGTCAACAGCTACCCCTGTTCAACTGTGCATTGTGGGTAGACCTGAAAGGCAGCAGGCTAGGTTTAACAAATACTAGCTGAGGGTGGAGAGTTCAAGGAGTCAGTTTAATTTAACAAAAGATTGGACACACATATCAAAATTGTAGGTCTAAGTACACAAGATAAAACCATAAAAAAGACATATATGCCCAGGAGGGCTACAAAGTCAAATATTTACACTCCACATTAAAGTGAGGGTTAGTAGCATAGATATTTGTGAAAATTCGTATACTACATTTCATTAGTAGTATGCTATTGTTGTCGACACATAAACAGGTTGGTGTTTCTGGTTCGGGATGTTAGCGGCCTTCAGAAAGTACTAATAGATAGCAGATGTGCAGAAGGGTCCGAACTGTCATCAGGACGTGGTCACTTGCGGACCAAGCGATGTCAAAACCTAAGGAGACAGATGACATGTTGTGTGTCAGGGGTGGGTGAACGCACGGTATGGATAAGTTTTTAGGAGCTGCAGAACAAAGGCCTACCTTTATAATGTTGTTATTTAAACACAAAATGAATGGACACAGCCTGTTCTTAATACTGGTAGAGATAGGATGGTTCCCTGTATGTAGGACACCTATAGAAAAAGAGGGGTACCATGCGGTTACCTGGTTGTCTAATGGTTATTCATAAATAGCTGTGGCGCAGAGGTTAGGAACGTACCTGGGGCAGTTATTTGACCAGGTCCACTGGAGGTGGCTGGAGATGTCACAATGTCATGAAATTCCAGGAGCGTCTAGAGAGTAGAGATGATGCGTGTCTTAGACGTGAGATTGCAACTACTGGAGTCAGTTACACTAAATAAGCAGAGCTTTTGGTGCTTGAGGTGAAAACAGGTTTTGAACATGCACTCGAAATTATTTTGATTTGCCTGGTAGAGGCAACGGTTTGAATATTGAGTATTAACTGTGTTTTAATAGAAATATGCATGATAGATGGGACTGGTGACTGTGGTTCATAACATTAATCAGTTGGTGGACATACGTCGTAAAGAACGATTTTTTGCCCCCCTTTGAGGCTACATAGGTGAGCCTGCTAAGCAAAACCCTCCCTAGGGCTTTGGGAAAGCGGGACCTCACTGGGAGTGACTATACTCAAAGGGACAAGCACTCCCATTCCCAAAAGGAACTCCCTACAACCAAGACATTGGGCCTCATTACGGTCTAGATATAACAGTGCTGGTAGCACCGGACCGGCACACTATGACCCGCGATGCCGGAAACTACGTTCCCGCAAACATAACCGATGGTGCTATCGTCGTCAGCAGCACTGTAAACACCAACAGCAGCAGCCCCTGAAGTCACTGCCAAAAACACTGGAACAACTGTAGTATAGCATCATTAGACTTCAGTCAACACAGAAACACTGCCAGTGCCACCGTGAATACCGTGCCAGAAACACCAGCATCACGGAGCAGGCGCTAAGCAGTCTCAGGTGTGCAGCAACAGGCCACAGTTGGCCATAATCAGCCAAACTGCACACGATGAGCACTGTGAATGCTCAAAAGGACCACACCCCACACACCTTTGAACACAACCATTTTGGCAGCTGCAGTAGCAGGGATCCAATATGAGCTGGAATTGGAAGAGGCAGGCAGGCAGAGGAGGCAGCTGAGGCAGAGGAAGAGAAGGAGGATGATGATGGCCATGCAGATTAACAATGGCCAGCAGGTAACACCCCGCAGGCAGCTACCCATACCCTGCATAAGGGCCATACCCTGGAACCTCACAGAGACACAGATTCTCACCCTGTATCGGCTGGATAGGGCAACCATAACCACCATAGTCGACCTAATACAGGACAACATCCGGAGCCTAATTGGCATCTGGACCGCCATTCTCCCCTTGCTCAAGGTAGCATCAGTGCTGTATTTCCTGGTCACCGGCACCTATCAAGGCACTGCGGGAGAGCTGCACAGGATATTGCAGCCCTGATCCTCAAAGGTGCTAGTCCAGGTCCTGGATGCCTCCCTGCGCCATGTGTCTGACCACATTGCCCTCCCCAGAACTCCAGCCCAGGTCAATGCAGTGATGCCGGAATGCACGCAGCCGACAAACCATAATCAGCCTTTGATTCCGGCGCTACGGGGTGATGGAAACAATGGGAACGGCATCACGGCAACACTGGGAATTTACTGCCACTCTCGTAATGAGGCCCATTGTCTTGTATTCATCTGTCGGACTCAAAATAATGTTGAAAGTGCTTTGGATGTTTAGCTCAATACAATGTTGGTTTCTCTGTGTGCTTAGCAGCTGAACATTAGAAACACACCCCTTTTGTGTTGCAGAGTGAGAATAAAAGCACTATTCCCCTTGAATGGAGGAGAACGAGACAAAGCTATAATCAAAGGCGAGCCTCCATCATGTGATGTCATCAGTGATGTCATCAATGACATTTGTGATGTCATCTTTGATGTCCCGGGTGTTAGTCGTAGCAATGCACGTAGATGGTGCGAGTTATGGTTGCTTAGCTTACCATAATTGGGGAATGTGCAGTGTTTTTTGGTTTCACTGTGAAGTTTAACAAACTTTTTTGTTACTGAATGTACATATATATATATGGCAGGGAACGAAAACAAAGGGGTTAAACATGTGATGTCGTCATTGATATCATCAAATACATTTGTGATGCCATCTTTCATGTTCTGGGTGTTAGAGTTAGCAGTGCACAGTGGTGATGGCAGGTATGGGGGCTTAGTTCACCATAACTGGCGAATTTCAGGGGTTTTTCAGTTTTAATGTGAACCATAATGGGGAGGTAGAAATTCTTTTTTTAGTGAATTACACAGGTTTTTGGTAGGGCAACTTAACCATAACGTCCCCTCAACAAAGTTTTTTTTGTAGTGAATTTTACAGGTTTTTGGAAGGGGAACTTAATCATAACATTGTGTCAATGAAGTTGTTGTGCTGAAGATACACTGTCATCATGTGATTGTGGGAGATATGTAGTATAATGTACGTACTTGATATACATTTAACATGGAACATACAGAACCCCCTCCCTATTGATATTAGAAAGGGATGGACTGAGCGCCTGTTTGCGGAGGGGGGCAGACGGGATCAACATTACCCAAAGATGCAGGGGGGTATATGAAAATGTACTATTGTCTTACACAAAAAATCTGCAACGTAGAAGAAGGACATAAAGACATTATAAGTAGTAATAAGTAAATATGGAAACCTAAAGGTGTGAAATGAAAACGACACATTTAAAAACCATGTAGAATGAAATGGATGGTACCATTAAAAGAAAAAGGATGCCTCCATCGTAATCACTTCACAGAAACTCTGCAACTTGGACCGACAGTGGACGGACGCAGTAGGACGAAGGGAAATTACATCAAAATAGTGAGTGAAGGTCATTTTTTTGTATGTGTGTGTAATTTTTTTGGTATGTGGTGCAGAAATAATAATTTCTTTCTGTTGTTTTGACACAGAAATGGCTAGTACTTTGGAGTGGCTGGAGGAGAATTTTCTGCATGGGGTAATATCTGAAGACAGCGACAATAATGGTACATACTGCTCTGCATATGCAAAATAATGATCAGTATTTTATAGGCATTTTAACATATGTATATTTTTTTTGTACAGACCAGGAAAGAAAAGAAGAAAGGCCAACAAACGAGAGAGAAGAAAACAGGATGAAAAGGATTGAGCAGAAAATGGATGTACTGAATGACAATTTTAAAAGTTTAAGGGAGTTTGTGGAGGACTGTGTGAGAGGAAAAGTATGTTACCATTGTCCCTCCTGTACCTACCCCGCTTCTCCATTCCCTAGTGAACCATCCCCAAACCTTCAAGAAGAAAATAGATGTTTTGACGAAACATCCATCCCTTCTTCCCCTCACAAATCTTCTCATAACCAGCCCTTGTTGAATCCTTATTCCCCTATATTTGTGTCAGTGTCTGCTTCACCCGCTATTTCTTTGGATTGAAGTGTGTGTGTGTGTGTGTGTTTGGAATGTTTTTGTATAGTAGTAGTAGTTATAGAGTTTGAGGATTTTTTTTTTTTTTAAAAGACTTAAAATGTTTGCGAACAGCGCGCCTGTTCGACCTATCCGTAAGGAATGGAATGTGGGTGTTCTAAAGGCAGTACACCTACCTAATGTCAAGTAAGATGGAGTTGATGTTTGACCGCAACATCTGTTCAAGTTGTGCGTACATAAACAGAAAGGGGTGTCCTAAGGACAATATACCTCGATGTGCCCCTTGCAAACGAGATGAAACATGTTCGTAGAACACACCACGTGTAAATGGCTGTAAATGAGCAAAATGGGAGTGTGTTAAGGACAGTATACCTGTCCGTATCGTCTGCAGCCAAAATGATGGCGTCCGTAGAACAGGCGCGGTGGCCGGCAAGTTCGTAGTCAAACAAAAGGACACTGGACCTGCCCGTACAGTGAGCATATCATGTAGGCACATGCGCAGTACAACCGTAAGTATAATGACCATCGCGCCTGTCCCTAACTGCCCATCTCACTTGTGTCGCACTTTGAATTAGTTTGAGAACCCGAACACTGTCCGTAGGACACTTACGCGCATGCGCAAGTTTGTTACTCTGCATTTGCTGTCCAGCGGACTCCCATTTCTGTCGCGGATGTGTTCAGGACGTCATCATGTGACCGCACCCACGCTGAGCGTGTGGACTAATTTGCACAGTTTGTGTGCTTCCGCAGCAGTACAAAAGAACTTGTAGACACAAGGCAAAATATTGTAGAGTGTAAAAATATAATTTCACATATCCCAGACAATAGCTTACCTGAGGACTTGTTGTGTAAAATTTTCGTACCGCTTTGCAGTGATGAAGATGGTCACGAGGCACACCCCTCCACCCCTATAAATGGCCACACCCCCGAGCGCATCTTCATTGTCCTTCTAGCTATAGCAGATTGAGGTGTACTGCCTTTACTGCTTTAGTGACCAAAAGGAAAGTAATTGGTAGGGCTTCCTAGGCTGTTGTTGGTTCATTAGCCTCTGCACCACCCCCAAACCCGCCGCCACCACCACCACCTCCCCAAGGGCCTGCAGAGAGATATACGGGTGAGGATGTAGAGAGCCAGGAAGAAGAGGAGGAAGAGAATGAGGTGGAGGAACTCCGCACTACGAGCACTCGACGGGAGTCATGGGTGTGGCGGTTGTTTTCCGTTTATGGGAACGTACCAAAAGCACGTGCAAACCTGGTGAGATGTAACTGGAGCCAGTTGGAGTTGAGTCGCAGGATTTTTTGGTGCGTACAGCTTTGGTACGACAACCATGAAGCGACACCTCAATTCGTTCCACACTGCGGACATTTGCAAGGTGGTGCCATGTGAAGAGCGTAGTCGATTGAGTTCCTACACAGCATCCTCCGTGTCCGATCCTCCCACCACAAGAGACACTCCTGTGGGGGAGCGCCTCCCTCCAGCTGCCTCACAAGCCATTTGCAATGCTGTTGACCCTTACCTTTCAAATGTGACAATAGTGTGTATGTATTGTGATGAAGTACTCTGCAGGGGGGAGAGTTTTTTCGAAGTGCTTTTTAGGCTACGGTCACGGAGAACCAGAAGATCTGCTCCTTACCTAAGTGAAGCTCACCCTATATCTTTCTCTGTCCACTTGCCCTTTCTTATCCCCGTGGCTGGTGTCTCTTCCTTACCCTCCTTTGGCCTCCTCTCCTAGTGTGTCATGTGCTGAGAAGCAATAAACGTGAAAACAACAAAAATTACAGAAAAGGCTCTTTACAGAGCCGCCTTTCTCAGTTTAACAATAGAACTATGAAGTGACCTTTGTAGACCCCCGCGGAGTTGTGGAAAAGTTTGCGGACATACGTAGGGAAAAAAAGGAGGGTGCAAGCAAAGCAAACACAATGAAGTGTACGCTGGGAGTAAGTGGTGGCTCTGAAAAGAGCCTTTCGGTGGTGTGTTGTGTGGGTCAAAAACTGTGGATTGTCACATAGGTTATTGTGAATCCAAAAGAGGTTGCAATGCATTTTGTACATTGCGAAGAAAAATCTGATTGCCAGCATATGTGAGATGGACTCCATCTCTGTGGAAAATGAAAGAGCTGCGAAACAAAATGTTTTCATTGTGGAATGAGGACATGCCAACATCTCTTAAAAAGGCACAAACAGCCTTATTCACATTGCGTCTCGCTTTCTCCATTTGTGGACCAAAAGCAGAAGAACGCAGCCATATTTGTCTTTTGCAATACGGGAAAAAAGTATTTGACAATTTGGAAACATGTCCATGAGCTTTGCAAGTCCTTCCTTCATTGCAAATTGCAAAGAAATTCCAGAGACATGGCCTAAACTGTTTCCTCTGCAATGAATGATAAGTATATCTTGAGGATGCTCTGTCAGTAAAGTAACACAGAGAGGTAGCAAGTCCAGACACCTCATGCCACGCACGCCATGCTAGTGCACTTCCACATGAGGAAATCCGAGATCTGCAGATAAACTGCAGCTTTCTGCAGGCACCTTCAACCAATGTATCCATGAGTCTCCCAGAATCCAGATAATCTGTTTGCGAGCACGCAAAGCCATGGCTGTGTGGTCTCCTGTCAGGGAGAAGACGGTCTTACTAAATCTCGCCGTTCAGAACACACCCACTGAACTTTATTGACCAATCCCTAGCTCCACTCATTTTCATTTGCATGCGTTTCCACCCCAGAGTCCCCGTTGGTGATATGCGCTGGCTGCAAACTACCGCCATGTCAACGGACATGTATAGGATCAGAGCGTGACGACGGTACATTAAAGTATTATTCCTCTTTTTCCCCTTTAAGGTGGGCTCTGAAAAGAGCAGTTTTTTTGTTTTGTTTTTGGCCAGATACCTTACAGACATCTGTTATTTTGTTTATTTTTTTTGTCCTTACTTTACTCCTACAACCATTACAGAACCTTCTCTAAAGCAAGCCTTACGTTCCAAAAGAACATTGCATTTCCCAAAGAAGATAGCGCAACACCATCTGCTTCAAAATAATCCGCATTACTTGGAACAATGTTTTCGTGGCTGCAGAAAAACATACCAGCGCGTAACATAAAAGCATGCATGCCGCGATTAATGCGACTCCTCCCAATACTTTGATCTGGACAGAAAAAATAATTGTTGTCCCATTTTACTCTAGGGAGTAAACCAGAAAAAATTACTTTCGCAGTTGGAAAGATGTTCATGAGTGCTTGAACCAACTGTCCCAAATCTGCCAACAAAGTACGTGCAGTCACGTAGCCCAAATGGCAAGCACAGTAGTGCAAAATTACCACATGAGGAGAGGTCATCGTACGTATGTCTCTGTAAACTTGCAGAATTGCCGCAACATTGGCATCAGTCTCAGCGTTCCACACCACCTCCACTCCTCTCACATCGAAATGGTGTGCCACATGTCTACTCTCGGCATAATGTTGTAAGCCATGGACAAAAATGTCTCCAAGCACCAAAACCCTGACTCTCTCCACCTCTGCCATCTTCAGTGTACGCACCGTCTTTCGACACAAAAGAGTAATGTGAACATCTGATTGGCTGATGCCTACAGTCCCCTTTCCATGCAGGATTTGCTGTAGAAACCCGTATGTGACACGCCCTACCCGCGGACAAGCGTTGCCTACGTGTGGCACGTAACTCTTACCCAGTCCTTTCACCCTTCCCACAGCGGTAGCAAATCGAGTCCCTCATTGGACACAACTAAGCAGTCACACAACCATCCACCAATCACATTGAACATCACTAAATCTAACTCCATCAACATTGCACACTTCAAAATTACTGTCGATAATTCTGAATATAATTCGCATATCATTGCAGAGCACCTACTTCAGAAGCTACTGTGCAAGTGTTGTGAATTTCTACTTACAGCTCCATGCATGCGCACGTGCATGTGTATAGAGTACAGGTATGTATATTTTAATCAGAGAACATGTGCAACCCTTATGATTTAATTTAAACAAATTAATGCTGCTAAATGTGCATGGGCAATACATACCAACGCTCCCCCTTTTAAGTGCAAGATGTCCGATTTATCATTGACAAACCGCACAACTTCTTACTGTCTTCCGTATAACCTATACATACGTTGCAAGCATGCCTATTTAGTGCGAAACTCAATTTTGTATTTGAAAATGTCGGAGTTGTGTACTGTGTATGGCCTACAGTAATGCTACTTGCAATGTAATCGTATGACAAAAGTAAGCGCTCCCGATTGCTGTGGTGACATCTCCCTCTGAGGGTCTCCCGATTTTTCAGCATCGTGCTTTTAAATTGCAAGTAGAATTTTGTTTCCCATCTACTACTATGGCCTATCGCTTACAAACCTCTCTCCTATAGATAGTACACCTTGTAATAAACAAGGCATTTTCATAACCTTGAAAATGTTAGCAATTTTGAAGGACAGATTGAAGTAAAAATGCACACATGCACTGGGTTGAAATATGAAAGGAGAATGCTCTGACGAAAGATGCACAATTAATGTGTGCAGTATCAGCACTGCTGTAAACACACAAAGTAATTAATTTTGTTTTTTTGAATCACAGTGAATACTACTCTCCTGAGAATGAGCAGCATCTACACTGCAGATGACATATCCGAAGAAACCTGGCCATTTTGCAAAAAAAAGTAAGTACAGTACTACCTTTATATTGTAACTACTCCTCAAAGAGGCTGCGTGGGTTATTTGTTTAATTTGGGCACCAAAGCAAACATTGATTTCTGAACCATACTACCTACAAATATCCATTTATTGAACAAAGAATAACAGGCAGAATGGCTCACAAATCCCTGTGTGTTTGGAACTCAAATAACATACGTAATCCTTAGAAGATTCGATTTAGAAAAGAAGTTGCTGTTGCAAGTTTATGGCATTTCGTTTATTAATAATGCTTCTCATCACCACTAGCCCACTTTGTACTCTCATCTGAAGCACATTGTAGTAGTATACAAACTCTAAAATAGCCTTTCCAAATCATTGCAAGAGTCCAATGTACATTCACACACCATGACAAAGAGCTTCCCTATCAGACTCATCCACGCATGCACACTGCACACATACATTGTACAACAGACCAAAGTAGGCCTTCTTTTTTTCAACAGACACCAAAGAATGCCTACCAAAAAGCAACTCCATAGAAAGGAACGCAGAGGTAGAGCAAATAAAAATAAAAGTGCCCAATCTAAGCATCCATCTGTTGTACAGTTTGTAGAGAATGTTGGAACAAACCAGCTAATGCAGTCGGTTAGCAAAACAAAGGAAGCTTCAACTACTGAAACGTTACCTCCTCCATCAAAATGTGTCACAAAACACAGAAATGTTGGCAAAGAATCGGCTACCAGTACAGCTAACAATGCTACTACTAATCCTGATAGTATAACAAGAACCCATAGTAAAAAAAGTATTTTATCAAACATTTTTGTCACAGAGTCCTTCAGAATCTACTAAGAAGACGACCGAAATCATCCTCACCCCTTAAAACCTACCGTAGAAACTTAATCCTACAAGCTCTTATGGACAGTGCAATCCTTCTCAAAAGGAAGTTGTTTATATTAGTGTTAAATACGATTTAAGCACTAACAAAACTAAGTACCAAACTACAAAAGAAACTCAGCAATAAACGGAATGTGAACAAAAATAATTTCTTAAATGTTTGTGGTGGTGAATGGAGTCACACAACAACCACAGAACCATAATTTAATGAAGAAGCATACAAACAAAATCAAACAAACACAATTGCCATCCATAGCAGTGGACGAGGGTATGAGAAAATCAATACTAGCATCATGGAACAAGAAACACTGCTTATAAAAGTATCCTCTGAAAACTCAGAATTACCTCTCGATTCAGCAGAACCACACCGTCCGGTATACAAATGGCCGTGCACATCAATGTGTGCCATTCCAAACAAAGCTTTCAAATCTTTATGTCAGTTCCTCAATCAGTATGTAAAAGGTAAAGACAAAAGTAAAATGAATGTGCTGCAAAATATGGATATTTGTCCAGTGCGCAAATACACAGGACTATAAGGACATTCATTAGCCTGCATTTCTGGGCCTATTTGCAAAAGCACCTTCCATGATATCAGAAGGATATCAATACATCATTCAAATGTAAGGAATCTAGTGTATAAAATATACTATGCAAAAAGTCCAGCTTCAGAATTAGGCAATTTAAATAACACTCTTCTGCATGGTACACCCAAATACTTACAAGAAGAAATTGACCGTATTCAGAGAACGTATTTTGGAAGTGAAAGCCACTTACAAAATGCAAAAGTTTTAGAACATAGTAGCAACAATTCTGCACATAGCAACCTTCTATTACACACATACAGAAAAGAAATAGTAAAATTTAAAAGGTCATCGGCTGAAGTATCAAACCATGTGTGTGTGTGTTGCCGCAGAACGTTTTACAAAAGGAACACAAAATATGTAGACATAGCATAAACAATAGAAGACAATGAAGATTCTAAATGGTTTGAATTATCTCTCTACCCTTTAGCAGAAAACAAATATGAACTAACTGAACGCCTAATATGTTGCAGTTACTGTACTACAAAATTAGACAACAACCACACTCCTTCACGTGCTATTACAAATAATTTGGAATTGTTCCCACTACCAAAAATCCTGCAACAACTCAATTTGTGTGAGAGCATAATAATTCAAACAGTTCACCCATTTCAACCAATTATACGCCTTCATCCCAAAACAGCAAAATTACATTCCTCTGAATTGTTGAAAGGCATTTGTGGCAAAGTAGTTTATTTGCCATCAGATCTAACGGAAAATGTACACACTATAGGAGTGCAACGTTCAATAAAGCATTCTTTAATAGTCTTGGTAAATGGTTTACCAACAAAGGACAAAAACATTTGGCAACAACTGGTGGACTTACATAAAGTCAGACAAGCATTGCAATATCTAAAAGACAATAACGAGTACTACAATGAAATAAATATTGATGAAAGCTTAAGGGAAACAACTGATATAATTCAAGTGCCATCAGAAACTGGACAATTCGAACTTCTGGATCCTGCTACATTATCCACTCTTTTGGACCATTACACAATTCATCCATTGCATTCCAATGAAAGCATAGATGATGCACTAGAAACTTACCAAATGCTACAAACCAAAGCGTCACCAATGAGTATATGGGAAAAAAGTATAGAAGCACATGCTTTTCCACTGCTATTTCCTACTGGCAAAGGTGGAAGATACGAATACTGCTCATTACGAATGTATTCGCAAGATCCCAGATTTAGACAAAATGTGGAATACATATTCCACCTACTCTATGAAAGTGAATTAGCAACACTGTTACGGAGTTGCACACATTTTGAAATCTGGAACCCACTTTCAAAATATGTCAGCTGCGCAGTTAATACAAAAAGTACAGGAAAAAGATGAGATTTTACAATCAAGTATAACAAATTTATTTGCAAACATGCGTGGTACAAAGGAATATTGGTTCCGATGGCACAGTGACGTGCGTTGTATGATCAGAAACCTTGGACCACTGACTTGGTCTGTTACGCTAAGTTGTGCAGAATATGTATGGGAAGATTTACATGAGTTCCTACACATAGCAAACAGCAGCAAAAACAACATAGATAGATTAACACCTGGAGAACTTTGCTCTCTAGATCCAGTTAATGTGTCAAGATATTTCCATCATCGTTTCATTGCCATGCTACTTTTTATTTGCAATAAAACTGTTTCTCCCCTTGGAGAAGTGCAACACTTCTTTTGGAGAAAAGAATATCAAGCGAGAGGAGCACCACATATTCACATGCTGTGATGGATCAAAGGTGTACCAAAATTTGGTCACGACAGTGATAGCATTGTTTAGCAGTTTATCCAAAAATATGTCACTTGTGAAATCCCTTCATAACAGACACATAGTGAGCTGCATGGGCAGATTTTACAATTTCAAAGACACAAATGTGGCAAATATTGTCACCGCAAATACAAAGGCAAATACTACACCAAATGCTGCTTTGGTTTCCTTAGACCAGTTACAGAAACAGGTGAAGTAAACAACTTCATGTCTTCAGTTCGACATAGTGTTAAAGGTAAATCACCCAAGAACACATATTACATAAAAGGAAGGGAAGAATCAAAATATATCAATGATTACAATGCAATCATTGCCCTCTTATGGAATGCAAACATAGATGTGCTTTACATTGCAGACAATTCAACTGCTGTTGCATGATATGTTACAGCCTACTTAACAAAAGCAGAATAAACAGAGCTTCAAGACCTCTGGGATGACCTAGCATCAGACAAAACATTATCACGGAAATTGTACAGCCTAGGCATAAAAATGCTCTCTCATAGAGAATGCGGCACCTATGAAGCAGCAGATCGTTTAACCGGCACTGCTTTGTATGGAAAATCAGACAACATAGTATGGCTAAGTCTTGGTCCTGCAAAATCTTGAAAAAGAGTGCTAAAATCATATGAGGACATAGAAACAATTGCCAGAAATTATCCCAACAGCCAAGACATTCTAAAAAACAATTTACTGGACACATACTATCCGAACAGGAGTAGCACTTTGGAAAGCATGTGTCTATACCACATAGCTCAAAACTTTGCATACAAAATAATGTAAAACCCGATGAAAGCAAACGTAGATATAGAGTGACCGATTGTGAAGGGAGCTTAGTGAAACTTACCAAATGAAGCTTAATTAATCATGTAAAATTGTCATTAAAAACTCCTCAGCAGAAAGAACTATATTACATTTCTCTGTTACAACTTTCCAAACCATGGAGAAAAGAGGAAGGCATACTAGAAAACTATGACTGCTATGAAGATGCTTTCAAAGCAAATGAAAGCGCTATCACTGATGTGAACTTTACGCAGTACAAAACAATGTTACACAATGAGCAGCAACAGGAAGAAGAACTTCAGGCCCAACTAGATAAGGACTCTTCCGAAAGTAGTCAACCTTCTGTAACAGGAAGTCAAGAACCACTAGGACAAACACTAATAGCAAATGAGGCTGAAGTAGCTATGGCAGAAGTAGAAAACACCATGTATCAGAATCAAGAAGATATAGAAGACTTAAATGTACAACAAGCAAAACTTAACAAAGATCAGCGCACCATTTTTGAAGACGCATCAAAACAAATTGTACATGGTGTACAACACGAAAATAAAGAATGTTCCTGCCAAAATTGCAAACCTATACTGCTGTAGGTGAGTGGTAGAGCATCAAAATAAATTAGACTACTACAAACTTTCTGCAGAAGCTGCAATGGAATTACGTAGAGTATTGAAACAAATGAAAATGCTACTAATAGATGAAGTGAGCATGGTCTCCAACCTAATGTTGGCTTTGATTCATCTCAGATTGCAAGAAGTACTTAAAAGTAACAACTAAGTACTCTTTGCAGGGAAACACAGTGAAAGGTGAACCTATTTTTAAAACCTTAGGCCACAAACTCTGTCGGAAAACTGTTGGTAGCATAGGTAATGTCAACCTTTGGCAAGATTTCCAATACAGAGTATTAACTGAGAACATGCGGCAATCTGCAGATCTCACTTATGCCAACATCTTAAAAAGTAGAAGCACAAGTTGTATTGAAAAACCAGCACATCCATGCACTTTATGCCAATAATGCATGTGCAACTGATGTTATGGAACAAATAGCGCACAAAAATGTAAATTGTATGGCCTTAATGCCAACTCTTGCAAGCTGTTTCAAATTCAATGAAACAATGTTAAATAAAGAAATGCAACCAATAATGGAAATTAGCGCCACAGACAAACTAGAAATACATGGTTTGACAGTACCCATGTGTGAGCAAGCCACTACAAGACTAAATAGTTTAGAAAATTCAATCTCCAACACAGCTGGGTTGGAAAAAATATTAAAATTATCCTTAAATTGTAGAGTAATGCTTAAACGTAACCTTGACGTCGAGCAAGGGCTAGTTAATGGAGCACTGGGTACAGTTGTTGGCTTTCAATCATACCCACATGACAGCAACATTCAGTTTGTCAATATTCGCTTTGATAAAGTTTCAGAAGTGAATAGAATAAGGGCGCTCAATTGCTCGATTCCTTCTCTTCAATGACATGTATGTATGTAGAGAGCAATTTTCTCTGACTCTTGCATATGCAGTTACCATTCATAAATACCAAGGTCTTACCATAGACAAAGCATTGATAGATATAGGAAACACAGTGTTTAAGGAAGGCATGAGCTACGTAGCATTATCACGCTTACGTACACTTGACGGTCTATTGCTAATGAACTTTGATGCAAGTAAAGTCAAAGCTGATATTCCTTGCATTCTAGAATACAATAGACTGCGTTCACTGTACACCCCTCATCTGAAACAATATCCTGTTCGAGATAAAGTAAAACATGGTAAAAGAAAACTAAATGAAACAGAAATGCAACACAATCCAACAGCAAATTCCTCAAAGAAAAGAAAAGAAGCTAAAGTTTCAGCAATTACCACAAACTAAGAAGAACCTATTACGGAATGTAAACCAGGGACGTCGTCAAAGAAGGAACAGAAATTCCGAAAAATGCACTCAGATACAGAACTAGCTGGTCCATTCAAATTTGCAAATGAAAGTGGGGTAAGTTGCTATGCAAATGTAGCAATGAATATTCTATTTCAATTGCCACCAATTATTAACAATATTTACTTGCACAGTACAGACCAATTGTGTTTGCAAATGTTAGTGCTTCATAGAAATGCAACAAGCAATCCTGACAACAGATACAGTGTTCATGGAATACGGCAAGAATTGGACGACTGTGCTGGAATGGTGAGATTCACTGTGAACTCACAAGAAGATCCACAATAATTTCTAATGTACTTACTATTAGTATTGGAAAACAAAAGCATACCTGTAAATGAAATCTTCCAGATTTCGTACATGTGGAAACATACATGCACTCTCTGTAGCAATGTGATACAGGAAGAAATCCCAAATGAGCGATTTGTATATGTTTCCATACCAAATTGTGAAAGCATTCCATTTCACCAACGTGTACAGAATGCAAACCATGGCAGATTATGTACTATTTGCAATTCAGACAATCGCTCCACCTTACTGATACAATCACATAGTGCCTACATAATAGTTATGCTTCTACGTTATAATGCAGATGGTACCAAAAACAACTGCAAACTGACTGGATTCACACACGGTCAAGTTTCACTTGGAAAGAAAACCTTTACAACAATAGGTATAATCTACCATGCAGGAGCTACAACCAATGCAGGTCACTACACTGCATACATGAAAAAGAAATGTGGATGCTTCAAATGTAATGATAGCACCATAACTCTAAAGCAGAGATTGCCAGCTAATCTTACAAATGCGTATTTAATCTTCTGAAAGCCAAAATTTAATAAATAATGTGTACTTCAAGATTCCCAAAAAATTATGTGAAAGACTACAAACAGTTAGAATACGCCAACAGGTATCTAACTGCCCAAGAGGATATAACAACAACACAAATAAATGAATATCACAGATTTGTAGGAACAAATGCACAGTTAGAATACGCCAACAGGTATCTAACTGTTGTTAAAAATCGGCAGGAAGGCAACAAACATAACATTAATCAGAAAGATGAAGCAAACAGGATATAACAACGACACAAATAAATGAATATCACAGATTTGTAGGAACAAATGCACAGTTAGAATACGCCTACAGGTATCTAACTGTTGTTAAAAATCGGCAGGAAGGCAACAAACATAACATTAATCAGAAAGATGAAGTAGTTAGTACCATAGCAAATTAAGTTTTTTTTTTATCCGACAAGGATTTTTTTTCCCCAGACCCAAGGATTAGAAAAGCAAACACAGAAACTGAGCACAATGCACAGTACACTGGTTTCTAAACTAAATATGAGAGTAAAAAAAAAAGGTAAACTGTCTATTATGCAATGTTGTACGTTTTCATAAAATGCAAAGACTAACATACCTTTTTCTTTTATCACAGAAATTAAAAAAGGGATACTTACGCCAAGTACGAAAGGCATTTAAAAAATATATGTGGATTCTGAACAAAGTAAGGAGTAAGTATATTTGCAGTCATTTTCTACACATGCGAATCTACACGTCTAACCTATGGTAGTAATATGCTGCAGTGGCTGTAGGCTGGCCCTTGCATCTTCGGTGTGTAACCTATGACCTACGCCTGACGACCAAGGTACAAAGAGTATAGTTCCTAGGCACAACCATTGCTGCATATGGAAACCATGGTCCTTGTAAATTAGCTACTTGTAAATTTACTTTTGGGACCATCGTCTGCAGCCATGCAGCCAAGACATTAGGGGGTGCACACAACTAGCGCATTACTCCACACCCATATTCACTTATAACTCCACTGCTTATGACTTCAGTCCTGGGTGCATGGCCTTTGGGCATGCAGTCAAGACTCTGGATCCTGGCCAGAAACACCACAGCATATCGGAACCATTGTGCCTTGTCATTTCACTATGTACAACCATCTTCCAACAACCAACCAGCCCTCCCCACAGCCATCTTAATGATGTTGCATAGTACAAGTGTACCAATAGCTTTTATATGGTGCAGTAGTTTGTAGCCACAGGCTACAGACGTGAGTTTGAGGCCATAGAATTATCACTGTGTGGGTGTACACTATATAAAAGGTACAGTTGCTTACAACTGTAGCGCTTATTACTTTGTTCAAATACTCTGCATCCTGGCCACTACTACCATACCATATGACATCCATTGCGGCATATAACTACACTACATAAAAATGTGCTTTTGGGGGCATGGCCTTCGGCCATGCACCCATGATTGCAGCCCCTCCCCACAGCCGCCTGAGTGATGCACTACCACACCATATCACACCCATTGTGCCTTGTAAGTACACTACATATAACTGTTCTGTTTGGAGCATGGCCTGTGGCCATGCACTCATGACTGCAGACCCTCCCCACAGCCACCTGACTGATGTTGAATACTAGGGGTGTCTCTGTAGCTCTGAAATGATGCACTGTTTGTGGGCAGAGCCTAAAATCTTAGGTGTATGTCCATACATTTCAATATATGGTTATGAAGTGGCTTATAACTCCAGTGCTTACAAGTTTCCTTTTGGGTGCATGCTTGGGTGTATGGCATACAGCCTGCAGCCATGCACCCAAAAGTACACATCTTGGCCAGAACCAACGCACTAGATAAAACCCATGTGGGCTTGTAAGTGAAGAGGTTATAGCTTTGTTGTTGGGCGCATGGCCTTCGGCCATGCACCCAAGACTGCACACACTTCCCACAACTAGGCAATCGATACGCATTACTATGGGTGTATCCATGGGTGTGACATGCTGCAGTGTTTGTGGCCAGGGCCTAGAGTTTTGGAAGTAAGGCCTTCGGCCTTCGGCCGACAGCCATGCATCCAAGACTCTAGGCCCTGGCCACATCCACCGTAGCATGTGACACCCATGGCGGTGAACTAATGAATACAATACCCATAGGAAAAAGTAATGCAATTACGGCATTTTGGCAATTTCAATGTTCCCTAACACCACGCGTGTCCTTACAACAGTTACAAGTTCCCTGTGCACTGCATGGACTGAAATACTGCCCTTATTGGACCCCTCATTTTCTGTGCGTACAAGGTGGCCAAAAAAATACATCATTAAGAGGTTATAACTTTGTTATTGGGTGCATGGCCTTCGGTCATGTACCCAAGAGTGAAGGGTCTCCCCACAACCACCTCAGTGATGTGTGGTAGTGGGTGTTTTTCTATAGGTGTGGTATCATTCACTGCTTCTGGCCAGAGGCTTCACTCCTAGATGTATGTCCATAGATATTATATGGGTTGGGTGTGCAGTGGCTTGCATGTCCAATACTTATAACTTTGTTCTTGGGTGCATGGCTTTTGGCCATGCACCCAAGACTGCACACACTCCCCATAACTTGGCAATCGATACACAATACTACGGGTGTATCCATGGGTGT
This sequence comes from Ambystoma mexicanum, assembly GCF_040938575.1. NCBI lineage: Eukaryota > Metazoa > Chordata > Amphibia > Caudata > Ambystomatidae > Ambystoma > Ambystoma mexicanum. Next base: position 918,497,677 of record NC_090923.1, read on the forward strand.
GACATGCTGTGGTGGTTGTGGCCAGGGCCTACAGTCTTGGAAGTAAGGCCTTCGGCCGAAGGCCATGCATCCAAGACTCTAGGCCCTGGCCACAACCACTTTAGCATGTGACACCCATGGCGGCGTACTTATGAATATAATAATACCCATAGGAAAAAGTAATGCAATTATCGCATGTTGTCAATTTCAATGTTCGCTAACACTAGGCGTGACCTTACAACAGTTACAAGTTTCCTGTGCACTGCATGGACTGAAATGCTACCGGTATTACACCCCTTATTTTCTGTGCATACAAGGTGGCCATAGAAAATACATCATGAAGACCGACCCCCAGAACAAATGCATTGATCACCCATGTCTTACTGTCTGAACCTGTCCCAACGCTCTGTGATACAGCAAAAGACTTTTATAAATATAGCATGTGTACGCTGGTTGTTGCTCTGCTATCGGCGGCAATCTGAGGCAGAACACATCTCGCAGCAGCCAATCGGCAGGGATGTCGCGTGTGCGCGGTCATGACGCCAGCCCCCTAGCCAATCGGTATCTTGTCCGTGGACCGAACAGTGAAGTGTGACCGCGAAGCGGACATAGATATCAGTAATTTTTTCAGACCTACTTTTTGGTCATTTTAATGAAAAGTACTGCACGGGAGGTCACCAAATGTACAAAAGCACGCTTTCTGGACCAAGCCCCTGTACCTGCCGTAAATTTCGTGAAAAACCGTCCAGCGGTTTGACCTGTAGCCGTGCGCAAAGTTTTTCCTCCATTCAGTCTATGGGAAAAAAAGATGTTTTGGGACCCCCCCCTATAACTTTTGTCCCCCTGAACCAAACATCTCCAAACATTGCATACAAATTCAGAGTGGCCCATATACTTTTTTTGCAAAGTTTGGTGACGATTCGTCCCAGGGGAGCGGAGTTATAGGCCGCCCAAAAAGTGCTCTTCCTATGAAACAGTGTATAAAAGAGGGTAAGTCCCAATTTTTTGTTAAAGGGGGATTGAGCTGAAAACGGGACTTGGTTCTGGAGGGAAAACAAGAGAACACAAGCTCAATTACCCCTCTTTTCGTCCGCCTTGCAAGGGAACAGGGACAGAGGGATTTTTTGATAGATATATTTCTTATCTATCTAGAAGTCGCATAGAAGTATTTCATTATTCAGAGAGCAGTCAAAGTAAAAACACAAATTTTAATAGTTTAAGTTATACACTTTTGTAAGTAGTCGGTGCTTTCCACAAGGCACCTCCAGACTTAGAAAGAAATACATGAAATTAAAAGGTCCAGCAAAAACACACACATATTCTGCTCGTGATGTCTAGGGTTAGTAAAGTGACAGTTCTGATAAGACACTTTGTCAATTTAATTGTTGAATTTCTTGTTCAGTTTGGGGAAACCAAGACATTGAATGAACAGCATAGAAATTTTAACGCTGCAAAAAAACACAATTATTTTAGTGTTAGGATGTCTACATATGTTTCGGCGCACAGTTTGCATCAACACCATCCCTGGTGTTCTGCTGTTTTAATTGTGGCCCTCTTCAGGACAGGATGTTGTTTATCAAGTTGACAAAAGTTCAGAAAACCCCAGGTATTCACGCTATTTTCCAGTGCTGTAAGGAATGGAAATGTGGAATTTGTGTTAGTGTTGCGTCTAGAACTCAACTTCCATTAAAAACTCTTCTGATAAAAATGTATGCAACATGGATACAAACTTCTCCACATTCCCACTTGCCACTGACCTTTATATGCTTTTGTAGTCGGACTCAAGATTTTTAGTTTTATTTGTAACGACAGGTGGATTCACTGCCGTGCTCTGTATGTCGTCATACAATGGATTACTTTTATCTTGTTTGGGCTTAGTAGTTGGTCCTTTCGTCGAAATAATTCAAACTTTCAAACCTACGGATACAATTCATATATTGAAGTTTTGACAAATCGTTATTGAGTTTGTACATATTGATATTTCCAAGCACAAGAGTCATCTGCATTATTTACTGACCTGATGGTTTTATCGAAGTCATGTAATCCAGTTTGGCACTGGTTGTTTTTGCAATTACACGTTTCCCCTGTATGTGATTTCCTAGGGGTACCTTCTTTTTCTATTTAAGAAACCTGTAGGGACAGATGGAATAGAACCTACGTTAGGAGAAAAAATCTCCACATTAGCTGTAATATGCTATTCACCGCTCGTTCGTTAGCGTGATTGAGTTGTTGTTTTAAAGTTTCAAATTTAGTTTTGTTTACCTTCTGAATGATTCAGTAGGTCGATCTTTTCACATCGCAGTGCAGCTCCTCTCAGTTTCGGCGCAGAAAAACCAACTCATTTGAATTTGGTGCTGCGAGGGAGGGGATTATATTACTTCCGTGTTTACATGTCATATGACTGCCACGTACGTGTTTCAAAAAAGGCCTATTTCTTTCTTGGTGGCTCATGCGGCCATCTTGGAGAGTGTGAGCAAGATGGTAGATGCTCTTTGTTTTAAAGGTCTCGATGATATGTGATTGTATTTAGTTCGTTGGAATGAAGAGAGACGATACATGAACACACATGGACAGTGTTTTCATACGATACAGCCCGTGTGTTTGTTGTGGTAGAAAAAATATCTGGAAGAAGGGCATACAGACTCAAGGTCTTCTCCTCAGAAAAAAATCCCGCACTCAACTGATGAATTAAGACCATTTTTCACTGTATCCAAGTCGAAAATCCACTTCTGTTCACATTTGCGCAGAGCCAAGTCGCGGTCTCCACCTCTGTTCGAAATTTGAACTGTTTGAATGATGAACCAGAATATTTCACATGGTTTATGTTTTAATAGGAGATAGTGGGCAACAAGGGGTTTATTAGGTGTTTGGTTCCTGATATTGGTCCGATGTTCTCCTATGCGTATTTTAATGTGTCTTTTTGTTTTCCCAATGTACAGAAGTTGGCATGGGCATTGGATCGCATATACTACCCATTGTGAGTTGCAGTTTGTGAATGATCTAAGTTGCCAGACTCTTTCTTTCAATTTTATACTCTTCATATTTTTCGTGAGTGGACAAACCGAACACATACCACATTTAAAATGTCCTGTTACCGGTGGGAGGTCCCAGAGAGTGTTCTGTGAATCTGTTTTTTTTATTTGAGGGTATGTATGGACCAGGTTGTCCTTCAGGTTCTTCTGTCTTTTGAACGCAAATCTTGGGGGTGCTGGATTAAAGTCCTCAGTTTTTATAACATGCCAGTTTTTTAGGACTAGTTTGCGTATCTTGTGGCTAATCGGAGTGAAGGTTGTGATACATGTCATTTTTTCCACAGTGGTTTTATTTGGCGGATTTAGACATGTTTCTCGATTTTTATTTTTTGCACTTTTGTATGCCACGTTTATATACTTTTTCGGATATCCTCTTTGTTCCAGACGTTTTTTAAGTTGTTTACCATGTGTCCTGTAGTCCTCTAGATTCGTGCAGTTGCGACGTACTCTTAGGAATTGGCCTATCGGAAGGTTGGCCTTAAGGCTCGCTGGATGGTAGCTCTTAAATTCAAGAAGTGTATTTTTATCCGTTTTTTTCCGACAAAGGCTGGTGGTTAGAGAGCCATCTGTCTCTGTTCTGATTTCTAAATCCAGGAAAGGAATGGTCTTTGTATTGTGACACATGGTAAACTTGATGTTTACATTACATTGGTTTAACCATCCTTGGAATTCCAGCAGGAGTGAGTTTGGACCTCTCCATACTAAAAAACAATCATCAATATACCTGTACCATGCGATGATGTTAGTTTTGAAAGGGTTATCAGTGTGATAAATGGACTCTGTCTCTACCGAGTCCATATATAAGTTGGCAATATCTGGGGCAAACGTTGCACCCATGCTGGTCCCATGTCTTTGATTATAGAAAGCATCTCCACAAATGAAATAGTTCTCCATAAGCGCCAATCTTGCGCATTCAAGGATAAAGGGGGTTGGAACTGTCTTGTTGTTCATGGTTCGTTGGTTCAAGTATTGTTCCAGTATTTTTAAACATTCGAGCTGCGGAATGCTGGTGTATAGAGCAACCACATCTAGTGTTGCTAAGATGTCTCCTTGTTCTGTGGTTATATTTTCTACGATCTTTATCATGCTCGTCGTGTCCTTAACATACGATTTCATAAGCGATACAAAAGGTCTGAGAAACCAATCGACGTAGATTGACAAAGGTTCGAGGATCGAGTCTATTGCCCTCTGCTCTCTGAATAATGAAATACTTCTATGCGACTTCTAGATAGATAAGAAATATATCTATCAAAAAATCCCTCTGTCCCTGTTCCCTTGCAAGGCGGACGAAAAGAGGGGTAATTGAGCTTGTGTTCCCTTGTTTTCCCTCCAGAACCAAGTCCCGTTTTCAGCTCAATCCCCCTTTAACAAAAAATTGGGACTTACCCTCTTTTATACACTGCTTTGGACAACCCGGTTGTTGTAGGGTCCAATACAAAGTGCCGACATCGTGTGAGCCTGTCTGTGTTATTTAGAATTTCTAACCAGATAAAGGTTTCCGTCAATTACTAAACATGGAAACTGTGAATCTTGTATCATTCACAGACGAGTACTACCAGAAAATAATTAATCAACCATTAACAATGATCCCAGATGAGACAAATTCAATCAATAATACTGCTGGGAATGATTTCGAGATACTAACACAAAAAAAGAAAAAGCTTATCAGAACTGAATCACACGGACAACTGATGTTAGCCTATCTAAAAGCTGGAATAATCCCGGAAGACCTCCAGGTCAAAAATATCCCTCGAGTTTTCATTGACAACGTGAAGTTCAAAGGGAAATTTAGTGGTGTCGGAAATAAATGCTCAAGAGACTGGCTCATTTTAATTATTGACATCGCCCAGGAAGAAGTGAAAGAACAACAAGCCGAAATCAACACTCTAGAAGAGAAAATCAAATCAGATCAGGTTATTACAGAAATAAAACAAAAATTGGAAAAAATAGAGGAAGAAATGGCTAAATTCAAAAAACTAACCATCGATAAGAAGATTTGGAAACTAAAAAAGGACATTGAAATGTACAAGGAATCAAAGACCTATCCATATCTTGTCGAAACATACTACGACAACATCAACAAAACAGGACCACCGAGAGGAAGAAACGGATACCAAAGGAAACAATATGTTACTTTCTCGAACACCACTAATAGTACTACAAGTAGTGACTCTGACAACAGCACAAACACCAACGCACCAAGGGGAGGCAAAAACCAGAGACAACAGTTTTTTCAAGGGAGGGCACAAGGAGGCCGCAATCGAACCCAAGCCCCACAACGGATGCAGACGCGGAACTGGAACGGACCAGTGCAGAATTGGTAATCCCCATTTTCAATCTCTCCACTCATGTCCTCACAGAAGGCGAGATTAAAGTACTAAGTCGCGGTCTGAGTTTTGTAACTGTCAAAAAGGCAGAAAGTTTCCAAACAGAGATTGAATTGCAAAAATTCTTCCGAACAATCAGGCTAAAATATTTCTTCCGAAATCCCAAAGTAGGGAGCAAAGAAAAGGAAAAGAGCACAACGGGCCTAAAACCTCCGTCGACCTTTTTCCCCACGAACAACATGATAAGTCCAGCCATCGCTGCTTTTGAAAATAAAATAATTGAAGGAACCAAAAAACTATTATGCACCAATAACTTCTCCAAAGACAACTTGTGCCCGATGGAAAGGCAGGCATTGAAAGACCTACAAACAAATGAACTATTCGTAATTAAACCTGCAAATAAAGGAGGAGGAATAGTCTTATGGAATAAAAACGCATACAATGAGGAAATCAGATTACATCTACAAGACCAGAAATTTTACAAACCCCTACAAGGCGATCCGACATCGCGCCTTAAAGAGGAGATATCGAGCCTAATGCAACATGCAGAAGCCGAAGGGTGGATAGATCACGATGAAAAGTGTTTTCTAATTCAGAACAATCAAACTATTCCAGCATTTTACCTACTCCCAAAAGTACACAAAAACAGTACAACACCTCCGGGGAGACCGATAGTGTCGGCAATAGACTCGATCCTCGAACCTTTGTCAATCTACATCAATTGGTTTCTCAGACCTTTTGTATCGCGTATGAAATCGTATGTTAAGGACACGACGAGCATGATAAAAATCGTAGAAAATATAACCACAGAACAAGGAGACATCTTAGCAACACTAGATGTGGTTGCTCTATACACCAGCATTCCGCAGCTCGAATGTTTAAAAATACTGGAACAATACTTGAACCAACGAACCATGAACAACAAGACAGTTCCAACCCCCTTTATCCTTGAATGCGCAAGATTGGCGCTTATGGAGAACTATTTCATTTGTGGAGATGCTTTCTATAATCAAAGACATGGGACCAGCATGGGTACAACGTTTGCCCCAGATATTGCCAACTTATATATGGACTCGGTAGAGACAGAGTCCATTTATCACACTGATAACCCTTTCAAAACTAACATCATCGCAAAACTAACATTGATGATTGTTTTTTAGTATGGAGAGGTCCAAACTCACTCCTGCTGTAATTCCAAGGATGGTTAAACCAATGTAATGTAAACATCAAGTTTACCATGTGTCACAATACAAAGACCATTCCTTTCCTGGATTTAGAAATCAGAACAGAGATAGATGGCTCTCTAACCACCAGCCTATATCGGAAAAAAACGGATAAAAATACACTTCTTGAATATAAGAGCTACCATCCAGCGAGCCTTAAAGTCAACCTTCCGATAGGCCAATTCCTAAGAGTACGTCGCAACTGCACAAATCTAGAGGACTACAGGACACATGGTAAACAACTTAAAAAACGTCTGGAACAAAGAGGATATCCGAAAAAGTATATAAACGTGGCATACAAAAGTGCAAAAAATAAAAATCGAGAAACATGTCTAAATCCGCCAAATAAAACCACTGTGGAAAAAATGACATGTATCACAACCTTCACTCCGATTAGCCACAAGATACGCAAACTAGTCCTAAAAAACTGACATGTTATAAAAACTGAGGACTTTAATCCAGCACCCCCAAGATTTGCGTTCAAAAGACAGAAGAACCTGAAGGACAACTTGGTCCATACATACCCTCAAATAAAAAAAACAGATTCACAGAACACTCTCTGGGACCTCCCACCGGTAACAGGACATTTTAAATGTGGTATGTGTTCGGTTTGTCCACTCACGAAAAATATGAAGAGTATAAAATTGAAAGAAAGAGTCTGGCAACTTAGATCATTCACAAACTGCAACTCACAATGGGTAGTATATGCGATCCAATGCCCATGCCAACTTCTGTACATTGGGAAAACTAAAAGACACATTAAAATACGCATAGGAGAACATCGGACCAATATCAGGAACCAAACACCTAATAAACCCCTTGTTGCCCAGTATCTCCTATTAAAACATAAACCATGTGAAATATTCTGGTTCATCATTCAAACAGTTCAAATTTCGAACAGAGGTGGAGACCGCGACTTGGCTCTGCGCAAATGTGAACAGAAGTGGATTTTCGACTTGGATACAGTGAAAAATGGTCTTAATTCATCAGTTGAGTGCGGGATTTTTTTCTGAGGAGAAGACCTTGAGTCTGTATGCCCTTCTTCCAGATATTTTTTCTACCACAACAAACACACGGGCTGTATCGTATGAAAACACTGTCCATGTGTGTTCATGTATCGTCTCTCTTCACTCCAACGAACTAAATACAATCACATATCATCGAGACCTTTAAAACAAAGAGCATCTACCATCTTGCTCACACTCTCCAAGATGGCCGCATGTGCCACCAAGAAAGAAATAGGCGTTTTTTGAAACACGTACGTGGCAGTCATATGACATGCAAACACGGAAGTAATATAATCCCCTCCCTCGCAGCACCAAATTCAAATGAGTTGGTTTTTCTGCGCCGAAACTGAAAGGAGCTGCACTGCGATGTGAAAAGATCGTCCTACTGAATCATTCAGAAGGTAAACAAAACTAAATTTGAAACTTTAAAACAACAACTCAATCACGCTAACGAACGAGCGGTGAATAGCATATTACTGCTAATGTGGAGATTTTTTCTCCTAACGTAGGTTCTATTCCATCTGTCCCTACAGGTTTCTTAAATAGAAAAAGAAGGTACCCCTAGGAAATCACATACAGGGGAAACGTGTAATTGCAAAAACAACCAGTGCCAAACTGGATTACATGACTTCGATAAAACCATCAGGTCAGTAAATAATGCAGATGACTCTTGTGCTTGGAAATATCAATATGTACAAACTCAATAACGATTTGTCAAAACTTCAATATATGAATTGTATCCGTAGGTTTGAAAGTCTGAATTATTTCGGGAAAGGACCAACTACTAAGCCCAAACAAGATAAAAGTAATCCATTGTATGACGACATACAGAGCACGGCAGTGAATCCACCTGTCGTTACAAATAAAACTAAAAATCTTGAGTCCGACTACAAAAGCATATAAAGGTCAGTGGCAAGTGGGAATGTGGAGAAGTTTGTATCCATGTCGCATACATTTTTATCAGAAGAGTTTTTAATGGAAGTTGAGTTCTAGACGCAACACTAACACAAATTCCACATTTCCATTCCTTACAGCACTGGAAAATAGCGTGAATACCTGGGGTTTTCTGAACTTTTGTCATCTTGATAAACAACATCCTGTCCTGAAGAGGGCCACAATTAAAGCAGCAGAACACCAGGGATGGTGTTGATGCAAACTGTGCGCCGAAACATATGCAGACATCCTAACACTAAAATAATTGTGTTTTTTTGCAGCGTTAAAATTTCTATGCTGTTCATTCAATGTCTTGGTTTCCCCAAACTGAACAAGAAATTCAACAATTAAATTGACAAAGTGTCTTATCAGAACTGTCACTTTACTAACCCTAGACACCACGAGCAGAATATGTGAGTGTTTTTGCTGGACCTTTTAATTTCATGTATTTCTTTCTAAGTCTGGAGGTGCCTTGTGGAAAGCACCGACTACTTACAAAAGTGTATAACTTAAACTATTAAAATTTGTGTTTTTACTTTGACTGCTCTCTGAATAATGAAATACTTCTATGCGACTTCTAGATAGATAAGAAATATATCTATCAAAAAATCCCTCTGTCCCTGTTCCCTTGTTTTCCCTTCCTATGAAACAGCAACTTTACCATAACTACACAGCCACTACCGTGGCTGTGTAATATATATATATATATATATATATATATATATATATATAATCTGGGTTGCGGGGGGTTTCCCTCGCATATATGTAACAATTGACCTTCACAATTCAGTCAATTGTGCAAAGATCAATTGTAATTCGAACAATTGTAGTTCGAACAATTCATATACAACCATTTTACATAACACATCAATCGTTATCTCATAAATCACTGTGACCTGGTTTACAAAAGTGTGGATCAACTAAACACATTTATCATGCTATATTTCTCTAGCCCAACTTGTACACGTTTCTGTCCTGATTGGCTTGAATCTGCCAGGCATTTATCAGGGGCAAAATGTGTGTATAATGAGAAGGCTTGCAGTAGATTCCAATTCTCTATTACCCTGGTCTTCCTGAGGATCCCGACAGGGATAAAGACACACTTTAAGTACAATTAAACAGTCTTATAAATAGATCTAACAAAATGTTTTTAGTCGATCCACGCTTTTGTTAACCAGGTCACAGTGACTTTGGAGATAACGATTGATGTGTAACTTTTGTATGCAATTTGTATTGCTGTGAGATTTTATGAGATTTTATGTATGGATTTTATTATTTCCTATACTGTTTTTTGTGTGTAGAAGGTATTTATTATTAAGTATGCAATCAAATTGAGAAATTTGTTTTATATATGAAATTGGTGACACTGGGAGGGCTTTTATTTGTTTGAGGCCCACCCAAGGGATTGATAAGGATATAAACAGTGGTGACACCTGCCTTTTGACATTCTTTTGGTTTATGTAATATATGTATGGTCTCATTTAGTAGGAAGGTCATTTACCCTGCGGTGGGTTTAGCCGATGTGAGATTGGAGACCGGAAGAAGAAATATGAGCGGTCTAGTTGTTGGACTCATTATCATGGAGCAGTGAACCTTAAAACAAGCTCAGCTGAGAAGCTTAGGGAGAGGCATGGAAAGCATGAATAAGAGTTCCAGGGCAGATGTAGTGACGGTGAGAAGGTCTGGTGCAGCGAGCGAGAGGGCCTTGTTGGCAGTCTGAGGCGGAGCCGAGATTGCAGTGTGCACAGAGCAAAGGTACCAGTGCAGGACTGCTGACTGCAGTTTACCAGAGCTCTGAAGTAAGCAGCAGGGAAACAAAATGTGGAGGACGCCGTTTGCCAGAGGGAACTAGCGCAAGCAGACCACAAGCGGAGACGGTTCTCCGGAATGCCGCAGAAAGTGGATAACAGACCGGGAGAAGGCCAGTGAGTCCGCCGGGGTGAAAAGGGGGCCCCAGACACGGTGGATGGGTAGTTTAGTGCTGAAGACATTTCACTTTGAATATCTGCATTGAATATAAGGGAACAATATAAAAAAAGTAATTAACATGATGAGAAGTCATAAAAGCAAACATTGCCAAGAGTCAAATACGCAAGCATTGCCAAGAGCCAAGAATAGTTGTGCCAAATAACAATAATAGTAACAATGCCATTATGCAAGAGAAACCTGGAAGAAAGCAGCCAGATGCTCTGATTAAGAAACCGGAAACAGAGAATAAGTTTCCTAGTAGGAGAGTGCGCGGGGAAGCTTATGATGGATTGTGCAAACAAACTCTACTATTAACTGAGTTTCCTAGCATGAAAGTGTACTGGAAAGCCTTTGTTGGGCTTGCAAGTGAAAGCTACTAAACAAGTGAATAATAAAGCTTCAAGGGCACTTGAAAGGATACAAAGCCACGCCTCACTGTGAAGCTGAAACTGTGGCAAGATACCTATGAAACGAATCCACGTAAGGTGTGTCGGTTGAGTGACCTTTAATGGGTGGACTGTGCCATCCGACTACTGCGCCTAGACTGAATACACCCACCTAAGGAAATGCCACATTGTGATTAAATAAAGGAAACCTATGTGAACTGAACTTGATGAACTGGAATTCATAAATTGGTGAAAGGCAACCAAACTCGAAGAGCTGGGAAATGTCCCAAGGAATTGTGTTATTTTGGAACATTGAATATCCCAAGGATTGGTGTTATTTTGAAACATTGGAGGACTTGAAAGCTTGGGGAAGGGAATCCCTCTTTTTGTAAAGTGAACTATTTGAACCCTGTGGAAGGGAGTCCTCTTTTCCACCTAAGAGCTGGAAGAAGCTCTGAACTTATATTTTGAACACTTCTCATTTGATGCTGACATCCCTAGACATTGTATACAATTAGATGTGAGGGCAAGTATAGGTTTTGGGCACAGACAGACATTTGCTTTCGATTTCCTGACACAAACTAGCATTAGTTTAATTTAGGTAGGGACATCCCATGTTAGCATAGGGCAAGTTAGGTTAGGCCTTTTTCCAACCTTCCTTTTTAGTTAATTAAAGCTTGTATCTCAAAATTCTATTCAGTTGTCTGTGTCTGCTTCATGATGCTTTCACAGCACCCATACCACTAGGGGATAAGTGAGACATTGGGACAGAGTAAACCAAGAGAGCCTAAGGGGCCCAATAAGACAAGTGAGGAACAAATCCAAGCAGAACAAAGAAATAAGCAAGATGTGACCCTAGTGGGGAGAAACCCACGTACGTGGTGTAAACAACTGGGAGAGTGGATCTTTTTTGGAATTTGATACTTTACTCATAAACCTGAGAGATGTTTTGAACTTTGAAACCAGGGAGAAATGTTTCCTATTGAAAGATCTTGGCTTTAAAATAAGAACTCATTCCTGGCAACCCTGTGAAATGTCTGGATGAACAACTTTGAAGGCAGGACATACTGCCCTACTTTCTGTTATGTTTTTCTAAGCGGTATGGCTAGTTTAGAAGATAGGATTTGGACAGAGGACTAGAATTGTTATTTTGACAATTGGCGAGAACCTTTAGTGTAGTTTGTTAGGAAGGGAACTCCCCTTTTAGCAATAGGGTCAGAAAGGCGTTTTTTATAAAGTTAAATAAAACCCTTTAAGAACATGCGCTCTGGTCCGAGTCCTTCTTCTGACCTTCCACAGAACACTACATTTTTTGTCTTTCTAGGTTTTGTGAACCGTATTGACAATGAATATGTGTATTGTGGTTTTAGAGTATTACTACAAGTGGGCGTGAGGACATTTGGGAATGTCAAGAAGAGATTGCTAAGTGTATTCAAAGATTCTTGGCTTTTAGACGCAGTAGTATTTTGGGGTCTTCATTGGAGTCATTTCTCTTGAGGATGGTCATAGTAGTTGTCCAAGTGGAGAGAGAATAAACTCAAGATTGACAGATTTCCCCTTGTCCGCTTAGCGCAGAGCACAGGACTCAATGTGAATCCTGTTAACGGGAGCAGTTGCAAAGTGGGAGTGACATACATTGCAGTTGCGTTTGTGCAGTGTGTGTTTACTTGTGACTTCCATGCTACAGGGTGCTGACAAACAAAGAGTGAGACATGGAAGTGTTCGATGTATGCTTTGATAAGGAGCTTTACATTTGCTGCAAACATGTTCCTATACAGCTGCAGAACACCTCATCCATGAAGTCTTTGTCATTTTGTATCTAAGGCTTGGGAATGTGAATGAGACGAATGCAAAGTCTTGGGAAGAAAGCTCAGGGGCAGCGTGCTCGCCTTGGAAGCAAGACAACACGGAGCAACACTGGTTCAATCCCCGGGTCCACGCTTAGAAACCTCTGGGCATTAAGTGCGTTATAAATAACCTATATCATATCATATCATCATATCATACAAGGTAGGGTCAGAATGTTGACAGAGTTAGATTTGACCTCCCTGCAGTGGGTATGGTTAATGAAGCGTACCATGATTTGGGAAGGGAGTGTCATGTAGCATCCGCAAATTGCATAAACCGAGGTTGTGTGAGTTGAAGCTGCCAACTGATTGTTGGCCAACAGGCCATAGAGAGTTAGAGAAGGTCTGTAAGAAGCCCTTTTGTTGTGCCGTGGGGTTCGTGGGTAGAGGTAAGTGCTCTTAGTTACTCAATTGTTATAAGCACAGGTAGGGTTCTGAGTCCAAAATGATCCCTAAGTTTTTGTCTTTGAAGGTTAACTCACTGATCCTTTTTTAACAATCTGTTAATTAATTTGAAGGGCAGTAAAATGTAAACACAGCCTACTAGTAATCACTCTCACAAACTATAACCTTGCCTCCCTCAAACCCACTACCCTCCACCCACCGTACAAATATGTTTATCGAAAACAACCTGGCTCCTGCCTCTTGTGTGAAGGATAATGATTTTCACTGATGGGTCAATTTAAGGTGCAGAGGATATGCCAGCATGGCTGATAACTCCAATTTGTCCAAGCCAGTCTTAACCTCTATGAGGGCATTCCCTTCATAACAATTGTTTCTGGGCTCATGCCACAATGGACTTTATAAAACGACTCTTATTTATTCCTGGCTGCCCACAAGAGCCTGTCTCTCAAGTCTGCAGATTTCAGGTTTAATGTCCCTGTTTCTTCCCTGCTCCCACCCAATCTTGGACATCTTGTTGAGGATGTTGAGCTTCAGACGGCACTCCTCTGCACCGCCTCTCCATCCCCTTTTTATTTTATCTAACATTAACTCATCTAAGGGACTGTAATCCCTTCTCCTCTTTTTTGGGGCCGTAAGCATATTGTATCTCCACCTGCACTCCTCTGCACCCCCTCTCCTTTTCTTTTTTTTTCTAACATTACCCCATGTGGGGAACTGTAGGAGGGTTACCCGATACTCCCAGCTGAGCTCCCAGCCAAAAATGTTGCAAGGCCCCTATCTTGGGAAAAAGCCTCACAATATTTTCCACATAAGATTTTTTGAATTTCTCTGATCTTTTCAACGCAGCTGTTTCGTGCTCTTCTCATGATATTCCAGGGCTTCTGTTTTAGATTTGGTTTTCCCAAACATTTGTTCAGAATTGCCCATGCCTGCTGGAGATGTTATCTAGCGTACCCTCCACTTTCTCTGCATTTTCAATGTACATCCTCTCAGAGTGCATTGATGTATTAGAGGATGATCTTCTCTCTCCATGTAAGCTACCCCTCATTCAAGGATTCAGTGGCCATAGCCTTTCTTTCCATTTTCTCCTGAGCAGTACCCCTTGATTTAAAAAAAAGTATTCCTCTTTCCTGTGTCACAACACCATGGTTGTCATCTGGATCCCAATCTAAGATGTGTGGCGGGTTGGAAAAAGGAGTCGGACTTGCTGAGGGCATTAGTCAATATCTTTAATGTAATTATAAATAAAAGGTCTCAATGTCCCTATTGCTAGAGGGAATACCCTGCCTATTTAAAGGAACTTAAAGTGCTCGTCAGTTGTCAGGAAGTGCAAAGTAAATGTGTCCCCCATCCAAACTAACTCTATCTGACCCTACCACTGTATCTAACTAAATGAAGTCCAGGAGAGGGTCTTATAGTCACCTCGTCTTCTCTTCTCGTACAGATATTTCTTAACGTAGTCTCCTTGGATAGTCTCGGAGATCAGTTCTTGTAGTTCTTCAAAGATGCTCTTGGATTTTGTGCTTTCTTTGGTCCTATATTTAGAATATTTTTTCTGATGTTGATTCCTCACACTCTTCTCATCCCTTGTAGACTCTTCCCATTCTTCATTTTAGGCTCTTCTGAGTTGGGTTTATCTTGACCCCTTTTTAGGATTTTCTCATGATGAATTCTCTGTCTTAGACTCTGCTCTTTTGTCCTGTTCATAAGTTATCTTCCCTTCCTCCCAGGAAATGTGTTTCCTGTCTCTGCTTGTTCCCCACCTGGGTTGTGTGAGAAACCAGAAGGTGTCTCACCTGCTAGTCTCCGGGGATCTCTCTCTCAGGTGGCCAGGGTACGGCCATCGCCTTTGGATCCAGAGAAGCTCGGGGAGTGGGGTGAGATAGCCGATGTTGAGACATTGTAGTCCCCCTTTTTTGTTCATCTACCCCATCCTATTTTTTAGGATTGCCCGAAGTCCCAACTCCCCTTCTCCTTTTTTACACAAACACTTGGACGAGGGGACTGAGAGTAACCAGACTAACTCTCTCATGTCGTACTGGACATGTCCCGTTAATCAGGTCAGGGAAAGTCAGGCAGTCTACTCTAAGTGCATTTACCTAATACTAATTAGCTCTCCTCACACACGAATAAAAGGCAACACCTAAAGAGACACTCTGAGCCAAGCGGAACACGAGAATGAGCAGAACTTCTGGGACGAAGGCACACCTACTGGAGCAGAGCAACAGACAAAGGTACGAGAGCAGCGGGCCGAAACCCCAAGGCTTCCCTACTGGAGGTTGTTGCCTCTGACAAACTGTGAAAGACACGTGGAGAAGGCCAGATCCCACATGTGAAGATTGCATTGTGTTCCAAGGACACCAGCAACCCTGCCGGGTGAACGGCAGAGTTGGGGAGGCGAGTTCAAGCCTGTGGTACTAACCTGACTCGAAAATCGGAAAACGCAAAACAAGAAAGAAGTGCACACAGACGGTGTGTTGGCAAGCGACCTGAGAGACCGGTGTGTGTTAAAGTGAATGAAGTAGCAAAACCATACCACAAGTAAAGGCTGCACGCGCGTGGGTGAGACGTGAAGAAAGGCAGACCTGTGAATGAACTTTAAAGTGAAATACAGCTGCAAGATTAGCGATACTAAATAACGGAATGGTCCGATGAAAAGAAGTAACCCATTCGAAAGTCTCTGTGAAAGGTGCATTGTCTAAAGCAAAAGAGCCAACAAACAGCAAGAGTAAAAGCAAATACGGAGCGTTGAGTCTGAGTGATCATGCGGTCGTCAGAAAAGCAAAAACCATGCACATTCCAAACACTTTGACAACCAAAAGTGGTCCAATCCTGATTGAGGGAGATCCGTACTGCATTAAGCTTGGGGAAGGGAGCCCCCTTGCAACTTTGTGTGAACTGTATAGTAAGAGGTCTGAGCCTGGCAGAGCGGGCCCTACGAGAACTATATGGTGAAAAGTCTGGGCCCAGCAGAGGGAGACCTTGTGAATGTTTTGGTTGAAACATTATTTTGGAAATGAGAGAAAGCGGAAATTTGACCGTGGAAGGCCAGGTGGGCCTCGATCTTTGGTTGTGACCTGTGTACTGTGTTGGAAGCCGAGCCAGAGTGTCATCCTAGCTACAAGGATCACCTTGCCCCATGAAGCATAACGTAGGGAGGAGAGCTGGTTCAGCCACATTATCATTTGAACACTGACTTTTCCCTTTACATACATTTTCTCCTTTTTACACTTTTTGTACAAGAGATAGGGCAGGCATTAGGTTTTTGTTAGCATAGGCCATTTTGATTTGACAGACTCCCCTAGGACTGTTTATCGTTTGATGGTCGAGACTACTCCCATTTTAGCTAGAGAGCAGAATAGGAGTTTCTCCAACCCCAACATTTTCAATAAAGGTTTTACAAATTGTATCCATTGTGTCAGCGTTGTCAGTGTTAATACTTGTGATAACATGCCTTCCCTACAGTTGGGTAAATAAACCGCTTTTGAAAATTCTTTTCACTTCTCTTCTCTCCAGGACTGGGACACGTTTTTCTCTTCTTATAACAACCCTCTTCCCCAGCCGGGGTATTTGTTACTTGTTTTCTCTGCTTTTTACAATTCCAATTACACAGTCCCATCTTTACTTTTTCGTCTTTAGAACTGGGATGAGTTTCTTCAGATCCATAATGGTGCACCGCAGCCTCCCGCTTCTCCTGTTTCCCTGGTACCTTTGTGTATGCATGGGAAGGTGGCGTGGCTCGGCACTTGCTCAGATACGATTTCTCAATCTTCTCGGTCATCGGTATCTTGTCCTTGGTTCCTCATCAGGTCCCTTCCGTACACTGGCATAGATAATCGGACATTATATATGCTTCCTGCAATGGTGATCTTGGCATCTTTGTTCGGGTATCCTGCCAGCTGCACTAGTAGTCAAGTCACCACTGGATACCTAATTTCTTCTTTCCTCCTCACAATGGTTTCCTTGCATCTGCACACACCAGGCCTTCATCATTTCATACTGGTGTTCTCTGCCTCATTGCAAGTTGTAGGCTACGCGACTCACCTTCACTCCTCCTCCAAGGCATGATGATGTCAGGGGGCTTTGCCTGCGCACTAGGCTCTCCTCCTTTTCTCATCGGACTGGTCACATTTAAATATATGTCTTTTGTTTAGAGACATCTTCCTTTTCTTTTCCACATTGATATCTCTTTACATTGCCTTCAGCCAAATGAAAAGATGTCACATTATTTGTTATAGGTAGTCCCATCTATGCAGCAATAGTAGGTGGTTTATGAATTCTCTCCTGGTCAGGTCCTTCTTATCTTGGCCCCTAGGGAGGGTTATGTGGAGAGGGCTCGCCTCCCTAGCCTCACTGGGGGAGTCTCTCCTTTGGGCAGAAGGGATGAATATCTACGATTCGTCACAGATGGCTACTCCTGATTTATCAACACACGATATGTAGTTGATTAGAAATGCTCCCAGATATCAGCCTCAGTTGGTGTGCTTACTGAAATTACCTTCATGTTGCATCTGGCTGTCCCCTGGTGTCCAAGGGGAGAAGGCTGTCCTGCAGTTGGATCACTATTGTGCCTGGCCTTTGTCCCATCTGAATTGGCCATTTTGGAATCAGGCAACTCCCTCATTGGTCCTTCCAGCCCATTAGATTGCAAGCCGGCAGAATGCACTTTATAAAACCCCTACTCACTTCCTGGTGGATTCGAAATTCAGCTGCAGAAGATCCCTGTATTTGGACCAGAATTGTGCCTGGTCTTTGTCCCATCTGAAGCAGTAATTTTGGAATGTGTCACTTCCAGCTCATGTTCCATCCAGTAACTCCCTATCCAAGAGGTCCCAGGGATGAACAGCACACAGATAAGGGAAGGTATTGTCAACATCACTCCCTCCGACTACTTCCTTATCCATTTCACCATCTCCAATCTCCCTTCCTCCTCACATGCCCTTCCTTCTGCAATTACGAAAAGAACTTTCAAACATAACTTCATGACCCCTTATCTCAACGAAGTCAAGTTCTATTTCCTTTCCCTCTCGCCACCACTCGCCCACTCTATTGAACTCATCTTTATCAAATTCACTTATGCTAGGGCTACATCCCATGAGTTTCGCTACCCTGCTTGCTTGCTCCTTCTCTTACTCTTCCCACCAATAATGGATCTCACAGAGATCCAACAACTAAGGATAGCCACATTCGCCAAATCTACCAAATCTTCTTATTGTATTAACTTGTTATCCTCCGTCTGCTCTCACCCCTGTAAACTATCAATGACCCTACAGCCGGTCAAGTGGCATAGCGAGTAGAGCGCTCGCTTTGACATCCGTGCAGAGGCTGCTAACGCAGGTTCGAATCCCGGCAGGGCCAAACTCAGCCTTTCATCCTTCCGAGGTCGATAAATGAGCACCACACACCGTGGGTAATAATAAGCAGCGCTCAGATACCTCAGGGTTCGTAGCGCTATATAAATGCCAAATTATTATTATTATTATTATTATTATTATTATTATTATTACAGGCCTGTATGCCCCCGCCCCCAAAAATCACTCCCTATTCTTCTTCCACTCTGCTGAAGACTTTGCATCTCAATTTTCTAATAGACATTACAATATGGCACAACCTGCACATCTTCCAGTCTCCTCAACCCCATGCCTCCTTCTTTCCACCTACTATCACCGCCACCATTTCCCCACTATCCAACTTCTCTCCCACTTGTCCCACTAAACACATGCTCATCATCTGTTCAGCCAACCCATCCTGTGCTCCGTTGCCTTTTTCACTCCACAATGTTTTACATAACTGCCACCCATCACCTCTTCTAACCTTTTTTTTTTAAACGTTTTTTATTATATTTCAACCAACAAAACAATACAGACCAAATATTCAGTAAAAGATGCCATAATACAGTTTTGAATGTGTACATTATACAATTTGATCGCCGCTCCCCACAACCCACCCCCCTACGAGCCCATCAAGTCTATTTACTCTGTGTTCACGCCGCACGGTGGGGTCCGTTCTCCATTGGAATCCGCCAAATCTGGCATCGTTCCAAACAATTCCGCTATCAGTGATTTCCAAGCCAACAGGGTTCCAACTTCTTCTCCCCCTCCCATCATACTGGACTCCTGCCATACCATAGTCTCTGCTTCTGCCCACTTTCACCTCTTCTAACCTTGCCTCCTTCAACCAATTCCAACAGCCTCTGTCATTTCCATACTGAAGAAACATGCTGCTTCTCTCATGAACCCCTCTTTCTGTAGACCTGTCTCTCTCCTGCAGCACCACTCCAACATCCTTCAGCGTGTCTTGTTCAATTGCATTGTGAACCACCTCGAGGCTCACACACACTTTGTGATTATATCCCCTCCGAATTTCAGGATTTCAGAGTAAACACTCCACCAAAACTGCAACGCTTTCTGTCAACCACTCACCACTCTCACCTCTCCTTCATTCTCATCCTACTCAATGTCTCTGCTGCCTTCAACATGGTAGGTCATAGCTCTCACTTTCAAACGTTTTCCTGCTCTGCTTCAAGAATATTACCCTTGACTGTGTTTCCTCCTACTTATCTAACAACTCCTTCTCCATCTCATTGAACTCTTATACCTCCTCGCCCATTCCTGTTCTATTGGGCGTTCCTGAAGGATCAGTTTTAGGACCAACATTCTTCAACTCCTATAACTTTTTCTCTGGGTAAACTCATCAGTCCTTTGTCTTTCAACACCACCTATTTGCTGATGGCACTGAAATCATGTTCTCATTTCGCTCCTTCATGCTGGCCATCTCAGGACGCATCGCCAGTTTTCTCACAGTATTCCAATGCTGGATGGCCCTACACTACCTTCAGCTAAGCCCATCAAAAATAGAAGTTCTCTTTCTCCTGGCTTCCGATACAAACCCCACTCTCACGTCTCCTTTCCCCTGACCTCCTCTTTCCGTCACTCAAGGCTCCCTCATCTTCAACAACGATCTTAGACTCCATCCATTTATCACTACCACAGCCACTGCAGATAGTACCAACCTTCTAAATATAACAAAGATTTGATCCCATCTCACCAATTGCACAGCCAAGACTTTGATCTCTACTCTGCAAACCTGACTACTGCTGTCATATTCTCCTCAGCCCCCTCCTCTACCCTTTCTCCCCTCTGAACAATGTCCTCAACTGTGCCACACACTCTGTATAACCTACACAGAATCTCCCCCACCTCCACCGACAGACACCATGCTGGATGGCTCTCAATGCACAATCTCTCCCTCTTCAAATTCCTACTCCTCGTCTTCATATCTATCCACAATATTCCCCCCAATTCCTCACTGGCTGCATCACTCTTTCTCCCTCTTGTTCCTGGAGGTCCTCTGCTCTCAGCCTTTCTCTGCCTTACCCTTCTTGTGCCTCCTCCCACATCTGCTATTTCTCCCAGCTTGCTTGCCTCCTCTGGAATGCCCTCCCTCCCCATGGAAACTAGCTCAACAGTGGGAACTCTTCAAAATCCGACTGAAACACCACTTGCTAGCAAGGGATGGAGTGTCTCCTGCACCCAATCACATCCCAACTGACACCCACAGCATCCCTGATAATGTGTCACTCAGGAATGTAATGATGTCTGTATGTATGTTGCTTAAGACTAGGTAGTGGCACTAGGCCTTGCATGCTCCTTCAATGGATGTCTGTCCCCTTGTTGATGTCTGTGGTATGTGTTCCCTGGTTCAATCTTACCCAGCATTCCCAGGTCCACCCAACCACATATTGTAAAGGCTCCCATATCCCAGGACTGCCTCAGTCATCTGATACTATACTATGCAAGGTATTTTTCTTTGAAATTATATCCTGACTGTCTAAATTAATAAACACAAATAAATACAAAGCCAGTCTCAGAGACCAAGTTGACTAATGTCCTCTGCCATGACCGGTTTTGCCAGTCTCAGCCGAACCCTGTGCAAAGCATCCACTTCTCATAAAGCCATTACTTCGGGGAGGCTCTGGATGGTTTTCTCTGTGTCTTCCTCCTTCCACAGTGTATGGCGGCAATACCACTGTTGGCATCTCATTGGAGGCCCCGCCATTTCAGTCTGGCAAGGAGTGGGTATCACAGAGCAAGTGCAATTACAGCTAGCAGGATATCTCCTAAGGTTTCACCTACACCACAAGACACAGGATCATTTTTCCCTCACTTGGCGTCGCCCCGGCTACTCTCTCTGCATCAGAGGCAACAGAGAGAATGAAGAAGTCAAGACTGCCTTTGGAGCCTTAATTGATGGTGGCCATTTTAAGAACTGGCAGCCCTGGCCTTTTAAACATTGGTGAGTGGGAGATCTCGGAGTAGGAGTTTGGGCAAGAGGACTAGGAATCAGAAGTAGAGGCCCTGTTTTGGTGCTGTTAAGTTCAGAGTGATTTATTACCATTCAATTGCAAAGGTAATCCAAAACCATGGGCAGCTAGTTGGCTTCTGTGGCTATTCACAGGTCAACTCAAGTATTAACATCTATGAACGAAATAACAGATTGGCACCTTGGAGAGTCCACATTAGAGGACATGAAGCCATATTAAAGAAGATTATAATTACTTCAGAGCAGCTTCTCTGGCTAATAAAATGGTTTCAGAAAAATATTTGCCTGTAATACTGCTGGGAATCAAATGGTACACATTGTGCCATTTGAAGAGAGAACACAGATTTTAAAACGTGTTCATCAGTTCAAATCTGTCATCCTGCTGCCACAGTACACAACATGGCATTCAGGTTACCAATGCCCCATTTCACTGCCACTTGCATTCTACGACGTAGTATTGGTTCACTTCAATTGACTATAGCAAACTCAATTGATCTAAAGTAAAAGGAAGCCCAGCGCGACTGGACTAGGATGTCAAGATGACATAGAATGATCTTGTAAACTTAAACTGCACAAGTGCAACTACATGGTATAACACACCTACATACCAATAGTCTGCAACATGCTTTCACTTTAAAGCGAGGAGTGCAAGCAACAATACAACCCCAAGATATGTGGTTCTTATAAGGTCGAAGCACCCCACCACACATGTCCTTAAAATGACAATTGAACCTTTATTTGTTTTGGGGCTGAATCTTCAATTTTGCTGTTAAAGCATGTGGCCGAAACATGTATGGGGTTGCTTGTTTTTCCATGCAGAGGGGATGTGGCTTGCATTTCGGGCTGGGCTACTCCCATTGGTGGCAGGACCATTTCTGGTTTGCATGTGGCTGGTCCCCTTTTGCAATGCCGCAGGCAGGCTTACAAATCATGGCGTGGAAGGTTGCCAGGATCAATGCCAGTGGTAAAGATAATTTCAAATCTTTCCAACTATCACATTTTTGGTTATAGACTCACTGGTGATGTGCGACAAGGCCGAAACATGGCTGGGGTTGCTTTTGTTTCTGTGCAGAGGGGACATTGTCTAACAGCTCAGACTGCACTGGCCCCTCATTGATGGTACTCCCAATAATGATTTGCATATGGTTGGTGCCCTTCTGAAATAGTTCATATGGACTGAACAGTGGTGTGGAAGGTTCCCAAGAGCAATGCCAATGGTGACGTTTAATTCAAAACTTTCTGCCATAACGCTTTTGGGTTATTATAAATTCATATGGAAACTGTCAACCAAGCTTTCCCAAGCCAGGCCCACCACCTCCCAGCCTGGGGTGTGTGCTCTCTGTGAGCTGTTTCTCAACTCAAGGGCTCTCCACCCATTTGTCACAGACCTGGTGAGTTCTGGCTGTTGGTATTGAGGTGTGAGATTTCATTCGGGACTGTGTGCGAAGAGTTTGGGGCTTGTGGGAGACAGCAGGGTAGACGTCTGGGTGAAGTGAGCAGGGATTCTAGCCCCTGGCCTGACCAACCCCCTAGCAAATTTCCCTGCTTTAACTAGCAAAAGCAGGCCACTGAGCATAGCACCTCAGCATGTTAGAGTACGGTTTGAGATGTCTTTCAGCCTGGTAACCATCATACTAAGGAAGGTGAAATGGGTGCAATGTATCTATTTGATAAAGAGAGAGAGAGAGACAGACAGAGAGAGAGAGAGAGAGAGAGAGAGAGAGAGAGGTGGCATTGAAAGCTACATTTCTCTTTTCTCTATCAGAAGCGGCTACACTGTTGTGTGGCTTGACAGAAGTTCGCCTGAACGCTACTAGGTCCTTTCCTCTAGTAGCAGCGAAGATCGAGCAGAGTTGTGCTGTGCGATCTGAGCAAGGGTGAAAAGGAGGGGTGAGACAACTGACTGACTGTCTCCATGCGTGGTGCGCTAGCTGGACTGCTTTCCTCCAGAGATCCGGAGTTGAAAGTGCTGGACCCCTCCTGTGTAGCCCGCAGCTACGTGCACACTGCGCCTGCTGTGCTGCTCTTCGCAGAGATCCAGAGCAGGAAGAGCCTGGAGGCAGGAGGTCCTGGGCCTCACCTTCGAGCCCTAGGCTGCACTACACAGCGCTCAGGTAAGCGCCATCATAGCATTACCCAATTTTCAAACTTAAAGGAGCCATGTAACAGCCATTACCCTATTATTAAAACTAAAGAGTAGTCAGTATCTTGCCATGGTTCCCTGACACCCTGTACATGGAGTGAGTGCATTCTGCACCCTGCATTTAGAGGGACTGATTGTTATACTGTGGTAAGTATATAAGCTGACATGTCTACCGATCTCCTTTTTGATGCGCCACCTCCACTCCCCTACTTGGGGTAGTGTTGCAGATCACTGGAAGGGTAGTGTGTTCTGCCTTCCAAACTGCATTACTGTAAAGGCTACCTTGCAGCACAGTTACATTCATTGAACCATCCATGGCACACTCATAATACAGCTAATGGTAGAAAGGTGTGTTTTTCTGTAGGAAAGAGAACCAAGCACAAAGTTGAATGTTCACCTGTAAACCCACTAATGTACTTTCTCGCAAATTGCCTGTTTCTCTTTGTAGACCTCCATAGCTTCCCTCCTTTCCTTTTAAATTCTTACTCGACAGATCCTTACAGAAACCTACCTTTAGGTGGCTGAACTACCCGTTTGCTGGTCTGACTACGCATCTGAATTAAAACATTTCTTATTTTAGTCAATTTACAGATGCTGCTCCTAGCATATTGTTACTTTTTTGCAGCATCTGTTTTTAGCATATTGCTTTTAAAACTTACCTTGTGTTTTTGTTTGTTAGTGTGCCTAGATGTGAAAATAAACTTTTAAGATAAATTGGTAGCATTTTGCACCTTAGTTGCACCAAAGGTTTACATATTACTAACTGTATAACAGCCATTGTTAGAAGCACTTCAGGGACCTCCTCTTGGTTGTAGCATGCACGCTTCCTTTGCGAACTATAACCCCCAGTGGAGTTGTAGTCCATTTGCCTTTTTCCTCCTTTTTTAGGCCCGTAAGCGCCGGTGCGTCAGGGGCTAGCAAGCCTGCACAACTCCACGTGCCAGAGCTGTGCCCTGTTGACGGCTGTACAGGAGATGCTGAGGTAAGATTTGTTTGATGGACACTGCAAAGGAGGTCTGTGAGGTTCTATATAGTAAATATAGGCCACATAACAGGTATTTAGTGACGCCTGGGTGTGTAGACAAGAAACTCTCCCTTCATACAAAAATGATCCACCTATCAAAATGACATTAGTGAACACTAGATCGTTAGACAAACATGCACTCTAAGTGCGAGAGTACATCACAGATCACGAGATCGATATTATGTGTACTACGGAGATGTGGCTACAAGACTCAAGTGGCCGAAATACTATCTCTCAAAAGCACACCTTGCCCGAAAAATTGCATAAATATTGTTTTGATATATGGACCTCCCCATGAAACGGTTCCATGTGTTAATATCCCCGCAAAAATATCGCCATACAAACATATTGCCATATTTTTGCAGCGATATTAAGCCATGGAACCTACGGGGGCACCCCTGCAACCCCCATAATTTTTTCAATGGAGCGGAGGACACCCCGCAAACCCCGGTCCCACTAACCCCATAAATTATTCCCACTAATAATATCGCCTATGGCCTTTGCCCACAACCATCTATATGGTGATATTATTGGTGGGGATAATATTACCTGATACCCATGAAACTCCACATTTTTATGACTTGGCTGATCTTTTATCCTCGTTGCATAAACCCAACACAGCCTCTATTGAGCTGGGTGATTTTAACAACTGGTTTTCTAATCCACTTGACTCCCAGGCCACTCAGCTCCAGAAATTGTTTGTCACTAATACGTTTGTCATCGGAAATGGCAAGGAACCAACGCACAATTTGGGCAATACACTGGATTGGGTGACAGTAAAAAATGTTGCACTAAGCCCAGTTGCTGTACAACCTTGCGTTTGGTCTGACCACTCCCTTGTTACTTTTGATTTTCTGCTACCTTTTCTTTGTACTCAGAAAAACAACCCGATGTGCCAAGTTGCAAGTAGAAATTTTAATAAAGTTGGCCAAGAGAATTTGGAATCCTGTCCTTCATTTTTGATGTCATCAACATCTACTTCTGACTCCCCCAGCGCTCTGGTGTGTTTGATAGATGTTTTTTAGATATGCTGGACCATGTGGCCCCCATCACCACAAAAAGTATTAGAGAGAAAGTAAACAATCAGAAATGGTATGGTGAGGCATAACATGTCTTAAAAAAGAATAAAAGGAAAGCAGAAAGAACCTGGATGAAGGATCAATCTCCACCTAGCAGGGATAAATGGAAGGTAATTGAAAGAACATATAGGTCAGAAATCTTACTTGCTAAAAAGTATTTCCTGGACAATCAAATTGTCCAGGCAGATAACAACTCCAAGAAACCTTTTCAAATTCTTAGGGATCTTGATTTGCCACCATCTACGCTACAGAAAACTACCCCCACCAATATTGACTGTGAAAGTATTCAGGCAGCGTTTGCAGCAAAAATACTGACAGCTCAAGCCAAGATCCATGCCAGTCTGGTTGGGATGGAGCATACCAATTCCATTACATCTCTCAACAACACAGATCAATGTTCTCCCCCAGGGTTTGAATTTAGGAGCACAACGGAGGAAGTTTTAGCTAACATTATGACTAACATGACACCCACCACCTGCAGAGGAGAAGTTCTTCCGTCCAAAATCATCTTGAACAACAAGACGTTCCTTCGTTTTCTCACCCGCCTTATTGATACCAGTTTTAGGGATGGTGGTGTCCCTGAGGCATTGAAGAAGGTATGTGTCACCCACTTATTTAAAGGATCTGGCCTAAATCCAAAAGATTACTCTAATTGTAGGCCTATTTCCAATGCCCCATTTCTATTGAGGATTTTGGACCGTTGAATTCAGACAATCAGGTTTTCGGACTAACCACGGCACTGAGAGTGCTCTGTTGAACATGAAATCAGAGATGCTCCAGGTCATGGACCAAGGCAAGGTCGGGCTGCTGATGTTGTTGGACTTATCAGCAGCCTTTGACCTTGTCGATGATGACCAGTTGCTGGATAGGTTGAGGATTTCAGGGGCATATCAGGTAATGCCTTGGCTTGGATTGTGTCCTCCTTGACGAAGCGCATGTCAAAAATTGTTCGGATTCCAAGATGGCCACCGGGGCGATGAGACGCGAATGAATCGCGCTGCGCCCGTGCCGCCGACAAATGCACATCAAATGCAGCTGAAGTAGACGGTAGACGGTCGGGGCACCCCCCCACCCACATCCCCGTGACTCCTGGTGTGGTCGGAGCGGCTTTCGGACACTGAGAGCGTAGACGGATGCTGAAGTGCGGAGTGAGACTGCCCCTCCCCCAGCGGGAGGGAACCAGAAGATCACCGACCCGCGTAGGGGGAGATAACGGCGGCCATCGGCCCACAGTAAAAGCAGAGGACGGGAGGCAAGACACAGGGGGTCAACGCCCTCCCCCACGTGAGTGAAAAAGGCATAACAATTTAAGCCCCTGGGAGGCAGATACGAGGGGAGCACGTGGCGGCCCCTCCCCCACCGGCGCTGGCTGGAGAAACGCTGGAGGAAGAGGCCGCGGTGGTCACAGGCAGTCAAAGAGGTGAGGCGCCATCAGCCGGCGGGGGGCCTCCCCATACACCAGAGGAGACGAGCAGAACCCCAGGGGGGAAGAGTCCAGCATGAGAGGCCCCCACTGGTAGGCAGCGCGGAGAGTAGCACCAGAAAAGCAGCACCCCTGCAAGAACAGAGGTGGAGTTAGGTCCCCCCACCACACACCCTACGCAAAGCCACTAAACGGCAGAGGGGTACAATATAAGCCCCCCTCAAGAGGAGACGCTGAGGAGGAGTGGGGGGGCAGGCACTGGAAAGGAATGTGACATAGAAGGGGAGCCCCCCCGCGGCTAGCATATCACAGCGGGTGAGCGGAGACCCCCGGCAAGCTGCATACTCTCTACCCCAAGCAGGGTCCGCAGTAAAGACAGGTGGGTGAGGCCTTCCCTCTGACAGAAACACATACAGAGGGATCTATGTAGGAGAAAAGGAGAACAAGAGGGAAGACCGCATATGTGAAATAAGAAGGAAGAAGAGAGGAAAGGAGACCCAGGGCAGTCCTACAAACATAAGACAATGGAGTTCGGCCACAGCGGAAGGCACGCTCCGATCTGAACGGATAATCAACAGACTAAAACCTGGACAATTCCCCCGTAGACCAAAGAGAAGTCAGTGGCGGGGTGACAAACGGAGAGCGCATAGTTGACAGGATATCACAGGAGTGCCCACGGACACCCCCGGAAGATAAAACGACCATGTCAAAGGCTAAGGGGAAAGGGAGCATCATACAACAGACCCAGCAGAATACAAAACAGGATGCCAATATCCTTCAGGTGTGGTCGGCAGACACCACAATACAAACAAGCGGAAAGAGCCAGGAGGACCCCCAAGGCGAAGGTAACGCCCCTGTGCACCTCCAACAGCTACCCTCGAGAGAGAGGACATACAAACGTGGTTTATGGAACTACAAGAAAAAATCATGTCAACGGTACAAGAACAATTTGCGACGATGAAGACGGACATGAAGCAGGTCGTGCAGGACCTGAGAGTTGATGTGGCCAAGCTAGAGGAGAAAACGGATACACTTGAAAGATCTGTCCAAAGCATCAAAGAGGAAACACAACAGGTCAGCGAAGCACAGGAACACCTGGTGAGACTCACCCAAAATTTAGAAATCCAATGCAAGGATCTTGAGAACCGCTCTAGACGGTCCAACATACGCATAAAGAATATGGCGGAGTCGGTGCTGGACAAGGATCTCAAGAAGGCGGTGAAAGAGGTGTTTAGAGATGCCCTGGAGATCCAAGACTCGGAAGAAATTGGGGTGGACAGAGTGCACAGGGTGGGTCCGAAGAGATCTGGAGCGCCGGGAGAGAGACCGCGGGACGTCCTGGTAGCCCTCTCATCATACCCGCAAAAAGAGCAAATCTTAAGGAGGGCGAGGGAAACGGACCACATAAGAATGAATGGACAAGACATACAATTATATCAAGATCTAGCCCCGGTGACACTACAAAAGCGAAGAGCAATGGCCCCCCCTGGTTAAAGCATTAGTGGCGAGACAAATCTGCTATAAATGGACCTTCCCATTTGGATTGTTGTTCACTTGGGAGGGAAAACAGAGAAGAGTGACCACATGGGAAGAAGACCTCAGCATAATGGGACTTCAGGAAGAAGAAGAGGAAACAGGAGATCTGAAATCAAGGAGAGAACACATGAGAAGGCCGAGAGGATGGGAAACGGTCAAACAAAGGAAGAAAAACACAGGGAAGGAGAGCAGCAGGATGTCGCCATAAACAGAAGGAAGAGGACAGGCCTGGCGAGTATAGACACTCTGCGGGAACCACGTATTGATGCCACCCGGGGGTCCGGGTGGAGGGAACTCAGCAGCATCGAGAGACATTAAAGAAGGCGGCCCGGGGAGAATCCTTGGCATTGGAATCCGGTAAGGGCTGACTGAAATGTGGGGTTTAGGATCCCCCGCGAAGAACACCCCGAGGTTAAGAAGGGCAGGGAGCGATAGGCGCAGTGCCCTAGCATCCTTAGGAACCCTCGCCCTACTCTGGGGAAAGTTGTTTGGTTTGTTGTTATTTGTTGGGGGGTAATTTCAGGGGACAGAGGGGGCATGGAAGAAGGTTCACGCAGTAAGGAGGGGGAACCAAGGGCAAAGGACCTGCACATGATTTCATGGGGAAGATCCGCATCTTAACATATAATATTAGGGGCCTAAACTATCCAGGGAAGAGGGTAAAATTGGAGAAACTGGTTAAGAGGGAAAAAGCGGATATAATACCACTTCAAGAAATGCATATCAGAGCCAAGGACAAGCATAGACACGCATAAGGGGGTATAAGACATGGGCTCAGGCGAACACAACCGGAAAAAAGCAGTGTACTGATAGCGATTAGAGAAGGGGTAGATGCCACACTGGAGGACAAAACCATGGATAAAGGGAGATATGCATTTGTCAATGCGGTTGTAGAGGGACAGTGCATCACCCTGGCAGCAATTTACGCTCCCAATGTAGGGCAAGATGGCTTTATTAGAGATATGCTAGGAAAACTGGAAGACTATGCAAGGGGGGAGACCTCAATATGGCATGGCACCCGAAAATAGACAGAAGCACAGGGAGTATCCACAGCCAAGGAGCACCATCGAAACGCCTCAAACAACAGATGGATCTATTGGCCCTGTGTGATGTGTGGAGGGAAGTAAAGGGGGATCAGAGGGGATATACATACTTCTCACATGTTCATAATTCCATGTCTAGAATAGATTACTTCTGGGCATCAGCGGGACTAATGGGAAAGGTTCAGGGGCTAGATAAGGGATCAATTTCGTTGTTGGATCATGCTCCCCTGTGGCTAGAGCTGAATCTACCGGGGAAGTGAAGTGGGCTGTGGAGTTGGAGGTTACCCCAGGACATAATCCAAGATCCAATAACAGGGGAATCAATAAGGGAGATGGTAGAAGAATATTTTGAACAAAATGACATGGAGAAAGTCTCCCTGGGGTCGGTATGGGAGGCGTTTAAAGCAGTAATCCGAGGGAAGCTAATAGCGTTGAAGATCACAAAGGAAAAACAGAGGTACAATTGGGAAAGGGAGCTGGAAACCAGGATAGCAGACTTGCAAGAGAAAATCACGATCCAACCCACAAGAGCACTAAAGAAATCGCTGCAACATACACAGGGCCAATTAGAAATGCTGTGCACAAAAGGAGCAGAGAGAACACTGATAGACCTCAGACAAAGATATTATATTAAGCCGAATAAAGCAGATAGCTTGTTAGCCAGACATCACCGCGCGAAACAAAAAGAAATAACGATTCGATACACGAAGGGGGAGTTACTGACGCACACACAAGACATGGGGGAGGCATTCAGGGAATTCTACCAGAAGCTATACTCCACAGGCTCCCCAGATGGGGACGCACAGGACAGCTACCTACAGACCCTACCCATCCCACAAATATCGGAAGAGTACAGATTAGTGTTAGAGAGCCCGATAAGGGAAGATGAAGTGAAAAAAGCAATAGCAGATCTCCCGCTAAATAAAGCACCTGGCCCAGATGGCTTTACAGCCCCTTACTATAAAAAAATATGCGGACAAACTAACCCCCTTTCTAACTAGGCTCCTAAACTCCTTCAAAGAGAGTGGCAACGTGACCCCAACAATGAACGAGGCGAAGGTGTTAGTCTTCCACAAAGCAGGGAAAGACTCTACATATCCCGAGTCATAAAGGCCAATATCCTTGATAAACATAGATGCAAAGATATACACAAAGGTTCTGGCAGCAAGACTATCCCCGCTTCTTCCCAACCTAAAAAACCTGGATCAATCAGGCTTTATCCCGGTAGACAAGCTCATGACAATTTAAGGCGGCTTACACACTTAGTGGAAAAAACGGGCATCACCCACACTCCGGCGATATTTCTCTCGGTGGATGCAGAGAAGGCGTTTGACCGGGTGGAATGGTCGATGCTATTTAAGATCCTAAAATGCATGGGATTCGGGCAGCAATATATCGCTATGATCACAGCAAACTATAACTCCCCAACATGCAGAATAGCCATCAATGGAGAAGTTACAGGAAGGGTGAACATATCAAGGGGAACCAAGCAGGGATGCCCTCTCTCGCCGCTTTTATATGCTATCTTTCTAGAACCTCTCCTAATGAAGATAAGGGAGTCCATTCATATTAAGGGGATTGAGATGGCGGGAATGCAGCACAAGGTAATAGCCTATGCGGACCATATGCTAATAGCCCTTGAAGATCCAGGGAGAACACTAGCAGCAATTGTTGGGGAACTAGAAATGTACGGGGCAATATCGGGTCTTAGAATTAATAGGAGAAAATCAGATATGTTGATACTGGTGGGGGATTGAGAAGCAATAGAAAGGGAGGCAACATTACTTAACCTTATGTCATCAGAAAACGGGATCAGGTACCTGGGTATAACGATGACACACAAGGTAGGGCAGCTGTATGAAAAGAACTACCCCCAGCTCCTAAAAAACATAAGTAGAGACTTGGAAAGATGGAATCCATTACTGACAACTTGGTGGGGCCGAATTCAATCGGTCAAGATGACCATCCTCCCGAAGCTACTATATTACTTTCAGGCACTCCCGGTGGGGGTCCCCAGATCATTCTTCAAAGCATTATCCAAGGCGATGTCATCCTTTATATGAAAAAGAAAAACCCAGAGGGTAGCCAGGGCGATCTTCACGGCACCAACCGGGGGGGGTTGGTGGATATTCCCCATTTCCAAAAGTACTATCATGCGGCGCAATTAAGGGTGCTTCGGGAATGGATGGGGAGGACCCACAGCCAATATGGGCCAAACAAGATAGGGCGGTGGCTAGAACCTCCCTGGTGGAACTGCTTTGGAAACAGAGACAACATAGACACCCCAACCTTAGTATAAGTGAAATTATGAAGACCACATTGGAGGCATGGGATACCCAAACACGTAAAGGTATAATGACTACGGTGGAAAGTCCCTTTACACCCACCTGCCGGAACCCCCAATTCCGGCCAGGAATGGAGCTAGGGGCTTTTGAGAAGTGGGAAGAGGTGGGATTCACGAAAATAGGGGAAATGTTCATGGACAAAGAGATTAGATAATTTGAGGCCTGCAAGTCCCTACTACGACTCACGGCGGGAGACAAATATAAATATGACCAACTTAGACATTGGCTAAAATCCCCAGAAATTGCTTAGGCAGCCACGAGAAACCTAACACTGTTTGAGACGTATGTCACCTCCAACCCAAGGGAGAAGAAATGGGTCTCGACACTATACTCATTCATAAACTCTCATGACGTAGAAATAAAATGGACATATATGATCAAATGGGGTAGAACGCTGGGGGTGGAGCCAACAAAAAAACAGTGGATGGACTTGTGGACACAGATCCCTAAAATGACCCGCTCAGCACAAACACTGGAAATGTGGATCAAAATAGTAACCCAATGGCACTATACCGCAGAAAGGCTGCATACAATGTTCCCCCAAACATCAAACCAATGCTGGAGAGGGTGTGGTGTGGTGGGAACATGGAGACATATCTGGTGAGACTGCAAGGGGATCAAACCATTTTGGGAGGAAGTAAAAGTGGAGATGGGGAAAATGTTCCCGGACTCGGGGCAACTGGGGGATGGGGTATGGCTATGTGGAATAAGAGACAAAACAGCCAAGAAATACAAAAAGCCTCAATGGAGAAGCTTCTAGGTCTGCTCATAGCGGCATGGACAACAATTGCCCAAAACTGGAAAAAGAAAGACACCCCACTGACATTCACATGGCTGCAGAAGGTGTGGGCCCAAATGGCAATGCAGAAAGTGATATATAACACTTTGAGAGACTAGAGGGAATATTTTTCTGGACCTCTTTAAGACAACCCTCAAAACATAAAGAATCTAGAGTAAACCACACTAATGCTTAAAGGGTCCCTTGCTTCTCCAGTACCTTTTTCTGACTCACTCATGCATGCTGTTTAGTTCATTATATCACAACATACTAATTCCAAACAATTTTTTATAAAAAATATCAATTTATTTATTCTCAATAAAAACATCACTAAAAATACATTCACAATTTCCTCTAATACAAATGATTACACTTTTATCTAAGATTAATTATTGCACATTTTTCTCTATGTTTGACCTCATTGACCATGTTAAAGAGACCTACATAACATTCTGTTACCTAATACCTATTCTTGCTCACAAATAGTTCATCAAATGAGGACCGATTTTTCAATTTTTAGTTTGTTTTTTGTGTCCTCTCATTTCTTCACTGGGCACTCGAATATCCCCACATTAGATGTTCTATTCATTCATACTCATGTCAACCATACATCCTCTCATTCTACAATCCACACTACCCAACATGTTTCTTTCCTATATCGATTTACACAATTTAAGGAAATTCTTCAGGGGTTAATTTTCGTATAGCAACATTCTGTTATGTAGTGACCATTTGGTCTTCTTATATTCTTTAGACTTCTTGGTCGGGACTCATGTATTCCACTAACATCTATTTCATTTCTGAATTTCCAGAAAACGGTATCTGCGAGAAGCAAGTATATGAAGAATGGAATTAATTATTAGTCCAACTTCTGTGTAGTGTTTATTACTACATTTAGGGTATTCATTTACCATGAGTAGGATTAACTTCCTTCATTCATTTAGCACTGACATGCACGACTTGATGGAGGACAACATCACAGCACAGCATCATTTCAAAAGGTGGTGTACCATTAAACTGGTAGCCTACCCTCTCTATATTCAACAGTAGTTCCCCTGTTCTTCAATGGGCTATTTATCAGAGTTTTACAGTTTTCTCAAGAATCATACCAAAATAAAAGTACATTATTTACCTTCTTATTTTAGTATCCTGGTTGTTTATTTCCATCCGTTCAGATGTCTATCTCTGAATATTCTTTTATTCCCAATTCTGGTATGTTATCTTTTCTGTGGTCACCTATTTCAAAACATACAAGTACAGGGATATGGCTTACAAGTGCTCCTGAAAGGACTAATACTTTGTCTTTATGTTGTTTGCAAAATAGCTGTAAACATTGCTCTGGGAGATGTACCTTAGTTCGGTGTTCCCATTTTTCTGAGAACGACTCATCTGGGGTTTTTATACGAGGTAGATACCTCCTTGTACTCTAATAGAGTCAGGGTGAGAAATATAGACTGTTTCACGTC
This sequence comes from Ambystoma mexicanum, assembly GCF_040938575.1. Lineage (NCBI taxonomy): Eukaryota > Metazoa > Chordata > Amphibia > Caudata > Ambystomatidae > Ambystoma > Ambystoma mexicanum. Next base: position 918,531,943 of record NC_090923.1, read on the forward strand.
TTATACCCCATATTCTGTTTGGGGCTAAATTTAATTTTAGGACTATTAGTTATTTGAGCCATACTCACTGATTGTAATCTCACTCGTCCGAATTCCCACGTGGCTTTCCTTCAGTTCCATAAGATTTTCTAAGCGTGGGCACCTACCAAAGTAAAGTGTTTATTTGTTTTAAATTAGAGTAATCCGCGCTATATTGTGACCCTCCTCTAGTCTATTGTTCATTACTGGAGAAAGTGACCCACACAATCCAAGGCACAGGTGATCAATTTGTAAAGGAATGGGGAATGGTCCAAGACTACCTACAGTCAGACTTTATGGAACAATGGTGTCCCCATAAAATCAAACTAACAGATATTTTCAGTGGATAAAGGGTTCCCAAATAGACAGATGATTATGCCCCAAAGGGAGGGAGGGGGGGGAGTTTAGGGTGGTGGAGGGGATATTGCAAAAGTTGATTGTATGTTTGCATATGAAAACAATAAAAACAATTAAAAAAAAAAATTGTTTGGGCACATGCACAGTCATCCAAGGAACTTCTGAAATGGGGCGTCCCCCAGGGTGTGTGTATGTCTCCCTCCCTCTTCAATTGGTACTGCCGCCCATTGTATGATCTCTTGGACAGGCTTGTTTTCCATTTTACTAATTATTCTGATGACACCCAGCTCGTGTTGAATTAAGCGGCAAGTACACAGAGGACTCTGACCTAATACATAGAGTGTACATTTCCATCCAACAATGGATGGCTAACAATGGAATGTGTTTAAATGCCAAGAAAACCGAGATGATGCTCTTTGGCTCACCTCAGGCAAGATCCAAGTTGGATCCACAGTATGCTGCGTTCTGTGTGGAAGGCCACGCTACTGAAACTGTGGATAGGATCAAGTCATTTGGAGTAATATTTGAACCTTCCTTGAACATCAGTGCTAATACTGAGAGCGTGGTAAACAAGGCACAGTATATACTACGACCCCTTAGGTGAGTCAAGCCTTATGTTTCAGAGGTAAACTGTGCCCCTTTGGTACGTGCCCTTGTGATGCCCCGGCTGGACCAACCTCATGTTGGGGGCTAGCAAAAATAGTCTTAGACGACTTCAAGTCTTGCAAAACGATGCAGTAAGCATTGTTAAGAACATACCTAGACACAAGCCAATATCCTCTCACAGGAGGAAGCTTCATTGGCTCCGTGTAGAGACCCGTATCCACTTCAAGGCGCTGATAATAGTGCACAAATGTATAAATGGTCAAGTCCCAAGCTATCTTGAAGAATATGTCAAAATACATATCCTGATAAGACTCACTAGATCAAGTGAAGGAATTCGCCTCGTAGATCCAAGGAGGAAGCGGGTTATAGTGCTGGGTAGGTCTTTCATCTTGCAGGCTGCTCCCTTGTGGAATAAGCTTCCTAAACTTCCACGCGCTGAAACAAATCTTTTGAAGTTTCAAAAGGGAGTGAAAACAATCATGTTTGGCTAATCTCTTCTCTTGCATTCACTCTCAGATGTTTTATATCTGCTCATTCTTTTGCGCCCTGATGCCTGTGGGCTCCAGTGCACTATTAGTGCAAATAACAGTAACAATAACAACATACTGTTAGTATGCCCAGCCCTAGCTCTCCTAACCTGTGAAATCAAATAATGATGAAGATGCTGGCAGAAGTTAAACGGCCTCGCAGTGCAGTAGTAAAAGTGGGAAAAAGAGCCTGCAGTCCAGTGGTTAAGAAAGGTGCCACCAAGGATGCACCCCATGCAAAGAAGAGTAGAAGTGATTTCCATCCCCCCAAGAATGGCATGATCCAATCCAAGATCCCCTCCTTTTTCTCAAATGTGATCCCCACATCCCTTTTTGCATGAAACGTACCTGTCATGGTCCCGAATACGATTGATCTCCCAACATCGGAGACCTCAGAGGTAGAACAACTGACCAATTTTGATATGTCTAATTTTAACAACTCTGCAGGATTGGACAATAATAGAACTTTATTGAACTTCTGCTAGAAGATCAAGAGCAACTTGTTAGGCCCACTATCTACCCTTGTAGAAAAAAACAAAGAGCCCCAACATATCGGCAAGCCCTAACTTGAAGGGATTGGTATTGTGCACAGAGAGATCGGCTGTGATACCGAGAAGGCGACAAACAGAAGCAGTGCACCACCGTCCTCACTAAGGGCAAAATCTGAACTCTGTTCCATACTGACCTCATTGGTAATCAGAGTGGACATGCTCATGGCCTTATGCACGAATATATCCAGTGGCCAGCTAGTCATAAAAGCAGTCATCTACGAAATAACCAAGCATAAATTACGACAGGAAATGGCAGCCTAGCTCAACCTACATCTATAGCTATTGAGCCAGACGATACAGGTAGCTTGGTAAGGGGTCTCCAAAGAAAGGAAAGGCCACTAATCACTCAGAGGACCCCCTCCATAGGCTCTGCGCTGGGGGAAATTGAAGCACCCCTCTCTCCAATGCACGAGTCTGAGTCTGTTTACAACCAACAATTCCTGGAGGATCACGGCAGAAACTGAAGACGATGCTTCGGAGGCACTTTGCAATGAAATCTCCCTACTCAACAGTTCCCTGAAGCCCCAGAAGATAGTTAGAAAGTTGAGCCCGGTAAAACTCCTGACAAGCCGCCTCCAACGGGAAGAAATCCTAATCAACTCGGAAGGTACCAAGTTACTGGGATAAACCAAAAAAACAGCAGACCCAAGGGGGCCCAAACTGTTTCATTTTCCTACGATCTGGCGGATGGGATTCGTAGAAAGGTCGAACTGAGGGGCCCATTAGATAAATGGGCTCTGCCCATAAAGGATGCCCTAGGCAAAAAACAATGGCCACTCACATCCCTGATGATTTATTGCAAGTCCAAAATAGGCCCAAGGTCCATCCCATCGTAACTGATGTTAGGACTTGTTGGTGCAGAAATCAGCCAGAGAAATTCCCGCTCGGAAACTGTCAAAGTAAGCTGCCAATCGAAGACTAAAATTCCATAGTATGGGCTGAACCCAAATCTCATGTCCAAGGGGTACTATACGCTCAAATGACCAATGATGGGAGACAGGGAGGAAAGTATTTGCAGGATTTGAGCCCATGGTTAAAATCGAAGAACTTGACCTGAATCATGACAGTCCCTTTCTAAATCGAACAAGACTACTGGCACTATGGGGGAAAATTCCCGATTTGGCATCAATCGCCTCGACTGATATTCGTGGCATGGAATTGCCATGGTGGGAAATCCGGGAGAACTGGGCTATCATGCAATTAAAATCTCCGGCAATTGCATCACTACTAAACATATGCACGAACGCTTGAGCAGAAATGGTCTTCAAATTAACAGTTTGTCTAACCCTGGGAAGGGAGGTCAGTGTGATACCTAAAGTTCCTAGATATTATAACCCTGTGTCCAAACCTACTGTTTCACAATCTATTAATGTTGGCTATGGGGGAAGATCGAAAAATGATTGACATGTGCCTAACATTGAGGAGATTTCTTTTACTTGCTGGAACACAACAGGACTTAGGTCCTTTCTTTCCCATCCTCAGGGAATTGCGATCGAGTCTAGTGACATATTCTTACTTCAAGAGACCTGCTTGACAGATGATCTCCTCATTGATGGGCATTCTATTATCTCAGCCCATGCTGTAGGTGGCGAACAACGGTGCCCTTCGGGCAGGATAAGTATACGTGTAAAGACCTACATGGATTTATTTGTAAATGTAAATTCATCTTTAGGTACAGAGGCATACATTGAGGAAATCATCATGGTGCAAAATGTACTAAACCACTGGTATGTTCAACATCATGTGGGGAGGGTTATCATAGCCAGTGATATGAATGCTCCGTGATTGATTGATGATTGTGACCTTATTAAGGAGGAGCAGGAAGGCGAACCCCAGCCAACTGTCAAGGACAGGGGCGGTGCCAGGCCAGGTTATTCTTTTGAGAATGATTTGGTCTGCTACAATAGGATTGCGCAGGGCGAGGGTACTAGATGTCATACTTGGTCAAATGGTACAAAAGGGTCTTGTCTTGACTATGTCTTTGTTGACAGAGGGACTCGAGAGGTCATAAAAAACCGCTTTAAGCAACCATGCTGTTATGTCATGGACCAATATGTTGCCAAAACCTTACTAGGTTAATAAGATAAATTGTCAGGTTAATGTAAACCCTATGGGAAATCGCATTTCCTGGAATGATAAGAGCCTTCTTAAAATGAACAACTTTATAAATAACCATATGGCATACACGGTCAATTGGCTTAGGAATAATAACTGGGATCTGTCACTACTTATGAACTGGCTCAGCTCACAAGTTCAGATATTTCCAAAATCTATTAAATCTTTGAAACAACATGAAAATGTCTTTTATCCTGAGATCCAAGCAGAAAAAAACAAACCGCGTAAGCTCCAAAGAGCTGTAGTTAAGAACAACAATATTTCTGTATTGGATAAAAAGCAACTCATAGTTGTGATGAAAACGAAGTATAAAAACTGGGTTAAAAATCATAAAGTATCCCTCAAATTGGCAAACTGGCTGCCCCTCTACAAATTCATTAGAACAGGAGACGATAAAAACATTTGGGGTATGGCTCGAAGATTTCGAAATAACTCCTCGAGGATCAAATTATGCCCAACCAGTGAGTCACTCTGGCAAATGAATATTAGGAACATGTTCTATGATGTATCTGCTCAGGATAAGACCGACCTACACAGAGTATATACCTTGCCCTAAATTTAATGTGGATTTTGAGTGGGAGAATATACTACTAATTATAAAGTCTTCAAAAAACTCACCTGCGCCAGGACCTGACTCATTGGCAAACGTATACAAATCAAATCTGCGTTTCTGGGCTCACATACAATTGCTCAGTAAAATCTTAGACAAGGGCAACATTCCCACTTCGTCGAACCAGGCCTTTCAAATGCCAGTCTTTAAAAGGGGCTCTCGAGCCGACCCTTATAATTATCACCTACTGTTGATGCTTGACGCTAGTCAGAAGATTGTTGCCAGTATTTTATTGAGGAAGGTGACCAAATGGTCCATCGAAGCAGGTTGTCTGTCTCCTTGCCAATCCGGATTCAGAAGAGGCTTCAATACTTTGTATAACATTAGCATTTTACAATATCTTATTTCTGAGAGTAATACAAAAATGTGCAATGAAAAATTATATGTATGTTTCATTGATTACTGTAGGGTGTTCGACATGGTACGTGGGAAAAGCTAAATAGTTGGGGCATGAATAGTACTCCTTTGTTCTTTATCTCTCTCGTGTACGAATATTCGTTTGAACTATGAGGGGCGACAACTACTGACTTTCAAACGAATGTTGGTAGGAGACAAGGCTGCACACTCGCACCCCTAGTGTACAATCTCTATGTGAGTTACATGGGGGAGGCAATCTCAACTGCGCGAAGTTTCCGACCCAAGCTAGGACCGATAGAGAGTCAATGGCTCAGTTATGCTGACGATACAATATTGTTAGATACAACAGCCATTGGTCTTCAACGCTCTATTTTAGCAATCGAAAAGTACTCTGACTAACAACCTAAACATAAACATCGGAAAAACTAAAATAATGACATTGGGTAATTGATTCTCATTCTAATAAGAGGATTTCTTTCTTGTGTCGTTATTGTATTTTGCATACTGTTTTTAAAATATGCATTCTAGAACTCTTTTTAATGTTTATTAATAAATGTGTCTAAGGTTTATCTTAACCAATAATGCACAATACAAATTGAAAGCTAAAGAAATGAAACTTGTCTGCAAATGGCCAGGAGACTGGCCGGAGTGCTGGGTTGCAGGTTTTTGTTGCCTTGTAAGAACTACTCCTGTCTTCCCTTGACTAACCGACTCCCCTCTAAGATCTCCTATCACTGTGTACTACAACACAAACCCCCCACAGAAGGCTACCACAAGCTAGCCATTAGCCCATCAACACTAAACGACTAAGCTCTCCTCTTTAGTGCTGTTGCACTTTCCCTCATCTGTGGCTACCCAAACCTAAAGCACTGTAGTCTGTTAGATCTTGAGCTCTTCCCTATTGATAACATACTCACAATTTCTGTCTGCCAAACCAATAGAAAGCAGATTCGAAATCAGGAACCGGGTACTTCCGACCTGCAAACATTGACATGCCAGGTTTCGCATCTGCCTTTCCCACTGTCCCATTAATGAACCCTACCCCCTTTTCTCTTACAGGGCCAAGTGCAGTGAGGCCACCAATAAGCAGACAGGTGCTATACAAACCTCTTACATGACATCTCAAGAGGCTCAGTCAAGCTGGCTGTGTCTGCATCCAGCCCAACCCTTCTTATGCTAGGCTCCTGACAATCACTGGATCGTTTATGCTCTTGTTGTCCCCATAACCCTTCCCATCAAAGCGCTCAAGGTCTACTAACGGGTGGCGCATAGTGTATAAAAGAAATCTTACAAACACATTTAAGAAGGTAAAATGCACACTTTTACAGAAGGCAGAACACTGGGCAGGCTCTCTGGGAAGTGTGTAATTGGTATCTTTTATGTGGGGTATTTGGGGCAGCTTAACTAGAGTAAGGATGCCATAAGAGTATTTTCTATCTATGCAAACTAAATTAAAGGCATCCAACTCTATCAATAACGAGTGATGCATAAATAGTAATAGATTAAATCCCATTTTGTAGAGTGCTTCATGCCGGATTCCTCTTATGTCTCTCCCCTATAAAATAGGTGTCTCATCCTTTTACATGTTATATCAACCTCTGAAGGATGAAGAGCGCAGTCGGCCATGCCAGGATTCAAAGGTATGGTGTTAGTATTGCAAACAGATGTTTGAGTGGAGTGCATAACTCAAGAAGCTATCTTAACAACAAATGTACATAGATAACTAGTATTGAATCCAGAGGCCATTTAATATTCATGTTTACCATCCTACTTCAACACCATATTAGAATATGGCTCCACCTTTATTCCAACGCTGTAATTTGTCTTCTGTGTCTGTCTGAGGCCTTTTGAAATCTCTCCTGAGGGAACAGGGATCCTCTCATTATTCCTAGAAGAAGAAAATGACATGCCAGAGTGAATGCCTCTGTTCTACTGGGTATAGCCCAGGCAGCTTTTTCCATTATTTTGCCATTTTCCTTGAAAGAACTTCTTTTGGGTATACCTGATTCCATACTGCAACATACCTATGCTGGGTTTTCAAATCGAGCAATGCATCATGTGTCCAAGGGTGAGACAAACTGGGCATTCTCCAACTTACATCGAGAGCTAGATTGGCAATTCTCCATTTGTAGCACCCTGACCTAAGGGTGAATTAACTCTCTACTGCCACCCTGACAGTCTCTTCTATTCTTGGATTTTGCAGAACAGGTCCATGAAGAGATAGAACGAGTGACTGGTCGGAACCGCAGACCCTGCATGGAAGACCGTTCTAAGATGCCCTACACAGACGCAGTGATTCACGAAATCCAGAGATTCATCGACATCTTCACTCTGGGAGTCCCCCGTTCCGCCATCGTGGATACCAACTTCCGGGGGTACACCATACCAAAGGTACAGTGCAGGAGTGGAAATTCATTGTTTAGATATTTTTTGGGGAAAATAACTAAAATCTTCATGTACATTCGGGTCTCAGGTCACATTGCGAAACAATGTGTAATTGGGGGAAGCATTAGCACATGGGTACAGATACCCCATTACGAGCAGTACAGATAAGGGGTGCATTGGCCACTTTTACTCGCTAGAAATTGGCAAACACTTTAAAAAAAGAAAAATGCGGAGTAAAAAATACTCCGAACAAAAAAAACGGAAATGGACACACAGGAGTCTGTCCCCCTCCTTTCACCCACACAGCTCCATGGATATGTTTGAACTAGCACTGCCCATAGAGCCACAGGAAGAAACTCTTCTATTATTACTGCCAGATCTGATTAGGCACAAATGTAACTTTTAAAGTGCACAAATAACTGAGTTTAAAGAAATATGTACTACAAAAACATTATTGTGTCATAGTTCAGACATTGTTACCCACTTATAAAGTACTCACATTGGAAATGGGGCTTACTGTACTACTCTCTAAAAAAAAATGTTTTACTCCCAACTTTAAAATAGTGGGAATAAAATACTCCCAATTTAAAATCTTATCTGGAGTGAGTGGCAGTTTCCATGCATTCTCCAGTCCTAATGCCCTGGTGTCTCCTTACGAAGCAGAACCAATTTTAACCTCTTACAAACTAGATCACTGGCCGCAAACTTCACTTGGCACCCACAGACACTGTCTGTGGGCATATGTTTGTTTCTCTGATGGAAGATCCCTGAATAGTTTATCTGCTCCTGAGGTGGCATGTCAAGTTATTAACCCTTCAGGGATGTCTTACAACAGCCGAGTCCCTCTAAATCCATTATAATGGTTGCCTGTCTCCTTTTAAACATCTACCGAGGAGCATAAGGTTGATTTCATTTCTCTCTCAGTCTTAGCCAGACATTCCCCACATGTCAAGCAATTAATAATTACTCAGAGCTCATTTGCCCTACGGCTATTGGAAGTGCATTCATCATCGTCAGCATGGCTTTTATTTAAATCCAAATAATTTGCAGCCATTTTACAACAAAGCCACATTCACGTAAACATTAACAAGCCCATTTTGGTGACCCTCTAAAAAAACGACTTGGTGGTAAAATACGCGCAGGACAAACACTTGGCATCTTTTTCACCAGAGGGCCATTTTGGTGTGAATTCCCAGCATAGGGTGGTGCACGGAGTGGGAAATCTACGCCATGCATTTCCGCGCTCCATTCAGGGAATCTGCCAGTGTCACTTTCTGCATCTCATTTTGATGCCTGTAGAGAGAGAGGATGAGATCCCTTCGGACAATTGCCTGCCCTTTTGAATGCAAAAGAGCAGCCTGGGTCTTTAGACTGCTGTGTGACTTCGGTCGCCATGTTTTCCTTTGACGATAGCGAAAAATAACCACTGTTGTGCTCAAATGTGTGCATGGTGGTGGTTCTAGTGGATTAATTGGCTTTCCATGCCTTACTCTACATCATGCCCTGATCAACACAAATCCCTCATAAGAATCAGTATCTGCGGAAACAGTTGTCGGACACATTTCCCATCAGTTTAAAAATGAGCAGCAAGAAAGAAAGCCAGGTGAGAAGACTTTGTACATTGACTGTAAACATACTGGACACTTGGGGCCGATTCACTTGTGAATCTGACCTTTGATGTGTACCAGGAGCTAGGAGGCATAGATTTCACACCTACTGGATCCAGCTGATAAACTTTCCCCACAAAGGCAAATATGTACAATTCTTGGTTCTACATGGGCAATCTTTAGGAACACAGAAAAAGGACCTCCAGCTGATTGAAAACCTAACCCGTCCACAGTGACGTCTATCTTCTGAATTTTATGTGAAGCCATCGTAACCGTGGAAAAAGCTGAGAATGGCTAGAATGGCTAAACATTCCAGTGGACATGCTTAACAGGAACTGATATTCTGTTGCAAAAACAAGTGAGAGATGGGCATGGGAAATGTGTCCGTTGCATACTTTAATTGACACCGAAAGTGCATGTTATGACTCCAGAGTGGGCGTATGAGGATATTGCAGATAGCCAGAACTCATCATTAGCTAAAAAATACCAGTCCTTTCCATAACGAGAGCAGAGCTTACATATGAATGTTGAGGCTTATGTTGAACAGTGTCTTGGGAATGTTCTCCTCAGACATGTTGGGCCTCATTCTGAGGTCGGCGGTAACCTGTCGGTGCCCCCAGTGGGTTGCCGCCGAACCAGGAACACTGAATACACCGCCTGACTTCCCGGTGCCACTGGGACATTACATGTGCCAGCGGTGTGGGAAGTCAGGCAGCAGTTTCGGTAACCGCCCATTCCTGTGGAGTCACATAGGACTCCATGGGAGTGGGGAGACGGAGGCACCGTTGCTAATGGTGCCAGTGCTTCCGTCAAAAGTCTGCCTGCATGGGCCTTTGCAACCGGCAGGTCTGACCCTGCTGGGCACAACGGCCCCTGCAGTTAGACTCGTAGTGTGGTGGTCCAGAAAGAAGGGTGCCAGTAAGCTTACCGGCACCCTTGTGTCCGGTCTGCCACACTCGGAATGAGGCCCATTATGTGGTTGGAGCAGAACAATTAAAAGGAAATCCAGCAGATGTTATAGCAAATTCAGTCTAAGTTGAGATCCAAAAACCATTGCCTTGTTCAATGACATACATTTCGTTCCAATCTCCTTGGCATTGCTAATGACCCTATTGTGCTGCTTTTGCTATTTCTTTTATTAGAACATATCGAAAAATACATGTATTGTGACAAACTTATCTAGAAGTGCTTCAGAAATTCATCATTTAACTACTTCGTGCAAAAACGATTTGAGGACTAGCGCTAACATCCTCTAATGCATTTGTATGGTGTTAGAGTGCATGGAAAGAATGGCAGAGTTCTAGCAAAGCTGAGTGGTGGTCTTGTGGTCTTGCTCAAGGTATCAAGCACTTGCAGCCACCCTATCATCACTGACATTAACATTTGATGACACGCCTTCAACAACCATACAATGTTCAGTGGTCTTAACAATTTTAATGGCCAGCCTTCAAGAATAGAATCTAAAACTGGGTGGAAGACTTTTGGTGAAAATCACTCGTTTGCTTCTGGCTAACACTTTGCTTTGAAAAGTATGATTTTGTTTAGTTACCTGCCTAAAGGTGATTGGATTTTTATTCTCTTCAGGGTACCATAGTCATGCCTTTTCTGAATACTGTGCTCAACGACCCAGAACATTTTGAATACACAGGAACCTTTAACCCGAGAAACTTCCTGGAAGACGATGGCTCCTTTAAGAAGAATGAAGCTTTTATGCCATTTTCTATAGGTATGTACACACACACGCGTGGCTGGGTAATTTTTTATTGGAGTATAAATGTTTGCCACGAATATGCAGGGGAAATCAATCATAGCGAGGGAGCCCAAACCCACCAAGGCTGTTTTTCGGGGAGGGCGAGTTGTCCACTAAAATGGTGTGTTTTTGCAGAACACTTTCTGTGAAAATTGTGTAAAAAGCTACATAGTTTGCAATCGGTTTTGTAGCGTATCACATGCAAAATCCAATAGATGCGTGTAGCCAACAGTGCACATGAACATTTTCTGCTGCATTTTCATGATGCCTTTGCGCACAGCATATGCCAGTATAAAAAACATTTTCATACTGCCTGCACCCACATATGTTCATGCTGGCTGCACCAGTGTATGTCATTTTTACTGTACAAGAACATACTCCTGTTGGCTTTGCCAGTTATAAATACCATGCCACAGTAAGAAAACATGTCCAGAGTAGTAACACCAAATTAGGCCAGTCTAGCCACTTAATAACAACACTTGTCCAGTTTACTTTACCCTTTGATGCCCAGTAAGAAATGGCAGTCCACAGTAAGATAACACCTCCATACTGGCTGCAGGAATGTAGGCCTGTCTAGCCATGTACGAACACTTATCATGTTTGCTATACCTTTGATTCCCAATAAAAAAATGGTATTCAAGTAGCCAGTAACTCCTTCCTCGCCCCCAAAAAATTTGACGTCTGCTCCCCGGTCCCCTACACATGCAAGCACACACAGCATACACACTCTCATTCCACAAATACATACAACATACACTGTCTGATTCACCCGCACATTGTTACAGCATTCAGACAACCCGTTGCTTGCAAACATACATAAAAAGAAACACACAAACACACACACATTCATACACACACACCTTCATATACCCAGTCAGACAATGCTCCTTGCATGCATACACAAAAGCACATAAACATACTGTCCATACTCATTCATAACCACTTGACTTACCTGCTCGCACCATCAGCACACTACCGCCACACACGACCAGATGATCTGTCCCCTCCTCTGGGCATGTTGACTGACTTGACTGACAGGAGAGAACTCCTCACCTGCTGAGTGTGTATATATATATATATATATATATATATATTTGCAAAACCGGGAAAAAGAATTCCAATTCTCCCAGGGAGGGATGGCACTCGTGGCAAGACACAAACCGCTGGTATAAATTACTTCCTCAAATCAAACCAATGCAGTATGGCGTTTAATTCAATGTCCAGTTTTATTAGGCATCAGCCAGATTAAAAAGTGCACGGTACAACGCGTTTCGCCGCTTACTCGCGGCTTGTTCACGTACAAGTGAAACCCACAACCAACTGTGTACATATAGGTGTTTCAAGCAATTAACCAGTCTCTATGGTTCTTTGTGCCATTAGTCCTTTGTCACTCTCTAGTACCGGCATAAATTGCTTCCATGAATGGAGAGAAAACAAGGCGGCCATTTTGTAAGAGGCAAATTTGTCTTGTATAATAGAACAGAAGGAATTGTTTGTTTCTGGCTAATATGACCCAAGTGGGTTAAATCTTTTGTAAATTTGCCAGAATTTAAACTAGTATCTCTTTCACATTAATAGTCTAAGCCATGGTAACAAAAGAAATTTTATCCATTCCTGGCTGATATGACCCAAGTGGGTTAATTCTTTTATAAATTTGCCAGGATTTAGATCGATATCTCTTTCACAAGTACAAATTCGCTTCAATAGTTTTTAATTCTAAAATATCAAACATATAGTCCTAAAAAAATATTTCTAAAAAGATTTTTCATTGTTCATTTTTTACTTTTACTTTTTCTTGCACAATACACATGCCTGGAGGATTATATTAACAGGCTGTGATTCGATATAGGTGTTTGCAATAAATTTGAATACAAGCAGAATACTAAAGTGCTAAGTGCTTACAAGGTGTCATGTGCTAAAGTGCATCTATTGCTATATAAAGCAACAGGAATAAAGTGCTAGTGCATAAAATACAAAACATAGCGTAAACCAATTTCTGCTATTCAATCTGCAAACATAGATATTAAAAACAAACCACTTAGTACAAAAGTAATAAAACTAATAAAAATATGTGCATTATTATATTACAATAGAATTTAGGACAATTACACAATTTGAAAGACATGCCTATGTTTAAAATTTAAGACTCTCAATTCATGAATTTGGACTAGACAACCATAAAAACAAGAGCTGGCTAAAAAAGTTATCTAAGTGAATAAAAATTTATCTAAGTGAATAAAAATTTGACAATATGACACAATACAAAATTTAAAAAGATGTTTTTTGTGGCGAACAGACTTCATGTGGAGAGTTTAACACTTGTTAATACACCGTTTAAGATAAACTATATCGGTCCTGTGGCTCTAGGTTCCTAAATAGGTGTATAGTTCTTCATCTAAGTTGTGTCCTTTGGGTTTTTTCGATTCAAAGTCTAAAATATATTTGGTTTCTTTTTTCCGTAGATCAAGTTCTCTATTTCCTCCCCGTGGGTTGGCTTTTATATGATGTAATCCAAGAAAACTAAAACAGCCCAGTTTGCCCTGATGAGCATCTTTAAAATGAACAGCCATGGGATAGGAGGGGTCTGAGTTTTTTATGGCTCGCATATGTTGTAAAATTCTCAGCTTTAATTTGCCGATGGTACTGCCAATGTACCAACGGTTACATGGGCATAGGAGTCCATAGACCACAAACTCCGTATTGCATGTAATGTGATTTTGTAGTTCAATAACTTGTCTCGTAACCGGATGCATATAATTTGTTCTATTTAGGGCATACTTGCAGGCTTTACATTTAGTGCATTTGTAAAATCCTTTTGGATTTGTATTTAGCCAGGAACTGTTTGATATTTTTTCCACGGGGGGCAAGAAACTACTGACTAATGAATCTTTAATTGATGGAGATTTTCTGAAGGTGATGTTAATGCGATCTTTCAGGACGGTGGAAAGTACTTCATCAGATTGCAAAATATGCCAATGTTTTTGAAAAATTTGCCGAATCATATTGGCATGAGTTCCAAATGTTAAGATTAGCCTGGTTTCGTCATCCTGTTTGTCTTTCATTGTGGTACAATTAGAGGAGAGCAGAGTATTTCTATTGGAATTACGAGCTTTCAAATAGGCTCTTTCCAAAACTGATTTTGGATACCGTTGTCTGGCAAAGTTTGCAGCAGTAAGACGACACTCTTGATCAAATTTTTCAATTGTGCTGCAATTACGTTGAATCCTAACGAATTCGCCATAGGGAATACTCCACTTTAAAGACATCGGATGATTACTGGTTGCGAAAAGAGGCATATTGGAACTTGTTGGTTTCCGATGCAGTTCAGTTAAAACTTCCTTTTGATTTGTTTTCACTAACACATCCAAAAAGATCAACTGGTCTCGACTGTGAGTTTCTGTGAACTTCAAATTCATGTTATTTATGTTCAATATTTTAACAAATTCCAGCCAATCACTCTCATCTCCATTCCAAAGGATGAAGAGATCATCAATAAACCTGAGCCACAGGACCACTTGATTTGTATATTTAGTGTTGCATTCAATCCATACTAAAAACTTCTCCCACCATCCCATGGTCAAGTTAGTGTATGATGGTGCAAAACTCGTACCCATGGCCGTTCCTCTGGTTTGGTTGTAAAATTCACTATTAAACAGAAAGACGTTGTTGGTAAGGCACATCTCTATCATTTCAATTATCATTTCTCCATGTGAGAGATAGTTTAGAGATCTTGTATTTAAGAAATATTTGCAAGCCGTTTTACCATTCTCATGCTGTATAGATGTGTATAATGAGACAACGTCTAATGTGGCAAACATGTAATTTTCTTCCCACGCTATTCCTTCAATCTTACTTAGGAAATCTTTTGTGTCTCGTAGATATGATGGTAAAGTAAATACGAGGGGGAGAAGAGTCTGATCCACATATTTAGAAAGATTTTCTAATGAAGCTCCATTCAAGGTGACAATAGGACGACCAGGAGGGTTGGTGGGATGTTTGTGGATCTTGGGGAGAAAATAGATGGTTGGAATGCAGGGGAATTTATTGTACAGGAATCTGCAATCATCTTCGTCTAAAAGGCCCAAATCGGACCATTTCTTTAAAAGACATTCCACTTCAGATTGGATTCTTTCAGTTGGATTTTCTTCAAGTTTTTCATAGCAACTAGTATCTAATAGTTGTCTTTCAGCTTCTCTGATGTAATCCACTCTGTCTTGTATGACGATGTTGGTACCTTTATCAGAGGCTTTGATAACGATACTACTGATTTCTTGTATTTCTTTCAGTGTTTGTCTTTCTTTAGCAGAAAAATTAGGTTTGGCTTTGGTTGTTTTTAATCGTGCTTTTTGAAGATCATGAATCACCAAATCTTGAAAAGCTTCTAGTTTGCCACCAGGTTGGAGTAGTGGATTGAAACGTGATTTAACTTTCAATTTGCTTTTCATGGGCCAGTCAGTTTCTATATTTAACATTTCCAATGAGATTTCTGATAAGGCTTCTTCGTTTTCGTTTGTTGATTCCAGTTCTGCCAGATCAAGTAAAGCATCGAGATCCTCTATGCAAATAGCTGTTTTACCTTGAAGAACTTGTTTAGGCTTGTTTTTCGGAGGATTCAGGATAAAAAATTTCTTTAATCTAATTTTTCGCATGTATTTGTAAAAGTCAATCCTGGTTTCAGCATAATCGTATGGGAAAGTTGGACAGAAGTTAAATCCATACTGTAAGACTTTAATTTGATCCATATTGAGGGAATAGCTCGACAGATTTATGATGCTATTATCAGTATTAGTGCTGTTCTTCATTTCTGTTTTTTCTGACCAGAGCGTGTTCTTGAATTCCCATCTGGCCCGTCGTTGCTTGTTCCTTTGTCCCCTCCTTGTTTTCCTTTTCCACCACGTCCTAGCGATTTTCCCCGGCCTCTGCCTGAAAATTTCTTTGAGTTGCTGCGGCCGTCTAGTCCTAGCATTCTCATTTCGTCTAAAAAATTGGGTTTTTTTGGAGCATTTTCTTTTTCATTTTCACTAGTGGAGGTTTCAGATTCGGATGTTGTAGTAATCTCACTGGATGAGGGGGCTATATTTTCATTGCTACGATTGTTTTTACTTGAGAGATTTTTCCTTAGGTGGTCGAATCTCCGAGCAAAGGTGTACACTCTACCTTTTTCGTAATCTTCTTTGTCACGAAGAAATTTTCTTTGTTTACGTTGTTTGATTTCTTCTTCAAAGGTTTTGAGATTCGTTTCCATGTTGCTTCTCAATTTTTTGCCCTCTTCACTCGCTGGTAACTGAGATAGCTGTTCATTAATCTCTTCCATTTGAGATAGCGTTTTCTCTCTATCTTTACGTGCATATTTTATCAGGATATTCAAGAATTGCCCTGAGCATCCATTGGTAGAGTCCCCCCACTCTTTGAGCATTTCCGGATCTTGATCCTCAAAAGATGGTGAGATTAAAATTCTAAGACCCCGTGGGATTCTGCCAACATCCAAATAATTTTGGAGGGAATGTTCCTCCCACCATTTGCTTACTTCCTTTTTCTCTAATTTGTCCAATTTTTTGAGTAGGCTGATTTCATTTTTGTCCACAATGTTGTTCTCGACTATGTTAGAAGCCGGTGTGTTAATTTGTAAAGTCTCACAAAATAAAGTCTGGGCCTGTTCACGACGTGCCTTTTCTCTATCTGTTTGTGATGCCATAATTTGCAGACAGTATACTGGGATAAACTGCTTGGGAAAGTCCAAATCCAATTATAAGTTGGGTTTGCTGGAGGAATGAATTTGTTAAATTCAAGCGTTTGTTGTGTATTGCCAAATACACTTTCCTTGGAAGTGTAAATCTCTTGCAGACACATATACGGACGTGAATACAGGGATGAACGGGGAGCCAGAAGAGAAAGTCTTACCGCAGTTTCAGGATTCGCGTAAATCCTCCGATGTACGCGGGAACCTCCGCTGCTGCAGACGACCTCAAACGGCTACACCCGCTCTCTCCTGCGTTCAGCTGTACGACGTCCGGGTCTGGAGCGTTGTAAAGGAAGTCCGTAAAGAGACTCGATACTCCCTTCGCATCAAAGTTTGGAGCGGTGCACATCCAGCGCCTGCCTCATGGCGCGGCGTCTATTTGCAAAACCGGGAAAAAGAATTCCAATTCTCCCAGGGAGGGATGGCACTCGTGGCAAGACACAAACCGCTGGTATAAATTACTTCCTCAAATCAAACCAATGCAGTATGGCGTTTAATTCAATGTCCAGTTTTATTAGGCATCAGCCAGATTAAAAAGTGCACGGTACAACGCGTTTCGCCGCTTACTCGCGGCTTGTTCACGTACAAGTGAAACCCACAACCAACTGTGTACATATAGGTGTTTCAAGCAATTAACCAGTCTCTATGGTTCTTTGTGCCATTAGTCCTTTGTCACTCTCTAGTACCGGCATAAATTGCTTCCATGAATGGAGAGAAAACAAGGCGGCCATTTTGTAAGAGGCAAATTTGTCTTGTATAATAGAACAGAAGGAATTGTTCTTAGAATTTTAATCTCACCATCTTTTGAGGATCAAGATCCGGAAATGCTCAAAGAGTGGGGGGACTCTACCAATGGATGCTCAGGGCAATTCTTGAATATCCTGATAAAATATGCACGTAAAGATAGAGAGAAAACGCTATCTCAAATGGAAGAGATTAATGAACAGCTATCTCAGTTACCAGCGAGTGAAGAGGGCAAAAAATTGAGAAGCAACATGGAAACGAATCTCAAAACCTTTGAAGAAGAAATCAAACAACGTAAACAAAGAAAATTTCTTCGTGACAAAGAAGATTACGAAAAAGGTAGAGTGTACACCTTTGCTCGGAGATTCGACCACCTAAGGAAAAATCTCTCAAGTAAAAACAATCGTAGCAATGAAAATATAGCCCCCTCATCCAGTGAGATTACTACAACATCCGAATCTGAAACCTCCACTAGTGAAAATGAAAAAGAAAATGCTCCAAAAAAACCCAATTTTTTAGACGAAATGAGAATGCTAGGACTAGACGGCCGCAGCAACTCAAAGAAATTTTCAGGCAGAGGCCGGGGAAAATCGCTAGGACGTGGTGGAAAAGGAAAACAAGGAGGGGACAAAGGAACAAGCAACGACGGGCCAGATGGGAATTCAAGAACACGCTCTGGTCAGAAAAAACAGAAATGAAGAACAGCACTAATACTGATAATAGCATCATAAATCTGTCGAGCTATTCCCTCAATATGGATCAAATTAAAGTCTTACAGTATGGATTTAACTTCTGTCCAACTTTCCCATACGATTATGCTGAAACCAGGATTGACTTTTACAAATACATGCGAAAAATTAGATTAAAGAAATTTTTTATCCTGAATCCTCCGAAAAACAAGCCTAAACAAGTTCTTCAAGGTAAAACAGCTATTTGCATAGAGGATCTCGATGCTTTACTTGATCTGGCAGAACTGGAATCAACAAACGAAAACGAAGAAGCCTTATCAGAAATCTCATTGGAAATGTTAAATATAGAGACTGACTGGCCCATGAAAAGCAAATTGAAAGTTAAATCACGTTTCAATCCACTACTCCAACCTGGTGGCAAACTAGAAGCTTTTCAAGATTTGGTGATTCATGATCTTCAAAAAGCACGATTAAAAACAACCAAAGCCAAACCTAATTTTTCTACTAAAGAAAGACAAACACTGAAAGAAATACAAGAAATCAGTAGTATCGTTATCAAAGCCTCTGATAAAGGTACCAACATCGTCATACAAGACAGAGTGGATTACATCAGAGAAGCTGAAAGACAACTATTAGATACTAGTTGCTATGAAAAACTTGAAGAAAATCCAACTGAAAGAATCCAATCTGAAGTGGAATGTCTTTTAAAGAAATGGTCCGATTTGGGCCTTTTAGACAAAGATGATTGCAGATTCCTGTACAATAAATTCCCCTGCATTCCAACCATCTATTTTCTCCCCAAGATCCACAAACATCCCACCAACCCTCCTGGTCGTCCTATTGTCACCTTGAATGGAGCTTCATTAGAAAATCTTTCTAAATATGTGGATCAGACTCTTCTCCCCCTCGTATTTACTTTACCATCATATCTACGAGACACAAAAGATTTCCTAAGTAAGATTGAAGGAATAGCGTGGGAAGAAAATTACATGTTTGCCACATTAGACGTTGTCTCATTATACACATCTATACAGCATGAGAATGGTAAAACGGCTTGCAAATATTTCTTAAATACAAGATCTCTAAACTATCTCTCACATGGAGAAATGATAATTGAAATGATAGAGATGTGCCTTACCAACAACGTCTTTCTGTTTAATAGTGAATTTTACAACCAAACCAGAGGAACGGCCATGGGTACGAGTTTTGCACCATCATACGCTAACTTGACCATGGGATGGTGGGAGAAGTTTTTAGTATGGATTGAATGCAACACTAAATATACAAATCAAGTGGTCCTGTGGCTCAGGTTTATTGATGATCTCTTCATCCTTTGGAATGGAGATGAGAGTGATTGGCTGGAATTTGTTAAAATATTGAACATAAATAACATGAATTTGAAGTTCACAGAAACTCACAGTCGAGACCAGTTGATCTTTTTGGATGTGTTAGTGAAAACAAATCAAAAGGAAGTTTTAACTGAACTGCATCGGAAACCAACAAGTTCCAATATGCCTCTTTTCGCAACCAGTAATCATCCGATGTCTTTAAAGTGGAGTATTCCCTATGGCGAATTCGTTAGGATTCGACGTAATTGCAGCACAATTGAAAAATTTGATCAAGAGTGTCGTCTTACTGCTGCAAACTTTGCCAGACAACGGTATCCAAAATCAGTTTTGGAAAGAGCCTATTTGAAAGCTCGTAATTCCAATAGAAATACTCTGCTCTCCTCTAATTGTACCACAATGAAAGACAAACAGGATGACGAAACCAGGCTAATCTTAACATTTGGAACTCATGCCAATATGATTCGGCAAATTTTTCAAAAACATTGGCATATTTTGCAATCTGATGAAGTACTTTCCACCGTCCTGAAAGATCGCATTAACATCACCTTCAGAAAATCTCCATCAATTAAAGATTCATTAGTCAGTAGTTTCTTGCCCCCCGTGGAAAAAATATCAAACAGTTCCTGGCTAAATACAAATCCAAAAGGATTTTACAAATGCACTAAATGTAAAGCCTGCAAGTATGCCCTAAATAGAACAAATTATATGCATCCGGTTACGAGACAAGTTATTGAACTACAAAATCACATTACATGCAATACGGAGTTTGTGGTCTATGGACTCCTATGCCCATGTAACCGTTGGTACATTGGCAGTACCATCGGCAAATTAAAGCTGAGAATTTTACAACATATGCGAGCCATAAAAAACTCAGACCCCTCCTATCCCATGGCTGTTCATTTTAAAGATGCTCATCAGGGCAAACTGGGCTGTTTTAGTTTTCTTGGATTACATCATATAAAAGCCAACCCACGGGGAGGAAATAGAGAACTTGATCTACGGAAAAAAGAAACCAAATATATTTTAGACTTTGAATCGAAAAAACCCAAAGGACACAACTTAGATGAAGAACTATACACCTATTTAGGAACCTAGAGCCACAGGACCGATATAGTTTATCTTGAACGGTGTATTAACAAGTGTTAAACTCTCCACATGAAGTCTGTTCGCCACAAAAAACATCTTTTTAAATTTTGTATTGTGTCATATTGTCAAATTTTTATTCACTTAGATAAATTTTTATTCACTTAGATAACTTTTTTAGCCAGCTCTTGTTTTTATGGTTGTCTAGTCCAAATTCATGAATTGAGAGTCTTAAATTTTAAACATAGGCATGTCTTTCAAATTGTGTAATTGTCCTAAATTCTATTGTAATATAATAATGCACATATTTTTATTAGTTTTATTACTTTTGTACTAAGTGGTTTGTTTTTAATATCTATGTTTGCAGATTGAATAGCAGAAATTGGTTTACGCTATGTTTTGTATTTTATGCACTAGCACTTTATTCCTGTTGCTTTATATAGCAATAGATGCACTTTAGCACATGACACCTTGTAAGCACTTAGCACTTTAGTATTCTGCTTGTATTCAAATTTATTGCAAACACCTATATCGAATCACAGCCTGTTAATATAATCCTCCAGGCATGTGTATTGTGCAAGAAAAAGTAAAAGTAAAAAATGAACAATGAAAAATCTTTTTAGAAATATTTTTTTAGGACTATATGTTTGATATTTTAGAATTAAAAACTATTGAAGCGAATTTGTACTTGTGAAAGAGAT
This sequence comes from Ambystoma mexicanum, assembly GCF_040938575.1. NCBI lineage: Eukaryota > Metazoa > Chordata > Amphibia > Caudata > Ambystomatidae > Ambystoma > Ambystoma mexicanum. The sequence continues at coordinate 918,553,132 of NC_090923.1, forward strand.
ATCGATCTAAATCCTGGCAAATTTATAAAAGAATTAACCCACTTGGGTCATATCAGCCAGGAATGGATAAAATTTCTTTTGTTACCATGGCTTAGACTATTAATGTGAAAGAGATACTAGTTTAAATTCTGGCAAATTTACAAAAGATTTAACCCACTCAGCACACAAAATCAACAGGTGTCTGGGTCGCATGCAACATCAGCACACAAGGAAAAGCACAAACAGACAATAAAATAAAAGTCTGTTTAATTAGGACAATGTCCCCACATGAGATAACAGTAAAGCTACAGCGACGCGTTTCATGCCTCGTCTTGGCACTTGATCACACACAACAATACCATTGGTGCATTTAAAAAGAGAAGTCACCTACTCATGGTATTGCACAATACCCATATATTACTGAGTGAACAAAACAGCCATTTTGTGTGATGTTCGCCATATACATCAAGCCATCATTTCCATCCATAGTAGCACAATTCTGTAAAGAAAAACAATGTAACCGTTACTATAACCATAATTTATGTCATCTCAATGATTTAATAATCATGCACATATCTAAAATATGGTCACGGCCAATATTCGCACCAGCTACAATTGTGCCTGCATGTCATTAATACAATGAACCCGTCCCCTATCCAAAGCGTGCCGCCATCACCCCCAATTCAAAATGGCTTGAACCGCTAGTGCGTCACTATGATTTATGTGCATACATCAAATGCATATAATAATGGCTTGAGAGACATAAAAAAGAAAAGACATACTGCCCCATCACGAGTTTGATGGTAACACTTAAATGTGGCTATTACCGTTGGATTTAAGTGTGCACCAAAGCCGTGGCTTTGGCAGGATTTACCCGCAATTTTGCCGATTTTCGGTGCTATTACCGTGCGCTAATAGGCCAGCGCTGAAAATTCCCTGTTGGGCCCAATCGGGAATGGGGAATTCCCAAATGGGCCCAATGGGGAATTACCGTTCCCGCCAAACCCGTGATCCGGCACTGATCGCACCGGGGGTTTGGCAGTAACGCTAGTAGCCCAGGCGGTAATACCAGCGGGGATACCACCCAACTCAAGATGAAGCCCTACAGTGTCCAGTAAAACCCAGCCTAGCATGGGTGGAATAGAAAATAAATGGTCCGTGCCAATTGCAGTAAGCAGACGACACACTCAAGTCAAGGACACACGTTCAAAGCAAATACCAGGTTTAAAACATCAAATCCTGCTTTAAAATGCACAGTGCAGTAGCTGCCAATGTTTCATTAAAGTGCATGAGAACTCGGATCAAATTGGCTGTAAAAGTGCATAATGCAGAAATTAATTAAACTACCTCTACTCCATAGAGGCAAGTTGCCTACAGTTGTACGTTCGGCACAGAAATGAACCATGCACAGGTATATCAGGCCAACATGCTAAGTGCAACCCAGCATAAGCAACTGAATACAACGATTCAATCCTAAATGTGAATCCCAGTTCTCTCTCTCCATATATATGTTTTCCATGGCCTGCGGTAGCGGCCATGTAGTTATGGTTAAGTTGCTAAACGCATAGGAAGAGCACTTTTTGGGCGGCTTATAACTTTGGTCCCCCTGGACGAACCCTCACCAAACTTTGGGAAAAAAAGTATATGGCCCACTCTGATTTTATTTGCAAAGTTTGGTGAGGTTTGGTCAAGGGGCGGGGGGGCAAAGTTATAGGGGGGTGCCAAAATTTATTTTTTCCCATAGACTGAATGGAGAAGAAATTTGCTCACGCCTACAGCCCAAACCGCTGGCCGGATTTTCACCAAATTTGCGGCAGGAGCGGTGGCTTGGCCTCAAAAGCATGCTTTTGTAAATTTGGTGGAAATCTGTCCAGTAGTTTTTTTAAAAAATGACCAAAAAGTAGGTCCAAAAAAATGTGTGATATCTATGTCCGGTCCTCGGACACATTTCCCTGTTCGCTCCGCGGACAGGACACCGGTTGGTCAATCGGCTTGCGTCGTGTCCACGGACATGTGACGTGTTCGCCGATTGGTTGAGGTGAAGTGTGTGGTGCGTCACATTCTCTCGATGTGCCCACCATGTTGGATCCGCGGACATCTGCAGACAGCACGGCGTGGAACTGAGCATAAATCCAATTTTGGGGAGTGTGTGCGGGAGTGAGGGATGGGTCAAATGCTGTGTTTGTTTAGGTGGGAGAAGGCTGTGATGTGATTGCGGTGTTTTTGGGTAGTTATTAGAGCATTGGGTGAAGAGGGTATGTTTTGAAGAGTTTGTACATTGGTTGTAATTATTGTTTTAGAATGTTAATTGAAGTGGATAGGTTTTGAGGTGGTTGTGTTATGTTTTTGGGTTGAGATCATTTGGCAGGTGTTTGCTTCCATGGCTGTGTTATGCTGCAGTGGTTGTGGCCAGGGCAGGCTCTAGGCCCTGGCCACAACCACCACAGCATAACACACCTTGTTAGCAAACGTTTTGACTGTGGTTTGCTGGCTGCTTAGGGGATATGTTTTCAAAGGTTTGTGTACTGATTGGCAGCAGTGTAATAGTGTTTATAGGATAGTGAGATGATGTGTATAAGTTGGTTTGTTGGATTCTGTTCAGAATGTTGGTATTGAAGATTCAAGGCATTTTGGGTTGTATTTATTGGTCAGGTGTTCGTTTGCATGGGTGTGTTATGTTGCAGCATAACACACCTTGTTAGCAAACATTTTAACTATGGTATGTTGGCTGCTTAGGGGATTTGTTTTCAAAGGTTTGTGTACTGATTGGTAGTAGTGTAATAGTGTTTATAGGATAGTGAGAATATGTGTATTAGTTGGTTAGTTGGTTTGTTGGATTGTGTTCAGAATGTTGGTATTGAAGACTAGGTATTTTGGGTTGTGTTTATTGGTCAGGTGTTCATTTGCATGGGTGTGTTATATTGCAGTGTTTGTGAGTCCAATCATTATATACTTACTTTTTCCTTTGTTGAGGCTGTATGTAGAGTTTTGGCCAGGCCATTCAGTTAAGACTGTAGGGTTTGGCCACAAGCACTGCAGCATAAGATACCCATGGAAGGAAACATTTTGGTTTGTGGTCTATGGTCAGGTGTTTGCTTAAATGGGGTTGTTATGCTGCGGTGTGTGTGAGTCTAATCATTATATACTTACTGTTTTACTTTTTGTGGTTGTATGCTGTTTTTTCATGACATGGGTAATTGGAGCAGACATTCTTTTTCAATCTCTGTGATAAAAGAAAATATCACATGTTAGTGTAGGTAGTTTATAACAAGTTATTGCATTGCATAGTAGACATTTCTGTATTTTGTCGACCCTCATAGCTAGTACTTTAGAAGTACTATAGTTCAAACCAGTGTACTGTGCAATTTGCTCAGTTCCTGTGTTTGTTCATTAAATTATTGGCTTTGTGGGAAAAAAAATCCATGCTTGATTAAAAAAAAACCTTTCTACGTCATGGTACAATATATTTCTTTGGTTGCTTTCCATAAGAGGAATTGAAAAGATGTATATTTTTTGGTTTCGAAGTGGTGGTAGTATTTTTGCAATTAGATACCACTTGGTGTATTCTAACTGTTTCTTTTTTGTTGCGTTTTACCAGTATTCTTTTATGCGTTTGTTTGTTGCAGATTTTTGGGGCAGTACCTGTTGGCGTATTCTAACTGTTTATTTCTTGTTTCATTTTAGTGATATTCATTTATCTGTTTGCTTGTTACAGAATCTTGGGACAGTTAGTTACCTGGTGGTGTATTCTAATTGTTGATAGTTTTGAAGTTGAAGATTTGTTGATGTTCATACTCAGATTAGTTACTAAATTTTGGTTTTAGGAATATTAAGTAAGCGTTTACAAGATTTGCTGGTAATCTCTGTTTTAGAGCAATGGTAGTATCATTACATTCGAACCATCCGCAATTCTTTTTTATATATGCAGTGTAGTGACCTGCATTGGTTGTGACTCCTGCGTGGTAGATTATACCTACCGTTGTGAAGGTTTTCTTACCAAGTGATACTTGTCCATGTGTGAATCCTGTCAGCTTGCAGTTGTTTTTGGTACCATCTGCATTGTAACGTTAAAGCATTACCATTACGTATTTACTATGTGTCTGTATTTTTAAGGTGGAGCGATTATCTGAATTGCAGGTAGTACATAATCTGCCATGGTTTGCATTTTGTACAAGGTGCTGAAATGGAATGGATTCACAGTTAGGTATGCCACATGGCTGCAAAGAGTGCATGTATGTTTCCACATGTATGAAATCTGGAAGATTTCATTTATAGGTATGTTTTTGTTTTCCAGTACTTGTAGTAAGTACATTAGAATTTCTTGTGGATCTTCTTGTGTGTTTATAGTGAATTTGACCATTCCAGCACAGTAGTCCAATTCCTGCCTTATGGTTGCATTTCTGTGAAGGACTAACATTTGCAGACATAATTGGTCTGTCCCGGTGAAGTAAATGTTTTCAATAATTGGTGGCAATTAGAATAGAATATTGATTGCTACATTTGCAAAGCAATTTACACCAGTTGTATTTGAAAATTTGAATGGACCTGATAGTTCTGTGTCCAAGTCATTTGTTTGGAGTGCGGGTTGTTTCTTTGAAGAAGTAGTTGACTTTGTTTGTGCACTTGAACCTTCTTTGGTTGTGACCATTGAAGTATTAGCTTCTTTTAATTTCATTGGTGGAATTGCTGTGAGATCCTGCATAATTTGAGTCTGAAGTAGTTTTCTTTTACACAATTTTGCTTTTTGAGGAACAGGATAGTTTTTAAGATGGGGGCGTAGAGTGAACGCAGTCTGTTGTATTCTGGAATGCAAGGAATATCAGCATTTACTTTACTTGCTTCAAAGTTGATTGGAAATAGTCCATCAAGTGTACATAAGCGTGTTAGTGCTACATAGCTCATGCCATCTTTAAACACTGTGCTACCAATATCTATAAAGACCTTGTGATTTGTGAATGGTGACTGTGTATGCTAGAGTTAGAGAAAATTGTTCTCTTGCTACATACATGTCTTTGAAAAGAAGGAAGCAGGATGTTGAGCATCCTATCCTTTTAACTTCTGATAGTTTGTCAAAAAGAATATTGACAAACTGAATGTTGTTGTCACGTGGGTATGTTTTGAAAGCCAACAACTGTAACAAGTGCTACATTTACTAGTCATTGGTCCACGTCAAGGTTACGTTTCAGCATTACTCTACAGTTTAAAGATTATTTTAATATTTCCTCCAAACCAGCTGTGTTTGAGATAGAGTTTTCTAAGGTATTTAGCCTTATTGTGGCTTGCTCACACATGGGTAGTGTCATACCATGCACGTCAAGTTTGTCTGTGGAGCAAATTTGAACTATTGGTTGCATTTCTTTTTTCAACATTGTTCCATTGAATTGTGAACAGCTTGCAAGAGATGGCATCAAGGTCATACAGTTTACATTTTTGTGTGCTAATTTTTCCATGAAATCAGTAGCACATGACTTATGGTCATAGAGTACATGGGTGTGCCTTATTTTTAATATAGATTGTGCTTCTTGAGATAGTACACCAACTCTAACACTTTTTAAAATGTTGGCGTATGTGAGGTCTGCAGACTAACACATGTTTTCAGTAAATTCTTTGTATTGGAAATGTTGCCAAAGGTTGACATTTCCTATGCTGCCAAGAGTTTTGTAGCATAATTTGTGCCCTAAGGTTTTAAAAATAAGTTCACCTCTAACTCGTGTTAATTGAAGAAGATCTCCGAAAACTATAATGTGTTTTCCTCCAAAGAGTTCTTCATAGGCGGTTTTCAGGGTCTCTTGTAATCTGAGGTGAATGAAGGCTGACATTAGATTGGAAACCATGCTTACCTAATCTATTAGCAGCATTTTAATTTGTTTGAAAACTCTGCGTAGTTCCATTGCCGCTTCTGGAGAAAGTTTGTAATAGTCTAAACTTGTTTTGGTGTTCTACTGGAACGAGTAGTAATCGGTGTAAAGTGACATTGCCTATGCTGTAGGCAGCTAAACCTGTGGGGGCAGACACAACAGCTGATAGTTGGTTGTTTGTCAGTTGTTGGAGGAACTTGCTGATGATTTTGATTAAGAATGTTTTGCCTGAACCAGCTTGACCATTCACGTATAGCAGTATAGGTTTGTAGTCTTGACAGGTACCAGTTTTTGTTTCATAGTGCACACCATGTTCAATTTGTTTTGTTATTTCTAGGAAAATGCTACGCTGCTCATTGTTTAATTGTGATTTTAGTAGAGCAAAGTCTTCTGGAGATTGCTCATACTGACACATGGTGTTTTCTACTTCAGACATGGCTAATTCTGCCTCATTTGCTATTAGTGGCTGTCCAAGTGGTTCTTGGCTTCCTGTTACAGAAGGTTGACTGCTGTCAGGAATGTCCACATCTTGTTGCTCCTCGAGTTCTTTTTCTTGTTGCTGTTCATTGTGAAACATTGTTTTGTACTGTGTAAAGTTTATGTCTGTTATAGTGCTTTCATTTGCTTTGAAAGCGTCTTCATAAGAGTCAGAGGTATCTCGTAAATCTTCTTTTCTCCATGGTTTAAAAAGTTGAAGCAGGGACATGTAATACAGTTCTTTATGTTGAGGAGTTTTTAATGACAATTTCATATGATTAATTAAGCTTTGTTTGGTAAGTTTCACTAAGCTGCCTTCACAATTTTCCACTTTGTATCTACCTTTCTTATCATGTGGTTTAATATTATTTTTGTATGTGAAGTTTTGGGCTATGTGGTATAGACATATGGTTTCCAAAGTGGTACTCCTGTTTGGGTAGTATGTGTCTAGTAAGCTGTTTTTCAAAATGTCTTGGCTGTTGGGATCATTTTTGGCTATTGTTGCTCTGTCTTCATATGACTTGAGAACTCTTTTTCTAGATTTAGCAGGACCAAGTCTTAGCCATACTATATTTTCAGATTTTCCATACAAGGCAGTACCGGTTAAACGGTCTGCAGCTTCATAGCAGCCACATTCTCTATGGGAAAACATTTTTATGACTAAGGTGTACAATTTTTGTGATAGAGTTTTGTCAGATGATATGTCATCCCACAGTTCTTTGAGCTCTGTTTATTCTGCATTGGTTAAGTAGGCTGTGGCATATCGTGCAACTGCAGTGGAATTGTCTGCAATGTACTGAACATCTATATTTGCATTCCATAGGAGGGCAATGAATTGCATTGTAATCATTGATGTATTTTGATCCTTCTGTTCTTTTTATGTAATATGTGTTCTTAGGTGATTTACCTTTGACACTATGTCTAACTGAAGACATGAAGTTGTTTACTTGACCTGTTGTTGAAACAGGTCTAGGGAAACCAAAGCGGCATTTGGTGTAGTATTTCCCTTTGTTTTTATATTTGCGACAACAATACTTCCCACATTTGTGTCTTTGAAATTGTAACATTTTTGCAAAGGGATTTCACAAGTGACATATTTTTGGATGAACTGCTAAACAATGGCATCACTGTTCTGACCAAATTTAGGAGCATTTTTAATCCACAAAAGCATGTGGATGCGTGGTGCTCCTCTGGCTTGGTTTTCTTTTCTACAAAAGAAGTGTTGCACATCTCCTAGGAGAGGAACAGTTTTATTACAAATGAAGAGTAGCATAGCAATGAAGCCATGATGGAAATATATTGATACATTTACAGGATCTAGAGGGCAAAGTTCTCCTGTTGTTTTTATATCTATATTTGTTTTGTTTTTGTTTGCTATGCATAGGAAATCATGTACATCTTCCCATGCATATTCTGAACAACTTAATGTCACAAACCAATTGGGTGGGCCAAGGTTTCTTATCATACAGCGTACATCTGCATGAAGTTGGAACCAGTATTCTTTTGTGCCACGCATGTTTGCTAAAAGATTTGTAATGCTTGACTGTAAAACTTCCTCTTTTTCTTGCACTTTTTGTAGTAAATGCATAGCTGACACATTTCGAAAATTGGTACCTGATTTTAATGTGTGTGCAACTCCGTAGCATAGACTTGCTAGTTCACTTTCAAAGAGAAGGTGGAATATGTATTCCATGTTTTGTCTGAATCTGAGGTCTTCACAATACATTTGTAAAGAGTGGTATTCTGATGCTATTATTTGTGTGGGTCTTTCATCGTACCTTCCTCCTTTTCCAGTAGGAAAGAGTAGAAGAAAGGCTAGTGCTTCTATACTTTTTTCTCCATATGCTGATTGGAGATCCTTTGGCTTGTCGCATTTGGTAAGTTTCCAGGGCATCATCTATGGTGTCTTTAGAGTATAATGGGTGAATTGTATAATGGTCTAAAATATTGGATTCTGTAGTAGGATCTAGAAGTTGAAATTGACCAGTTCCTGACGAGTCTTGAATTATTTCGGTGGTTTCCCTCAGGTTTTCTTCAATATTTATTTCTTTGTAGTATTCATTGTTGTCTTTTAGATATTGCGTAAGTCCACGAGTTGTTGCCAAATTTGTTTGTCTTTTGTAGGTACGCCATTTACTAAGATAATCAAAGATTGATCTATTGGACGTTCCATTCTCAGAGTGTGTACATTTTCTTTGAGATCTAATGGCAAATAAACTACTTTGCCACGAATGCCTTTCAGTAATTCGGAGGGAGGTAGTTTTGTTCTTTTTGGTTGACGGCATATTATTGCTTGAAATGAGTGCACTGTTTGAATTATGATGCTTTCATACAAGTTAAGTTGTTGCAGTGGTTTTGGTAGTGGGAATAATTCCAAGTTATTTATGATAGCACGTGTAGGTATTTGGTTGTTGTCATGTTTTGCAGTGCAGTAACTGCAAAGTATTAAGGGGTTAGTAATTTTGTATTTGTTTTCTGCTATAAGATAGAGAGCTAATTGGAACTACTTAGAATCTTCATTGTCTTCTATTTTGTACATTATGTTTACAGTTTTTGTGCTATTCTTATAAAAGTTCCTGCGGCAACACACACACACATTGTTTGGTACTTCAGCAGATGTGTTTTTAAACTTTAGTATTTATTTTTTGTATGTGTGTAGTAGAAGGTTGCCATCTGTAAAGTTGTTGCTAGTCTGTTCTAAAGCTATTGGATTTTGTAAGTGGCTTTCACTTCCAAAATATTTTCTCTGGATATGCTCTTGTCATGATGCCTACCTCCAAGGAGCCAGGTCCGACCCAGCAACCCCAGAGGCAGGCATCATTCCCCCCAGGGAAGTGTCAGCGGGCCCAAGCTGGGGCCCTTTGGACACAGTCCTGGCGCCTTAGGCGCCAGGCTCATGTTGGACCCCTGTCCTGGCGCCTTAGGCGCCAGGCTCATAAAGCTAGACATGTGTTCAAGTGTTTTAATGTGCACTTACCTGATGCAGACCATGCTGCTACATCCAGGCCCTCTTGAGGCCTGAATGGAACTACTTTACCTGTGGGACTACTTTCCACCTGGGTGTGGTCAGGGAAGGATACATACCTGATCGGTGGAAGGATACATACCTGGAACTTCTTCCAAAGCTATTTAAACCACACCCGATCAGCACCTCACGCTTCGCGTTCTGCTCCTCGCAGCTGGACGCTCACCGTGTCAGCTCCTGCATCTGGACTTCAGCCACGCCTGTCAGCATCCTGGGTCACCTGCAAAGGGAGATAAGAGAGAATTGGAGAGAAAGAAGACCTTACCTGCTAAAGCTGCATCACGGAGACATCACACCGACGATCCTGAAAGGGAAGACATCATTTTTTAAAAGCATTTCGCTTCGATCGCTGCAGCGCTGCATTTCACTCACCTTTCCTGGGCACCTCCATCTTCAGCAGCGATCATCCGGATCCGCAGCCACTTCCCAGAGCCTAGAGAGAAAAAGACAAGAGCACAAGGTGAGAGAAGGAAGGGAATAGGAAAAGCTCAGTTTCCTTCTAAGACTTACCTGTTGGGTCATTCCCATTTCATTTCGGGTCCTGCCGCTTCCTGGCATTCCGGACCCTGGCTCCTATGGGGAAAAAAGACAAAGACATTGAATGAGCGAATGCAAAGACATTACCCGAACGCTCATCCAGAACTTACCTGTCATTTACTGGAACTGCACGTTTCACTTCGGGTCGGCGCCATATCTCCGGCATTCCGAACCCCGGCCCCTAAGGGGAAAAAGACATAAGCGTTAGCGCTTGCTGCAATAAGACAATGAACCTTATTATTAAGCTTGAACTTTTGAACTTGCAACAGAACTCTTACAGCGCCTTACCTGAATAGTCAAGCGCTTTGAAACACATTGTGTATAGGCGCTATATAAATAAACGATCATATCATATCATATCAAGCTTATTTGAACTCCCATCAAACCTCAATCCAGTGAAGTAACTGGGTTTCAACGCGCCCCTGCATCAGAAGTAGGATGGAGAACTCATCCTTCCAGACCCTAAGGTGAGACTTCACGGGGAATCGTGGAAGGGTATCGTGGAGGGTTGGAAGGGAGTGGGAGGCTTGAACATTATTCCGTCAGTAGGTAATACTCCCTTTTCACGCACAGGGGAATATTCCTGCGAGCCAGAGAAGCCAGAGTAGAGGGGCCCTTCCTGTCCATCTTCAGAGTCCTGCGCTTCACCATTGAAGAAGCATCAGCACTCGAAGCCAGACCTGCGCCTCCGTGGGAATCAGGTGAGCGTGACAGCTCTATTTCTTCCCGGACTTGTGGCATAGTACAGTTTATGAACCAAATTTCTTATAGTTGAATGGTGTGTTGCTATCATTTTCATATGGGGGAAGGTGCTTTTGCAAATAGGTCCAGAAATGCAGGCTAATGAATGCCCTTGTAGTCCTTTGTATTTTCACACTGGACAGGAGTCCATAGTTTGTAATAGTTTTATTTTCAATTTGTCTTTGCCTTTCACATACTGATTGAGGAACTGGCGTAAAGATGTGAAAGATGTTTTGCTTATGTTACACATTGATGTGCACTGCCATTTGTAGGCTGGACGCATTCCTTCAGTGGAATGGAGAGTTGATACTAAGTTTTCTGGGGATATTTTTGTGAGCACCATTTCTTGTTCCATAATGGTATTATTAAGTTTTTCATACCCTCGTCCACTGCTATGTATGGCAATTGGGTTTCTTTGCTTTTGTTTGTGTGCTTCTTCATTGAAATATGGTTCTCTGCTGGTGGTGTGACTCCACTCACCTCCACAGATGTTTGCAAAGCTATCTCTGTGTATATTCCGGTTATCGAGAAGTCTTTTTTGTAGTTTAGTAGTTAGTTTTGTTAGTGGTTTCATTCTGTTTAAAACTAAAATAAATAATTTCCTTTTGAGAAGGATTGCACTGCTTATGAGAGCTTTCAGGATTCATTTTCTACGGTAGGTTTTAAGGGTTGTGCATGATTTCTCTCTTGTTTTTATAAGGTTCTGAAGGACTCTGGCGGAACATTTTTTGTAAAATAATTCTTTTGGTATGCTTGTGGCTACATCGTGATTTATAGGTGCAGTGTTAGCACTAGTGGTAGCTGCAGTCTTTTTAAAACTTTCTGTTTAGTTTAACATTTTGATAGAGGAGGCAAAGTTTCTTTAATGGAAGCTGCTTTTGTTTCGCTTAGTGACTGTATTAGCTGTTTTGTTTGAACCTTTTGTAGAAATTCTGCTAGAGGTGGATGCTTATTTTGTACACTTTTATTTGGATTTACTCCACTTCTGTGTTGCTTTCTACAGAGTTGCTTTTTGGTAGACATTCTTTGGGGTCTGTTGGCGAAAAAAAGAAAGTGTGGTTTGGGACGTTGTGCAATGTATGTGTGCATTGTGCATGAGTGTCTGAGTATGATGGTAGGCATCTATGTAGAGGTGTGTGATTGTGCAGTGGTCTGTTATTTCAGTTTGGGACGGCTATTCTCGTATTTGTGTGTTACTACACTGGTGTTCAGATGTCAAAACCCAGGGATAACTCCTGACACTCCTCCTCACCTGTCTCTTCAATAGAACTGTCAGTCGCTTCAGCTTCTTTTTTCTTGCGTGAATTCCTTAGTACCTTAGGCTTCCTCTCCTTCTTCTGATGTAGATAGGGGCGAGCTCCCTCAGAGGCCACTTTGACAGGAATGTGAACCCAATCTTGGTGAACCCCATGGGGCAAGCCCCCAAAAGTCCAGGGCAAAAGTCAAGGGCGTAAAAAACCCTGTTAAGATGTTAAAGCTGTTGTCTTGCCCAGGATTGTTTCATCTTAAATGAAGGCTGGCGCAGCTGTAAACCTCTGTGAGTCTTAATGTATGAAGAGATGAAGCAAGGAAGAATCCAATGTGAAGTATACCAAGCAGATAGTCCACATGAGTGAATAAGATAAAGCTAACTTCTTGAGGGTTAGAAAGCTCTTGAAAATGCCACAGAGACAGTCTATGGCCTTTAAGCCTAACAGAATGGTAAGGAAGAAAGACACAAAGAGGGCAGACAGGGTAAGTATACAACACAGAACAGAGGAAAAATAGGAGTAACATATGTCCAGCCTACCGGGAAGAAGAGAGAGGACGCCTGCGGGGAAACAGAAGAGGAATAACCACTCGTGGTAACCCGGAGCAGGGAGAAAAACCGAGCCAGAAGACGCGACTTCCACTCTACGAATAAACAAGGAAGTCGCGGTAGGAGAAATGGGAGGAAGGGGAGTCAGCACAGACGACCCAAGCAAGACGAACGAGTAGAAGGTAAGCAGACCGCGGCTACCGGGGCAAAAAGCATACAGCAGCCGTGGACGTACTGTTAGAAAAGTAAACCAAAGACGGAAAGAAGAAAAAAATGACAACAAAACAATAGCTAAAGATACAAGCCAAAACTACCAATAGGGAAAGCAATAGCGAACTAGATAGAAAGATATCTAAGAAAGGAAAATAAAAATAAAGGAGTGCAGAAAGCGGAGTTAAACGAGTATTACTTTAAGATTCTAAAGTATCACCCGAACGGTGCCTAAAGATTAGGCAGAAAGCAACAGAAGGAAAAGGCAATAGAACATGAGTACACTGTATGAGAAAAGGAATTAGCAGCGAATACCAAAAGACAGATATAACGCAGGGAGTGAAAGCACCAACCTACTGTTATAGTGCAAGCGGCCATCTTGAGAGAAGACTAGACCGTCAAGGTGGGACTATGGTCGGCCATTTTAGGTGTATCTCCACCTCTGCAAGTGTTTCCACCGTCGATGTATGACATCAGATGACAATACAAAAAGTGCACCTGCTGAGGAGCAATCAGTAATACTGAATCTAATGCTTCAGGGTTAATACAGTTGTTTGTTCTACAATACTAGAATTCTACAGTGTTTGAGTAACAGAACATTATGGCAGTATTGCACTTACTTTTTGGGATGTAAAGAGTAGCTTTCTTCCAAGTTCTGTTTCGTACTTCAGACACTGCTGGTTTTCAGGAGAGTGGTCTTCACTGCAATAGTGAAATAAAGAAGTTAGCAAATATGTGTTAATAGCACTGTTGTTAATGTAGACATGTATTTGTTTGTTTTTGCAGTAATAGTGCTGTCTGATAATTGTGCATAGCATGTAGATGCAGTTTCCTTTGTCTATGTGCATTATGTATATTTTACTTAGAATCTGTCAGTTGAACTTGCCTTAGAAGTGATTACAATAGTAAGCACACAGAACACCCTTTGGTTTTTAAGACAGTGTTATTTGATGTTAGGAAATATGAGAAATAACCATATGCCTTTCTTGCTACTTTTACAGGGTAAATGGCAGGAACTCTGGTGAAACGCATGCAATGTATGTATTTACAATGCAGGGAATCTTCTACTTACCCTGGATAAGTAGTAAAAATGTTGTGCTGGCATTTCTTTCATCTGCTATGATCAAGTGTCCCTTTAATGGTGTGTGTTTTACAAGTTTTCATTTACCCATATCACAAGACAGAACAGGAAACCATTCATTGCATGCATTTGAATATGGTTGTTGCCATTTACAATCATACTGTTTTTTCTCCCATCTTTTAACATGAAATTACAGTTTGTTAGACAGCTGTGTGTGTTGTGTCTGATTACTATTGTAATAATTTCTAAAGGAAGTTCAAATGATAGATTGTATGTAAAATTATTCCCAGAATGTATAGAAAGGAAACTGTATGTACATCCTTTGCCCTATAATGCATGGAATTCTATTATGCTTGAAATGTGGATAAATAGGTGGCAGTGGTTACAGAAATGACAGAATGAATGAAGCGAATAACAGTTTGCACATTACAACTATTAATATGGGAAAATGAAAATTTGGAGAGTACACAGCTTTACAAGTCACACTTGATCATAGCAGATGGGAGAAATTATAGTACTTCTTTACAGGTTATACAGGGTAAGTGGCAGTTACCCTGTATATATGCATTTATACTAGAGCTGTACATGTACTGTACACACAATATTCATACCTGTAGTTTGTGTTCATGCATGTGGGTGTGCATGAACCTGCAAGCAGAAATCTTGGAGAGTTTATAGTAGTTGTTGCTGTAGGTGCTTTGCAATCACAGCAGAATTGTACTCAGAGTGATCTACAGTACATCTAAAGTGGTGACCTGTGAGGATGGAGTTAGATGTAGAGTTCTTCGATGTGATTGATTGATTGATTGATAGATGGTTGTGTGACTGCTTAACAGTAGCCAATGAGGGAATGGTGAGAGAGTGAAGTGGAAAATGTAGAAGGGCTGCCCCAGTGTTACGCACTCTGCGGACCCCAGCGCACCTTGTTTGCACGAGCTTTCGGTACTCCTTCAAGAGTGGCAAACAACCTCCACACCCAAGATTCACAGTGGCTGCTACTAGTAGGGATTTCCATTACCTCATCCTCGTCATCCTCTTCATCCGCCTCTGCATCCTCATGCCTGTTCCCCTCTCTAGGCCCTTGGGAAGGTGGTGGTGGTGGAGGGTGTGAGGGTGGTGCTGAAGCTGAGGCAGTAATAGCAGGAGCAGCTCGGGATGCCATCAGGAGGGTTATGGAGCTCAGCAACCATGAATCAGGAACCTGCACCAATAGACAGCAATGACAGAGAATGTCAATATAAGCAAAATAGACAGTGCTCTGTCTTGGTAATCCAAAAGCAGAATAAGGAGGACCTCTGGCATGTGGCCTTTTATAGGGGTGCTAGTGTGCGCTTCGCGGACAGCCGCGCTGTCCACGAACACTTCAAACGCTAAAAAGGGTTCAAAAAGTTCCAAAAAGTATCCAGATTGCTAGGGACATGGTCTGGGCATGTGCAAGGGTGAAGTTTCACAGGATCACAGGAAAATACCTTGGATTGCTAAAAAAAGTACTTTGTGTGTCCAGGGGCCCAGACTGTGTTCGCGAACAAGGACCCACGCTTAGCGTGAGTGCGGTCACATGAACCTTGCAGACACGTTCGCGATTGGGACGGATGTTCATAGACACAAACATGTGTGGGGTCAGTTGTACGCATGCGTGTGGGTTTTCTACGGACAGTGTTCATGTCCCCGAACTAATTAAAAGTGCGACACATGTGTGGCGAACAGTTACAGACAGGCGCGATGTTCGTAGGACCCGAGGGTGTGATACGCATGCGTGCGGGTGTCCTACGGACAATGTTCAGGTCCTCGAACTAATTAAATGTGCATCACAACTTTGCGGACAGGCGGACGGGCTATGTGTTCTATAGACATATTCACTCTGATTGCAGACAATGCGAACAGGGGGGATGTTCTTAGGAGACCTTATTTTGAATAATAGCGGACATGCAGACAGATTCTGTGACCTGCGGACACCTCCATTTTGATTGCGAACAGTGCGGACAGGAATAGTGTCCTTAGGAAACTCCCATTTTGGTTAATTACGGACATCCCGGACACCTGCGCTGTCCACGGACACCCTAGCGGCCTTTTTTTAAAAAAACACAGAGGAATATAGTAACAGCATACATCATATTTTATTATTGTATAAAAATATAGAAATTATAAAAGAGAGGGGGAAGCAGAAATTGATACAAATACAGGGGAATTAGGGGTTTCTACATGTTGAATGGTAGGGGAGGAAGGGATTGAAGTCTCATCATAACGCTTTTGGTGATGGGGATTTTTTTGGGGATGGTTGGCTGGGACATGAAGAAGGGGTACAGGTACATGTGGGACAGTGATATTTAATTTTTTCCATGATATGGTTTTCTACAAAGTTTTTCAAAGTAATGATATTGGTCATTAATTGGTCAATTTTTTGCTCTAAACGCTGCAGATGATTTTCCAAAGTGTCTGTTTTAGTATTATTCTTATTTTCTGTATGTTCTGTTAAAAAACAAAAACCCCCCTCCTCCAATCTTCATCAGTCTCTTCCTCCAACCTCCAGCTCTGTCCCCCTGCTCTCTTCTAAGTACTATTCATATGACCCTATCTGAGCACTTTGAGGGTTCAGTCGAAAAGGGACATGACCACTCTATAATTGTTGGGGGTGACTTCAATTGTAAATGTGCAGCAGGTTCCAAATTGAATGCATCTAATGTTATACCCCTTTCCTCTCACACTAGTGTCTGTAGAGGCATGGTTTGGGATAATTTTGTGGCTGTTTGGTAACTAATACAACTTGAAGTGATGCCTCCTAATGATTCTCCTATCTATACTTGGCATAGGGGAACGACATCATCAAGGATGGACTACTTTTTTATATCTAATCTTTTGAAGGCAAAGAGTGGTCCTGTAATTCTGTCCGATTCATCCCTAGGGGATCATATCATTTTCCATTTTGCCATTCAGTTTTCCCTCCACATTTAATAGTTGAATCCAGCCCTCTCTTGTTTATCTTTAGACAGAGGTGGACTAACGCTAAAATGGAATAATAGAATGAGTTACAAGTTTACACACCTCTTGATCGATTCAGTTTATAACTGTAGTTGGTTGTGTAATACTCAGTGGACTGATCGTGAGATGGTGGAGAAACTGAATGATTCTATTATTGTATGTTTAAAACATATAACTTCACAATATGTTACTCCGAACATCAAAACACTTTCCTATATTTGCCTTTGAAGAGTATTAAAGGCAATTAAAGTATTACACTTCTAAAGATGAAGGGGCTTCAACCAATTGAGTACTTGATTGCAAAGAAACATGTTTCCCAAATACATAAGAACTTTGTAAAATCTCTTAAAAGGGAATTGCATACGAAGGATAATCAATTAATGTTTAAACATCTTTGTAATGTCAAGGGAGGAAAATTTGGGGGCACTATTAATATAACCATAGGATCATCTCGTTCCATAGTGGATTCTGCTGTTAATGAAATTGCATGGGTGGATCACTTTCAGAAAACGTTTCATCCGCCGAATATACTCGGTGGGATACAAGATCCAACTGAGGGCCCTGTGATTTTTGGTATTTTTCCATGGACAGAGAATGATATTGCATGGGCTATTAATAAATTGAAACCGCCCAGGGTCCCTGGCCCAGACTGTGTTCCCCCTTTCGTTTTGAAGAAAGCATCATCCATGTGGACATTTCTTTTAAAAACACACTTTGATTATATTTTTGAGACCCATCACAGTCCATCTGCGTGGTCTCAAGCAATTATTATCCCCAGCATAAAAAGGATGATCCTACTACGCCGACTAACTACAGGCCAATTTCCTTAATTGATGCCACTATTAAAGTGTTTGCTCTCCTTTTATTAAGAGATCTTACGACAATAAGGCAATAGTCACCTATCTTGTTTCGATTTCAAGTAGGGTTTAGACAAAATATGGGGACTTCTCTAAATGCCACTGTTTTGGCTCACCTACGTAACAATGTGAAACACAATCAAACCGGTCCTATATACATGGCGTCTCTTGACATACCTTGTGAGATTGACTGTGTGATTCGATCTATTCTGTGAACTAAACTACTGAACCACAATATTTCACCTAAATGTGTTCAGCTCCTGGCATTACTTCATAAGAACACTTCCCTTAATATTCGGCTGACCTTGGAAGGCGCACTTTCTAGATCCATGTCATCTTTAGTTGGCCTAAAGCAAGGATGCATATTGGCGCATACGCTTTTAAATGTATACGTTTGTGACATTGACAAGTTGTAGCAGGATTCTAACATCTCTCCTGTCAGACATGGCCACTTAAGGCTACATTGGTTAGTCTTCGCTGATGATTTCTTTTTTTTTTTATAGGACTTCCTTGGGTCTGCAACACAAATTAAATCTGTTTTTGCAATATGCTTCGTTTAACAACTTACAGGCCAATGGAAATAGGTCATAATTTGTCATATTTTCCAATACAACTAAACCAAAAACTATGTGCTTGGTTTAGAGTAATGAGAGACTAGATCATGTCCCCACGTCAAGATACTTGGGCTACAGTCTTTCCAACACCTTTTCTATTCTAATGTGGAAGGATACTCTGAAACATAACCTTTGCCCTCTCATTTCTCATATAATTTGTTTGTTTTCTAGAGTGTGTGAATTTTCTATTCTCCCTATTTTTAAGATACTACCAAATGAAGATTAAGCCAGTTTTGTTATATGGGCTCGGTATGTCCCTTATTGACCTTGGCAACTATTTGAATGTTCACTAAGGCAAAATATGGAAGGAGGTGTTTGGTCTTTCTACACCAAATGGAATTATTCGCCATGAGCTGGCCCTAATATCTCTCCATGCCCGTTATTTATGGAGACAGCTAATGAACTATGGTAAGTTTATCCTGCCACCGGTAAATAACTCTACTGCAAGCTTAACAAAATAGCAGAGGAGTCCTCTGTTCAGTCTATTAATTTGTATAAACTCAAGATGCAGGGCCTTTTAAATGAAATAGGCTCAACGGAGGAAGAACTAATTAATCGTCCAGGAGGTGTAAAATCTAAGCTCTTTAGATATGATTGGATGGTGACAATCGACTTAATTAAAACATATTCCTTGTATTCGGACTATTCCCAGTTCCCTCGAAAAAGACACCAACCTCCAGTCTACTTATTACGCTTTCCATGTAGAAAAGAATTCACATTGTAAATGCGTTTTATACTACATCAGTTTCCTACCAGAGAATGGATGAAACATTGGAATTCATTTAAAGCACCAGGTATTTCCACAAACTGTTGATTTTGCACTTTGACAGAATTCATGGAAACTTTATGGCATTGGGTTGCTGCTTGTCCTTATTTTCATTCATTCAGAACTAGGTTTTTTAAAGATCTAGATTCCTCTGAATCTGAATTTGGAATGAACCTGTTTTGGGCTAAACTGTTGTTTAATATGTGAAAATATCTCACTAATGATTGCACTATATCACTTTTTAAATGTTGTTTTAAATAATTTTATATGATTTTTAAACTGCATTTTATTCTTCTCAAATTGTTCATAAATCTTTTACTAATGATGAAATTACATTGTTATGTGTGGATTTTGTGTAAGGTTTGTTGCAAACCATATCACAATAAAAATGTATTTAAATAAAAGAGGGCAATGGGTTATGTCACTCCATTAAATTTATATATAGAATTTGGACTTAACACGGTAACCATTATACAAGCTACAAATCTACCTTAGCAACGATTTGGACAATACACATGGCTTTAATTTAAAGGCATTTTTGAGGAGGGGGTTGTATTCAGAACCTGATAGAAAATGGCCCACGTGATTTACAATTGTCAGAATTTAATATTATAAAATTTGACATAGACTAGGAAAAATCTATTCCAGTTCTTGAAGCTTTGTAAACAGGTGGTATATGATTCTTAGCATTCTGGTTCACTGCTTATTGCCCACATAAAATGTTTACGCTATTAGTTGGTTGACAAATGGTTAAAGTAGTAGCTCATATCAGAGAGTATCTACACTACAGTTCAGAATGTTGAGACCTAAAGGTGCAAGATTTAAATAAGTTTGGGTTGCTAAATACCTTAAAAGTTCTTAGAAGTGAAATGGCAAGCACAATAATGTCATATGTTGATCAAAATCATGTTCTCTTTTTTAGGAAAACGGATGTGCATTGGGGAAGGTTTGGCTCGGATGGAGCTGTTTCTGTTTTTCACCACAATTCTGCAGAATTTCAAGCTCCAGTCGACTGTAGACCGGAAAGATTTGGATATCACACCCACGTTGAAATTACTTGGCAAGCTACCGCCTCCATATGAGATCAGTCTCCTCCCTCGGCTATAGAGAACCCGACTGTTGGCCCCACAAGTGCTGAGGGCCATTTGCTACATTCTCAAAAATGACAATTACAGTAGTGTTACATGCACTGCTGAAATAGATTTATCTAACTTTTTAAAATTAGCAAAATATTCATATCTCCTAAATTATTGGGCAATGAGAAATCTATCAAACGCACTAGATGGGTAGTGAAGGCTTCATTACAAGTTCGGCAGTGCGGCCAAAAACAGAGTCACCACTGCATTACTGCTGCATTACTGCACCACCGAACTATGGGTTTAGAGGTAAGGCCAAGAAAGAACCTCCAGCAGAATGCTGCAGGTAATTACTCTGCCTTACTGTGCCAAACCACAAAATCAGCGGAATTCAACCAGGGGTAATTCTCCCGAAATCCCCATGGAGTCCTATGATTCCTGCAATTAGTTTATTTTGTAGGGATTCTTCTTCTTGGTGCTTCAGGCTGTTTGTTTTCCTACATGCTGTATCCTTAAACACGTAATAGTCCCTGCCCACATTGCTGGAAGATCGTGGACTCTTGTATCCAGTTTGCAATGGATTTTACCAGTAGTATGTTCCTGGGACTTTCAAGGACATCCCACTCATGGTCTCAGCAGGCAGTTTACTTGTGAGTTTGGCTTTCTCAATGTTCTTTATTACTGTGCACTATACATTCCAACCTGCAGTCTCTCTGGCCATTATGTTTCCCCACTTAATTCTTCATTCTATGACCTGGTCTTCAGAAACCTACAAAGTATTTTTCCTTTCTCAGTGGACTCTATGAAAGTGCTCTCTATTTCACTTTCATATTGCTAGGGTTACCAGGAACTTCACATTCAGAGTTCCATCATGCAACAGCTCTCATGAGTCAGGCTGTCTAGTTTTGTTTCACAAACCCACTCTTTGGACTCCAGGGCACACTGTTTCTTGTTAGTTTCTCTATTTCCTTTAGGAGTTCATGTTCTGAGTCCCAGCATGCAGTGTTTCTGGATAAAATGGTTATCTCAGTTTCTTTCAGGATCTTAAACTTTTGAGTCTCACAATAAAGCATTCCTCATAAGATGCACCTTCTCAAACTCAGCTGTTCAAGGTGCTGTAGGGCCTCTTACTCGAGAGTGCAGCTTTACCATTTGGACTATGGTTCTTTTCTGTTGAATTCCCGGGTTGGCCTTTTGGTTACTCTTTCTCAACTTCCTCAGGCCTGCTTCATCCGCTAATCCTGTTTTTGGGTATATGCCAGCAGGCTCTACCTCTTGCCCTTGTTCGGACTGTTGTCAACTTCTTCCATCTAACTCCTCTCTCGTGACTGGCTCCACATGGCTCCACATGTCAGAGTTTCCTCTTCATGCTTCACTCACTAACTCCCATTTAGAAGTATTCATTGTTGCTTTATCACATTATGTATGGCAGGGGTTTTCTTCATCCTTCTTAGTGTTCAGTGACTCAATGCTAGACATCCAGCACCCCCTCTGATCTCTGATTGGCTATATGGGTCGCCCATAATTGGGCCAGCAGCAGGACAGCATCATTCACACAGCCCCATCTTTCAACTAGGGCGTTTTCTGGCCAGCTGCAGCACTGTACAAAGCTTTTCAGCCAAAGCAAGACCCGCTCTTTTCTTGCTGAGGGGCTTGTCAGCCACGGTGGTGCTGTTGGCCAGATCACCAAACTGCAGCCAGAGGTAACAGTCTTTCTAGGAGAAAATACTGCACCCACTGTCTATGGGCCTTAATGGAGGTCACACATGAAGTATGTCAGTATGCAGTGATTCTCTTCAGTGTGTATGCAGAGAGATAATGCGTGATCTGCTTATGCTTCCTGCACTGCCCAGATTGTATCACACCTACTTGCTATGCTCCGGATCAGCATTGTTACTTGGTGGGTTGGCGGTGATCTTTCGGTGGTATAAGGTGGGTTCATGAGCCATGAGCCACTGATCCTACTTGTGGGGATCATGGAAGGTGGGGCTTGCTGTGGTAGCTTGGATCCTCCTCATATTCGATTATGCAACAGTGTGCAACGCTGTGTGTTAGGAGCTGACATTACTGGCACAGTATCCTGTTGGAGTATGATCTCTGTTTCTTTGGCTGGAGGTGGAGTTACTTCTGTAAATACCTCCCACCAGCACGGAGCATGCGCAGTGTGCAACGCTGTGTGTTTGGAGTGTTGGGAGCTTGGAGCTGAGAAGCCAGGACGGTGACTCGCTTGAGAGCTGATCTCTTGTCTGGGTAGTAACCAGAACTCTTCCGGTGAATGCAGTCTCATTTCTAACTCTGCATGCTGTTCCTCAGACTCCTGCAATGAACGATCTGTGCTGCTGCGCCTTGATCTCTCCTCCCCACAACCAATTTATCTCCGACATTGAAATGCTTGCAGCAATCAATCTACCACTTCCAAATTCCCTGTCGGATTATGACTTTTGTCAAACATTGCCTGCAGCACTTCCTCTACTAGGTCTTGTTTCCTCCTTGGCCATGGCAAAAGCATCAAAGGATAAGAAATGACAGCTTAACTTAATTACATTATTTTTTTCACAAGTTTCTGATTTAAGGATTGCTTCACTGTCTGGATCAGAGCACCAGGAAAGTACAAAAGTGGGGTGTGGGGGGGGGGTAAACAGGTGCGTGCTAGCAAAGGACCAAACTTGAAGCACTTCACACCCAAGTCCTGTGATACAATAGGAGTCACTCTGTCTGGTGGGGCATATCCCCCTAAAAAAAAGCATGTCCTGCGATCAGCCTCTCTCTGGAGGTCACACTTCCGGACTTTAGTTTGTTTTCCAATTTACCCCCACAAAGTGTCCATCATCTATCTGGAACTGATTTCCTTTCCTCTTCCCCTGCTCCTTCTGCAATGTCTTGCCCGCTGTGCTGTTTATCAGCAGTTCGACGAGGAGGTGACAAGGCTTTGAAAATGGGACAGCAGGGCGTGCTTACTGAAATAAATCAAGTTTTATGCATCCTTGTTTCCTTATATGAAGGCCTGCAAAGAAAAACTAAAGCCAATACAGTTTTATTGGAGTCACTCCTGTTTCAATTTGACCACATCAACTTATCTGGCTGCTTAGGAATTTCTGTGTTCTCGTTAATCCACTCACTTAGACTCCAAGGTGGCGACAAATCAGCAGAAGGGAAGTCGCAAGTTGACAGTCCCCTCTATAGGCTGTCAAAAACAAGCACTGTTATCTAGTGTTCCTAGTAAATAATGGGGACAATTGAAAGTAAGGGCTCATCAGGAGGGGTCGACTTCTGCATCATCTGGGATGGACGAGGTGCTCCCTACAGCTTTACCACCTTCTCCAGTCCGGCTGGTCCCAATTGTGAACTTAAAAGCTTTCCAACCATCTGTGGTAAATAATCTTCAGGGCAAACAAGACAGTTTATAGTGTCAAATCGATCTTAACGAGTAGGATGGATACAAAAATGGCAGGAGATGAGTCTGTTGAAGAAAATCTGAGCATGGCTCCATTGGTGGAGAGAGGCTTTGTTCCAAAGCCCTAGTGCGGTGCAGCAAAAGAGCCGTCAAACTGAGAAAATCTAAAAATATCACTCAAAAAACAAAAAAAGTGAGGCAAAAATTCTTATACTGGCCCTATCTAATATTGCACTACTGGAGTCTTCATCCATAAATAAAGGGTCCTGTTCTAACAACCAACTGATTAAACGTGCCGATGGGCTGTTGGGGGTGAAAGTATCAAAGCATAAGGAGTCTGTGCCCATTTCCCTGGTAAAAAATGTGGATCTCATCCCTACCCAGCCTATGCACAGTTCTGAGAGCTCTGCCCTCTGCAAAGATGTACCGCAAAGATGTACTGCCTTTCCACGCCCGTGGAATGGCACCTCGGCTAGGGGAGGCTCTGCCCCACTTATTACATCCTGCTGTGTCATCAGCTGTGAGAAGGGGGCAATCCGTGTTGAGTCCGGGCATAGTGAATGTGTTTCAATCTATTCACCAGCAACACCACAGCTGGCAGGACTACTAGCCACAGGGCCCTGCTGGCTGGATCAAAAAGCAATAGCATTTGTCTCTGACGTTCTGTGGAAATCAGCAAACAATCGCTCCGTTTACGATTCTGATTGAGAGTGTTATTCCAGAGACAAGTCGAGCCACTCTTAATCGATCAAACATTCTGACACTCTTACAAGAAGTTGCAGCCCTGTCAAGTATCCACTAGAAAGACTTATCTAGGATTCATTTACTTGAGAGGCATAGGATGGAACGAGCAGTGATACACTTGAACTCGAAGATGTTGATGGACATTCTGGTGAACAAACGGGATGATGTGAGAGGATTGGGCTTTGACCTGGTTCCCTTCATTGCCCAGAGTAAGCAACCATCTGGGCTCCCTACTGAAAAGGAACAAAGTCTAAGAGGAAGTCAGTATGCCCTCGATGGGAGCGCAATACCAATTGAAGGGCAGCAGATTTGGTTATTAAAGAGGAAAATCCTGGCATCTGAAGAGAGCCAGGATTGATCCTGGTTGTTGGGCTCGGGACCACACTATATTCTGGACTCAAGACTTAAAAACCTCTCTCTGTAATAATTAGAAGGTTTTTTATTATCACCCTTCAAGAAACTTGGTTAACATCTTCACCCTCCCTCGGTGGCTATACAGTCCTTTTTCAACAGGCCCGTCAAGGAGAGCTGGAGAGACCATATGGTGGCCTTCTTGCAATTGTGAAATCCACTTCTGATATTCGTGTGGTGGCTAATTATGACATTCGATTTGGTCTCATCACCACTCATATAGGACTTAAAGTGTGTGGGCCCAGGATATCTTGATTGTTAATATCTACTGGCCCAGAGGATGTGTCCCCTCAGTGAAGAAATTGAGTCCTTAATGAAATTTGTAAACAATTGGTTCCAATGTTTACTAGGGGCCATGTAATTCTGTCCGGGGATATTAACTCTGAATTCAGAAACAGTTCTGTGGGTTACCACCCTGGGAGGGGTGGGAGGGCAAGTGGGGGATAAAGCAGGGACTTCATTGGAAAAGTATGGGAGGAAGGTCATATGGGCATGGGTTTAATGGCACTCAACGGCACTATTCGGGAGATATCCCATTGCGCCCGACTTGGTCTAATGGTCTTAGCAGGTCTATTATTGATTTATGTTTGTGTTGATAACTGGTTATTCACTAATTGTTCTTACTTTGAGGCTATTCCATCTGATTTGAGCGATCACTCGATGTTGGCAGCTCAATTTGATGTTTTGTTATATGGGGAAGGATCCATCCAATCGAACCAGGGTCGTCAAGGGATTTCCCTGAATGCACAAGGGAATCGTGTTTCTTAGTCATCTAATTTGGCCTCATGAGTTAACAAAACCATTAAGAGTAATCTCTCCTTGCAATAAGAGACAGAAAGGTTGGCCTCTCTCTCCATGGATAACTTTGAATGCTTTGTGGCGGATGTAAGTCGGCGTCCCCAGACTAGGTATGTGGTTGGAAGCCTCGGTACACCTTCAAAATACTCCTCATTATCGGTAGAAGAGAGTTACGAAGACGGATCAGACAAATACATAATGACCCAGTTGTATCCCTTGATGAAAAATCTAATTGCAGAAGATGCAATTGCCAGTGTTATCAAATTTGGTTTTGTGCTAGTTCTGCTCAAGGGCTTCAATTGGACTCACAGCCTATGTTGAGCACCCTTTCTAATAAAAATGTCAAGGCTTTTTGGGCATTAATTAATGATACAGATGAGTCGCAATGTGCTAGGCTGGTTAACGCAGTTTCTGAAGAAGACTGGGTCCATCATTTTGAAGTCCTTTATGCCCCACCACCCTGGAAGCCAACAACAGTTGATTTATCTTGCCTAGAAAAGAGGGAGCCCTTTGATTTTGATATCAGCCCGGAAAAAGTATTTAACGTGATTAAGGGTATTAGTAAGTCCCGGGCGCCGGGTCCTAATCAGTTGTCAAATTACCTTTTTAAGTCAAATTCATCTATTTGGGCCCCTCTTTTGTCAACATTATTTAACAATGTTTCCCGGTTGGAGCTGTTCCCTCCTGCATGGAGACGGGCACTTGTAAATCCCATCTACAAGAAGGTTGTATGATAACTTCCCCGTAATTACAGGCCTATCTTAATTTTGGATGCAGACTTGGAAGTCTTCACTTGCATTCTTCTTCAACATCTTGAATCTTGGGCATCGGGAAAGGGGCTCATCTCGAAATGGCAAACAGGGTTTAGGAAGAATATGAGCACATCCTTGAATGGAGCCATTCTTAAATGCATTCAGCAAGCAGACTAGGCCAAAAGTGGGAATCCAATATATTTTGCATCTGTAAATCTAACTTCCGCTTTTGATGCTGAAGAACCCTCATAT
Organism: Ambystoma mexicanum; assembly: GCF_040938575.1. Lineage (NCBI taxonomy): Eukaryota > Metazoa > Chordata > Amphibia > Caudata > Ambystomatidae > Ambystoma > Ambystoma mexicanum. The sequence continues at coordinate 918,579,481 of NC_090923.1, forward strand.
CTTTGGCACAAACTACAGGGTTGGAATATTCCTGCAGGCTTGCTTAGACTGCTCGTAGGACTTCACAATAACTCCTTCATACAAGTGTGCCTGAATTGGCAAGCTTTATTGTCTCGTCCCGTTGCCACAGCTAGAGAAGTTATGCAGGGCTGAGTATTGGCCCCCTGGCTATTTAATTTATACATGGCTGACATTGGCACATATCTTGTTCCAAAAGCATTGGTAACTCTGAAAAAACAACATCTTAGCGTACTGTGGCTTGCTTATGCAGTTGATTTCCTTATTTTTGACTATGCCCTTGAGTCTACAGCATTTGTTGGATGGATTGTCTACCTTTGTGAAGGATCACTCATTGGCTAAGACAAAGATCATGCAGTTGTCACACATCAGGAAAAGGGTGCCCTTTAAGTGGTACATACAGAAGGTATGTTTGGCGAGGATCGACACTCTCCTTTATTTGGGCTTCCTCATTAACTCAAAACATTCTAAAACATTTATCAACTCTTAGTTGCATGCAAGGGCGACCAAGTTGGCGAACCAACTATCTAGAGTGGATTCAAGATATGGCAGATGGTCTCTATTACCAGTGATCAGATTCTATGATCAGATTCTATTCTAAAAGTCTATGATCTGACAATTATGGCATACTTGCCTTATTTGGAAGCCCTGATATGGAGAAGAGGAGCCCTCCGACTCCCCACTTCCATGCCGCATTCGGCTATACGCTATGAGCTCCATCTCACCTTGCTAAAAAAAAAGAGCTAATTGGAAGTATTTTGCCCTATATAGCAAAATCTTGGCTCCAGTGGAGGGCTTGCTTTACTTGGACCTTCCAATCATATGTCGGGTCAGGCTTTTTGTACCTTGATGGACCTTGAGGACCTATCTGAGAAACTACGGAAGGGGATTGCATGTGATTCCTTATATTTGACTGGGAATCCATGCAAAGTGAAGGGTGCACTATTTGATACAGACGGGGTAAACAGTGGAGGACTTCCATCATTATCCTTCACTGATACATCTGAGGGGGATCACAAAAATAGAGGTACTTTGGCTCCTTACCTGTCAATTTTCCTTGACAAGGCTACATGTAGGTCCTTCTAGCGCTTTCGTTTTAACATTATGCATACGAGGGATGTCCTATTTAAATATGACGCTATGAAGGAGGATCAGCTCTTCTTTCGATTTTGTCAGGATAAAACTTTTAGTGAAACTGAACAACATCTGCTTCTGCATTGTAAAGCTTTGCAGCCATTGAGAAAGAAAGTGTTTAGTCAGTTTTAGAGTGAGTTAGATCCACGTAGCATGTGGAATTACTGTTTAACACGGTCTACGACTTACGTGGTAATATATGTTGTAAAGTTTCTAAAAACTGAATATTGACTGAATTTAGTTTATTATGAATCTTTTATTTTTGGTCTTCTTAATGTAATGTTTCTTTGTCTTTGGTTATTCATTTGACATATGTTTTTTAAACATTATAATGAGTTTAACCAATAAAACAAAAAAACGATTATGTTATGCTATGCTATTTTATGTTATGTGTTATTTGTAAAGCTCAGCTGCCATTTCCAAGACCTCATGTTGCTGATGATCTTAATAAGTTGTGGTTGTGAGTCATGGTATATATTTGAGAATAGTGGCCCTCCACATCACCTTCCAGTCTAGGTTTTGTGCCAGGGTGATTCTGATAGGGTGTAGAAACCTAGAAGCCCCTCTTATGATATGATATGATAGTTTATTTATATAGCGCCTATACACAATGTGTTTGAAAGCGCTTCAAGGCAAGGGAGGGAACAGGGAAAATACAATGACATTCATACAGGCCATGAACAGTAAGCATGTGAAATGAACTATCGTACTAGGCCTGATGACATTTCTGGTAGAGCCGGAGAAAAACAAAAGGTGAGGGAGAGGGGTGCAGAAAGCAGAAAGGGAGGGGAGGAACAAAACAAGCAACTATCGTACTAGGCCTGACAACATTTCAGATAGTGCTGGAGGGGGGAGGGAAAACAACAAGTGGGAGAAGAGGTGAGGAGACAGACAAGGTTGCAATCATACTAGGTCCAGGGACAATTCTGATAGGGTAAGTGCATAGAGGAACGTAAGGGGAGGAGGGGAGGAGATAGGAAAAGGGAGAAAGGGAGAGGAGGAGAGAACAGAGAGTAGCAGTCAAATAGAGTGGAGAAGCAAGAGGGGAGAGTGAATACAATTGCAGAAGTCAGTAGTAACACATAATGTTGCAAGCCAGGATGCAAGCTGAAGATGGAACCGCATGATTCAGGGCCACCATGAGTACAAGATGCAAAGGAAGTCCAGCATGAGAGTTGAGGAAGGGTGCCGCTCCTTGCAACTCAGATTTGTTGGCCTGATGTTTGTGCATTTGTGTAATTCATTGCTGGTGCTTTAAAAAATGCAGCTAGTAGGAGAGAAGAGGAAGGAGAAAAGAAAGGTGTGGGAGATGAGAAGGAGGGAGAATGAGAAATGATTGCGAGAGGGAGGAAATACGTGAGTAGGATGTGAGAATTAGGGAGTAAAAGAGATGGGTAAGGAGGATGGGGAGTAGTGCAATGGAGGGAGAGCAAGAGATGTAGGGGCAAAAATTATGGAGCAAAACTAGATGGGAGAGGGAGAGAGAAGAGGGTGACTGGAACAAGAGTGAGAGGGAGAAGACAGGTCAGATGGGGCATAAGGCGAGGGGAGGTGAACGGAGAGAGAAAGTGAGAAAAAGGAGGCAAAGGAGCAGGGAGAAGAAGAGGGAGAGATGAGGGAAAGAAGGGGAGGCGACGAGGAAGAGACAAGATAAATGGAAGAGGGAGCTGAGAGTGAGAGAAGGGGCAAGTAGTGAGTGGAATCAAAAAGGATAGAGAAGAGGGAAGAGAGAGGAGAGGTTGGGAAGTGCGGCATGTCTATGTGCTGTGCAGTGTACGTTGCTTTGTACAGTATATGTGCTGAGTTGTTTGCTATATGGACTGTAGTAAGCATATTGTACATTGTGTAATAAGCATTTTGTTTTATCTGCTGTGCCAGGGCCTGTTTCAAGGCCCTGTCAGGGTAGAGAGGGGGGATTCTGACCCTTGACCCTTTTCAGGGTGCCTGGCTGCAGACTCCCTCCCAAGCCTTTCTTACCTGCTGAGGCGCAATAGGACGCTGAATGAGAGAAGAGGTCAGGCAGCAGAGCCCTTGACAAGTCTAGCAGTTGGAGGCGAGAGAGCTGCCGAGGGATGACCCATCTTCTTGCGTGCTGCTGGTCAGAGGAGCTAATCCATGCGAGGGGGCAGCGCATGCACAGAGATGGTGCGCCCTGGAGATGAGCACGGCTCCAGCAGGCACCACCTGCTGGAGCCTGCGTAGAAGGCGAAGTCACTAGTCCGCTAGGGATATTTACATTAAAAGGATGCCTACAGAATGGCCATAACAGTAGGGAGCAGCAGTTCCCTAGGGGCCATTGTGTTGCCCATACTCTGAATACGCTGAGCCGCATAGAAAGGTGGTGGGGTTTAGGGCCCTTTTGAAAGCTCCCATAGCAGCATAAACCCTCCCCCGGGGGATAGTCAGACAGGATTGGCTAGGGATAGAGAGCCAATCATCATGGGAAGGAGGGGGATATATAAAAAGAAACTTAGGTAATGTTCTGTGTGGTTTAGTAGGGTGCGGTCAGAAGACCTAAGGAAGAGGACCAAGAGAACAGCAGGAGGATGGAGAGAAGGAGTGTGGAGGTGATTAGAAAGAGATGTAACCCCCGTGCGGGGGTAAAAAGAAAAGAAATCCCAAAGAATGTGTACCCTGGCGCAAAAGAGCCATGTGGGGATCCAAAAAAATTGAACTACAGTAAAGGACCCTCTTGCATGACCGCACGAGGGATCCTCTACTCCAAATAAAAAAAAAACAGTACAGGCATGAGCAGAGCGCCATGGAAAATGGCTGAAACCCTCCAAGGGTTTACAGGTGCGCTGCGCCATTCACGGCTATTGCCCGGGCCTTCATGTTGGCACTCCCCTAGCTAGCAGGGGAGCACCTATGAGCAATGTCACCCGCCAGTTGGCCAACAACACTGCCACATTCCCAGGTAGCACATTTAATTACTGGAGTTCCCCACAGCAGGCGAGTGCCCAACGTTTCAGCCCTTGTGGGATTGATATAATTGAAGGGGCCACCCCCTGTCAGGTGACCCACCAGGATTCCCTGGGCCACACATGCCAGTGGTGGCCCAGGTGGTGTTCAGTTGTGTGGCGATCCACATGTTGTCTCTGATTGCTGGGCTGCACCTTGCATATGCAGCCCAGCCCATGCAAAGACTTTGTGGCTCCCACACACTGTTGGTGCTGTTGTTGCCCCTTGCCCACAAGACCAAGAAGAACATCACAAAAGATCAGCAGCAAAGACCTTGAGACAGACCTGGCCAGACTTTCTCCAAATTAAGGTGTTTTTTATGTATAGTTTTTTGCACAGTGCACTGTATGAACTTTGTATATATTTTGTAAAGACTGTTCATACATTTTTAATGTTTGAAAGGACTCTTTTTATATTTTTGTTTAGATACACAGCTGCTTAGGATTCATTTAAAGGAATAGTTTGCTCAAAAATGTTATTGTCCTGATTGTTCAGGCATTTATTTTTAAGCATACTGTAATCGATAGTAAAACATGTTCCTATGCATCCTACCATAGTTTTCCTCACTTTTACACATGTGGAAACAACGGGTTGGGTGTGGCTAATTTTATCCATTGATGCATCGCCCTAAGTTCAAGTGCCCTCGTGGCAAGAATACAGATCGCCCGCCCCTTACACTGACATCACCAGTGCAAATGATATGCTCCACCTATTTTCATAATGTTCGTGGCCAGCGTAGCCAGACGTGCACCGTCATCACCCACGCCATAACATTACTTAACGCAGAACAAGGAAGATAAACACACACATCCTGCCACAGTGCATAACTTTTCTTTCTTGTCCCAATTAGGAGAGCAAAACATTATTTTGTAAGAAATCATCAATAGTCTGCAATGTAACAAGCGTTGATTTTTCAAAGAACGCTCACAAGAGAATATTAAGTCCACGAAATGAACAATATGTTTTTGCCATACAAGTTATAGCTAGCGAACATCGCATGCTTTGAATGTTGTTTATAACATCCTCATGATACAGCGATTGTGATCGATCAATCCCTGCACTCCAATTCTTGTGTGTCCATATGCTACACCACACAACTTTCTAATGACGCACATGCTGTTCCGTTTGTGAGAAGGTATGGATTGTTTGCACTTCCAAGCGTAACGCTTTCGCATCATTACGTTTTCACAACAGAAACTATGACAGGTTGTTCCTTATTTCTGGTACTGCCAAAGGGCAGATTGATCCCTATCAGTCGTCCCACATAACAGTGATAAAACAAGCACCGTTGAGGATTATCTGCCAATGTTGGTTGAAGAATCCATCCGACGGTACCTGAAAACTATGGTATATGCAGAACGGTACAATATAGCTGTGTAGAAAACAAAATAAAACAAGTTACCATATAATTCAGAAACGGGTGAAACCTAATCATAAGCACAAACCACCCAGAATGAACACACACATGAAAACATTGGGGGACTATTTGAGACCACAATGTGCATGAAAGTTTAGCACTGTGAAGTAGGTATAGCTCCCAATGGGATGGAGAACCAGATGCACCAGCTTCACATAGCCGCCTACCAGAAAATAAGGACAGCTGTGGTAACGTTTTATGTTGAACCACAGACAGATGGCATTGTAATGGAACTGGTAAGATTAGTGATCGAAAAGAGAACCAAGTGGCCACAGAAAGGGTTCGGTGCCCGCCCCTCCCTCCAACCCCCACTTTATGGTGCACAAGGATGCAACGGTGACAGCACACCAGGATATTCCACAGGACAAAGGGGTTTAGATATCACTAGCCTGCCTACAGGTTGTGGTTGCGGGTCTTCAAGGAGTAATCATCACAATATGGTCCACGTAACAACCCATAACTCTGCACCGAATACATTGGTGTGAAAGGCCAGTAATCAATACTTCCCAAAAAATCATACCTCTATTTACTCCTCTTTAAACTATACACAAATAACAATCAGTACTAGACTGATAAACAAACCATGAGTTACTCACTCGGTTTCTTATAGCTTGTGGTATAAATATCATTCAACATAACATAACGTACTGCGTCAATTCTTTTGGTCAAATCGCACTTTTGCACGTCGCTGAATTAGTCATTATGCATACAGCACACATTCTGTTTTTAATTGCACAAACATTATGTATAGTTAAGCTAACATAATTTCAGGAAGTTCCATTCTCTCCATATCACGTGGACTAACCGCTCCGAACAACAGATTGCAGGAATGGAAACTACATTTTCGTATGTCCACTTTCAATATGGTAAATGTTATCATTTTTTGTGGGTAGTCGACACATTGTGTCCTTCGAACAGTTGCTGACTTTCGCTCAAGGCCAAATAACAATAGCATCCTGTTTTCAGTGACTGCAGCCAGAGACGGGTAGGTTTCGATTTTGAGAAAGAATGCCACAAAAAAATTATAATAAACTGGACAACTGTTTTAGAGCAATGGTAGTATCATTACATTCGAACCATCCGCAATTCTTTTTTATATATGCAGTGTAGTGACCTGCATTGGTTGTGACTCCTGCGTGGTAGATTATACCTACCGTTGTGAAGGTTTTCTTACCAAGTGATACTTGTCCATGTGTGAATCCTGTCAGCTTGCAGTTGTTTTTGGTACCATCTGCATTGTAACGTTAAAGCATTACCATTACGTATTTACTATGTGTCTGTATTTTTAAGGTGGAGCGATTATCTGAATTGCAGGTAGTACATAATCTGCCATGGTTTGCATTTTGTACAAGGTGCTGAAATGGAATGGATTCACAGTTAGGTATGCCACATGGCTGCAAAGAGTGCATGTATGTTTCCACATGTATGAAATCTGGAAGATTTCATTTATAGGTATGTTTTTGTTTTCCAGTACTTGTAGTAAGTACATTAGAATTTCTTGTGGATCTTCTTGTGTGTTTATAGTGAATTTGACCATTCCAGCACAGTAGTCCAATTCCTGCCTTATGGTTGCATTTCTGTGAAGGACTAACATTTGCAGACATAATTGGTCTGTCCCGGTGAAGTAAATGTTTTCAATAATTGGTGGCAATTAGAATAGAATATTGATTGCTACATTTGCAAAGCAATTTACACCAGTTGTATTTGAAAATTTGAATGGACCTGATAGTTCTGTGTCCAAGTCATTTGTTTGGAGTGCGGGTTGTTTCTTTGAAGAAGTAGTTGACTTTGTTTGTGCACTTGATCCTTCTTTGGTTGTGACCATTGAAGTATTAGCTTCTTTTAATTTCATTGGTGGAATTGCTGTGAGATCCTGCATAATTTGAGTCTGAAGTAGTTTTCTTTTACACAATTTTGCTTTTTGAGGAACAGGATAGTTTTTAAGATGGGGGCGTAGAGTGAACGCAGTCTGTTGTATTCTGGAATGCAAGGAATATCAGCATTTACTTTACTTGCTTCAAAGTTGATTGGAAATAGTCCATCAAGTGTACGTAAGCGTGTTAGTGCTACATAGCTCATGCCATCTTTAAACACTGTGCTACCAATATCTATAAAGACCTTGTGATTTGTGAATGGTGACTGTGTATGCTAGAGTTAGAGAAAATTGTTCTCTTGCTACATACATGTCTTTGAAAAGAAGGAAGCAGGATGTTGAGCATCCTATCCTTTTAACTTCTGATAGTTTGTTAAAAAGAATATTGACAAACTGAATGTTGTTGTCACGTGGGTATGTTTTGAAAGCCAACAACTGTAACAAGTGCTACATTTACTAGTCATTGGTCCACGTCAAGGTTACGTTTCAGCATTACTCTACAGTTTAAAGATTATTTTAATATTTCCTCCAAACCAGCTGTGTTTGAGATAGAGTTTTCTAAGGTATTTAGCCTTATTGTGGCTTGCTCACACATGGGTAGTGTCATACCATGCACGTCAAGTTTGTCTGTGGAGCAAATTTGAACTATTGGTTGCATTTCTTTTTTCAACATTGTTCCATTGAATTGTGAACAGCTTGCAAGAGATGGCATCAAGGTCATACAGTTTACATTTTTGTGTGCTAATTTTTCCATGAAATCAGTAGCACATGACTTATGGTCATAGAGTACATGGGTGTGCCTTATTTTTAATATAGATTGTGCTTCTTGAGATAGTACACCAACTCTAACACTTTTTAAAATGTTGGCGTATGTGAGGTCTGCAGACTAACACATGTTTTCAGTAAATTCTTTGTATTGGAAATGTTGCCAAAGGTTGACATTTCCTATGCTGCCAAGAGTTTTGTAGCATAATTTGTGCCCTAAGGTTTTAAAAATAAGTTCACCTCTAACTCGTGTTAATTGAAGAAGATCTCCGAAAACTATAATGTGTTTTCCTCCAAAGAGTTCTTCATAGGCGGTTTTCAGGGTCTCTTGTAATCTGAGGTGAATGAAGGCTGACATTAGATTGGAAACCATGCTTACCTCATCTATTAGCAGCATTTGAATTTGTTTGAAAACTCTGCGTAGTTCCATTGCCGCTTCTGGAGAAAGTTTGTAATAGTCTAAACTTGTTTTGGTGTTCTACTGGAACGAGTAGTAATCGGTGTAAAGTGACATTGCCTATGTTGTAGGCAGCTAAACCTGTGGGGGCAGACACAACAGCTGATAGTTGGTTGTTTGTCAGTTGTTGGAGGAACTTGCTGATGATTTTGATTAAGAATGTTTTGCCTGAACCAGCTTGACCATTCACGTATAGCAGTATAGGTTTGTAGTCTTGACAGGTACCAGTTTTTGTTTCATAGTGCACACCATGTTCAATTTGTTTTGTTATTTCTAGGAAAATGCTACGCTGCTCATTGTTTAATTGTGATTTTAGTAGAGCAAAGTCTTCTGGAGATTGCTCATACTGACACATGGTGTTTTCTACTTCAGACATGGCTAATTCTGCCTCATTTGCTATTAGTGGCTGTCCAAGTGGTTCTTGGCTTCCTGTTACAGAAGGTTGACTGCTGTCAGGAATGTCCACATCTTGTTGCTCCTCGAGTTCTTTTTCTTGTTGCTGTTCATTGTGAAACATTGTTTTGTACTGTGTAAAGTTTATGTCTGTTATAGTGCTTTCATTTGCTTTGAAAGCGTCTTCATAAGAGTCAGAGGTATCTCGTAAATCTTCTTTTCTCCATGGTTTAAAAAGTTGAAGCAGGGACATGTAATACAGTTCTTTATGTTGAGGAGTTTTTAATGACAATTTCATATGATTAATTAAGCTTTGTTTGGTAAGTTTCACTAAGCTGCCTTCACAATTTTCCACTTTGTATCTACCTTTCTTATCATGTGGTTTAATATTATTTTTGTATGTGAAGTTTTGGGCTATGTGGTATAGACATATGGTTTCCAAAGTGGTACTCCTGTTTGGGTAGTATGTGTCTAGTAAGCTGTTTTTCAAAATGTCTTGGCTGTTGGGATCATTTTTGGCTATTGTTGCTCTGTCTTCATATGACTTGAGAACTCTTTTTCTAGATTTAGCAGGACCAAGTCTTAGCCATACTATATTTTCAGATTTTCCATACAAGGCAGTACCGGTTAAACGGTCTGCAGCTTCATAGCAGCCACATTCTCTATGGGAAAACATTTTTATGACTAAGGTGTACAATTTTTGTGATAGAGTTTTGTCAGATGATATGTCATCCCACAGTTCTTTGAGCTCTGTTTATTCTGCATTGGTTAAGTAGGCTGTGGCATATCGTGCAACTGCAGTGGAATTGTCTGCAATGTACTGAACATCTATATTTGCATTCCATAGGAGGGCAATGAATTGCATTGTAATCATTGATGTATTTTGATCCTTCTGTTCTTTTTATGTAATATGTGATTTACCTTTGACACTATGTCTAACTGAAGACATGAAGTTGTTTACTTGACCTGTTGTTGAAACAGGTCTAGGGAAACCAAAGCGGCATTTGGTGTAGTATTTCCCTTTGTTTTTATATTTGCGACAACAATACTTCCCACATTTGTGTCTTTGAAATTGTAACATTTTTGCAAAGGGATTTCACAAGTGACATATTTTTGGATGAACTGCTAAACAATGGCATCACTGTTCTGACCAAATTTAGGAGCATTTTTAATCCACAAAAGCATGTGGATGCGTGGTGCTCCTCTGGCTTGGTTTTCTTTTCTACAAAAGAAGTGTTGCACATCTCCTAGGAGAGGAACAGTTTTATTACAAATGAAGAGTAGCATAGCAATGAAGCCATGATGGAAATATATTGATACATTTACAGGATCTAGAGGGCAAAGTTCTCCTGTTGTTTTTATATCTATATTTGTTTTGTTTTTGTTTGCTATGCATAGGAAATCATGTACATCTTCCCATGCATATTCTGAACAACTTAATGTCACAAACCAATTGGGTGGGCCAAGGTTTCTTATCATACAGCGTACATCTGCATGAAGTTGGAACCAGTATTCTTTTGTGCCACGCATGTTTGCTAAAAGATTTGTAATGCTTGACTGTAAAACTTCCTCTTTTTCTTGCACTTTTTGTAGTAAATGCATAGCTGACACATTTTGAAAATTGGTACCTGATTTTAATGTGTGTGCAACTCCGTAGCATAGACTTGCTAGTTCACTTTCAAAGAGAAGGTGGAATATGTATTCCATGTTTTGTCTGAATCTGAGGTCTTCACAATACATTTGTAAAGAGTGGTATTCTGATGCTATTATTTGTGTGGGTCTTTCATCGTACCTTCCTCCTTTTCCAGTAGGAAAGAGTAGAAGAAAGGCTAGTGCTTCTATACTTTTTTCTCCATATGCTGATTGGAGATCCTTTGGCTTGTCGCATTTGGTAAGTTTCCAGGGCATCATCTATGGTGTCTTTAGAGTATAATGGGTGAATTGTATAATGGTCTAAAATATTGGATTCTGTAGTAGGATCTAGAAGTTGAAATTGACCAGTTCCTGACGAGTCTTGAATTATTTCGGTGGTTTCCCTCAGGTTTTCTTCAATATTTATTTCTTTGTATTATTCATTGTTGTCTTTTAGATATTGCGTAAGTCCACGAGTTGTTGCCAAATTTGTTTGTCTTTTGTAGGTACGCCATTTACTAAGATAATCAAAGATTGATCTATTGGACGTTCCATTCTCAGAGTGTGTACATTTTCTTTGAGATCTAATGGCAAATAAACTACTTTGCCACGAATGCCTTTCAGTAATTCGGAGGGAGGTAGTTTTGTTCTTTTTGGTTGACGGCATATTATTGCTTGAAATGAGTGCACTGTTTGAATTATGATGCTTTCATACAAGTTAAGTTGTTGCAGTGGTTTTGGTAGTGGGAATAATTCCAAGTTATTTATGATAGCACGTGTAGGTATTTGGTTGTTGTCATGTTTTGCAGTGCAGTAACTGCAAAGTATTAAGGGGTTAGTAATTTTGTATTTGTTTTCTGCTATAAGATAGAGAGCTAATTGGAACTACTTAGAATCTTCATTGTCTTCTATTTTGTACATTATGTTTACAGTTTTTGTGCTATTCTTATAAAAGTTCCTGCGGCAACACACACACACATTGTTTGGTACTTCAGCAGATGTGTTTTTAAACTTTAGTATTTATTTTTTGTATGTGTGTAGTAGAAGGTTGCCATCTGTAAAGTTGTTGCTAGTCTGTTCTAAAGCTATTGGATTTTGTAAGTGGCTTTCACTTCCAAAATATTTTCTCTGGATATGCTCTTGTCATGATGCCTACCTCCAAGGAGCCAGGTCCGACCCAGCAACCCCAGAGGCAGGCATCATTCCCCCCAGGGAAGTGTCAGCGGGCCCAAGCTGGGGCCCTTTGGACACAGTCCTGGCGCCTTAGGCGCCAGGCTCATGTTGGACCCCTGTCCTGGCGCCTTAGGCGCCAGGCTCATAAAGCTAGACATGTGTTCAAGTGTTTTAATGTGCACTTACCTGATGCAGACCATGCTGCTACATCCAGGCCCTCTTGAGGCCTGAATGGAACTACTTTACCTGTGGGACTACTTTCCACCTGGGTGTGGTCAGGGAAGGATACATACCTGATCGGTGGAAGGATACATACCTGGAACTTCTTCCAAAGCTATTTAAACCACACCCGATCAGCACCTCACGCTTCGCGTTCTGCTCCTCGCAGCTGGACGCTCACCGTGTCAGCTCCTGCATCTGGACTTCAGCCACGCCTGTCAGCATCCTGGGTCACCTGCAAAGGGAGATAAGAGAGAATTGGAGAGAAAGAAGACCTTACCTGCTAAAGCTGCATCATGGAGACATCACACCGACGATCCTGAAAGGGAAGACATCATTTTTTAAAAGCATTTCGCTTCGATCGCTGCAGCGCTGCATTTCACTCACCTTTCCTGGGCACCTCCATCTTCAGCAGCGATCATCCGGATCCGCAGCCACTTCCCAGAGCCTAGAGAGAAAAAGACAAGAGCACAAGGTGAGAGAAGGAAGGGAATAGGAAAAGCTCAGTTTCCTTCTAAGACTTACCTGTTGGGTCATTCCCATTTCATTTCGGGTCCTGCCGCTTCCTGGCATTCCGGACCCTGGCTCCTATGGGGAAAAAAGACAAAGACATTGAATGAGCGAATGCAAAGACATTACCCGAACGCTCATCCAGAATTTACCTGTCATTTACTGGAACTGCACGTTTCACTTCGGGTCGGCGCCATATCTCCGGCATTCCGAACCCCGGCCCCTAAGGGGAAAAAGACATAAGCGTTAGCGCTTGCTGCAATAAGACAATGAACCTTATTATTAAGCTTGAACTTTTGAACTTGCAACAGAACTCTTACAGCGCCTTACCTGAATAGTCAAGCGCTTTGAAACACATTGTGTATAGGCGCTATATAAATAAACGATCATATCATATCATATCAAGCTTATTTGAACTCCCATCAAACCTCAATCCAGTGAAGTAACTGGGTTTCAACGCGCCCCTGCATCAGAAGTAGGATGGAGAACTCATCCTTCCAGACCCTAAGGTGAGACTTCACGGGGAATCGTGGAAGGGTATCGTGGAGGGTTGGAAGGGAGTGGGAGGCTTGAACATTATTTCGTCAGTAGGTAATACTCCCTTTTCACGCACAGGGGAATATTCCTGCGAGCCGGAGAAGCCAGAGTAGAGGGGCCCTTCCTGTCCATCTTCAGAGTCCTGCGCTTCACCATTGAAGAAGCATCAGCACTCGAAGCCAGACCTGCGCCTCCGTGGGAATCAGGTGAGCGTGACAGCTCTATTTCTTCCCGGACTTGTGGCATAGTACAGTTTATGAACCAAATTTCTTATAGTTGAATGGTGTGTTGCTATCATTTTCATATGGGGGAAGGTGCTTTTGCAAATAGGTCCAGAAATGCAGGCTAATGAATGCCCTTGTAGTCCTTTGTATTTTCACACTGGACAGGAGTCCATAGTTTGTAATAGTTTTATTTTCAATTTGTCTTTGCCTTTCACATACTGATTGAGGAACTGGCGTAAAGATGTGAAAGATGTTTTGCTTATGTTACACATTGATGTGCACTGCCATTTGTAGGCTGGACGCATTCCTTCAGTGGAATGGAGAGTTGATACTAAGTTTTCTGGGGATATTTTTGTGAGCACCATTTCTTGTTCCATAATGGTATTATTAAGTTTTTCATACCCTCGTCCACTGCTATGTATGGCAATTGGGTTTCTTTGCTTTTGTTTGTGTGCTTCTTCATTGAAATATGGTTCTCTGCTGGTGGTGTGACTCCACTCACCTCCACAGATGTTTGCAAAGCTATCTCTGTGTATATTCCGGTTATCGAGAAGTCTTTTTTGTAGTTTAGTAGTTAGTTTTGTTAGTGGTTTCATTCTGTTTAAAACTAAAATAAATAATTTCCTTTTGAGAAGGATTGCACTGCTTATGAGAGCTTTCAGGATTCATTTTCTACGGTAGGTTTTAAGGGTTGTGCATGATTTCTCTCTTGTTTTTATAAGGTTCTGAAGGACTCTGGCGGAACATTTTTTGTAAAATAATTCTTTTGGTATGCTTGTGGCTACATCGTGATTTATAGGTGCAGTGTTAGCACTAGTGGTAGCTGCAGTCTTTTTAAAACTTTCTGTTTAGTTTAACATTTTGATAGAGGAGGCAAAGTTTCTTTAATGGAAGCTGCTTTTGTTTCGCTTAGTGACTGTATTAGCTGTTTTGTTTGAACCTTTTGTAGAAATTCTGCTAGAGGTGGATGCTTATTTTGTACACTTTTATTTGGATTTACTCCACTTCTGTGTTGCTTTCTACAGAGTTGCTTTTTGGTAGACATTCTTTGGGGTCTGTTGGCGAAAAAAAGAAAGTGTGGTTTGGGACGTTGTGCAATGTATGTGTGCATTGTGCATGAGTGTCTGAGTATGATGGTAGGCATCTATGTAGAGGTGTGTGATTGTGCAGTGGTCTGTTATTTCAGTTTGGGACGGCTATTCTCGTATTTGTGTGTTACTACACTGGTGTTCAGATGTCAAAACCCAGGGATAACTCCTGACACTCCTCCTCACCTGTCTCTTCAATAGAACTGTCAGTCGCTTCAGCTTCTTTTTTCTTGCGTGAATTCCTTAGTACCTTAGGCTTCCTCTCCTTCTTCTGATGTAGATAGGGGCGAGCTCCCTCAGAGGCCACTTTGACAGGAATGTGAACCCAATCTTGGTGAACCCCATGGGGCAAGCCCCCAAAAGTCCAGGGCAAAAGTCAAGGGCGTAAAAAACCCTGTTAAGATGTTAAAGCTGTTGTCTTGCCCAGGATTGTTTCATCTTAAATGAAGGCTGGCGCAGCTGTAAACCTCTGTGAGTCTTAATGTATGAAGAGATGAAGCAAGGAAGAATCCAATGTGAAGTATACCAAGCAGATAGTCCACATGAGTGAATAAGATAAAGCTAACTTCTTGAGGGTTAGAAAGCTCTTGAAAATGCCACAGAGACAGTCTATGGCCTTTAAGCCTAACAGAATGGTAAGGAAGAAAGACACAAAGAGGGCAGACAGGGTAAGTATACAACACAGAACAGAGGAAAAATAGGAGTAACATATGTCCAGCCTACCGGGAAGAAGAGAGAGGACGCCTGCGGGGAAACAGAAGAGGAATAACCACTCGTGGTAACCCGGAGCAGGGAGAAAAACCGAGCCAGAAGACGCGACTTCCACTCTACGAATAAACAAGGAAGTCGCGGTAGGAGAAATGGGAGGAAGGGGAGTCAGCACAGACGACCCAAGCAAGACGAACGAGTAGAAGGTAAGCAGACCGCGGCTACCGGGGCAAAAAGCATACAGCAGCCGTGGACGTACTGTTAGAAAAGTAAACCAAAGACGGAAAGAAGAAAAAAATGACAACAAAACAATAGCTAAAGATACAAGCCAAAACTACCAATAGGGAAAGCAATAGCGAACTAGATAGAAAGATATCTAAGAAAGGAAAATAAAAATAAAGGAGTGCAGAAAGCGGAGTTAAACGAGTATTACTTTAAGATTCTAAAGTATCACCCGAACGGTGCCTAAAGATTAGGCAGAAAGCAACAGAAGGAAAAGGCAATAGAACATGAGTACACTGTATGAGAAAAGGAATTAGCAGCGAATACCAAAAGACAGATATAACGCAGGGAGTGAAAGCACCAACCTACTGTTATAGTGCAAGCGGCCATCTTGAGAGAAGACTAGACCGTCAAGGTGGGACTATGGTCGGCCATTTTAGGTGTATCTCCACCTCTGCAAGTGTTTCCACCGTCGATGTATGACATCAGATGACAATACAAAAAGTGCACCTGCTGAGGAGCAATCAGTAATACTGAATCTAATGCTTCAGGGTTAATACAGTTGTTTGTTCTACAATACTAGAATTCTACAGTGTTTGAGTAACAGAACATTATGGCAGTATTGCACTTACTTTTTGGGATGTAAAGAGTAGCTTTCTTCCAAGTTCTGTTTCGTACTTCAGACACTGCTGGTTTTCAGGAGAGTGGTCTTCACTGCAATAGTGAAATAAAGAAGTTAGCAAATATGTGTTAATAGCACTGTTGTTAATGTAGACATGTATTTGTTTGTTTTTGCAGTAATAGTGCTGTCTGATAATTGTGCATAGCATGTAGATGCAGTTTCCTTTGTCTATGTGCATTATGTATATTTTACTTAGAATCTGTCAGTTGAACTTGCCTTAGAAGTGATTACAATAGTAAGCACACAGAACACCCTTTGGTTTTTAAGACAGTGTTATTTGATGTTAGGAAATATGAGAAATAACCATATGCCTTTCTTGCTACTTTTACAGGGTAAATGGCAGGAACTCTGGTGAAACGCATGCAATGTATGTATTTACAATGCAGGGAATCTTCTACTTACCCTGGATAAGTAGTAAAAATGTTGTGCTGGCATTTCTTTCATCTGCTATGATCAAGTGTCCCTTTAATGGTGTGTGTTTTACAAGTTTTCATTTACCCATATCACAAGACAGAACAGGAAACCATTCATTGCATGCATTTGAATATGGTTGTTGCCATTTACAATCATACTGTTTTTTCTCCCATCTTTTAACATGAAATTACAGTTTGTTAGACAGCTGTGTGTGTTGTGTCTGATTACTATTGTAATAATTTCTAAAGGAAGTTCAAATGATAGATTGTATGTAAAATTATTCCCAGAATGTATAGAAAGGAAACTGTATGTACATCCTTTGCCCTATAATGCATGGAATTCTATTATGCTTGAAATGTGGATAAATAGGTGGCAGTGGTTACAGAAATGACAGAATGAATGAAGCGAATAACAGTTTGCACATTACAACTATTAATATGGGAAAATGAAAATTTGGAGAGTACGCAGCTTTGCAAGTCACACTTGATCATAGCAGATGGGAGAAATTATAGTACTTCTTTACAGGTTATACAGGGTAAGTGGCAGTTACCCTGTATATATGCATTTATACTAGAGCTGTACATGTACTGTACACACAATATTCATACCTGTAGTTTGTGTTCATGCATGTGGGTGTGCATGAACCTGCAAGCAGAAATCTTGGAGAGTTTATAGTAGTTGTTGCTGTAGGTGCTTTGCAATCACAGCAGAATTGTACTCAGAGTGATCTACAGTACATCTAAAGTGGTGACCTGTGAGGATGGAGTTAGATGTAGAGTTCTTCGATGTGATTGATTGATTGATTGATAGATGGTTGTGTGACTGCTTAACAGTAGCCAATGAGGGAATGGTGAGAGAGTGAAGTGGAAAATGTAGAAGGGCTGCCCCAGTGTTACGCACTCTGCGGACCCCAGCGCACCTTGTTTGCACGAGCTTTCGGTACTCCTTCAAGAGTGGCAAACAACCTCCACACCCAAGATTCACAGTGGCTGCTACTAGTAGGGATTTCCATTACCTCATCCTCGTCATCCTCTTCATCCGCCTCTGCATCCTCATGCCTGTTCCCCTCTCTAGGCCCTTGGGAAGGTGGTGGTGGTGGAGGGTGTGAGGGTGGTGCTGAAGCTGAGGCAGTAATAGCAGGAGCAGCTCGGGATGCCATCAGGAGGGTTATGGAGCTCAGCAACCATGAATCAGGAACCTGCACCAATAGACAGCAATGACAGAGAATGTCAATATAAGCAAAATAGACAGTGCTCTGTCTTGGTAATCCAAAAGCAGAATAAGGAGGACCTCTGGCATGTGGCCTTTTATAGGGGTGCTAGTGTGCGCTTCGCGGACAGCCGCGCTGTCCACGAACACTTCAAACGCTAAAAAGGGTTCAAAAAGTTCCAAAAAGTATCCAGATTGCTAGGGACATGGTCTGGGCATGTGCAAGGGTGAAGTTTCACAGGATCACAGGAAAATACCTTGGATTGCTAAAAAAAGTACTTTGTGTGTCCAGGGGCCCAGACTGTGTTCGCGAACAAGGACCCACGCTTAGCGTGAGTGCGGTCACATGAACCTTGCAGACACGTTCGCGATTGGGACGGATGTTCATAGACACAAACATGTGTGGGGTCAGTTGTACGCATGCGTGTGGGTTTTCTACGGACAGTGTTCATGTCCCCGAACTAATTAAAAGTGCGACACATGTGTGGCGAACAGTTACAGACAGGCGCGATGTTCGTAGGACCCGAGGATGTGATACGCATGCGTGCGGGTGTCCTACGGACAATGTTCAGGTCCTCGAACTAATTAAATGTGCATCACAACTTTGCGGACAGGCGGACGGGCTATGTGTTCTACAGACATATTCACTCTGATTGCAGACAATGCGAACAGGGGGGATGTTCTTAGGAGACCTTATTTTGAATAATAGCGGACATGCAGACAGATTCTGTGACCTGCGGACACCTCCATTTTGATTGCGAACAGTGCGGACAGGAATAGTGTCCTTAGGAAACTCCCATTTTGGTTAATTACGGACATCCCGGACACCTGCGCTGTCCACGGACACCCTAGCGGCCTTTTTTTAAAAAAACACAGAGGAATATAGTAACAGCATACATCATATTTTATTATTGTATAAAAATATAGAAATTATAAAAGAGAGGGGGAAGCAGAAATTGATACAAATACAGGGGAATTAGGGGTTTCTACATGTTGAATGGTAGGGGAGGAAGGGATTGAAGTCTCATCATAACGCTTTTGGTGATGGGGATTTTTTTGGGGATGGTTGGCTGGGACATGAAGAAGGGGTACAGGTACATGTGGGACAGTGATATTTAATTTTTTCCATGATATGGTTTTCTACAAAGTTTTTCAAAGTAATGATATTGGTCATTAATTGGTCAATTTTTTGCTCTAAACGCTGCAGATGATTTTCCAAAGTGTCTGTTTTAGTATTATTCTTATTTTCTGTATGTTCTGTTAAAAAACAAAAACCCCCCTCCTCCAATCTTCATCAGTCTCTTCCTCCAACCTCCAGCTCTGTCCCCCTGCTCTCTTCTAAGTACTATTCATATGACCCTATCTGAGCACTTTGAGGGTTCAGTCGAAAAGGGACATGACCACTCTATAATTGTTGGGGGTGACTTCAATTGTAAATGTGCAGCAGGTTCCAAATTGAATGCATCTAATGTTATACCCCTTTCCTCTCACACTAGTGTCTGTAGAGGCATGGTTTGGGATAATTTTGTGGCTGTTTGGTAACTAATACAACTTGAAGTGATGCCTCCTAATGATTCTCCTATCTATACTTGGCATAGGGGAACGACATCATCAAGGATGGACTACTTTTTTATATCTAATCTTTTGAAGGCAAAGAGTGGTCCTGTAATTCTGTCCGATTCATCCCTAGGGGATCATATCATTTTCCATTTTGCCATTCAGTTTTCCCTCCACATTTAATAGTTGAATCCAGCCCTCTCTTGTTTATCTTTAGACAGAGGTGGACTAACGCTAAAATGGAATAATAGAATGAGTTACAAGTTTACACACCTCTTGATCGATTCAGTTTATAACTGTAGTTGGTTGTGTAATACTCAGTGGACTGATCGTGAGATGGTGGAGAAACTGAATGATTCTATTATTGTATGTTTAAAACATATAACTTCACAATATGTTACTCCGAACATCAAAACACTTTCCTATATTTGCCTTTGAAGAGTATTAAAGGCAATTAAAGTATTACACTTCTAAAGATGAAGGGGCTTC
This sequence comes from Ambystoma mexicanum, assembly GCF_040938575.1. Classification (NCBI taxonomy): domain Eukaryota; kingdom Metazoa; phylum Chordata; class Amphibia; order Caudata; family Ambystomatidae; genus Ambystoma; species Ambystoma mexicanum. Next base: position 918,599,163 of record NC_090923.1, read on the forward strand.
AACCAATTGAGTACTTGATTGCAAAGAAACATGTTTCCCAAATACATAAGAACTTTGTAAAATCTCTTAAAAGGGAATTGCATACGAAGGATAATCAATTAATGTTTAAACATCTTTGTAATGTCAAGGGAGGAAAATTTGGGGGCACTATTAATATAACCATAGGATCATCTCGTTCCATAGTGGATTCTGCTGTTAATGAAATTGCATGGGTGGATCACTTTCAGAAAACGTTTCATCCGCCGAATATACTCGGTGGGATACAAGATCCAACTGAGGGCCCTGTGATTTTTGGTATTTTTCCATGGACAGAGAATGATATTGCATGGGCTATTAATAAATTGAAACCGCCCAGGGTCCCTGGCCCAGACTGTGTTCCCCCTTTCGTTTTGAAGAAAGCATCATCCATGTGGACATTTCTTTTAAAAACACACTTTGATTATATTTTTGAGACCCATCACAGTCCATCTGCGTGGTCTCAAGCAATTATTATCCCCAGCATAAAAAGGATGATCCTACTACGCCGACTAACTACAGGCCAATTTCCTTAATTGATGCCACTATTAAAGTGTTTGCTCTCCTTTTATTAAGAGATCTTACGACAATAAGGCAATAGTCACCTATCTTGTTTCGATTTCAAGTAGGGTTTAGACAAAATATGGGGACTTCTCTAAATGCCACTGTTTTGGCTCACCTACGTAACAATGTGAAACACAATCAAACCGGTCCTATATACATGGCGTCTCTTGACATACCTTGTGAGATTGACTGTGTGATTCGATCTATTCTGTGAACTAAACTACTGAACCACAATATTTCACCTAAATGTGTTCAGCTCCTGGCATTACTTCATAAGAACACTTCCCTTAATATTCGGCTGACCTTGGAAGGCGCACTTTCTAGATCCATGTCATCTTTAGTTGGCCTAAAGCAAGGATGCATATTGGCGCATACGCTTTTAAATGTATACGTTTGTGACATTGACAAGTTGTAGCAGGATTCTAACATCTCTCCTGTCAGACATGGCCACTTAAGGCTACATTGGTTAGTCTTCGCTGATGATTTCTTTTTTTTTTTATAGGACTTCCTTGGGTCTGCAACACAAATTAAATCTGTTTTTGCAATATGCTTCGTTTAACAACTTACAGGCCAATGGAAATAGGTCATAATTTGTCATATTTTCCAATACAACTAAACCAAAAACTATGTGCTTGGTTTAGAGTAATGAGAGACTAGATCATGTCCCCACGTCAAGATACTTGGGCTACAGTCTTTCCAACACCTTTTCTATTCTAATGTGGAAGGATACTCTGAAACATAACCTTTGCCCTCTCATTTCTCATATAATTTGTTTGTTTTCTAGAGTGTGTGAATTTTCTATTCTCCCTATTTTTAAGATACTACCAAATGAAGATTAAGCCAGTTTTGTTATATGGGCTCGGTATGTCCCTTATTGACCTTGGCAACTATTTGAATGTTCACTAAGGCAAAATATGGAAGGAGGTGTTTGGTCTTTCTACACCAAATGGAATTATTCGCCATGAGCTGGCCCTAATATCTCTCCATGCCCGTTATTTATGGAGACAGCTAATGAACTATGGTAAGTTTATCCTGCCACCGGTAAATAACTCTACTGCGAGCTTAACAAAATAGCAGAGGAGTCCTCTGTTCAGTCTATTAATTTGTATAAACTCAAGATGCAGGGCCTTTTAAATGAAATAGGCTCAACGGAGGAAGAACTAATTAATCGTCCAGGAGGTGTAAAATCTAAGCTCTTTAGATATGATTGGATGGTGACAATCGACTTAATTAAAACATATTCCTTGTATTCGGACTATTCCCAGTTCCCTCGAAAAAGACACCAACCTCCAGTCTACTTATTACGCTTTCCATGTAGAAAAGAATTCACATTGTAAATGCGTTTTATACTACATCAGTTTCCTACCAGAGAATGGATGAAACATTGGAATTCATTTAAAGCACCAGGTATTTCCACAAACTGTTGATTTTGCACTTTGACAGAATTCATGGAAACTTTATGGCATTGGGTTGCTGCTTGTCCTTATTTTCATTCATTCAGAACTAGGTTTTTTAAAGATCTAGATTCCTCTGAATCTGAATTTGGAATGAACCTGTTTTGGGCTAAACTGTTGTTTAATATGTGAAAATATCTCACTAATGATTGCACTATATCACTTTTTAAATGTTGTTTTAAATAATTTTATATGATTTTTAAACTGCATTTTATTCTTCTCAAATTGTTCATAAATCTTTTACTAATGATGAAATTACATTGTTATGTGTGGATTTTGTGTAAGGTTTGTTGCAAACCATATCACAATAAAAATGTATTTAAATAAAAGAGGGCAATGGGTTATGTCACTCCATTAAATTTATATATAGAATTTGGACTTAACACGGTAACCATTATACAAGCTACAAATCTACCTTAGCAACGATTTGGACAATACACATGGCTTTAATTTAAAGGCATTTTTGAGGAGGGGGTTGTATTCAGAACCTGATAGAAAATGGCCCACGTGATTTACAATTGTCAGAATTTAATATTATAAAATTTGACATAGACTAGGAAAAATCTATTCCAGTTCTTGAAGCTTTGTAAACAGGTGGTATATGATTCTTAGCATTCTGGTTCACTGCTTACTGCCCACATAAAATGTTTACGCTATTAGTTGGTTGACAAATGGTTAAAGTAGTAGCTCATATCAGAGAGTATCTACACTACAGTTCAGAATGTTGAGACCTAAAGGTGCAAGATTTAAATAAGTTTGGGTTGCTAAATACCTTAAAAGTTCTTAGAAGTGAAATGGCAAGCACAATAATGTCATATGTTGATCAAAATCATGTTCTCTTTTTTAGGAAAACGGATGTGCATTGGGGAAGGTTTGGCTCGGATGGAGCTGTTTCTGTTTTTCACCACAATTCTGCAGAATTTCAAGCTCCAGTCGACTGTAGACCGGAAAGATTTGGATATCACACCCACGTTGAAATTACTTGGCAAGCTACCGCCTCCATATGAGATCAGTCTCCTCCCTCGGCTATAGAGAACCCGACTGTTGGCCCCACAAGTGCTGAGGGCCATTTGCTACATTCTCAAAAATGACAATTACAGTAGTGTTACATGCACTGCTGAAATAGATTTATCTAACTTTTTAAAATTAGCAAAATATTCATATCTCCTAAATTATTGGGCAATGAGAAATCTATCAAACGCACTAGATGGGTAGTGAAGGCTTCATTACAAGTTCGGCAGTGCGGCCAAAAACAGAGTCACCACTGCATTACTGCTGCATTACTGCACCACCGAACTATGGGTTTAGAGGTAAGGCCAAGAAAGAACCTCCAGCAGAATGCTGCAGGTAATTACTCTGCCTTACTGTGCCAAACCACAAAATCAGCGGAATTCAACCAGGGGTAATTCTCCCGAAATCCCCATGGAGTCCTATGATTCCTGCAATTAGTTTATTTTGTAGGGATTCTTCTTCTTGGTGCTTCAGGCTGTTTGTTTTCCTACATGCTGTATCCTTAAACACGTAATAGTCCCTGCCCACATTGCTGGAAGATCGTGGACTCTTGTATCCAGTTTGCAATGGATTTTACCAGTAGTATGTTCCTGGGACTTTCAAGGACATCCCACTCATGGTCTCAGCAGGCAGTTTACTTGTGAGTTTGGCTTTCTCAATGTTCTTTATTACTGTGCACTATACATTCCAACCTGCAGTCTCTCTGGCCATTATGTTTCCCCACTTAATTCTTCATTCTATGACCTGGTCTTCAGAAACCTACAAAGTATTTTTCCTTTCTCAGTGGACTCTATGAAAGTGCTCTCTATTTCACTTTCATATTGCTAGGGTTACCAGGAACTTCACATTCAGAGTTCCATCATGCAACAGCTCTCATGAGTCAGGCTGTCTAGTTTTGTTTCACAAACCCACTCTTTGGACTCCAGGGCACACTGTTTCTTGTTAGTTTCTCTATTTCCTTTAGGAGTTCATGTTCTGAGTCCCAGCATGCAGTGTTTCTGGATAAAATGGTTATCTCAGTTTCTTTCAGGATCTTAAACTTTTGAGTCTCACAATAAAGCATTCCTCATAAGATGCACCTTCTCAAACTCAGCTGTTCAAGGTGCTGTAGGGCCTCTTACTCAAGAGTGCAGCTTTACCATTTGGACTATGGTTCTTTTCTGTTGAATTCCCGGGTTGGCCTTTTGGTTACTCTTTCTCAACTTCCTCAGGCCTGCTTCATCCGCTAATCCTGTTTTTGGGTATATGCCTGCAGGCTCTACCTCTTGCCCTTGTTCGGACTGTTGTCAACTTCTTCCATCTAACTCCTCTCTCGTGACTGGCTCCACATGGCTCCACATGTCAGAGTTTCCTCTTCATGCTTCACTCACTAACTCCCATTTAGAAGTATTCATTGTTGCTTTATCACATTATGTATGGCAGGGGTTTTCTTCATCCTTCTTAGTGTTCAGTGACTCAATGCTAGACATCCAGCACCCCCTCTGATCTCTGATTGGCTCTTTGGGTCGCCCATAATTGGGCCAGCAGCAGGACAGCATCATTCACACAGCCCCATCTTTCAACTAGGGCGTTTTCTGGCCAGCTGCAGCACTGTACAAAGCTTTTCAGCCAAAGCAAGACCCGCTCTTTTCTTGCTGAGGGGCTTGTCAGCCACGGTGGTGCTGTTGGCCAGATCACCAAACTGCAGCCAGAGGTAACAGTCTTTCTAGGAGAAAATACTGCACCCACTGTCTATGGGCCTTAATGGAGGTCACACATGAAGTATGTCAGTATGCAGTGATTCTCTTCAGTGTGTATGCAGAGAGATAATGCGTGATCTGCTTATGCTTCCTGCACTGCCCAGATTGTATCACACCTACTTGCTATGCTCCGGATCAGCATTGTTACTTGGTGGGTTGGCGGTGATCTTTCGGTGGTATAAGGTGGGTTCATGAGCCATGAGCCACTGATCCTACTTGTGGGGATCATGGAAGGTGGGGCTTGCTGTGGTAGCTTGGATCCTCCTCATATTCGATTATGCAACAGTGTGCAACGCTGTGTGTTAGGAGCTGACATTACTGGCACAGTATCCTGTTGGAGTATGATCTCTGTTTCTTTGGCTGGAGGTGGAGTTACTTCTGTAAATACCTCCCACCAGCACGGAGCATGCGCAGTGTGCAACGCTGTGTGTTTGGAGTGTTGGGAGCTTGGAGCTGAGAAGCCAGGACGGTGACTCGCTTGAGAGCTGATCTCTTGTCTGGGTAGTAACCAGAACTCTCCCGGTGAATGCAGTCTCATTTCTAACTCTGCATGCTGTTCCTCAGACTCCTGCAATGAACGATCTGTGCTGCTGCGCCTTGATCTCTCCTCCCCACAACCAATTTATCTCCGACATTGAAATGCTTGCAGCAATCAATCTACCACTTCCAAATTCCCTGTCGGATTATGACTTTTGTCAAACATTGCCTGCAGCACTTCCTCTACTAGGTCTTGTTTCCTCCTTGGCCATGGCAAAAGCATCAAAGGATAAGAAATGACAGCTTAACTTAATTACATTATTTTTTTCACAAGTTTCTGATTTAAGGATTGCTTCACTGTCTGGATCAGAGCACCAGGAAAGTACAAAAGTGGGGTGTGGGGGGGGGGGGTAAACAGGTGCGTGCTAGCAAAGGACCAAACTTGAAGCACTTCACACCCAAGTCCTGTGATACAATAGGAGTCACTCTGTCTGGTGGGGCATATCCCCCTAAAAAAAAGCATGTCCTGCGATCAGCCTCTCTCTGGAGGTCACACTTCCGGACTTTAGTTTGTTTTCCAATTTACCCCCACAAAGTGTCCATCATCTATCTGGAACTGATTTCCTTTCCTCTTCCCCTGCTCCTTCTGCAATGTCTTGCCCGCTGTGCTGTTTATCAGCAGTTCGACGAGGAGGTGACAAGGCTTTGAAAATGGGACAGCAGGGCGTGCTTACTGAAATAAATCAAGTTTTATGCATCCTTGTTTCCTTATATGAAGGCCTGCAAAGAAAAACTAAAGCCAATACAGTTTTATTGGAGTCACTCCTGTTTCAATTTGACCACATCAACTTATCTGGCTGCTTAGGAATTTCTGTGTTCTCGTTAATCCACTCACTTAGACTCCAAGGTGGCGACAAATCAGCAGAAGGGAAGTCGCAAGTTGACAGTCCCCTCTATAGGCTGTCAAAAACAAGCACTGTTATCTAGTGTTCCTAGTAAATAATGGGGACAATTGAAAGTAAGGGCTCATCAGGAGGGGTCGACTTCTGCATCATCTGGGATGGACGAGGTGCTCCCTACAGCTTTACCACCTTCTCCAGTCCGGCTGGTCCCAATTGTGAACTTAAAAGCTTTCCAACCATCTGTGGTAAATAATCTTCAGGGCAAACAAGACAGTTTATAGTGTCAAATCGATCTTAACGAGTAGGATGGATACAAAAATGGCAGGAGATGAGTCTGTTGAAGAAAATCTGAGCATGGCTCCATTGGTGGAGAGAGGCTTTGTTCCAAAGCCCTAGTGCGGTGCAGCAAAAGAGCCGTCAAACTGAGAAAATCTAAAAATATCACTCAAAAAACAAAAAAAGTGAGGCAAAAATTCTTATACTGGCCCTATCTAATATTGCACTACTGGAGTCTTCATCCATAAATAAAGGGTCCTGTTCTAACAACCAACTGATTAAACGTGCCGATGGGCTGTTGGGGGTGAAAGTATCAAAGCATAAGGAGTCTGTGCCCATTTCCCTGGTAAAAAATGTGGATCTCATCCCTACCCAGCCTATGCACAGTTCTGAGAGCTCTGCCCTCTGCAAAGATGTACCGCAAAGATGTACTGCCTTTCCACGCCCGTGGAATGGCACCTCGGCTAGGGGAGGCTCTGCCCCACTTATTACATCCTGCTGTGTCATCAGCTGTGAGAAGGGGGCAATCCGTGTTGAGTCCGGGCATAGTGAATGTGTTTCAATCTATTCACCAGCAACACCACAGCTGGCAGGACTACTAGCCACAGGGCCCTGCTGGCTGGATCAAAAAGCAATAGCATTTGTCTCTGACGTTCTGTGGAAATCAGCAAACAATCGCTCCGTTTACGATTCTGATTGAGAGTGTTATTCCAGAGACAAGTCGAGCCACTCTTAATCGATCAAACATTCTGACACTCTTACAAGAAGTTGCAGCCCTGTCAAGTATCCACTAGAAAGACTTATCTAGGATTCATTTACTTGAGAGGCATAGGATGGAACGAGCAGTGATACACTTGAACTCGAAGATGTTGATGGACATTCTGGTGAACAAACGGGATGATGTGAGAGGATTGGGCTTTGACCTGGTTCCCTTCATTGCCCAGAGTAAGCAACCATCTGGGCTCCCTACTGAAAAGGAACAAAGTCTAAGAGGAAGTCAGTATGCCCTCGATGGGAGCGCAATACCAATTGAAGGGCAGCAGATTTGGTTATTAAAGAGGAAAATCCTGGCATCTGAAGAGAGCCAGGATTGATCCTGGTTGTTGGGCTCGGGACCACACTATATTCTGGACTCAAGACTTAAAAACCTCTCTCTGTAATAATTAGAAGGTTTTTTATTATCACCCTTCAAGAAACTTGGTTAACATCTTCACCCTCCCTCGGTGGCTATACAGTCCTTTTTCAACAGGCCCGTCAAGGAGAGCTGGAGAGACCATATGGTGGCCTTCTTGCAATTGTGAAATCCACTTCTGATATTCGTGTGGTGGCTAATTATGACATTCGATTTGGTCTCATCACCACTCATATAGGACTTAAAGTGTGTGGGCCCAGGATATCTTGATTGTTAATATCTACTGGCCCAGAGGATGTGTCCCCTCAGTGAAGAAATTGAGTCCTTAATGAAATTTGTAAACAATTGGTTCCAATGTTTACTAGGGGCCATGTAATTCTGTCCGGGGATATTAACTCTGAATTCAGAAACAGTTCTGTGGGTTACCACCCTGGGAGGGGTGGGAGGGCAAGTGGGGGATAAAGCAGGGACTTCATTGGAAAAGTATGGGAGGAGGGTCATATGGGCATGGGTTTAATGGCACTCAATGGCACTATTCGGGAGATATCCCATTGCGCCCGACTTGGTCTAATGGTCTTAGCAGGTCTATTATTGATTTATGTTTGTGTTGATAACTGGTTATTCACTAATTGTTCTTACTTTGAGGCTATTCCATCTGATTTGAGCGATCACTCGATGTTGGCAGCTCAATTTGATGTTTTGTTATATGGGGAAGGATCCATCCAATCGAACCAGGGTCGTCAAGGGATTTCCCTGAATGCACAAGGGAATCGTGTTTCTTAGTCATCTAATTTGGCCTCATGAGTTAACAAAACCATTAAGAGTAATCTCTCCTTGCAATAAGAGACAGAAAGGTTGGCCTCTCTCTCCATGGATAACTTTGAATGCTTTGTGGCGGATGTAAGTCGGCGTCCCCAGACTAGGTATGTGGTTGGAAGCCTCGGTACACCTTCAAAATACTCCTCATTATCCGTAGAAGAGAGTTACGAAGACGGATCAGACAAATACATAATGACCCAGTTGTATCCCTTGATGAAAAATCTAATTGCAGAAGATGCAATTGCCAGTGTTATCAAATTTGGTTTTGTGCTAGTTCTGCTCAAGGGCTTCAATTGGACTCACAGCCTATGTTGAGCACCCTTTCTAATAAAAATGTCAAGGCTTTTTGGGCATTAATTAATGATACAGATGAGTCGCAATGTGCTAGGCTGGTTAACGCAGTTTCTGAAGAAGACTGGGTCCATCATTTTGAAGTCCTTTATGCCCCACCACCCTGGAAGCCAACAACAGTTGATTTATCTTGCCTAGAAAAGAGGGAGCCCTTTGATTTTGATATCAGCCCGGAAAAAGTATTTAACGTGATTAAGGGTATTAGTAAGTCCCGGGCGTCGGGTCCTAATCAGTTGTCAAATTACCTTTTTAAGTCAAATTCATCTATTTGGGCCCCTCTTTTGTCAACATTATTTAACAATGTTTCCCGGTTGGAGCTGTTCCCTCCTGCATGGAGACGGGCACTTGTAAATCCCATCTACAAGAAGGTTGTATGATAACTTCCCCGTAATTACAGGCCTATCTTAATTTTGGATGCAGACTTGGAAGTCTTCACTTGCATTCTTCTTCAACATCTTGAATCTTGGGCATCGGGAAAGGGGCTCATCTCGAAATGGCAAACAGGGTTTAGGAAGAATATGAGCACATCCTTGAATGGAGCCATTCTTAAATGCATTCAGCAAGCAGACTAGGCCAAAAGTGGGAATCCAATATATTTTGCATCTGTAAATCTAACTTCCGCTTTTGATGCTGAAGAACCCTCATATCTTTGGCACAAACTACAGGGTTGGAATATTCCTGCAGGCTTGCTTAGACTGCTCGTAGGACTTCACAATAACTCCTTCATACAAGTGTGCCTGAATTGGCAAGCTTTATTGTCTCGTCCCGTTGCCACAGCTAGAGAAGTTATGCAGGGCTGAGTATTGGCCCCCTGGCTATTTAATTTATACATGGCTGACATTGGCACATATCTTGTTCCAAAAGCATTGGTAACTCTGAAAAAACAACATCTTAGCGTACTGTGGCTTGCTTATGCAGTTGATTTCCTTATTTTTGACTATGCCCTTGAGTCTACAGCATTTGTTGGATGGATTGTCTACCTTTGTGAAGGATCACTCATTGGCTAAGACAAAGATCATGCAGTTGTCACACATCAGGAAAAGGGTGCCCTTTAAGTGGTACATACAGAAGGTATGTTTGGCGAGGATCGACACTCTCCTTTATTTGGGCTTCCTCATTAACTCAAAACATTCTAAAACATTTATCAACTCTTAGTTGCATGCAAGGGCGACCAAGTTGGCGAACCAACTATCTAGAGTGGATTCAAGATATGGCATATGGTCTCTATTACCAGTGATCAGATTCTATGATCAGATTCTATTCTAAAAGTCTATGATCTGACAATTATGGCATACTTGCCTTATTTGGAAGCCCTGATATGGAGAAGAGGAGCCCTCCGACTCCCCACTTCCATGCCGCATTCGGCTATACGCTATGAGCTCCATCTCACCTTGCTAAAAAAAAAGAGCTAATTGGAAGTATTTTGCCCTATATAGCAAAATCTTGGCTCCAGTGGAGGGCTTGCTTTACTTGGACCTTCCAATCATATGTCGGGTCAGGCTTTTTGTACCTTGATGGACCTTGAGGACCTATCTGAGAAACTACGGAAGGGGATTGCGTGTGATTCCTTATATTTGACTGGGAATCCATGCAAAGTGAAGGGTGCACTATTTGATACAGACGGGGTAAACAGTGGAGGACTTCCATCATTATCCTTCACTGATACATCTGAGGGGGATCACAAAAATAGAGGTACTTTGGCTCCTTACCTGTCAATTTTCCTTGACAAGGCTACATGTAGGTCCTTCTAGCGCTTTCGTTTTAACATTATGCATACGAGGGATGTCCTATTTAAATATGACGCTATGAAGGAGGATCAGCTCTTCTTTCGATTTTGTCAGGATAAAACTTTTAGTGAAACTGAACAACATCTGCTTCTGCATTGTAAAGCTTTGCAGCCATTGAGAAAGAAAGTGTTTAGTCAGTTTTAGAGTGAGTTAGATCCACGTAGCATGTGGAATTACTGTTTAACACGGTCTACGACTTACGTGGTAATATATGTTGTAAAGTTTCTAAAAACTGAATATTGACTGAATTTAGTTTATTATGAATCTTTTATTTTTGGTCTTCTTAATGTAATGTTTCTTTGTCTTTGGTTATTCATTTGACATATGTTTTTTAAACATTATAATGAGTTTAACCAATAAAACAAAAAAACGATTATGTTATGCTATGCTATTTTATGTTATGTGTTATTTGTAAAGCTCAGCTGCCATTTCCAAGACCTCATGTTGCTGATGATCTTAATAAGTTGTGGTTGTGAGTCATGGTATATATTTGAGAATAGTGGCCCTCCACATCACCTTCCAGTCTAGGTTTTGTGCCAGGGTGATTCTGATAGGGTGTAGAAACCTAGAAGCCCCTCTTATGATATGATATGATAGTTTATTTATATAGCGCCTATACACAATGTGTTTGAAAGCGCTTCAAGGCAAGGGAGGGAACAGGGAAAATACAATGACATTCATACAGGCCATGAACAGTAAGCATGTGAAATGAACTATCGTACTAGGCCTGATGACATTTCTGGTAGAGCCGGAGAAAAACAAAAGGTGAGGGAGAGGGGTGCAGAAAGCAGAAAGGGAGGGGAGGAACAAAACAAGCAACTATCGTACTAGGCCTGACAACATTTCAGATAGTGCTGGAGGGGGGAGGGAAAACAACAAGTGGGAGAAGAGGTGAGGAGACAGACAAGGTTGCAATCATACTAGGTCCAGGGACAATTCTGATAGGGTAAGTGCATAGAGGAACGTAAGGGGAGGAGGGGAGGAGATAGGAAAAGGGAGAAAGGGAGAGGAGGAGAGAACAGAGAGTAGCAGTCAAATAGAGTGGAGAAGCAAGAGGGGAAAGTGAATACAATTGCAGAAGTCAGTAGTAACACATAATGTTGCAAGCCAGGATGCAAGCTGAAGATGGAACCGCATGATTCAGGGCCACCATGAGTACAAGATGCAAAGGAAGTCCAGCATGAGAGTTGAGGAAGGGTGCCGCTCCTTGCAACTCAGATTTGTTGGCCTGATGTTTGTGCATTTGTGTAATTCATTGCTGGTGCTTTAAAAAATGCAGCTAGTAGGAGAGAAGAGGAAGGAGAAAAGAAAGGTGTGGGAGATGAGAAGGAGGGAGAATGAGAAATGATTGCGAGAGGGAGGAAATACGTGAGTAGGATGTGAGAATTAGGGAGTAAAAGAGATGGGTAAGGAGGATGGGGAGTAGTGCAATGGAGGGAGAGCAAGAGATGTAGGGGCAAAAATTATGGAGCAAAACTAGATGGGAGAGGGAGAGAGAAGAGGGTGACTGGAACAAGAGTGAGAGGGAGAAGACAGGTCAGATGGGGCATAAGGCGAGGGGAGGTGAACGGAGAGAGAAAGTGAGAAAAAGGAGGCAAAGGAGCAGGGAGAAGAAGAGGGAGAGATGAGGGAAAGAAGGGGAGGCGACGAGGAAGAGACAAGATAAATGGAAGAGGGAGCTGAGAGTGAGAGAAGGGGCAAGTAGTGAGTGGAATCAAAAAGGATAGAGAAGAGGGAAGAGAGAGGAGAGGTTGGGAAGTGTGGCATGTCTATGTGCTGTGCAGTGTACGTTGCTTTGTACAGTATATGTGCTGAGTTGTTTGCTATATGGACTGTAGTAAGCATATTGTACATTGTGTAATAAGCATTTTGTTTTATCTGCTGTGCCAGGGCCTGTTTCAAGGCCCTGTCAGGGTAGAGAGGGGGGATTCTGACCCTTGACCCTTTTCAGGGTGCCTGGCTGCAGACTCCCTCCCAAGCCTTTCTTACCTGCTGAGGCGCAATAGGACGCTGAATGAGAGAAGAGGTCAGGCAGCAGAGCCCTTGACAAGTCTAGCAGTTGGAGGCGAGAGAGCTGCCGAGGGATGACCCATCTTCTTGCGTGCTGCTGGTCAGAGGAGCTAATCCATGCGAGGGGGCAGCGCATGCACAGAGATGGTGCGCCCTGGAGATGAGCACGGCTCCAGCAGGCACCACCTGCTGGAGCCTGCGTAGAAGGCGAAGTCACTAGTCCGCTAGGGATATTTACATTAAAAGGATGCCTACAGAATGGCCATAACAGTAGGGAGCAGCAGTTCCCTAGGGGCCATTGTGTTGCCCATACTCTGAATACGCTGAGCCGCATAGAAAGGTGGTGGGGTTTAGGGCCCTTTTGAAAGCTCCCATAGCAGCATAAACCCTCCCCCGGGGGATAGTCAGACAGGATTGGCTAGGGATAGAGAGCCAATCATCATGGGAAGGAGGGGGATATATAAAAAGAAACTTAGGTAATGTTCTGTGTGGTTTAGTAGGGTGCGGTCAGAAGACCTAAGGAAGAGGACCAAGAGAACAGCAGGAGGATGGAGAGAAGGAGTGTGGAGGTGATTAGAAAGAGATGTAACCCCCGTGCGGGGGTAAAAAGAAAAGAAATCCCAAAGAATGTGTACCCTGGCGCAAAAGAGCCATGTGGGGATCCAAAAAAATTGAACTACAGTAAAGGACCCTCTTGCATGACCGCACGAGGGATCCTCTACTCCAAATAAAAAAAAAACAGTACAGGCATGAGCAGAGCGCCATGGAAAATGGCTGAAACCCTCCAAGGGTTTACAGGTGCGCTGCGCCATTCACGGCTATTGCCCGGGCCTTCATGTTGGCACTCCCCTAGCTAGCAGGGGAGCACCTATGAGCAATGTCACCCGCCAGTTGGCCAACAACACTGCCACATTCCCAGGTAGCACATTTAATTACTGGAGTTCCCCACAGCAGGCGAGTGCCCAACGTTTCAGCCCTTGTGGGATTGATATAATTGAAGGGGCCACCCCCTGTCAGGTGACCCACCAGGATTCCCTGGGCCACACATGCCAGTGGTGGCCCAGGTGGTGTTCAGTTGTGTGGCGATCCACATGTTGTCTCTGATTGCTGGGCTGCACCTTGCATATGCAGCCCAGCCCATGCAAAGACTTTGTGGCTCCCACACACTGTTGGTGCTGTTGTTGCCCCTTGCCCACAAGACCAAGAAGAACATCACAAAAGATCAGCAGCAAAGACCTTGAGACAGACCTGGCCAGACTTTCTCCAAATTAAGGTGTTTTTTATGTATAGTTTTTTGCACAGTGCACTGTATGAACTTTGTATATATTTTGTAAAGACTGTTCATACATTTTTAATGTTTGAAAGGACTCTTTTTATATTTTTGTTTAGATACACAGCTGCTTAGGATTCATTTAAAGGAATAGTTTGCTCAAAAATGTTATTGTCCTGATTGTTCAGGCATTTATTTTTAAGCATACTGTAATCGATAGTAAAACATGTTCCTATGCATCCTACCATAGTTTTCCTCACTTTTACACATGTGGAAACAACGGGTTGGGTGTGGCTAATTTTATCCATTGATGCATCGCCCTAAGTTCAAGTGCCCTCGTGGCAAGAATACAGATCGCCCGCCCCTTACACTGACATCACCAGTGCAAATGATATGCTCCACCTATTTTCATAATGTTCGTGGCCAGCGTAGCCAGACGTGCACCGTCATCACCCACGCCATAACATTACTTAACGCAGAACAAGGAAGATAAACACACACATCCTGCCACAGTGCATAACTTTTCTTTCTTGTCCCAATTAGGAGAGCAAAACATTATTTTGTAAAAAATCATCAATAGTCTGCAATGTAACAAGCGTTGATTTTTCAAAGAACGCTCACAAGAGAATATTAAGTCCACGAAATGAACAATATGTTTTTGCCATACAAGTTATAGCTAGCGAACATCGCATGCTTTGAATGTTGTTTATAACATCCTCATGATACAGCGATTGTGATCGATCAATCCCTGCACTCCAATTCTTGTGTGTCCATATGCTACACCACACAACTTTCTAATGACGCACATGCTGTTCCGTTTGTGAGAAGGTATGGATTGTTTGCACTTCCAAGCGTAACGCTTTCGCATCATTACGTTTTCACAACAGAAACTATGACAGGTTGTTCCTTATTTCTGGTACTGCCAAAGGGCAGATTGATCCCTATCAGTCGTCCCACATAACAGTGATAAAACAAGCACCGTTGAGGATTATCTGCCAATGTTGGTTGAAGAATCCATCCGACGGTACCTGAAAACTATGGTATATGCAGAACGGTACAATATAGCTGTGTAGAAAACAAAATAAAACAAGTTACCATATAATTCAGAAACGGGTGAAACCTAATCATAAGCACAAACCACCCAGAATGAACACACACATGAAAACATTGGGGGACTATTTGAGACCACAATGTGCATGAAAGTTTAGCACTGTGAAGTAGGTATAGCTCCCAATGGGATGGAGAACCAGATGCACCAGCTTCACATAGCCGCCTACCAGAAAATAAGGACAGCTGTGGTAACGTTTTATGTTGAACCACAGACAGATGGCATTGTAATGGAACTGGTAAGATTAGTGATCGAAAAGAGAACCAAGTGGCCACAGAAAGGGTTCGGTGCCCGCCCCTCCCTCCAACCCCCACTTTATGGTGCACAAGGATGCAACGGTGACAGCACACCAGGATATTCCACAGGACAAAGGGGTTTAGATATCACTAGCCTGCCTACAGGTTGTGGTTGCGGGTCTTCAAGGAGTAATCATCACAATATGGTCCACGTAACAACCCATAACTCTGCACCGAATACATTGGTGTGAAAGGCCAGTAATCAATACTTCCCAAAAAATCATACCTCTATTTACTCCTCTTTAAACTATACACAAATAACAATCAGTACTAGACTGATAAACAAACCATGAGTTACTCACTCGGTTTCTTATAGCTTGTGGTATAAATATCATTCAACATAACATAACGTACTGCGTCAATTCTTTTGGTCAAATCGCACTTTTGCACGTCGCTGAATTAGTCATTATGCATACAGCACACATTCTGTTTTTAATTGCACAAACATTATGTATAGTTAAGCTAACATAATTTCAGGAAGTTCCATTCTCTCCATATCACGTGGACTAACCGCTCCGAACAACAGATTGCAGGAATGGAAAATACATTTTCGTATGTCCACTTTCAATATGGTAAATGTTATCATTTTTTGTGGGTAGTCGACACATTGTGTCCTTCGAACAGTTGCTGACTTTCGCTCAAGGCCAAATAACAATAGCATCCTGTTTTCAGTGACTGCAGCCAGAGACGGGTAGGTTTCGATTTTGAGAAAGAATGCCACAAAAAAATTATAATAAACTGGACAAGACGCTGCTTTCGGCAAGTGGTTCAGAAAACCAAGGACAGTTACAAACAGCTATGTAAAATATGTTTCACCACAGGAATTTAAGAACAATCCAGAAAGGTATGTGTTGCTGCTACCTCTGGCGATATATCATCTCTGTAAGAAAATTCTATCAAAACCCCACCTTTCCCTCATCCAGCACCGTTTCATGGCACAAAGCCCAGAATGTGTGGGCCAGTGTGACTGTATCTCTTCCTCCCTTCCCGCTGGCACCAGCCCCCGAGCCTCCCAGGTGCATGCCATAGTGATGTAGTAGTAGGCTTAGCATATTATTGTAGTTTTCACAATGTAACTTATGAGAGACCTGACATTCACTCCATGGAGAGATGAGCCCAGCTGACCCACGTGGGAATCGACAGACGGCTGAGAAACAAACCAATTGTAGCCTGGCATCCCCTATGGAGCAGGATCATGCATACTGTCTTACCAATCATCTGTGTCGGTTCAGACCCTATATGTGATGCAACAACATTCATTCTGGAGTCAGAACGTTCTCGAGCAGCAGAGTCCTTTGCTTATATTTTTTGTATTATGTACAATTAAACCTTGTTATCCTTGCAAGCTATCTCTCAGCTTCTTTCCCTATAGGGTTCTATTCATTCTGGTGTGAGCGTAACAGGGGACTGCATTCAATTGCACAGTTCTTACTATAATTCATGCATGTCCATTCATACTCACTTGCGCACCTGAGGTAGCCCTCTCTACCATCATGCGAGACAGGTGACATTGTGTGCACATACTAGATAAGTTACATTCATGTTCCGACTAGGCCTTGTGCCAATCGGCAGTGCTAGTGCATAGGTGATGGAAGGAGGAGCCTATGGGTGTGCAAGTGCTGGAGGGGAGTGTTAAGATGGATTACCTGATGTGCTGAAGTTTAGGAAGCCACCTTCAGTTTAATGAAACGGGGGAACTTTCTGGACAAGCCAGACCAATCTAGGTAGTTTGGCATGCGGTCAAGACTAAGTCTCAGGGGGGGTGATTGTGATCGGAAGCCTACAACGAGCACACACAGCAACGAACCACAAATTACTCTTAGAAAAGTGTATATGAAAGATATCAATACATTTCTTGTCAACAGGACCAATAGATACAAGTAAACTTTACTTATGCGAAAAGAGTTACCATACACAATACTCTACTATACAGCATGTATACAATACGTTTCCTAATGCAACAAATGAGGAAAACACAGCCACAACCTGTAAACAGAAGGGTGGGTTAACACACTAGGAGCTTTAGAATTTTTTGGGAGTTGTTCCCTAACTTTCTAGTCCAGCCCTAAGAAGTGGTTAGCCTTGGGCTTAACAGTGCAGAAGTGCGTCAAAGCGCACAATCGCGCCGGTGAAGCAAAAAACGGGTCTTCTTGGGAAGGCTGTAGAAAGTCAGGAAGGAGCCTGAGGCAACAACAAATTTGTTGCCACTATTCGAGTCGAATGTGCCCCTGGCAGCAGAACAGGTTTCAAAAGGTGAGAATAGCTGGGGAGCGCAGGCTAACCCCGCCAACATCGAATACCTTTATAGGATATTCGTGCGTAAAAGGTATCGGTTGTGCCGGTGGGAAACCGTCAAGTGATGCAAGGGCTTGATCCATGTAGCCAACTGCAGCCACGGGATAGATTTTATGTCTGCGATGATATCCTTTTTACCCATTTTCATTTCCCTTTCATAAAACATTTTGTCGACGGGACGCACCTCCAATTCGTCCATATAAAAAACATATACCTTATTGGAATTACTTATTGTGTCTGATAAGGGGTGGCTGTTAGGACAGTTTTTCTGAAGTACAACTAAGGGCTTACTATAACCATTCAACTGAGGCAGCCCAAGACTCCACTCTTAATATAAGGCTGTACCACCTGAGTTCTGGGTAGCGTAGACAGAGCAGCCAGGCTTATTTTAGGATGGAGAGAGGGTTGTATAATCAATACTAATGTAATTTTAATAATAACAGTCCAAAGAAACACTGAAACACTATGTATTGTAAAAAATAAATGGTGTATTTAAATACGAGTTGGCCCGGATAAATCTTGGGGGAAGTAAGTGCTATCACATTATATATGACCACATTTATAAAAACACAGCACTATGCTTGAAGGTACACAGACCAAAGCATATAACCTTATTTGGAACACCTAACAGGAGTTCTTGGGAAGTGAAAACCAATAGTAGCTTTTAGATTACTTTCAGTAATACCAGGGTAGTAGAACCTATCAGTTGTACTGTGGCGTTCAGCAAGAAATCACATAGTCATTTTAACTGGACAATGTACTTTTCTGATCTAATGAAACACAGATACTAGGCACAGTTTAAACCTATAACTCTGATTCGGGATAACACAGTTATTCTAGAGGGAGTTGGACATCGGGTTGTAATATTCAATTACAGTTGCTTTTCAGTTCACAGACTAAGGGAAGCAATAGCTCTAACTTATTGTTGGATAACACAGTTACACTCAAGGTAAGTTAAACCTATTCACCTTTTACAGGAGCTATAAGCAACTTAAAGGCAGGTGTAACCTAAGAATCTTTTTGTGTCACTCTAAAACATACCAGGGAAAGCAAAACCCAGTTTTACACTGTATGAATGACCCAAAGTTATTTTAAGTAGGTGAAAACCTACGGCGGACTTTTTCCAGACAGACTAAGTGCAAGTCAGGGGAAGCAAAACGCAGTTGAGGACATGTATACAAGTATACAGTCACCCTGCCAGCCGAGACCATAACAACAGGTATTGAAACTTTTAAGTTCACAGAGATCAATAACAGTGAAATGATCAAGGCATTGGCGACAATGAAACCCACGACATGTGCAGAAAACATCATCCCGCCCAAAATAATGTTGGACAACACAGACATATTCGCCCCCACCTTGACAAAGATTATATATGCTTCTTTCAGAGATCAGAAAGTTCCCGTTGCCATCAAAAAGGTTACAGTAACTCCCCTGGTAAAAAAAAAAACAATCTAGACCAACGGGACCCGAATAACCTTAGACCCATAAATAACTGCAATTTCATCCTCAAAATCATGGATAAGATCGCCACCATGCAACTTCAGACACATGTGGAGGAATCAAACTCCCTCCACCAACAACACTACGGTTTCCGCCCTGCCCACAGTACCGAGACAGCTATGTTAGATCTTCAGACCAAAATGCTCGGTATTATTGACAAGGGTAAGACAGGCCTTCTCGTCCTACTCGACCTCAGTGCCGCATTCGACCTCCTTGACCACAACTTACTCCAGAATGCTCTAAAAAAGTCCACCAACTGCTCTGACGAAGCCATCAGCTGGATAATGTCATTTTTTAAAAACAGAATATCCAGGGTGCACTGGGGGGACAAGTTCTCCTTAGAAAAAGAAATCCTTTGTGGAGTTCCCCAAGGGGCCAGCATGTCACCACTGCTGTTTAATCTCTACTTGAGGTACCTATGCCTCGTTCTCGACCATATGAACACCTACTTCACTAACTACGCTGATGATACGCAGCTTGTATTTGAACTAAGTGGCAATTATCAGAAAGACAGCGAGCAATTTACCACGATATATAACCACGTGGAGCAATGGATGGACTCCAATTGGATGTGCCTTAACAGGAAAAAACGGAGCTCATGATTTTCGGTTCAACCTCTGCCCGTGCTAAGTTATCCCCTTCCTACACATCCTTTTAGATCAAAGATACACCCATATCGGTCTTGAGCAAGGTTAAAACCCTCGTATGCTGCTGGAAGCATCCTTGGGGGCTGATGCCCAAGCACAATACATAAAAAAAAACTGTGCCTACCATCTACGACTGATAAAAGCCATCAGACCATTTATATCAGAGGACAACTGCGCGACCATAGCAAGAGCCACCATCCTGTCGCGCCTCGACTATGGGAGCGCCTTAGTCCTGGGTGCCTCCAAGCAGTGCCTACGAAGGTACCAAGTTGTACAGAACAACGCTGTAAGAATTATCAAGCTCAATTCCAGAACAGAGCATATCAGCAACTCCAGAAGGGAGCTACACTGGCTGAAAATTGAAGATAGGGTGCATTTTAAGACCTTAACCATTGTGCATAGATGCATTCACGGAAAGGCACCAACGTACCTAAAAATGAGGATCAAACCATACGTCTCAAATAGAACACTGAGATTGTCGCAACTCGGCAAAATTGCCATAGCCCCACACAAACTTAAAAGCGGCCTAGGCAGAGTCTTTCCGACCCTAGCTTCCAGTCTCTGGAACAACCTCCTGGACCACCTAAGACTGGAAACCAACTACACTCGCTTTCGCAAAATGGTAAAAACCCACATATTCAAATAATCTGCCACCCTTCTAACTCCCATGTTAGAGTAATTTCTTGTGTTCATCCCGCCCTGTCCGTCCCACTACCTGTTTTCTCTGTCTTCTCGTGTTCTTGTTTCGGCGCCCTTAGGCTTGCGAGCTACCGGCGCGATATAAATATTAAAATGCATTTTTTTAAAAAAATTATCCTACCAGGAATAATAAAGTAAAACCAACAGCATTACTTGTGTGGAAGAGGCACTACCAATTCACAGGTGAGTAAGATAACCTTATATCTACTTGCCAGAATAGCAGGACATTTCTAAAGTAAGTAAACCAACCTTTTATATAGGGTGGGGGGCGGGAGTGCTGGTCTCACTTAATAAAATGTCAAAGGGATCCAAAGATCCTTTCTACCCTTGGGAACTGTAGTTCTCTCAAGGTTAGCCAGAAAAAGTTAAACGTGGAGCCCCTAGGGCAACCCAGCAACAACAGGCTCTTATTGCAAAAAAGTTGTCAAAGAGGATACATTTTAAAAGACACCATGGAGAGCCCAAAATATCACACCCGTAAAAAGAGTAAAATTTTCAGTGATTGTGGAAAAAGGTTCCCACTCACAGAGGTATAAGAAAAAATAATCCAGCAGTAAAGCTAAAAGTTCTGGGGTTGACACAGGTCAGGAAGATTTATCATTACTATGAAAATCTTACCTAACAGAGGCCATCAGTGCAAGTGCCATGGATTGCATTATGCATGGGGTTTGGTTCTAGCAGAGGGTTTGACAGACACCAAGCCTCAGTGTACCTTTCACAGATGGGAACTATCCATTTGCATATCAGTCTTTCTCCCACCCAAAAGGGCAATCCAGCACCTAAGTGCTAGGGCAATTCTCTTCTGAACAATGGTACCAATAGCAACCCCAGACACATGTCTTCTAGACAGAGGATATGCAATATAAATGAAGAAAAATTAAAAGATATACATTAATGCATCATAAACCCGATTATACTGGCATTAATACATTCTTTGCAATACATTATCTAGCATTGTAATTGCAAGTGTAATAGCATTAGATTGTTTCTGTACAATGACCAAACATTGGTGAACCTATCTAAAATGTTATTGTGAGCAGATTCGGAGGCAGCTATAAAACATTTAAATCTGGAAGTGAACCTTTCAACAAGTTCTGATTTTGGCGGACAAGGCTTGTTTGCAATCTTTTGTGGCAATGTATGCAAAATCAGGATCCATTCCATGAGTATGCATGGCCAACAGAGTTAATGTCAGATCTTTCACAAATTCATAATCCATTTCCTGGTATATGGGTTTGGCCACCCATTTTTTGCCTCGTTTTTTAAAGGCCATGAGGTAACGAAGCATCTCGAATGTTCTTGCAGTTTTCACTTGTTCCCTCCCAACTTTCTCATTGTGTGCAAGAACAGTTAGTCTTGTTCTGGCCGCCATACCGCCTATGCCGAAAGGCAACCTTTTTGGGCCTGTACTTTAGGCACATATTATGGAACACCTCAAAATCTCCAGTATGACAGAATTCAGTGAGTCCCTTCAGGTCTCTTGAAAGCGTTTTATCGTACACAATCTTCTCAAGTGCTTTGTGTGGAGGGGAACATGGCACCAACCACTTCTTATTGCATTCCTGCTCATTCGATAGGTCCACGTGCACATTCGTGGAAATGTTTTTTTTCCTGTCCATGAGTGTACGTTGGAACAATGAGTGTATGTTGGAACAATGGTGCATCAATGAATGCCATTTTTCAAGTAGAATTTCTAAAGATTCTTCACAAGTTTTGAAGCGCCACCAAAGATGGTTGCTGATACACTGAGACCACTTTAAAAGGTTTTCCGAACCCTTTTTTACCAGCAGCTGTAATTCTTTTATTGAGTGATTTGGCAACGTGCCATACATCAAATTGATGCCGAATGTGTGGAAACTGCTCTTGTATGGCCTTGGGTATTGAAACGTGCCTGTCAGTGGCTATCAGGTTTATTTGCATTCCCCTGGATTCCAGATGTTCAATGTATTTAATGAAACCATGTTTCTCTATGGCCACAGACAATGTACATTCAGACATCTGCAAGATGACCAAACTCACAGTTTTTTTTTACTTTCCGTGTCTTGAAAGTTGAATGTGCAGTACTTATCGGAAAATCCTGTACTGTCCGTCGTCAGCTAGCCTGAAACGTTTTCCAGAGAATGTACTGTCCATTGACATATGTTCGAGTGTCCAGGCATGACTAATAGTGGGGGATAAGAATTCTCTTTGATATTTGTAGTACTGGGTTTTAGCAAGGAACAAACTCAAGTCCCACAAATTGACAGAAACGGGAAATCTTAAGGAAAGTCGATCCACTGAACAGTAAAGCTGCTGAACAAAGTAGATTTCCAGCAGACACTTTGCCGAGCATCGGTTGAGCAGACCATGAAAATGTATTATGGAGGTGGACACAGCTGGCCTGGATTTTCAGTTTGGCGCCTTGTAATAAACAAGACATATTCACCAATGGCTCCCCACATATGTTCCCTCTTAATGTATGATCACATTCCAGCATTTGTACAATCTCTAACAGGCAGCTTTCAAATACAAGGGGCCTCATTACACGGTAGGCGGTAAGAGTTTACCGGTACCGGTATTTAACCAGTACCGGTAAACCCTTACCGCCTTACTACGAGGTCCCTTTGCGGGTTGGTGAATTTAACGCCTGCTTTTTGCAGGCATTAAAAATCAACCCGCAAAGGGACCAGGGAGCTAATTACGGTACCGCAATTTGCGGCACCGTAATTAGCACCTTCCCCATTCCCATAGAGCCCTATGGGGCAAAAATGGGAATGGGGAAGGGCAATGGGGGAAAGTGCAATTACCGCCCCGCCATCCTTGGAATAGGGCACTAATTCCCTTTTCCACCAAGGCAGTGCCAGTATTTTACCGGCATGGACCAAGGTGCTAATAGCACCTTGGTCCACCGCCATCCGTGTAATGAGGCCCAATGTATTTTTGCTCCTTTAATAGCCATTCGTCCTGCAGTACCGTGTTTTATGACTCGACGGTGGTGGACAATTCCCCTAAACTAGGCAAACTGAAGTCGAGATCTTGAGCAAATTCCTCAGTCAATTGCGTTGAAGCTTCAGCCTCTGTTAGTTCAGGCTGTGATATTTCTGCATGAATTGGAGAAACAGCTAATATTGACTGTTTGTTGGGTGGAACATTTTTAGAGGGTGTAGATTGTGTCAAAGGATCTGTGAGCAATTGCAATGCATCTTCATTATCTTCATTTTCATCTGGTCGAGCTTGCACAAAGTAGCAATGGTCCCTGGTAATTTTGTATGGTTCGCAGGTGAGATTCTATTTATTTTCCAGCCACTGGACATATGCATCACGAGTCTGAATATTGGCTGGACCACGCTGCACCTTAAATAGTAGCTGCTCCATTGTGAAATCTGTTTGGCAAGCAACAACTTTGGTTTCATTTGTTGTCTGAGTCTTTATACTCATCTTCCTTCTGGGCCTCTAACAGATTTATAGAAAAACATGCTCAATGTATAGCACACATACAGAAGATACGATTTTCCAACTAAAAACATAATATGACTAAAACATCTGCTTAAAAGCTTCTCCAAAACAAACTTGTTTGTTTTTTACCCTTGTTTTTTTAATTTGCTTCGAACCTGTGACCGCCTCTTTGACGACTGCAACATGAAGCTGAAAAAGAGCGTTGTTATATAGTTTAAATCACTCAAATTTAATTTCCACTCAAACATATGTACATATATACAAACAGAACCAACTTGACGGACTCCAAAACATTACATTATAAAAATGTATTCCCAATCCAATGTGATGCCCAATTGTATTTCATATTAGGTTATGTCTACCTCTGGTCCATGTGCCTCTTCGAATTCCACACCTTGAGTAGATTCCTTGCAGAGAATAATCATTATGTCAATCATACTGAAATATAAAATGTTTCATTGCACAGAGCACTTTCGCACAAAGTAGTTTAAAAGGATTACGAACCAAATACTATATGGTTTGTTGTTGCAACACAAATAGAACATTCATATGAACATTCCTTCGAAAACAGTGTATGTGATTTGGTCATAATATACATTTCAGATTTTACCTGATAACCTTCCGAAATGACACAGGGGGCATTGTTACAACTCCGGCAGTAGCCGTACCAGTAGAACCGTCAGGCTGCCGCTGTAGTTGTGTGATTTTTCTTGCGCCTGGCTTGCTGGTAACAGCGGGGTATTCTAACTCCACTGGACCGGGAAGTCATGCGCCGGAAAAATGGCATTCCCCATTCCCATTTGAGTCCCACAGGTCTCAATGGGAATGGGGAGCATGGAAAAATCAGCACCGTTAATAACGGTGCCGGTGTTTCGGTGAAAGTCTGCGAGCGGGTGCCGTTCCGCCCTCCAGGTCAGACCTGGGAGGGTGAGAGTGCATCCGTACTGCAAACTTGTACTCTGTCAGTCCGGTAACAACATTGCCGGTAGGCTTCTCGGCACCATTGTTACCGGACCGGCAGGGTTGTAATGAGTCCCATGGACTTGATCTGAGATCACCATGCAAAACATAGTGATTATAATGTCGCCTTCAAAAGTAATTTGCTTTGTAATGTTTCCTTTGTAATCTATTCTGCATTAGGGAGGATGTGTAACGTTAGAACCAAAATCAGAAAAGTTTGAAACAGTGCAAGGTTACATGCATTTCAGTCTCAAAGTATGTCCTTTTTAGGATTTACTTTCATTCTAGCCAGGAAACTGTAAGTAGGCATACCTTATACTCTGGACCTGTTGCAAAGGAGGAAGTGATTGTAGTCAAAGTTCCAGCACCCCCTATAACATAGTACTTGTTTTAATACGGATGACAAATTGAAATTAAACTGAAAAAAGGAGATGCAGACGATGGTACACAGAGGGACACCCATACATGCTACTTTGTGAAAATAACCAAAACTATACATAATAATTTCCAATATGTTGAAATTCCAGGCATAACGCATGCACGTTTGGTTCATTTGCATATAAAGGACCAGTAAAATATACATACTAGATAGGCGAGTGAGGTTGATGTTGACTCCGGAAAAGTAATTGATGCAGAATCGTACGCCTTCATTTTCAGTACATTGTCAGAAAATAGTACAATGGAAAAGGTAAATTAGTATTAGAAATGTACCCACATCCAACGCTCTAAAATATCACTTTGTGCAAGTTGGTAGGGCTCACCATTGGGATACTAGATGTGTTGGTGGTTTTATCACTGGTGAGGGTCAGTGCTTCCATCAGTGTGCTCTACGTAAAGAAGGACATGTCAACCAACACATTTCGAAAACATTATACGACTTTTAATGGGCACTATAGAAGTTTTTATTGAGGGTCAGATTTCCCTGTGTCATGATGCCTACCCCAGAGGAACCAGACCAGGTCCAGGAACCGCGGAAGCAGGCATCAAGTTATTTTGAGCAAGCCCAAAAACCCCTGCTCTGGGCTGTTTGGGTGCGGTCCTGGCACCTATGGCGCCAGGCTCATATGGAGAGTCAGTCCTGGCGCCACAGGCGCCAGGCTCATAGAGTAGAACTTACCTGATGCAGACCATGCTGCAGAGCTCCAAGCCAAATGATGCTTGGAAGGGACTATTTTACCTAGGGACTATTTTTACTCGGGTGGGGCTGAGGAGAAATACTTACCTGGGACTACTTTGGGTGGCTATTTAAACCACGCCCGAAGAGCAGCACACGCTTTGCGTTATTCTGCATCCAGCAGCGTAACGCTCACCGTGTCTGCAAGCCTGCATCCAGTCTTCTGCCACGCCCGCCTCGAGTCTGCAGCTCCTAGAAGGAGAAGAGGTTAGAATAAGAGCAAAACCTTCGATCCTTACCTAAATTCTGGATACACCGCGCCTTCGAGCTGGAAGAAAGAAGCATTTTACGCACGCCGCCTCGCCTGCTGCAGCGCTGCGCTGAACTCACCGGCCTTCGCAGCATCCTCACAATCCACCGCATCCTTCTGCACGTTCCCGCCGCATTTTGGCAACTAAGGGGAACACAAGAACAGCAAAGGTAAGCCAAGGGAATAAACGGAGGCAATAGTAACTACCCCCATAGACTTACCTGATTACCGCCGGGGGTACTATTCCTCTTCACTGGTCGGCGCAGTCTCCATTGCATCCTCGCCATACCCCGGCCCCTAAGGGGAACAAAAGGACAACAAGGTGAGACAAAGGGACAAACAAGGGGAACTCTTCTCACCACAATAGACTTACCTAATTTTTACCGCTGGAGGCATTATTCCCCGAACTTCATATTTTCTCTCCACACCTGAATAAGGGAGCAAGCAACAGGTTACATTCTGGCCTTATTTTACTGAACTGTGTAGGATAAGCCAAATCCTTACCTGAACTTCGTCAGCTACCACGAGGAACTCTTCGCTGGGGTCAAGCTGCAAACTGCAAGGAATCGGACAAGAGTGAAAGTCAGACATGTGAACTCTTACGAACTACATACTTTCGGAGTCAATATTGTTCTGGAACTCACCAATTCCTTCAAGCCAGTGAAGCAACTGGTTATCAACGCGGCCCTGCGCTCAATGCAGGATGGAGAGCTCATCTTTTCAAACCATCAGGTGAGACTATAAGAGGGGACATCAAAGGTGATCTGTGGGGAGAAAAGCGGGGGGTAGGGGGATTTACGCTCAACTCCACGGGTGGTCAATCCCCTTCCTCCATTTGCAGAAGAATATTCCTACGGGCCAAGCAAACGAAGCTAGGTGGGCCAGTCCAGTCCGTCATCTCGGCCCTACGCGTCACATTGGTGGAGACCGCAGCTGTCCAGTTCAGATCGACGCCTCTGTGGGAGCCAGGTGAGCGTAACACCCTGATTTATTAGAGTCTCCCGAAAGCGAGGATAGATAAATTATACTAAAGTGAAACATTTAAAAATTCTGGTGATTCTGGTAACTATGGAAACTTGAGAAATACAACTTTGATGGAAATAAACACCGAAAACTCTAAACTGTTCATGAAGTTAACTTTTCAATACACTACTTTAAATAAATCAAGAGATCATAGAGAATACTTATTTATACAGACCATCGTCCTACATACCAACAAAAATAACAAGCTGATCATCCACTACTCACCTGAGCCAGCGTGTGGCAAAATTGAGTCGGATTTGCATTTGGAAGCAATTTACAAAGCATTCTGGGTCGATGCTTTTTTGTGTACTTTGATTGTTCGTACATATCGTCGGTAAATTGCAGGCTGCAGACGCGGAATTGATTGGCCCTCACGTCTCCCAAGACATCCTGGGCTCTACTTTCAATTTTGTCCACTGGAAAACCACAATTTGTAATCCATCTTCTTAATAAATCAATATCCTTATGGAATCTATGCAGGACTGTGCCCTGATTTTTGGCATGGCTCACACAGGTGCAGCCGATAATGATACATGAAGGCATTCTTGAAAAGTCTGTAAGATCTGTATAAAAAATATAATTAATTATTACAAATAATACTGTATGAATGTGAATAAAGCAATTATTACACAGCTTTGTCTGTAAAGTTCGTTTTAAGGAAAGAAAGAAATCCTGTTTAACCGAGTCGAATGAACACAGCAATAACTTTTTTACTGAATTGATTGTTATACCGCAAATCGTAGCATATTACTCGTTCATTGAATTAACTTTCAAGCATCCATAGAAAACATGCTTGCGATCTCTCCCCCACTTCTACCATCAAGTGTGGTGTTCCACAGGGGGCTTCCATCTCTCACCCTTCTCTTTAACCTGTACATAAGATCTTTCTGTACACTACTTGAAGAGCTGGGTCTATTTTTCACAAACTATGCTGATGACAAACAGCTAATCATCGAGCTGTCCGGGGACCACGCTGTGGACTCAAGGACTCTGGATAACATCTACAATGTCATTGAGAAATGGATGTTCGCAAACTGACTGTGTCTCAACAGAAACAAAACGGAGCTCCTGGTTTTTGGCTCTCCCCAGGTCCTTTCAAAATTGGACCCTTCCAACAACCACTTTCTGATCCAAGTTAACATCATTAAGACACATTCAAAGGTCAAAACCCTCAGGGTCTTTCTCAAGGCCTCCTTAAACTTTGACGGTCAGGTGCAATACCTCAGTCGGACATGTAACTATCATCTTGGGCTTCTATCCGACCTTTCCTCAACGAAAACAACTCAGTGACCATAGCAGGAGCTACCATATTATCCAGGTTATATTATTGTAACACACTACCTGGCAGAGCCTCAAAATTCAACATCCGTGCCATCCAGGTTATCCAAAATGATGCAGTTCGCGTTGCACTGAAAATTCCCAGAAAATCACACATATCCAACTTCAGGAGAGACCTACATTGGTTACCGGTGCAGGAGCACATCCAATTTAAAATCGGCATATTAATTCTTCACTCTCTCTTTAAGGCCTCCTTAAACTTTGACGGTCAGGTGCAATACCTCAGTCGGACATGTAACTATCATCTTGGGCTTCTTAGATCTATCCGACCTTTCCTCAACGAAAACAACTCAGTGACCATAGCAGGAGCTACCATATTATCCAGGTTATATTATTGTAACACACTACCTGGCAGAGCCTCAAAATTCAACATCCATGCCATCCAGGTTATCCAAAATTATGCAGTTCGCGTCGCACTGAAAATTCCCAGAAAATCACACATATTCAACTTCAGGAGAGACCTACATTGGTTACCGGTGCAGGAGCACATCCAATTTAAAATCGGCATATTAATTCTTCACTCTCTCTTTAAGGCCTCCTTAAACTTTGACGGTCAGGTGCAATACCTCAGTCGGACATGTAACTATCATCTTGGGCTTCTTAGATCTATCCGACCTTTCCTCAACGAAAACAACTCAGTGACCATAGCAGGAGCTACCATATTATCCAGGTTATATTATTGTAACACACTACCTGGTAGAGCCTCAAAATTCAACATCCGTGCCATCCAGGTTATCCAAAATGATGCAGTTCGCGTCGCACTGAAAATTCCCAGAAAATCACACATATCCAACTTCAGGAGAGACCTACATTGGTTACCGGTGCAGGAGCACATCCAATTTAAAATCGGCATATTAATTCTTCACTCTCTCTTTGGCAATGCCCCAGAATACCTCAAAGCTTTGATTCTACCCTACCAACCTAAGAGGGCCCTGCGTTCCTCCTCTCTCATACAGCTCCAAGGAAAAAAGTTTTCCAGATCTAGGGGTCTTGGCAGATCCTTCCCAGTTATAGCATCTTCCTTTTGGAATACTCTACCGGCTGCTATCAGAGCTTTGCCCAACCTATGGTTATTCAAAAAAGCACTGAAAACACACCTTTTCAGGTAACCTCTCATCACTGGTTGCGTTACCTGGTTTCCCTCTGATGCAAAGAACATACCCTTAATGCCATACTATTTATTTGTCCTTGTGTATTTTTGTGGCGCCCTGATGCCCGATGGCTGGTGGTGAGTTATAAACAAATCAATAAAATTAATAAATAAATAAACATGGACCACGAAACATTCCATTCTACTACAATGCACAGTGATACAATGTGCTATTTACCGAGATCAAAATACATCAAACATTCGATAATGTTATTACACTTGCTATTACACTTGCAATTACAATGCTAGATAATGTATTGCAAAGAATGTATTAATGCCAGTATAATCGGGTTTATGATGCATTAATGTATATCTTTTACCTTTCCTTCATTTATATTGCATATCCTTATGAAGTCTTTGAGATAAATGAACATTACAATACTGGGTACATTAGGTGGAAATCGAAAGAAACTTTCAGAGCAGCGATCGATGAACATAGAGAAGCAAATAGGTGACCTACCCTTACCTGGACGAACAAATGAGATGATTCAGCTAGCAGGGGAACAAGTAGCCGTGGAACAGGTATACAGAGAACAGGTAGCTCGATGACGATACACCTTGTCGAAATCAGAGATGTTCTCCTGGTAAATGTCGAGGTGTTTATAAAGTCTTAGAAAAGTGGGTGTGTATGTGACTGCGTGACTTGTTTGTTGAAACCCACTAAGCCTCGGTGCCAATGTTTCACATTTTCCGTACCCACCAACCCATCACCCTTGTGAGCAAACAGGCATAGGCCTGCGCGTACTGCCTATAAGGCAATAGGGCCAGGGTTGAACCACAAACGTAAAATAATTGTGTTGGTCATCTTTTTTAATGAAATTGGCCAACTTCTTTGGGTCATGTGGGCCAGTTTGATGAGTTACTTCAATATGCAGCTAGTAATAGTGGCCCAGCACAACCGTGTTCATCAGTGCCAACTGCCATTGATACTAGGGAGGCGGATGGATGGGCATTAGGTGAGCACAAAAGGCCCGCAACACTGCTCGATGGACAAAAACATATGTTGATTGCAGGGACAGGGTCTTGAAGAGGGGAGTCAGGAGACACTGGCTCTGGCCTGGCCATGTGGACAACAGATATCACAGAATATAGGACACATTCTTTGAGGATAATCGCAGCCACATCAACATGTTGTGGAGGCATGGGGACACAAGTAGTCAACAAGATAGGAAGTTGGATATCACATTGTTTCACAAGATGTATAAGACCAGAGCTAACATAAGGAATATCTTTGAACAGATAAGAGAAACCCTACAAATCAGCATGTATCGTGGGACATTCCTTTGTGGGTAGGACAGGAAAGTGGACCGAAGATTCAAGAAGCAAACTTCCCAATCCTGGTGTGAGCAATTGATTCTGACCCAGAGCGTTTCCACAAAAATGGAACACACCTCCCAGTAAACTGGACATACTAGCAACAAAGGTGTGCAAATAGAACTTTAGGAGAGCAGGGGACTTTTGGGTGAACCCGAGTGGCCCTAGACCCACTCAGGTGTGGCGACATGTGCCTGGAAAGAAGCTGCACGCAAGCGCAATAGTGCTTACTAGACAAGATGTAGGTCCCCAACACATGGACCTGAGAGCCCACAATGGGGGCAGTTGGTGAGCCAAGGAGGGCCAGTTTCTGTCTCACGGTCCAAGTGCCGAAAGGTTCCGATCTATGATAACACTGCACACCCGTTGAATTGTGACATAAACACAGTAATTCTGTCTGGTTTATTATTGTTATGTTTAATAAAAGCCACAGACTATTATTGCCAACACAAAAACAAAGAGTCTGCATGATTTTGTATGATGCGTAGTGTATATTTTCAATGCTACACAGAGGCTAGAAATTCCACAGCTTGTGGCACCTTGAGCGTCCACATCCACCCAGCTGCCTTGCGAGCGCATGGTCTTAGGTGCTAACTGCCATTGATAGTGGGGAGGGTGGGAGGGAGGAGAATGGATGGACTTGAAGAGGGGAGGCTGGAGACACTGGGTCTGGGGAGGCCATGTGAACAATGGTCGCCGTGCAGAAGATCCCTTTGAAGTGTACATGGTGTTTGGCAACTTCAGTGTTCTCACACACCCAGCCCCCTTGGGAGAGCACAATCGTAGGTGTGAACTGCCATTGATACTGGAGGGTGGATGGATGGGCATGAGGCGAGGGCAAAAAGCACTGAAAACTGCTGAAGGGACACAAACCTATGTTGATTGCTGGGGCTGGGACTTGAAGAAGGGAGTCTGGAGACACTGGGTCTGGTGAGGCCATGTGAACAATGGTCACCGTGCGGAAGATCCCTTCGAAGTGTACATGGTGTTTGGCAACTTGAGTGTTCCCACCCACCCAGCACCCCTGGGAGCGCATGGTTATAGGTGTGAACTGCCATTGATACTGGAAGGTGGATGGATGGGCATGATGCGAGCACAAAAGGCACCGAACACTGCTGAAGGGACACAAACCTATGTTGATTGCTGGGGCAGGGTCTTGAAGAGGGGATTCTGGAGGATCCCCTTGAGCTTTAAAAGGTGTTTGGCACCTTGAGCGTTCCCACCCACCCATTACTGGAGGGGGGATGGATGGGGACGAGGAGTGCACAAAAGGCCCCGAACACTGCTGAAGTGACACAAACCTATGTTGATTGCTGGGACAGGGTGTTGAAAAGGGGATTTTGGAGGATCCCCTTGAGCTTTAAATGGTGTTTGGCACCTTGAGCGTTCCCACCCACCCATTACTGGAGGGCGGATGAATGTGGACGAGGCGAGCGCAAAAGGGCTCCAATCATTCTTTCATGACCCTCATAGACGATTCAGCGTGTTCTTGACTCACTGAAAAATTCAAACAGTTTGGTGATGTTGATGGCACAAACAAACTGCAAATTGTATACTTGTGGTTGCAGCATAGTGCGTGAAAATCCCCTGTACTGTCCGCTGTCACTGGGGAATTTGGCGCAAATGGCTCGAACGACACAGGCCGGTATTACTCGTCGAACATGGAATCCAAGCCTCCCATAAAGCCACCATGAAAACGAACGGTAGGCCACCAGCCTGTATCACCTGTGAAAGAGAAACATAAATATTTTAATTGAATGAACCAGATAAGTGATCCACCTTGGTCGAAAATTCATCCTAAATTCTATGGCATAGTTGCCCTTAGAAAAGTAACTCTCTGGAAAAATGTACTTGGGCTTTGAAGTATCGACAGATTACAAAAGTGAACACCCTTTCAAGCCAGAACAGTTTGGGCTATAGCAAAATATTGTTTTTTAGTTGAAATTGAAGGGCACACAAGCGGTGAACACTCTGATTTGCAATAAGCGAGAGAAATGTATTCAATTTGCATACTAAATAAATTCATCAGTGATCGATCGAGGAGAACAACTTGAAATGTTAGTCGTCTCGGTGGTCAAAATGACATCACATCTAGAATATATTTACTCGTTACTTGGATTGCGAGGGCGAACTGTTGCGCGAAGTTTGTGCATAAGCACCATCATAATCCTCAACACGGACCTTGTGAGGCAGTCTGCCCTGAAGTCATGGTGCTCGGTAATGCATAGCGGTGGTGTGTCTTCTTCGGCTATGTAGGCCGAGCATCCAGAGTTTTCTTGGCAGCAGCAGTTCTCCACCTCGGTTGTCATGACCTTGCAATGATTGCAGGAACACCAGGTGGAAACGTCTTCCATGCGACTAGGCTCAGGCTCAGGCTCATGCTCCGTTGATCCATCTTCCCAACTATCGTCTGATTCCCCATCGTTTCTGCTTCTTTCTCTTTCTCTTTCAATTAGTTCCTCTTCGGAATACTCAGGCTCGTACTGGTAGGGCTGTATTGTTGCCATTATACAACAAATATTTAAATAAAACGAAAGTACCTCAGTTCTGCTAGTGTAAGTACCTGTTTGCGGGGCATCACACTAGGAAGATAGCTGAACAGAGCAGAAACGAGTCACGGACGATTGAAACTAAATACAATGAAACTATTGAAAAAGCAATCTTGTCTGCTCAGAAAGGGACTATTTTTTACTTGTTGAGGAAAGAAGCGTCCTGGCATTTCCATGGAGACACGTCAATAGCTTGCACACAGAGAACGTTGAGACGAGACATGGATTGGTGTTGTGAAAGAGGGCGTAAGCGTCTAGCAATGTCAGTTTGAGGGGCAAGCCATATGTATTCTTGCCGCGAATGCACTTGAACTTAGGGCGATGCATCAACGGATAAGATTAGCAGAAGATGGCATGTTTAAAAGTGAGGAAAACTAAGGTAAGATGCATAGAAAAAATGTTTAAGATCGATTACAGTATGCTTAAAAATACATGCCCGAACGATCGGGACAATAACATTTTTGAGCGAACTATTCCTTTAATTGTATTGTGATTTTATCCTTGTGTCTTTTCCCTTAGAGGTATTTGGGGGTTCTGCCCTAATCTTTGGAGTTTTTCTACATTCCCCACATTTACAGCAGAACTCACCGGGGTGATCTTGAACTCAGGGAAGAGGTGGGTCCAGTTATAAATTAATGCATAATATGTATATTGAGTACCCGCCTACACCTGTCTCCCAATAAGGTTCGTAATACGATTAATGTGCTACGCATAGATTCTGTGGAGTGGTTGTGCATGAGGGGAGGGAGTGAAGTAGTAGTAGAAGAGATAGTAGTGGTTGCACGTTGAAGTAAGATTAATAGGAGAGGAGATAGTAGTAGTGAGTGGTAGCAGCAGTGGAAGGTAGTGAGTGGTAGTAAGAAGAGAGAGGAAGCATTGCTAGTGAAAGAGATGGGTAGTGTGTAAGTAGCAGAAGGCTAGTGGTAGTAACTGTAGGCAGTAGTAGTAGCGGTAAAAGGAGAGGAAGTGGTAGTAGGAGTGGAAGTGGAAAAGGGTTGTAGTAGCAAGTGGTAGTACAGCAAATGGTAGTGGTAGTAGCAGAGAGGTAGTAGTGGTGAAGTGAAGCGGGAGAAGAGGGAAGGGAAGAGCAGTAGTAGCAAGTGGATTAGTGACATAGAAGGAGGTAGTTGTGGTAGTGATTAGAGGAAGCGAGCAAGAAGTGAACAAAGAGGAGGAGGAAGATTAACATCAAGGAGTGGAGGTCGGAAAGGTGGCAAAAGATTTGAGGGGCAGAAGCATAGTGGGGGAGAAAGGTATGTAGTTTGCATACCGTGTCGCTGAAAGGCTGGGACACAAAAGGTTGCACACAAAAGCACGCTGTGCTGTGTCCCGGGCTTCTGGCACTGCGGTATGCAGAGAACTGAATGACCAGGGAAGCAGGCAGTCAGAGGCTGTCCGCAGCAGGTAAGTGGGAGAGAGGGCAGGAGCAGGTGGACAGGGGGACGGTGCCACATTAGCGGCTCAGTGTCCCCAACCTTTAGTGCAGGATGAGCAAAATGTGCATATCAAATGAAATGGTGAGCAACATACATTTCTCGACTGAACATATCGGCGCTCAGTTGGCGGACAAATTATTGCAACACAAATTAGAAATGTAATAAACTTAGAAAAGTTTAACATGCAGTACTTAATAGTTACTAAACCACATGCAATTCTAGTAAAGGAAATGTGCAAAGCCTTTAACTTCATTTGATGTTAAGTGGTTGTTTACAGGAAATGTTGAGGAAATCGAGTGGTCAGTAGTACATTTTTAGGCACATAGGACCAGTCAAGTTCTTCAAAAATATAGTAGTACTAAATAAACATTACCACAGGTTTCAGGTTCTTGAGCTAAATATTTTAAAGATATTTAGTGCAAATGTTTGAACAGTAAAACTGGTCACAAATGGAACACTGATTTTCAGGTGTAAATTGGGGTTCTACCAGGGGATTTTCTGGGACCTTAAGTGGCAAATGGTGCACTCCTAAGCATAAAAGATCAACAATATTGTCCCACAGTTATCGATTACTGTATGGGGTGCAGTGTTGTGGTGGCCACCCCTGCTGGACGTCCGACTCCCAACTGTGGCAGGGATGTGTCCTCCATCAGCTTGGCCGCTGGGTCAGAGGCAGCTCTACAGGGTACCCAGGTGATACATGGGCCGGAAGATGGCACAGAGGACGACTGGCGCATAGGGGGTTCAGGTGAGGAGGGGGTCGGAAGAAGGTCCAGCACACAGAGGAATCCAGCACTGGTGACCCGTCTTAGTAGGTCAACGCGGTCGAAGAGGCATCCGAGTCTTCACGAAAACACTGCAGGTCAGCTTGCATGCCCCGTTGACGCAACGCCATCCCAGCCAGGACAGGCTCAACCCGGTACGGATTGCCACGTCTGAAAACACTGAAAACGGGTCTGGACGTAGGCATCCCTGCTGGTGCGGGATGATGCAGTCACAGGATCTGGGACAGGATTACACACAGGCACCTCTGCGGCGGCCTGTGCTGCCTCCTGTCCATGCCCCTGGTCTGCACCACTAGCACCAGTGGAATCCCCCCTCCAGACCCCGTGTGTGACCCTTCCATGGCCTCCTCCTACCCTCGGCCGCTGTGGCCTGGGACGCGGCACCAGACTTCTCACTCCCCGACGAGATGACAACATGGGAGGGGAGCTGGGCCTTGCGTCTTCGGTTGGCGGTGCGATCCCTGCCGCTTTGCTCCACAGCAACCTCTCTGCCCTCTTCATCAGTTGACGCTGCAGACAGGGAGAGATAGAACACAGGCATCAGGGCACTGTACAATGGTCTAATACACACATGACAGTTGTACATGAGTGGCAGTGTCAAACTTCAGACATGGCATCACACTCCCCAACACACATGTCATTTCAACTCACACACATGAGCAAATCAACAGGAATGTTGCACCAGGCAGCACCATCCATACATAAACAACAGCATGAGCAACCGAAGGTGAGCCTGACGTCACATGCAACACAGGGAGTGCAGAACACATGCACACACGCCACCAGACTTACATGCATCTGTACATCTCCACCACCTGTCGCAGTGATAACATCGCCATCCATGTCACATCAGGCAATCAGCCTCCTACATGTCAGTGTCACATGCATCCATGTTGTATCACAGTTGCACACTTGTCAAATACACAAACATGCACATGCACATAGTGCAAATACATGCAGCTGGAACCAGCATCCATGTGTAACACCACAACCATGCCACAGTACATACACAGAAATGTTAACATGTGTGCACCCACACATGCATTTGCCCAGCATGCATCTGAACACATACACCATTGATTTGTCTCGCACATGACAGGACTCACATGCGGCAGCCTCATGTCCCTGTACATACACAACCATACATGGCCCTACAAAGACATATGTTGAACCTGCACACTCCTGGCACACCTCAACATGCACAGCGTCCAATCAGTATGCATGTACACTTACCGCTCAACTCCAGACGGCTCTGCCTCTCCAAGACCTGGATGTGGAGCGCTGGGTGTATACGTTCCAGGACCCTCATCTGGTTGTTTGTTAGGCGGACCCCGCACCCCTCAGCATCCGCTGCCTTCAAGAGGCGCCGGGCCTTGTTGAGGGTCCTGGACCTGAAGTCCGCCCAGCGCTTCCGGACGTGTTGAATGTCGCGGGCTGTCACCCCCTCCACGTTGATGGCAGCCACAATGTCCATCCAGATCCTCTTCCGTCTTTCATTGTCAGCGTGCGAACTTCCAAAGAGGGCATCAAACTGCCCCAGGACTTGCTCCACCAGGATACCAACTTCATTGGCAATGAAGCTGGTAGCCCTCTGCCTCTCTGGCTGGGGGTTGCCAGTGGTGCAAGATGGTGTTGTGTCCGACATGGCAACCCCAGAGGCAGGTGTGGATGGGCAACTGAGTCCTGGGGCTGGGCTGTGGAGCGATGGTATCCCAGTTGGGAGTCTTCTGTTCCAGGAGGGGTGGTCACAGCAACTGCACCCCTGCATATGGCAGACGTGCAGGCACCAAACAGCAGGGCATGTGGGCAGCAGGCAGGCAGGCTGCAGCACATGGCAGGTGGGAGTGTGCTCTGGGCTCTGGGGGGGCAGGAAAATGGCCTTCTGGGCAGGAGCGTGGTCTTCCATGTGTTGTCGCGTGGCCAGCTTGATACGGAGTGATTTGGCACGTGAAAAAACTGAACGTCAGCGTGTAATTCGAGGAAAGGCCCCTAGCGCCTAAGCGCGTCTGTGACGTTATGTGCGCAGGCGTTTCCCACAACACGGGTGCATGTTAGTTGTACACGTGAAAAAACTGCACGTTTGGGTGTTACTGCGTGTAACTGGAGGAAAGGCCCTTAGCGCGTACGCGTGTAAGTGACGTGGCACGTGTGGGCTGGCTTAAAAGGTACACGTAGGACGCCATTTTCTTGTACGTGCTTTTTGTGGAGAGCGAGCGGGTGATTCTTGTACTTCTTGTTGGTTCACACGCGATTACTTCACAAAGGTTTTAGTTCATACTCCCTGTTTACTCAGACAGCGTTCAATTCTTCTTTTGGCGGGGGTGTTGCCAACGCGCATACGCACGTCTTTTTCACGTTCTTTTTCCAGGCAGACGGTGAGTCGTGCCCTTATTTTCCAAATG
Source organism: Ambystoma mexicanum (assembly GCF_040938575.1). NCBI lineage: Eukaryota > Metazoa > Chordata > Amphibia > Caudata > Ambystomatidae > Ambystoma > Ambystoma mexicanum. Next base: position 918,637,334 of record NC_090923.1, read on the forward strand.
TGGTTGCCCCATGTGTCGCGTACCCCTTCAGAGGTCATTGTAGGCTATGTGTATCACGCGTACACTTATTTTTGCGTTTCTGGGTGCCACAGTGTAGTGCAGGTTCATTTTTCCACGCATGTGGTCTACTAGGGGTTGCGTGCACGTTTAATTTTGTTTTCGGGGTGCCTGTGCATTGCGTGACCCGTCATCTTCTCCCAGGGGTCACAGACAGCCTTGCTAGAGCACTAGGGTATGAATTCCATCTAGTACCCTACCCCTTTAGCCCCAATTGCCCAGGACAATTGTTTACTGCAACTCCCATACGCACAAAAACATCAGTGCCATGGTTGGGAGGCGACCACGCAGTAAGGGACGCAAATGTGGCCGAGCTCAAGGAGGTGGGCACGGTAGGGGACATGGCCAGGATGTGCAGGGTGGCCCAAGAGGCCAGTGTGTGGAGGACCAATCGGGCCCACCTATGCCCCCCCCCCCAATGGTTGGGGGAAATGTAGCTGACACCATCCCAGCTCAGCCCTTGTTAAACCGGCCCATATTGTCAACTGAACCGCACAGGATGACTCCCAGGCTGACTTCCGTGACACCAAGTCTAAGCCACGTGTGGCGGTGAAAGTTGCTGTCACCAGGCCATGTGGATCTGGGGCAGCAATGTCATCTGCTGCCCCAAGTAGCCAGGGTGAGGAGGCTGCAGGGGCAGCTGCAGCTCAATCCACCCCAGCTCCGAGTCTCCCAGCCGGGACAGTGTCAGTCCAAGTCCATCACACCGAGGCTGGTCCTGCCAACATCACCCTGCAGCCAATGCCTGCAGTGAGACCTTTGGTAATTGTGCCTTTGGAAACTTCCAGTACCCAGTCCACTTGCGCTTCTGCCCCTACCAACCAGAGCGGCGTAAGCCACTCAGGATCTGCACCACCTTCCAAGAAGAAGAAGGGTGCTCTTGCACTACAGGCTAGGACCCCAGACCCGGCTACACACTCCGGCACGTCAAGGAACCCTAGCTTCAATGACGCCGAACTAGATGCACTTGTGGCCTATGTTTTGGCACGTAGCCGTGAAATGGTGGTGACTGCAGGGTGCAAGACTGCGCCTGCTCAACGTAGGGCCCACTGGCAGACCATCGCGGACCACATTAGTGCCCTCGGATTTGTGAGGTGCACAGCTGATGATTGCTGTAAGTGGTGAAATGACCTGAAACGCAGAGCAAAGAACAAGCTGGCTTCCAATCATGCCTCTACTCTGGTGACTGGCGGTGGTTCTACACCAGAGGACAACCAGCTCACTGAACATGAGTCTGTCGGTGGAGGCTTCATCACGGAGGATCAGATCTGAGGCGTGGGAGACCTACCAGATCTTGAAGCATTGTCCGGTGAGTGGCCATGCATGCGTGCGCAATCCATGTGTATGTTGCTTGGGTGATGTGTTCTGATTGAGTGCCAGGTGAGGCTGTGTAGTCATGACTGGTATGGGTCACCAATGTGGTCCCTCCAAACCATTCCCCGGACTTGTGTTTGGGTATGACAGTATCCCTTCTGACCACAGTAGCCAAATTGCACCAGATTACTGCAGTTGCCCTTCAACTGTCATCTTGCAACACCATTGTTCAAAATGTTTTCCTGTTCATTCACCCTGATTGTTTCAATCCTTGCCATTTTTAGGACACATTTTTTTGACGCACTGCACAAATGTAACATACTTCTGTCATAGATTACACCCCACAATGGCCCACATTTATTACCTTGTTATGGGAATGATTTAACCATTCAGGCTGATTGAGTAATGGCCTGCACACAATCATTTTGGGGCCCTGTTTGAATGTTGAACATGACTGTTGTCTTCTGTCATGTTGAAGTGACCAACCATTGATGTATTCATCTGCCTGCCATCACTGTATCAGTGAACACTGGATCAGTTTTGTCACACTATTTTGCATGTTTTATCTCATTATGTCCATCTCACATGGATGGGTGACAGTACTGATTTCCTACCATATAGCTGTACTTGTCAAATGTACCATGGCTATGCTACGTGCCATCTGTGTGTGGCATGTGCCATGTATGTGTATTGGACATGCCACTCACAGGCTAATGTGTGATGCCAGTGCTATCCAGCATGCTGCACATGTGTTGCTTTTCCATCTTGGAGTTCTCAGTGTCTGCTTTTTGCCTCCCCTTCCAACTCATTAACAGTGCATGCATGCCAGGGTCATAGTCATGTGGGACATGTGCAATTTATGTACTGGATCTCTGCCTTGTCAGGCCTACGTGTGTGCTATGGTGCTCATGCCTGTTTCCATTTGTTGTCTTTCATGTTTTTGCAGGTGATGAGGCACTTGATGCTGTTGAGTAGGAGGAGATGGTGCAGACCCAGGAGGAATCACAGCCACAACCGGGCACCAGTGGAGGACGTGGGGTGGTGGTGGGTGAAAACCCAATCCTCCTGCAGACCATACTGTCCACGGGTGTCTCTGGGTACACCTCCGCAGACCTCTATGAATCAGGTGCTGAATCGGACAGTGAGACATATGTGCCGTCGCAGGTGAGTGTTTCTGGCAGGGATGCTGTTCTGTCCAACCCACCTGCACCGGGGGTAGACCCCTCTATGGGGATTTCAGTGTTGGTAAATCCGCCTTTGGCGGTTACGGATGCAGGGTCACACTCCACAATATTTGCTCCTGTTCCAGGGCCAGCAGATCAAAGGAGGAATGCAGTCCTGCAGCCTCAGGCAGTGCCAGTACAGCAAGGAGCAGATCGCCTTGCCCCAAACAGGTGTGCCTCGTGTGAAATGATGGCTCAGGCAATGGATAGGGTGGCCACTTCCATTCTCCCCCCTGAAAGGCAGATGGAGCTCCAGCAGCAGGCAACAGACTCCATTTGCCACTCATACAGGGAGGACATGTTGGCATCCACCAGGGACCGACGGGCTGCACTGGAGACTCTGCGCGCAGCCATCTCTGTAGAGTCACAGGCACACATGGAAGCCCTGAGGTTAGAACACGGGTCCCTCAGAGATACGCTTGGCGAACTTGAGGTTTCCCGGAATTTTAGGTCAGAACAACAGCTGGAGCAGCTCACACGTTCACTCTCAGCTGAGCTCCAGGCAACCCGTCAGGAGATCGGGGCATCACGCGAGGCCATGCAGGCAGAAATGCGTGCTACCCATGAGGTGCTGCATGGGGATCTCCGTACCATCATCCTGCAGAACCAAACCTTCCAAACCCGCATGCTTGATGCCATGGAAGACCATACCAGGGCTTTGCGTGGGCTGCCTCCTGATGTAGCAGCAGAGGGTGATGACAGCGACGGCAGTTCTCCCACTGTAGCGTAGCCGTGCAGGCCATGAGCCCATGGAGGTATTTTTTTTCTCAACATCCACGCATGTGGGTGTTGGGGTGCACCCTGTACCTCGTCCCTCCCTGTCTTTGGATTAGATGGTTGGTTTCCTGACACACACACCCCTCCTGCTTCCCCTTTCCATGGGCTTGCAAAGGGTGTGACCAAGTGACAGTAACTTACACAGTGACATTGGGCTCCCATGAGTTGTGTGGGTAGTTTGTAGTCAAAACTGTGTGTACATCCCTAGTGGGGATTGTTGTTGGATTCTACACTGCATGGTGTATTGATATGTGCTTGTGCATCCATGTCTTTCTCCTTATATACATGTAGGTTCTTCATGTCTTCACAAGGCCGTCTCCTTTGCAGATGCAGTTCATGTTGTATGCAGTACACTGAGACATGTGCCTGACAGCAACACTCTGCAGTTGGAAGGGGTCAATGTGTTGCCTTAGTCAGGTTGTGAGACTTGCACTACTTTAATTTTTTGCTGTCATATATTGCCACGGTTTCATCCTGTACTGATGTTTTGTGTTGCTGGTATTTGTTCATGTGTGCTGTTACTTATTGATTACTGAGAGCATATTGTCTGTAGCCTGTTTACATTAGGGACAGTGCATTTTGTGACACTTGTGTCATGTGTTGTGCATTCATTTGGTTGCTTTCACATTGCATGCCATGCCATGGTGTGTTGGGTATCTGAAATGGGGAGGGGTAGGGTGACATGCACTATTTAGATGTGGTATTTTGCAAGGGGGTAGTCATTCCTGCTGCATGAATGTCTGTCTTTTTGTAAAACAGCATTGTGTGTGTTTAAGTAGGTAGGGATGCATACAATGTAACACTTCCAGGTGAACAATCTCAGGCTGGTATGGTTGTGACAGTTGACTTTCCCTTTTGTCATCATCATTGATTGTCAGCTGGTATGTGCCAGGCCTGTGTGCACTCCGCAAGGGTGGGATTTTAGGTAAAGTAATTTGCCACAAGCTGGGTAGGGGTTGCCTTACCACGTGCCCTTTCACCTCCCATGCGCAGCGGCCGTGCATGTGGGTGGGGATGTGGGGGCACCACCATGTCCACCGGCACACCCCGGCGGGTTGCAACGTTGTGCAGGACACATACTGCCACTATGATCCTAGACACTACTGGGAGCGCGTATAGCAGCTGCCCACCAGAGCGGTCAAGGGAGCGAAAGCGTGACTTGAGCACTCCGAATGTGTGCTCCACTATGCCCCGGGTTGCAATATGGGCTGTGTTGTATCTTACCTCGGGTGGTGTGGTGGGGTTCCGAATTGGCGTCATCATGTAGGTGCTCAGAGGATAGACACTGTCCCCTGGGGAGGTGATGATGGCTATCATTAGTGGGGTTGTCACATTACTCGGTATCTGACATGCATGCATGTGCAGAGGCATTTATACTCCCCAATCAGCCATGTGTCGTCATGCCGCCCAGCTTCCACGTCCCGGTTTAGGGGTGACATTCTGAAAATGAAACTATCATGGCTTGACCCTGGATAGTTGGCATATACTGAAGTGATTATTCCCTTGGCATCACATACTACCTGCACGTTGATTGAATGCCAGTGCTTGCGATTTCAATATATGTGCTCAGTGGCCCTGGGAGGACGTAGAGCCACATGGGTGCAATCAATGGCACCTAGCACTTTGGGGAAGTGTGCCATCCCGTAAAAGTTCTGGACCACGGCCTGCCTTTCTGCAGGTGTTCTGGGCATGTATATGTGCCTGTGGACTGAAGAGCGTGCAGTCATGATGGCCAACACCTGGTGTAGGCAGCGTGACTGCGTGGCCTGTGACACCCCCCCCACTATGGCACTTGTCCGCTGAAATGAACCAGTAGCCAAGAAGTGCAGTACATTGAGCCCCTTTTCCAAGGGGCTCAGTGCTTGCGAGCACAGGGTGGGTGATGTGAGGTCATCCTCCCACTCACTCACCAGGTCGAGGATTATGTGTGGTGGAAACCTGTACCTCCCATACACCTGGTCATCAGGCATCCCAAAAAGGCTGGTCCTGGGTAAAAAAATGAGGGGCCTGCCTATCCTACTACTCCTACGGAGTCCCATGACCACTGATGCGTGGAACGGTATATTCATCATAGCGTCTGAGCTTGTTTGTTGTTTGCGCACACTTTTATACTGCGCAAGGCTGCTTAAACCTACTTCCTGCTGGCGTGCGTGTTTCCGGATTAGCGCGTCTTTTTTGGCGCACGCCTTTCCCCTGTTCGATTCCATGAATACATGTTTTGTGTTGCGAGCATTTACCTCCTGTACTTCCCCAGTAACGCCCACATTTTCACGTGTTGTTGCCCATTCCGCGTGTTACGCCCCGTGTTCCGCCACTTTTGTTGTGTGCACTGCGATATGTGCGCTTTCCCTGTCCCGTTTAATGACGTGTGCGCCCGCATGCGCTACCCACAATTTTAACGCACACCCCAGGATTTACATGTGCACTGAATTCCATGAATCGATGTGCGAGGCTTTGGCACGCGTGTGCTGCGATTTTCACGCTTGCGCTGCAATTTTCACGCTTGCGCTCCCCTTTTCGGCGCACATTTATTCCATGAATCTGCCCGTATATCGTGAGCCATTTTGAATTGGGATTCCCCCTTAAAACTGGTGCGAGTTCCCTGAGCAATATACCGGTTCTGATTATAATTATACCTTCAAACAAAAGTATCTCAGCATGGTTGCCTGCTTTCTGCGCTGCAATTCTGAAAAACGCCAGCGTTCAGAATCAGAGCTCAATACTGGAGCTGCCACGGGCGGCGTGTCGCAAGAGCAGCAGACGCCTGGATAGGAGTCGGTCGTGTATAACATCGGGCAGCCTCTTTGTAACCTTTGGGGGAGACCATCTGAGTATGAAAGTATCTGTGCCTACTATTCGCAGTTGAATGTATGAGACAATTGTAATAGCTTATGATGTTGTTGGTGATCCTAGTCAATGATGGGTACAGGGTAGATCAACATGGTGGAATGGCAGATACCTGGGCGAAAGTACAAGGGGTATAGGACATTTGCTGGACAGCCACATGGGTGGTACGAAATACATTTATACATCACTAGTGTTTGAGTTTGCATAAACAGGGATCTGGTGTTTTTGGGACAGAAGTGTTAAGGGCAGGGTTAGGCTGAGATACAGCTGGTATAATCATATCAACAATAAACCGGCGATGGGGTGTCCGCACAGCTGTTGGTCTGAGTGAAGTTTTCTTGGGCCCATTCATCACTGTATTTGGTACAACTCATAAATAAGTACTGATATGAGGAAGAGAAATGTGGAGGTAATGCTCAGAATCAGGGTCGGACTGGGACAAGAAATAGGCCCGGTCACCCAAACAAAAGTGGCCCACCCCTCGCCTCAAAAAAGTGGCCCACCCCTTGCCTCATGACCCTTGACCTCTGATGACATCACCGGAAGTGATTTAATTTGACCCCACCCCAAAGTGACATCCCAGGAAGCGATGAAACACGACCTTTCACCCCTTGACAAAACAGGAAGTGTCATCAAACGGCATTGTTCCTAAGTACACTATGAAAAATCTGGTTATGATTTCACTAATGTGATATACATTTTATACAAGAATGGATCACCATATGTATCATTAATATCTGTGTGTATAGATCCATATTGTCAAATTACTGTGAATGCAAGCAGACGTCCAAGGCCGAATGATAATATGTTATTGTATAGCACTTACGCTTAAGCTCTTTTTTTATAGAACAAATAAGCACACAATATCACCCAACCTGTGTTGGTGTTCATTTATAGACCTAAGAAGGATGAAAGCCTTTTTGAAAGAAATAAAAAATTGTAAAAAGAAATCTTTTTTTCACTTTTCTTTTTTACAAAACGGCCCAGGCGTGTCCAGAAACCGGCTCCCACTCCCCAGGGGCGATTTCCACCCAGCCACGGGCCGAAAGGCTGAGGGGCCAATCCGACCCTGCTCGGAATACATACTCCTAGTCACAAAATTTACGACCTGCCACTCACCTGTCAGTGGGGTTAAGTGGGCCAGTACGTGTATTAATTAACTGAAGCAGGCTGGGGATACTGCGGTTTATACACCTAGCAGAAAGGTTGAGGCATGCATAACAAATGAAAATGGAAGGGTTCCTTACAAGGACATTGGTACCTCATAAGCAAGTACTGTGACAAGGAAGAGCAGGGCAAGGGGTAATGAAGAGTAAAGTTGAGTAACGTGAGCATTTTTAGATTACCGGCCTGTGCGACGCTCTCGCCTGATTCTAAATGTACTGACACTGGCATCATGCTAGCAAAGATATCCACCAAAGATAGAGCTGAAATGTGTGCTCTATTATTTTGTTGCCTTCTGAGCGTTGCATGGTGATGAAGTGCAGAACAGCCCAAATAATGGTAGAATTGTTTTTTTTAAAACAGGTGGTTGTGATGTCCTTTCAAGGTGCACGTTCGATCAGAGGTCCGCGCAGAAGTGCAGAAAGAAACACACCCACTCGGGAATGATACTTATCAGAGACTGCTTTATTTGCGCCTCTCGTGCGTTTACATTAACTACGGTCATGTGACTGCTTCACGTCCTGAGCTCCGATTCGGGCAAAGGCTGAACACAACTCCCCCCAAAATAACATTGTCTTACCGCATCTCCTCTAGCCATCGTCGTGGCTTCCAGATGGACTGACTGGGTTTACATCTGTTGGGAAGATGGGCTGGTCCGTCCATTTGCACGCCATCATCATCGATATGCATTTCTGCTTCAGACTCATCCTCGTCCCCTGTGTATCCGGATTCTTCCGTGGCGCGGTTTTCTTCTTTGCCACACTCGTCCCCTGTGTATCCGGATTCTTCCCTGGCGCGGTTTTCTTCTTTGCCACACTCTTGATACATCAGAGGTTGGTTTCCTTGCATCTTCCTGCAGAAGGAGCTTCTTCCTAGTCACTTGCCACCCATCGCTTGCTGCCATGATCATGGATCCCTTCACTCCGGTAATGGTTTATGGTCGTGGGTCGAAAGGGGGTGTGTCTTTGTAAGATTGAGCTTGCCGTGCTAACATGTTGTCCCCCAATTGTGGACTTGGTTTACGGGCTTGGTGTCTTCGATCTGCTTAGTCCTTCGTTTTGTCTTTCGCCTGATTGTCCTGGTTTCTTATGTCCTGAGTTTGGGAATCATCTGCTTTGTGTGGCACATCCTGGGGTATTCTCAGTCGCACAGGGCAACCAAACATTTGTTCAGCAGTACCAGGGACGTCATTTCACCAAAATGCCAGGGGTAGCGGAAGTGACATCACATGACCCTTGACTCCCTGATGACATCACAGCAAGTGATGTCATTTGACCCCACCCTGAAGTGCTATCGCGGTAAGTGATGGAACACAACCTTTCACCTGTTGACAAAACAGGAAGTGGCATCACATGGCATTGTACACTACGAAAAATATGGTTACAATATCACTATAATGTGATGTACATTTCATACAAGAATGGATCGCCATATGTATCGTTAAGATCAGTGTGTATAGGCCCATATTACCAAATTACTGTGAATGCAAGCAGACGTCCATGACCAATTAATGTGCTTAAGCGCTTTATACAGAAAAAATATACACCCAATATCACCCAACCTGTGTTGGTACTCATTTATCGACCTCAGAAGGATGAAAGACTGACTTGAGGCGTTTAGGAACAGGCTAAATCAGTGACTCACCCCCTGAAGTGTGCCTGAAATAAACCCTAAATGAGTCTTGCAATTATTGTATAGAATTCCAGAAAGACACATTATTTGGTATTACTATTCTTTCTTATTTAGGGTCAGTGCTGAAAGTGTTTGACTTGTGGCACTCCTGTTCTTATTTTTCTTCTTTTTTTAAGGGGCCTGAACAAGTAAGCCAGCCTCTCCAGAAGCAAAGAGCCACATGGTGCTGGCCACAGCCCAAGAGCTTGCAGTCAAAAAAAAAAAAAGAGAGAGGTCGCAAGGGAGACCTCAGAGGTCGCAGTTGCGACCTCTGGCGACCCCTAAATGACGTCCCTGGGCAGTACACATTCCAGTAGAGTCATGGGGTGTGTTGCGATAGTCCCTCAGGAGCTGACATAGTGATTATTCGATAGGCATGTGAGTGATAGTTGCTATCCTCATGGCCCTCTTTACATTTGCCATGAACCGCTCTACGGCTCTGTTACCTTGCGGCCAGAGGGGCGTAATCTTGTGAAATCCCATGTACTTGGCAACCTTTGTGAAATCCTTTCCCGTGAACTGGGGCCCATTGTCCAAGTTCATCACCTTGGGGACTCTGTATGCTGAGAATATCTGGTTGAGCACCGGGATCATAGCCGTGGTGGCTGTGGACGGCAGTATTGCAGTCTCAGGGTGCCTTGTTCATTAAGGACCACCAACAAGTATTCGCCGGATCGTAGTGGGCTGTAGAAGTCAACTGCCACTTCTTCCCATGCTCCCTCTGAGAGTGGCGTCATGTGCAAAGGTTCCGGGCATACTTAGAGTTGCAGGCTGAGGCAAATGTGGCATGTTTTAAGTGTGCTCTCGATGAGTTGGTCCATACAGGGGAACCATACCTTTCTCTTGAGCATGCGTTTTGTCGACAAAATCCCCCTGTGGTTTTCATGGTGTAGTGACCCTTGGATCTGGTCAAGGTCTTCAACAGCGTTATGTCCAGCGTTGAGTTGTTCTGTACTGATGCTTCGACTACCTTCCACCTGCCGTTAAGAATGCAGGTGGTCGTGAGGGCCGAGGTTGCATCCTCCGTCGTGCACTTCGATACCTCCACCATGGGTATGGCTCAGGGCACTGTGTTGTGGATGATGTAGTCAACATAGTGGTCAGCCCAGTCGTTGGGGGCATGGGGTCCTGGAAGTGGGTCGGGGGACAGGATGACGGATGGATTTTCGTCTTTGCCAGGTTTGTCACTGATGTTATACCTGTGCTTCTGCAGGTGGAGTCCCCACCTGGCCATCCGGGTGGGGTGGGCATCTAATGATGGTAAACAGTTTGCCATATAGGAAGAGGGGGAGATGTTCACTTGCCCAAACTACCGCTAGTGCCTCTTTCTCTGCCCGAGAGTATCGCTGTTCAGTTTCCATGAAACCTTTGCTGGCATACAACACTATTCTTCTTTGTGTGCTCACTGCCTGAACGTTGGGCGGGGATGGTGCCCAGCCCAACTGGACTGGCATCCACTGTGATTTTGGTGTGTACGTTGGAGTCAAAGTATAACATACAGACAGCTGTTGCAATGTCTTTCCAAATCTTATCAAATGCCTTCTGTTATGCCTACTCCCACATGAAGGTGGATCTTTTTTTGCCAGCGCTCGCAGCGGGACACTTATGGAGGCAAAGTCAGACAGGTAACGAGTGCAGTAACTGGCTAACCCCAGAAACAACCTCACTTGTGCGATGTTCATTGGACAAGGCGTTTCCGTCAGTGCTCGAATCTTATCTGGGTCTGGTTGGATGCCCTTCTCAGAGAAGATGTGACCAAATAATTTGAGTGTGGTCTTGTTGAATACACACTTCTCTTTGTTAAGCATTAGACAGGATTCGTGGAGCGCAGCACACACTTTGATCAATGTTGCATCGTGGGCTTCCTGAGAGTGGCTGAAGATGAGGATATCTTCCCTGTAATTTATGCATTGTGGTATGTGACATATTATTTTATGGATCTCTTCCTGGAATATCTCTGCAGCTGAATATATTCCGAAGTTCAAGCGCTTATAGCGGAATAACTCATGATGGTTGGTGACAGTAGTAATATACTGCAACTCCTCGCCTCAATTTGTTTGTTTGTTTGTTTGTTTGTTTGTGTATTTGTATTGCGCGCCAGACCCAAAGGTAACCGGGCGCAGTGAACAGAATATACAAAGCTTACAATGTTGCATGGAAATTACAGTGTTACAGCAAATTACAATGTTGCATAGTTAAAATTTACAATAGTGATAAATCTTGATGGTACATTTATACATTGAGGTGTTTCATAAGATTCGTTCTAAAGTGGAGGAAAGGTTGGTCTGATCTCAGGTTGTGTGGTAGGGCATTCCACCATTTAGCAGCTAGCACAGGGAAGCTTGTGCCGCCAATTTTGGCAAGTTTAAATCTAGGAATTTCCAGACAGTTGGAGTTGGGAGTTCTTATAGGTCTGCTGGAGATTTTTCTTTTTATTTTGTCCATCAGGTAAATGGGGGCAGCGTTATTGAGGGCTTTGTGCGTCAGGGAGAGCATTTTTAGGTGAATTTTATTGTCAGTGGAGAGCCATTTGTATTGTTGTCTAATGGATGAGATATGGTCCCTTTTGTTTATGCCTAAGGCGGCTCTGAGGGCGTTGTTTTGTAGGATTTGTAGCCTTTTGGTGATGGTTTTGTTAGCGCCACTGTAAAGGGCATTGCAATAATCAAGTCGTGATAGTATTAAGGCTCTCGCTAGGATCATGCAACTGTTATTAGATAAGAAGGGTTTACCTGCTCTTATTAACTTGCAGGTATAGGCTGTCGTGGAGGCTAAGGAGTTAACTTGTTTGGCATAAGACATGGTGGAGTCAAGATAGAAGCCTAGTGTTTTTACTTCACTCGAGACCTTGATGCTATTGCCATCTATGTTAAATGTGGAGTAGTCCTTGCCTAGTTTGTTGATATTGGCCTGCGTGCCCAGAATGATCAACTCAGTCTTATCATCATTCAGGCAGAGGCCATGTGATGCCATCCATGCCTGAATAATGAGGTACACCCTATTCACCAACTCCCTGTCCCTGCTGTGATCCCCAGAAAACGGGAGGAGAATCTGTGTATCATCTGCATAGTTAGTGTAGGTGATACCTAGAAGGTCCAGATCATCGAAGAGGGGTTTAGTGAATATGTTGTACAAGGTTGGTGAAACACAGGAGCCTTGAGGGACGCCGCATGTGATAGGAAGAGGGTCGGCTGCTGCTGAAGGGGAGAAGACTCTCATTGCTCTCTCACTCAGAAAGGATTCAATCCATTTGGTGGCATGCGTGGAGAAGTGTGCAGCAGTGTCCAAGTGTTTGCAAAGGACCCTGTGATCCACCAGATCGAAGGCAGCTGAGAGATCAATTAAGAGGAGGAGTGCCGTCTTGCCTTGGTCTCTCAGATCGTCTATCTGGGTCTTTAGGTCAATGAGTGCAGTTTCAGTACCGTGGAGTGGACGGAAACCAGATTGTCTGGCTCCCAGTAGGTTGTTAGAATCAAGGTGTCTTTGAATTTGTGTATAGGCAACCTTGTCTAGTATCTTCAAAAGGAAAGGTACGGTGGTGATGGGCCGATAATTAGTGGGGATGAGGGGGTCAAGAGTCTGCTTCTTGAGAAGAGGGAGCACCCATGATTGTTTTAGGTTGATGGTATCCTTTGCTGAGATCTAGGTGGGAGAAAACATTTGGTCAGTTGAGTAGATGCATCATATCTATGATGCTCGGGGATTGGTGGTGTTCCCTTAGAATAGCCGTGTCCGGAGCATGCATGTCAACACACAGCCTTATGTGTCTGTGAAGAGGTGCCGGCAGCGGACTTGGGAAAAGCCACCAACTCGCACACACCGGACGAACTCGGCGAGCCTGACGGGAGCGGAGCCGCCCCAGCAGAACGCTACGACAGGGTTAGCTACCCACCTTACTGGAGTCGCCGACCCGGACTGGGAAGGGGGCGAGAACCTTGTCAGGAAACAAGCCGCGGCCCGCGGCCGAGGAGGAGTAAGAACCCCGACATCAGGGGCCACCCCTATGACCGCAAGTCCCGGCGCCGCATGGATGCCGCCGATGGAAATGCTTCAGGAACAGTCCCCATGCTACAGGGGCAGGCGAAACTGACGGCAGGGAAACCCGGTCTTAAGGGAGGCGGGACCAAACCTTCCCAACCAATAACAGACGAGCTAGACAAGACGTCTGCTCATTGGTGGGGATTTGAAACCAGTGATGTATATAAAAGCCCGCCTTTTCTAAACAAGGCTGTCTGTTATATTCACAGGACACTGAGGAGCACGCAGGCAACCCCGAGTGGTGGGCCTACCCAGATAACCCGAGTTAGAGGACCACAGCCTTATCCCAAGGGCGATTGGGGAAGGAAAAACCCCACCGTGAAGCAACCGCCAGAACTTTCAGTTCATTATTGATTTACTACACCTTTCAGTTATTGGCTCTTTCCTGATCAACCATACGGCAATAATAAAGATTATTGCAGCACGTGTTTTGTCTCCTGTCTTTCATTTCCACAACTGGCGACGAAGGTGGGATACACGGCGGCGCGATGGAGGCATTGATCAAAACGCTGTCGGAAGGACAGCAGCAACTGCAGCAGTTGGTTCAGATACAAAACCAACAAGCAGCCGCCGACCGCCAAGCCTTCCAGCAGGCATTGCAGTTACAAAGCACGGTGCAAACTACTGCACAGGATAAACATCATGACACTATATCGAAGCTAAACGATATGGTGGCTAGCTCTAGGACGCAACCAATGGTCCCATCCGCATTACTACAAAAGTATAAAGATGGCGAGGACCCTGCCTTCTTTTTTACAAGTTTCGAAAGAATAGCCAGGAACGCACAGTGGCCCCCCGAACGATGGGGACAATATGTCGCCCCCTTGTTATCCGGCGTCATGCAAGGAGCCTACCAGGCGGCAAACCCCACCGGTAATACTCCCTATGGTGAGATAAAGGCGGCTGTACTGGATCGCCTTGGCCTTGATGAAGAGGCCTATCGAATTCAACTAAGGGACACCAAGTTACGGCCTGGGGAAAACCCACGGCAGTTGTATTATCGAATAAAAGACCTGGCGGAAAAGTGGCTGTCAACTCCGACGGTCGTAACTCAACCGATACTTGACAAGATTATCCTTGAGCAGTTCGTAGAAGCCCTGTCAGGACAAATGCAGAGGTGGGTGAGGCAACATCACAGACCCTCCCTAACTGAAGCGGTGGATATTGCCTCGGCGTATCAAAAGGCTGGGTACCACAGGTTTCCACCCACAGGGATAACAGCGCGCATAGCAGTACCAATGACTGATGCCCCACTGACCAAAGGGGTCTGACCACAACAGTTGAGATGGAGACAACCCGAGGAGGCGGTTCGGAGGCCAGAAGAGAAGAGGTCTGGAATCGAAGACAAGTCTGCTGGGACCAGTCCAGGATATCGGCAACCTCAGTGCTTTGAGTGCGACGAATGGGGCCACATAGCCCGGTTCTGTCCCAGGAGAAGACCCGCTGAACCAATGGATATTGGGTACCTGCACGCGCTACAAGAAGAGAGCGTACCCGGTCCCTACATCGTGGACATACGAGTCGACGGCAGACCCACACGTGGTCTACTTGACAGCGGCAGCCGGCAAACCGCCATATCACCTACTGTAAGTAGCAAACCCAACTTACTTAACGTATCCGTACCTATTAAATGTATACATGGAGATATAAAACATTATCCGATGAAAAATGTGGCTATTGAAATAAACGGGGAGTTGTCACCCTTGAGGGCTGCCGTCCTACCTTTTCTGCCTGCCCCGGTAGTCATAGGGACTGATTTACCTAACTTTGACCAGGCACTGATGACGAAGGAGGGGAGAAGGGAAGTAGGTCCCGAGCCAGAACCCGGAAGGGGCATGTCTGGTCCAGGAACCCTCATCAATAAAAAGAGACGAAGCCGTATGGACTGGTGTCAGGCTTGTTATATGACTAGAGCCATCGACTGGAAATTAGAGGATAATGAGGATAGCATTAGGATAGAAACCCTAACGGACAACACCCTCAAGGTAACCCGAGAGAGGGCTACACCGGAAGGGGATCCAGATCTTTCCAGGGGACCAGGATTTGTGCTTCATCAAGGTCTACTGTACCGAAGATATAAGGCAGATGATGGGACTGTTAAGGAACAGTTAGTTTTACCCAGAAAGCAACGCCCCATAGTACTGCAATTAGCCCACAACCATCCTTGTGGAGGCCACATGGCTTCGCTGAAAACGGAGCAAAATATACTCAAACGGTTTTATTGGCCGGGAATCTATGGGGAGGTGGCCCAGTTTTGCAAAAGATGCCCTACCTGTCAACTAACGAGTGGAGTAAAACCAGCTAAAGCTCCTCTACAAAAGATGCCCCTTATTACAGTACCATTCCAGAGGATCGGCATGGATATTGTCGGTCCATTGGATCCAGCCAGTAGAGGGTATAAATACATGCTGGTCGTAGTCGACTACGCTACACGCTAGCCTGAAGCATTTCCCCTTAAGGGGACGTCAGCCAGACAACTATGTGATCAACTCATACCCTTCTTTGCCCGAGTTGGCTTACCTTCAGAAATCATCACTGACCAAGGGACGAATTTCATGTCGACCTTACTACGACAAGTGTGTGAACGCCTACACATTAAGCAGCTAAGAACATCCGTGTATCATCCCAAAACCGACGGCTTAGTCGAAAAATATAATAAAACGATAAAGAAAATGTTGAGAAGGGTGACAGGACCAGATGCCCAGAACTGGGATAGGGCGATACCTCTTGTTCTGATGGTCCTTAGAGACACGCCCCAGTCCTCCACGGGGTTTTCCCCCTTTGAGCTCCTGTTCGGGAGACAACCCCGAACAATCCTAGACCTGGTTAAGGAAGAATGGGAGGCCTCCGAAGAAATGACCCTAACCGAATATACCGAGGAACTGAAGGAACATTTAAGCGCACTGCGTGCTTTGGCGGAAGCCAATCTCTCTCATGCCCAGAACATACAAGAGAAAAACTATAATAAGGGGAGCAGAATGAGGTGTTTCAGCCCACGAGACCAGGTACTTGTACTCTTACCTACCAGCGCCAACAAATTACTGGCCAGATGGAAAGGCCCGTATAAGATCACGGATGTTCTCAGTCCCGTGACCTATAGGGTGCACCAACCTGACCGAACCAACCCGGACCAAATATACCACATCAACTTGTTAAAGGAGTGGAATGAACCCCTAGTATCAGCACTAGGAACCATCGGCGACATAGAAACGTTGGAAACCGCGAACCCGGACCCCGGTTCGCTGGACCACGTCCAGTGGGGGAACGACCTATCGCCAAACATGAGAACGGAGCTAATGTTTAGGCTACTACCCTACAGAGAATCCTTTTCCACCTTACCCGAGATAAAAACAGAGTCCGGACAGGTGGTACGGCTCAGACCCTATCGGATACCCGAAGCCCGGAGACAAATCATAAACACTGAGGTAGATGAAATGTTGCACATAGACATCATTGAGCCTTCAGTCAGCGCTAGGTCATCGCCCATCGTTCTGGTCCCTAAACCTGATGGCTCAATCCGCTTCTGCATGGACTACAGGCAGCTGAACAGCGTGTCTAGTTACGAAGCATACCCAATGCCACGGATGGACGAGTTGTTAGAGGGACTCGGCGCTGCCCGGTATCTGAGTACTCTAGACCTAACAAAGGGATACTGGCAGATCCCTTTGCGACCCCAGGATAAAGAAAAAACCGCCTTTTCCACACCGAGGGGACTGTATCAGTTTAAGGTTCTTCCTTTTGGCCTACATGGGGCACCTGCCACCTTCCAAAGACTTATGGACATCATCCTAAGACCGCATGAGGGATATGCAGCGGCCTACCTTGACGATATCGTCATATACAGCAAAACCTGGGAGGATCATCTGAACCACTTGGAAACGGTTGTAGCCGACCTACATAGAGCAGGCCTTCACATCAATCCCAGTAAGACCACGATGGGAACTCACGAAACAAAGTACCTCGGACACGTGGTGGGGGGTGGAATGCTGAAACCACAGATGTCCAAAACCGAGGCCATTCATCGCATCCCAACACCTGTGAACAGGAAACAAATACGGGCTTTTCTGGGGCTCGTTGGTTATTATAGGAGGTTTATTCCCGATTTTTCTTCCATAGCCGCGCCACTCACCGATGTGCTGAGACTCAAAGGGAACCCAAACCTGACCAATAACGAAGCCGCCCTAAGGGCCATAGACCTTCTAAAGGAAAGGATCACATCTGACCCGGTATTATGTTGTCCCGACTTTCAGAGGCAGTTCTTCCTCCAGACTGATGCCTCGGCTTGGGCGCCGTCATGTCGCAGGAACAAGAATCGGAACTGCGGCCCATATGCTTCATCAGCTGAAAGTTGCTGCCACATGAGTCGGCCTACTCCACGATTGAGAAGGAATGCCTGGCCATCAAATGGGCGATTGAATCACTCAAGTACTATCTGGTTGGTCGTCGGTTCACGTTGTTCTCGGACCACGCACCTCTGCAATGGCTTGCCCGACACAAAGATACCAACCAGAGGGTTCTCCGCTGGTTCCTCTCCCTACAACCCTTTGACTTTCTGACTCTGTATAGACCAGGCAGATTTCAGCTGGTGGCAGACTACCTGTCCAGGTGCTCTCACTGGCCCGATCGGCCAGATCCCGGGGTGAGTATGTGTGAAGAGGTGCCGGCAGCGGACTTGGGAAAAGCCACCAACTTGCACACACCGGACGAACTCGGCGAGCCTGACGGGAGCAGAGCCGCCCCAGCAGAACGCTACGGCGGGGTTAGCTACCCACCTTACTAGAGTCGCCGACCCGGACTGGGAAGGGGGCGGGAACCTTGTCAGGAAACAAGCCGCGGCCCGCGGCCGAGGAGGAGTAAGAACCCCGACATCAGGGGCCACCTCTATGACCCCAAGTCCCGGCGCCGCATGGATGCCGCCGATGGAAACGCTTCAGGAACAGTCCCCATGCTACAGGGGCAGGCGAAACTGACGGCAGGGAAACCCGGTCTTAAGGGAGGCGGGACCAAACCTTCCCAACCAATAACAGACGAGCTAGGCAAGACGTCTGCTCATTGGTGGGGATTTGAAACCAGTGATGTATATAAAACAAGGCTGTCTGTTATATTCACAGGACACCGAGGAGCACGCAGGCAACCCTGAGTGGTGGGCCTACCCAGATAACCCGAGTTAGAGGACCACAGCCTTATCCCAAGGGCGATTGGGGAAGGAAAAACCCCACGATGAAGCAACCGCCAGAACTTTCAGTTCATTATTGATTTACTACACCTTTCAGTTATTGGCTCTTTCCTGATCAACCATACGGCAATAATAAAGATTATTGCAGCACGTGTTTTGTCTCCTGTCTTTCATTTCCACAGTGTCCTTCTGGTCCCTTCTTCGGCACAGATACTACTGGGGAGACCCACAGGGTTGGACCTGATGCAGGTTCGATAATGTCTTCTATGAGGGCGAGTAGCTCCTTTTCGACAAGGTGTTGGATGTTGAACGGGACTCCCCGGTAGTGTTGTTCCACCGGTTTCACTGTCCCGTCTACGTGTAGTCGGATCTTCCGTCCCTTCAGCTTCCCTAGGCCCTTGAAGACGTTGGGGAAGTGTGCTGCTTGGCTGCAGGCAAGATGAATTTGTCTGCCATCACCTGGTAAAGGATGTGAATGAGGCCCATCTGGATGGCTATTTTGAAGCTTAAAATGCATCCACTGGATACTTCAGTGTCAAGGACGTGGATAAGTATGCAGTCCTGTTTGTGGCGGCAGCTGGTGGTGAAGGCCCCTAGGCATGGGAGTGGTTGCTTTACCCCATAGGCATATATGTCCACGTGAGCCTTCTGTACTTTTGGGGCTCGCTCAAGTTTGCGATAGTCCTCCGCAGGCATTGCCTTAATTGTGGTGCCTGAGTCGATGAGGACATTTAGGTCCTTCCCTTGTATGGTGCTAGGCAGCATGGAGCTATGTTCTGAGGCTGCCAGGTTTCCCAGGGCGTATAGTTATCCTCTTTTCCTCTGTTCTATGCTCGACTGAGACTCTGAGCCACTCGTGGATGGTGTGTTCGTGTGCTGGTGGTGGATCTGCCATCTCCCTTTACAGCGGGCATTAGGCAAGGGTAACTGCTTTGGTCGGTCATGCCCTCTTTCTCTGTTTTATCTCCGTTCATTATATCTGGGCTTCTGCTCCCGATAAAGTTGTGTGGGTGTTTTATGTCAATGAGCCCTTGGCTCGGACCGCTGATCTCAGAGACCTTAGGGTTTCTGCACATGATGTGATGATGGTCTTCTCCCCCCGCAGGCGGAGCACGTTTGGCCAATGGCTGCCCACGATCCTCATGGAGTAGGTCGTATCCGCACTAGAAACACTGGCGTTTCTCCATTTTGGTGGCCAGAGTTGTATGGGTCTGTGTAAAGAGCTTATCTACGGACTCCTCCTTTACTGTTATTGCTGGCGATATGTGGACCTTGCTCAAAGAGGATATTTGGAAATCCTGCGCTGAAATTGTCCTTACTAGTATGAGAATTTTGGCCAGCATGTGTGGCACTTGCAGTGGTTTCTTCTTTAGGGGAATGGATTTGCCGCCTGCAATCAATCACTTGTATTTTTATGGCTTCGTCATTCGTGTAGCATTGCAATTCGCAGTGTTTCACCTTCGAGCAAAGGTGTATTACGAACTTGTTCATGCTCTCGCCTCGGAGTTGTCTCATGGTGTTGAATATGTGCCTTTCATAGTCTTCATTCTTGTGAATGGGAAATGTTCACTCAATATGGCCTTGTGCTTCTCGTATTTGTATTCAACGTCCTCCGGGAGTTCGAAAATGATGTCCCTCACTTCAGGACCACCAGTAAGCGTGAGGAGTCCTATGATACGTTTGTCTTCCTGAGGGCCCAGTGCATTGAGATAAGCATCAAACTCTTTCATCCACCGGGATCATCGTGGGCCCAGGCTGGCGGAGTCTGAGGCGTCGAAAGGACACAGCGATGGCAAAGGGAAGTCATCCCTCCCTTGTTGTCTCTGGAGTCCAGGGGCACGCATAGAATGTTTTAAGTTTTGTTGTATGTTCTCAATAATGAATGTGTCCACTACCAGTAAAACAAATTGTAACTCACTCTGAGTAAATGTACTGCATTTTTTGACACAGCCTTGCACAACCTGTCACTAACTAATATGCTGCCAGTGTGCCGTTCATGTAATTTAATTTGCACTGTGAATTAATGTGCAACCAAATAGTATCCCTACAGGCAGGACCCTCTCTTGTTCATAGCCGGGGCCTGGTCAGGGGCTTGGGCACTCATGCTGCTGAGCTTATAACGGCTCTCTGCTACTTTTTGCAGACAGGTATTGCCCGCCTTTGAGCGATATCCAGGTCACAAGTGGCTGCTATGCTCCTCCTGTGGTACCCATCCTGCACTGTGGGCCGACTTAGCTGGGCTCATCTTTTACTTGCTGGAGTGTGGGCTGGCCGCAGCTGGGCCTCACAATGCAGCATCTCTGCATCCACGTTGCCCGGATGGTACCGCGAGCAAGGCTCTGCCTCTTTTTAGCTCCAGCAGACCTTGGATGCCGGCACTGGATGCTGGGGTATGTGTATTTTGCTGGTTCTGTGCCCTCAATGGGATCCCAAACTTTGTTTCATTTGTATGAAATTTGATGCTTTCATGTGCATGAAATGTGTTGCTTCTGTGCCCTCGACAAGGTCCCCGTCCCGGTTTCATTTACATTCCATTTTGGTGATTCTGTGCCCTCATGGGGTCACCATCCTTGTTTCTTTTGCATGCCATTTTGGTGCTTCTGTTCCCTCTATGGGGTCCCTACCGTGGTTTTGTTTTGTAATGCCATTTTTAGCAGGTGCTTGTGCCATCAATTCAGTCACAACCTGTGCGTCACATGCAAGCAACATTTCACAGGTGCTAGTATGCCCTTAATGAAGTTCCCACCCCTGATTCTCCTGCATTTTCGTCGGTGGTTCTAAGACTTGACTGGAGTTCCCTTGTTTCATTTACATGAAAGTTGGTGCTTCTGTGCCCTCGATGGAATCCCTACTGTGGTTTCATTTCCATGCCATTTTGGTGCTTCTGTGCCCTCAATGGCGTCAAAGCACTTGTTTCATGTACATGCCATTTTGGTGCTTCTTGTCCTTGATGGGGTCCCTACCATTGTTTCATTTGCATGCTATTTTGGTCCATCAATGCACTGAATGGGGTCCCCACCCTTGATTCATTTGCATGCCATTTTGGTGCTTCAGTATCCTTGTTTCATTTGCATGCGATTTTTGTCCTTCTGTACCCTTGTTTCATTTGCATGCCATTTTGGTGCTCCTGTGCCCTTGCTGGGGTCCTCACCCTTGTTTAAGTTATTTTCGTGATTCTGTGCCCTCAATGGGATCCCCAACCAACCTTGTTCCATGTGTATGGAAATTGGTGCTTTCATTTGCATGAAATTTGGTGCTTCTGTGCCCTCTATGGGGTCCCCGCCCCGGGTTTCATTTGCATGCCATTTTGGCAATTCTGTGCCCTCAATGGGGTCCCCACCCTTGTTTCTTTTGCATGCCATTTTGGTGCTTCCGTGCCCTTGATGGAGTCCCAACTGAGGTTTTGCTTTGTAGTGCCTTTTATAGCAGGTGGTTGTGCCATCAATTCAGTCAGAACCTGTGCTTCATCTCCTGCATTTTCATGGTGGTTATAAGGCTTGACTGGAGTTCCCTTGTTTCAGTTGCATGAAATGTGTTGCTTCTGTGCCCTCGGTGGGATCCCTACCATGGTTTTCATTTTGCATGCCATTTTAGTTCGTCTGTGCCCTCAGTGGGATCCCTACCCTGGTTTTATTTGCATGCCATATTGATGCTTCTGTGCCCTCAATGGAGTTCCTGCCCTGGTTTCATTTGTATGACATTTTGGTGCTTCTGTGCCCTCATTGGGGTCCACACCCTTGTTTAATTTGCATGCCATGTGTGGTGCTTCTGTGTCCTCAATGGCGTCCCAGCCATTGATTCATATGCATGCCATTTTGGCTGCTTTTTGGGATACCTACCCTGGTTTCATTTTGCATGCCATTTTTAGCAGGTGCTTCTTTGCCATCAATTCAGTCGCAACCGGTGCTTCATTTGCAAGCAATGTTTCGCAGGTGTTAGTATTATTTTAAAGGGATAGCTACCCCTGATTCTCCTGCATTTTCGTTGGTGGCTCTAAGACCTGGCGGGGGTTCTTACACTCAATAGGGTTCTCTTGTTTCATTTACATGAAAGTTGGTGCATCTGTATCCTTGATGGAATCCCTACTGTGGTTTCATATGTGTGCCATTTTGGGTGCTTCTGGGCCCTCAATGGGATCCCTACCCTGGTTTCATTTACATGTGATTTTGGTGTTTCTGGGCCTTCATAGGGGTCCTCACCCTTGTTTCATTTGCATGCCATTCTGGTGCTTCGGTGCCCTCATGGTCACCACCCTTGTTTCATTTGCATACCATTCTGGTGCTTCTGTGCCCTCAGGGTCCCCACCCTAGTTTTCTTTGCATGCTTTTCTGGTGCTTCTGTGCCCTCAATGGCGTCCCAGCCCTTGTTTCATATGTGTGCTATTTTGGGTGCTTCTGTGCCCTTAATGGCATCCCTACCCTGGTTTCATTTACATGCCATTTTGGTGTTTCTGTGCCTTCATAGGGGTCCTCACCCTTGTTTCATTTGCATGCCATTCTGGTGCTTCTTTGCCCTTGATTGTTAGTCTGCATTTTTTCTATGATAGTTTAGCATGGGCTAATCCATTCATTCATGCATCCATTTAGCATAAGCCATGTTTGAGCACTATAGTTTGTTTTGATTATAGGTTGTTATTTTGTATAGCGCACATTGTAGTGTTTCTAAGTGCTAGAATGTGGTCTGTTTCTTGTCTGTTGTGAATTAGATTTGCTGAGTGCGAAACAGTAGCCGAACACAGTGTGAGCAATGTTATCATAAACTTATTCTTGGCAGACTGTTAGAGAAACGACCTTGGCTGGCTGCGGAGAAAGGTTTTCATTCTGAATGAGACTGTCTCAATGCGAAAAGACAGGAATGTGCTGTTCTTAGAAATAGAATGTTGAAGAACATGCCACTGTGAACTAGTACAGTATATTATTATTCTGTGTTGAAATTATGTATGCACGCACATAGCCTTAGAATGTTTTCTACGCATGCAATTGTAAAATGCACGCAGATGCTATTCTGTATAAAGCAGTGGATTGCTGTTCTGTTCAGTAAGTTAGGTTCAGGAGGGGGGCTGTCTCAGAGCAGGCTGAGAGAGAGGGAAGGCAGTCTCACAGTCTCAGAGTTGGGGCTGATTGAGAGCTAGAGAGCTTGTGTGGTGGTAGAGTAGAGCTGAGGTGTGGGATTTTCTAAAAGCACTCATAGCTAAAGAGTTCTGATTGTTAGTGATTAGTGACATTTTGCTCTGCATAGCATAGCATTAGATAGTATATTTAGTTTCACAGCTTCTGTGCCCTCATTGGGATTCCTACCCTGGTTCAATTTTGCATGCCATTTTTAGCAGGTGCTTCTGTGCCATAAATTCAGTCACAACCAGTGTTTCATTTACAAGCAATGTTTCGCAGGTGCTAGTATTATTTTAAAGGGATTCCTACTCCCGATTCTCCAGCATGTTCATTGGTGGCTTTAAGGCCTGACTGGGGTTCTTACACTCGATGGAGTTCCCTTGTTTCATTTGCATGTAAGTTGGTGCTTCTGTGCCCTCGTTGGAATCCCTACCGTGGTTTCATTTGCATGCCATTTTGGTGCTTCTGTGCCCTCAACGATGTCCCAGCCCTTGTATCATATACATGCCATTTTGGGTGCTTCTGTGACCTCAATGAGATCCCTACCCTGGTTTCATTTACATGCCATTTTGGTGTTTCTGTGCCCTCATAGGGGTCCTCACCCTTGTTTCATTTGCATGCCATTCTGTTGCTTCTGTGCCCTCGATGGGATCCCTACCCTGGTTTGATTTGAATGCCATATTGGTGCTTTTGTGCTCTCAATGGCACCTCAGCCCTTGTTTCACATGCATGCCATTCTGGGGATTCTGTGCCTTCAATGTGATCCCTACCCCGATTTCATTTGTATGCCATTTTGGTGCTTCTGTGCCCTTGATGGGTTCCCCACCCTTGTTTCTTTTGCATGAAATTTTGGTGCGTTTGTACCTCCGATGGGGGTCCCTACACTTGTTTCATTAGTGTGCAATTTAGCTGATTCCGTCCCCATCCTTTTTTCTTCTGCATGAAATTGTTGTGCTTCTATGCTCTCAAAAGGGGCCATAACCTTGTTTCATTTTATATGCCACTTAATGGGGTTCATAGCCTTGGTTCACATGCATTTTCATTGGGGCTCACTGAGGCTCAACAGATATTTTGAAGATGTTTCAGCATCACTTGATTGAAGGTCTTTCTTTTTCAACAAGGGACCCCTGCCTCTCTGATATTTTCAAAGGAAACCTCAACCGCAGGACCCCGGTGACACACTTCCAGAACCTAATGAATCTATCACTCAAAAGAGGAATAGTACCGTCCACATTCAAATCGGCATACATCAAACCACTGATTAAAAAAGTTATCAGAAAGCGCAGAGGACCTGAGCAACTACAGTCTAATGTCCAACCTGCCCTACCCTGCAAAGATCCTTCAGAACCATGTGTAAAAGGTCCTACTTAAATACGTCGAAACAAACAGAATACTCGACCGGTCACAAGTTGGCTTCAGAGCAATGAGAGAAACAGAATCAGCACTCCTATCGATATGGGATGACCTGAAAATAAACACAAACGTCCAATCAGCCTGCATACTACTGAACATATCTGCGGCATTTGACACAATCAGCTATGCAACACTAATTAAAAAGACTGCTGGAATGTGACATACAGGAATCCGCACTTAAGTGGCTTACCTCATTCCTAACAAATCTACCTGAAAGAAGCTACCTACCACCGATCACCTTAAACACCATAATTATATCCTGCAGAGTCCCACAGGGATCCAGCCTCCTCTGCTTTTCATGTGCACAGTGATGGAAATCCTTTGAGCCCACAGACTTACTGCCTACAACTATGCAGACGATACAAAACTGATTGTGAACACAAACACAACCCAGGAACAAAGTAAATGGCTCAACAACTGCCTCACAAACATCTACAATTGGATGGCAACTAACAACCTTAAACTGAACCCGGCAAAAATGGAAATAATGCTCTCACCCCCAGGATTCAACGCAGGCAACTCACAACTAGACGGGCTGGCCGGCATGGCAATGCAACTGGAGACTACCGACGTAGTAAATGACACAGGAATACTCATGGACAATGGCCTTCCAATGGGACCGCAAGCCAACGCAATCACCAAAGAATGCTTCTCCCTCCTGAGACTACTCAGAGGATCACTCCCCTGCCTCTCCTTCCCTCACAGAACCCTCACAATCATATTCCTGATCCTCAAAAGAATTGACTATGCAAACAGCCTCTACCTAGGAATGCAGAAAGACTCACTAAGAAACTCCAAAGTGTGCAAAATACAGAAGCCAGGATCCTATTAAGACTAAACAGAAGAGGCCACATCACTCCAGCACTGAAAAGTCTACACCGGTTACGAGTAAAAAACGCATCAAATTCAAAGCACTCTGCATCACCCACAAAGCCTTGCACAGACAAGGAGCTGAATTCCTCCACGACAAGATCAGCCAGTACTGCTCAAGAAGGGACCTAAGATCCAGCAACGACCTACAAATAGAGGCAAAATATTATGAGAAAAGGAAATTCTGAAAAACAGCATTCTCACGTCTAATTGCAAACCTCTGGAACACCATGCCCAAAGAAATTAGAACCACAGAAGACCACATCACCTTTAGGAAACCACTCAAAACCTGGTTATTCAACAGACAATGACAACCGCAAAGTGACACCGGCAGCAATAACATCACAGACAAACAACTAGAGAGGAGGCAAGATGGGCAAATTAACCGCAATCAAAAACGCTGGGTAGATACCATGACGCGGCATACAGAGGCTCCAGCAAACTGACCGACTTACTGAGCCACTTCCCCTTCCTGCTCCTCCAACATAACCAACACCACTACACCAGACCCTGGGCTAGCCACACTACACATAAACACGCCAAGAATCAATTCTAAGTTCACAACCACCATCTCTGAGATGCTGGAAGCACACCTAGAGTGAACCCCCGCCACATAGTCCATAAAACCGTCAACAACACAAGTACACATCAAGACACCAGATAGTCATACAGCAATGGCCACCTGCGACTCTGATCCCTTATGGGCACAATGTAACCAGTGCGCACTACCACAACCCACCACAACATTGCACAACACAAACACTAACACACACCTGCGACACTGAATCTTACCCATACAGTTACAACGCACATGGCCTCCCGCACCAACTCCCACATGCAAAACAACACTCACAGATGCCAGTTCCTCCTAGTTCTGAACCCATCCTCTCATCCTATCCTCACTAACCTCCCCAAGACCCCTCTTTTGCAGAGCCACGTGAGCGCATGGAAACTGCCCCTGGCAGGTAGCGGTGCACAGTAGATATCAACATAACATAACAATACATGAAGTAATCTTCCTCCCATCCTCTGGCTTGACATGGGCAGCGCTGTGATACCCCTTTGTCACCTGATGAGGTCATGTCTGTCCGACACCTGCTGCTGGCTTCCTGCTGTTCCTCATTTTGCAATTTCACGTGCATGTTTGTATGTAGAAAGTATGTGCAGGGTTGTGTGCAAATCTAGGCTGTGCCTGTGTTCGTTTTTTGTATGCAATTAAGAGTAAATAATCATATTGCAGCATAAACATTAGCAAGAGTAAAGTACCTGTCTGGGCAGATATTTGAGCGACCTAGGAACTGTGAAAAGCCAACTGCACTTTCAAAGACATCCAGGCAAAACAAAAAGCAAGATTTCACCATGTGCTAAACAAAAAAAAACAGCTGCACACTAAAAAAAAACTCATTCCGGCAACATTGTGGGAGTAGGCAAGTTTTACAACATTATCTAGCGTCCATGTGGTTGATGATCAGATGAACATCGTCAGGATGGACACTTGGGCATTTGACCTGGGTAAATATCTTAACGGAACAGCCTTTATTGGTACAGAGCCCCTCTGTGACCTTTTGCATTAGAAACTATGAAGGTAATCCACAAATAAACTGGACTTCCTTTGTGTTAAAGGATCAGGGGTTCACCCCTAGACTAACATTTGTTGGGGGGTGAGGAGGGGGGGGGCTAACTCTTCAAATGTTCAGAAAGGCGCCAACATCAGAGATTGTGGGGGCAGGACAAATTTTACTTGTGTGGGTGCATGGAAGTTCTTTACACATTCCAATGAGACTATCCTAGTGCAGCTTCAATGTTACAAGCAATTAACTCTCCTTCACATCTGAAACCATACACCTAAGGACTGCTTTGAGGCGTGCTGTCTGTCCCCCCCCCCACCCTTCCAATCACTGCCCTGGCATGCAAGTACTAAAACCAATCACAATTGCAATGGCCTAAAAATGTATGCGTACGAATGCAGGTGCCAACAATGAAACGTTTTACATTAGTAATAACCAGGTCTTCGTTAACAGTGCAGCCACAGGGACTATTTATTTTATTGTCTTGTCTTGTCCTGGATCTCTAGGTCAGCCACGTAAAGTCAACAAAGCCCACAATTTCGGGAGAGCGGTGGACTAAAGCCTGATCTGCCCAATGGCCGTTGCACCACTGAAAAGGATACATATGTACTATATGATTTTGGCTACTGTGGTGCCAGCCAAGACCAACTCTTGCGATCATATGACCAGGCTTTGTGGATCCTAAACTGAAACCACACCTTGAGCGGTTGCCCAGGGAGAAGCTGGGGAACACTTCAATGTGGAAATTCGTCATGAACGGGTGGCGACCAAACGATTGAAGGGCTGATCAATGGGGTCTGGGGACATTGTTTGCACTTAGCTTTCAATATTGCAATATTATATGGGAATCTGCACCTACAACTTTGTGAACTGCTGGGATGAGTTTGAAAGCACTGAGAAGCAATACGAAACTTAAGAGAGCACTGCTGCATTCTGCCAAAAGTCCAACTTCAATGTTGAAGCGCTCTTGGTGTCTGTGGATTAGTCCCCGGGCTCCCTTATCGATGACTAGGTATAAATGCAAGTAGACCTTGCTTCCCTAAGACACAAAAAAGACCAACTGCATTTCTAGCCTCAAAGACACTGAAGCGTCTAGAAGTTGCCTTGCTCCTTGCCCTGGAAGGCCTGAGAAGAAAAGGCAGGAGTGCCAGACAATAGAGAGCTGGTAGCAGGTGGAGCTAGTGGCGTACTGTTACAAATGTTACAGAAGGAACATTCAGCAAAGATTTCTAGAACTCTAAAGAACATCAGGCTCACTTGACGTACACTGCTGCACCGCCATTTGACTACTGAACCTGCATAATGGCCACTGGACACCTGGGCACCTTAATCCAATATCTGTTCACCTTGGTCTATGACTGTGCATCCTGCAGGTATCTTTGAAGTCACCCACCCTACACGCGAGTCTTCAGCTTTTCATCAGAATCATTACTGCCAAACCAGACACTCTCTGCCGCTTGTTAACTTTCACTTTTTTTCTTGGTTGGATTAACTTAAATGCCATTCTATACAAATAGTTTTCTATTGAGATATTGAAAAACAGATCAAGAAAAAAAGAAACTTAAATCATGTTGCAACTGACCCCTCTAGGAGTCTATACCTTCAAAAACAGACTGTGATGAATGTGGTCAATTTGTCCCTTCTCCCCAGAGGGGAGCCACCCCATGTGAGGCTAGGGACTGGTCAAGTGGGCCCTTACTGGAATCGACTCCCCTCTCAGGTACAAGGACTCCAGTCCGAGAAGGACCTCCTGCACCAAACTACTGTGTCAGCCTATATGGATGTTAAAAGGACTGTTGTAACTTCTGTTTTGAATATTTGTGTTTTAAAACTGTACTCTAGCACCATGAAGCATCTGTGTGCTAGATGGAATTGCCAATAAAATATCTCGGACCAAATAACCGGATAGACTCAAATGAGATGGTAAAATGCAGCTTTAATCTAAAAGAAGTAAAGCAGGGGGAATAAACACTCATCAAATTGATTTATGCAAGTTCACAATCTCTTTTCGTTTATACTCCGTTTATATAATGCTAGATGCATCATCTATGAAATCATTCTAGGTGGCAAACATCGAGGGGTGGGATTGGATTTGGTGTACATGTCTACATGTAGATAGTACACGTGTTAATCCCTCATTGGCGGTCTCTTGTTTGTAAAACACACCCTGAGCTACCTCTATACATGTGGTGTAATAAGCTCGTGATAACAGAGAATATGGCAGCAGAATAATACTTTGCAACATTTCATTATAAAAGTCCATGGCAGCGGCATGGCTTGGACCCGTGGCGCACAGCATGGGTTCCCGATAGCTCCCGGTCCTGGCCCGACAACCAAGCAGATTACAGCAAGTTAAACACAAGTTTTGATACAAAACATTAAGCCAAGGTAGAGCACAGCATGGGGACCGCTGACCTGGAGTGAGACCCCACATGGTGGCCCCATTCCTGCACACCGAGCCACGGAAGTGATACGCCAACCACTCAATGGGCACTGCAAAATGGCCGATGGGGCCAGCTCTAGTATGCATAGTATGCCTGCAGGAAACTCACCTCGTGGAGGCTGATGAGAAACAAATTTGCTTTAGCTGATTGACTGGGTGCTACTTGGCCACTGCGGGTGAAAAAAAAGAGGGGGGTAGCCTTGCTATTTAGCCGGGAGGTGCCACTGACATGAATCACAGTAAAACAAGACCCGATGGGAGGTATCAGTTGATAAAGGGTAATTTCCTGGAACAACTTCTAACCTTTGCCTCCATATACTGCCCAAACAGTGCACAAGACTGCTTTCTCCGAACCATCATGCCAGACATCACCACATTTACAGAAGGTCCACTCCTGGGGGAAGACTTCAACCTGGCCCCTAACCCACACAATGACAAAACACTACCACCCAGAAGGGGGACTACTCTCGGGCAATATGCTTTTCCGAATTCCTATCGGGTATGGGGCTTGTAGACACTTGGAGACTAGCTAATGAAGGTGTCCGTGACTACACATTTTATTCCCACGTGCATAAAAGGTCTCTCTAGAATAAATCTCATCCTGATGTCCAGCGTGTTATCCCCCTGCATCGAAGAGTGCTTTCCAACCACGCTCCAGTATTAGCCTGAGTGCGAGTACAGGGCCTCTCGAAGCCGCCACAAAGACACTGGAAGGTGCAAGACTCACTACTACAAGATATAGCAATCAGAGAGCAAATGTCATCCCGGCTAAATAGCAAGGCTACCCCCCTCTTTCCTACTTTAAGGAAAACAACTCAGTAGGGTGCTGAGGGATACAATGAAACCAGTGGTTCGGGGAATTCTAATCAATTGCACAGCAGTACGAAAGACGGCAGGGCAGCTACAACAAACGAGGTTAGAAGAGAAGGTGGTGGATCTGGAAAAATTGTTCAAAAGGCGCTAAACCATTAAAGCAGGGAGCACTTAAAAAAAGAAAAATCCACTCTGGAAATGAACCTAGCTGACAAATCTGCCCGAGTATTAACATTTACAAACTCCTGAAACAATATCAAAACATTCAACGGGCCAGGCGCGACAATTCTATATGCAGATGGGGATAAGATGGAGGCAATGGTGAACCACCATAGGGAGATTATGTCGGGGGCTCAAATGGGAAAAGCAGCACAAATATGCTACCTGAAGGCCACCAGACAATGGGTGAATCCACCCCATTTAGATGCCCTCGAACTCCCAATCACAACAGAGTAGGTAATGGAAGCAATAAAATCTCAGAAAAACGCAGCACGCAGCCCTGACGGGTTCACGGCTCGATTCTATAGGGCGTATGCCCACATTCTAGACCCCCCAGCTTGTAACACTATTTAACTCCTTCCTGACAACAGGAAGCATTCCCCCCTCCATGGAGGAATCCTTAACTGTGCTCATTCCAAAACCAGGTAAACACCCAGAGCAGTGAGCCTCCTATCAACCTATAACATTAATAAATAACGGGGCAAAAATCTTCTCGAAAATCCTGGCAGGCAGACTGGCGAGGTTCATCCATGAACTAATCGACCCAGACCAAACTGGGTTCATCCCAGGTTGCACTGCTCAAGACATCAGATGAACCCTACATTTAATCGAGAGTGCATCCAAGACAGGGACAGAGCTGGCGGTGGTCTCGCTCGACACTCACAAGGCGTTTGACCTATTAGATTGGGGGCAGATCAGCGAGATGTTGACCCACTATGGCTTTGGACCAAGATTCATTAAATGGACTCTTGCTAACTACCAGCACCCCACCACAGCCTTGAGAATAAATGGCACAAGATCCCCAAAAATGCCCATAACCAGAAGCACACAGCATGGCTGCCCCCTCTCACCCTTAATATTTGCACTCTCCATGGAACCTTTTGCTTCCAGAGTTCGCGACAACCCAAGAATACAAGGCCTAAAAGTGGGTGACAGCTATGTATCCAGATGACATAATCCTCACCCTAACTCGGGTGGATGACTCCCTGGAAGCTCTCTGGCTGGAGATTGCAGTATTTGGAGAGGCATCAGGGTTTAGGGTCAACTATGCGAAATCAGAAGCCATGGGTATCAATATCTCAAAGAGACGGAGAGGAACACTAGTAGACACAAGCCCCATCTCCTGGACCAGGTCCCACATCTCCTACCTAGGGGTGCCGATAGCGAACAAAATTAAGCATGTATACAAAGCCAACTTCATGCAACTATTCAGGGATCTGCGGAATGACCTGGAGCACTGGCATAAATAAGAGGTATCGTTGTTAGGAAGAATCACAGGCTTGAAAATGAATATGGTCCTAAGTTTAATCTACCAAAGCCTCGCCCTTCCAGTCACTATCTCAGAGAAAAGCTACAAAAACTACAAAAATGGCTATTAAAATATGTATGGGGCAGGAAAACACCACAAATAGTCAAGTCATGCTTAGGGGCATGGCAGGGGGAGGCCTGGGGATGCCGGACATCTCCAGGTACTGTCGCGCAGCACAACTCTCGCAAGTATTCGCCTGGAAGGCATCCATCAACCAACCACGATGGAAGCAAATAGAAGAGGCGTGGATCCATATCCGCTAGCATCCCTGCCACACATCGCAATACCACGGGGGCCCCGGGCGTCGGTCGATTATCATCCACCAAAAACACAGAAGTGCTGGAGCAGGGTGGCTCGCAGATGGGGGCGGAATCAGGGGCTCACTGGGATACCTGACCCCGGTATGGGACAACCGTGACTTCACCCCCGGGATGGTCACTCCGGGTTTCAGTAGATGGCAGAAAGGGGGCTGACGTATCTTGCCTCCTGCAATATGTACCCTGGGCCAGTGATGTACAAGGAGCAGGAACCAGGCTGACCCAGGTAAGTAGAAACAGGAACAAGCTTTATTGCCTCTTAGTTACATAGATTAGATCAGAAGGTAGGAGAGAAGATCTGCAGGCCTCCACTCTGGTTCCCTAACCAGCTCCAAGTCCCAACCTTCAGTTAATGGAACTCTCAGGCACCCCAACACTCCAAGTTCCCCATGAGCATTCTACAAGGCCCTGCACACACACACATACAGTCAGACTAACATCCAGTCTACAACAGGGGCCTTAACCAAATAACAGATTTCTTTAACAATGGGCCCCATTAACATTCAGGGAATGCAAGGCTAAATTTCAGCTCCCAGAAACTGAAAGATTTCGATATGCTCAACTAAGGCACTGGATTACACAAATCAAGCCAAAAACACATTGAGGCAGGAACCTCACCACGCTTGAGCATATCTCAAAATCAGCAGCCCACAGAGGGATAAATCTCTCTCCTTTATATACTCCTAAATAAAGCCGATCTTACCAAGAAGGAACACTACATGCTTAGTTGGGAAAGGGACCTGGGACATGAACTAGGGCTGGAAGATTGGCTTTGCATCTGGGCCCGCATGAATAATAGCTCGAAATGTATCACAAATAAGGAGGGGGCAGTGAAGGTGTGTTCCAGATGGTATATCACCCCAGAAACTCTAAACAAAAGCAACCCAACACTATCACCACGATGTTGGAGGGGCTGTCAAACAACGGGCTCACTATTCCATCTCTTATGGTCATATTCAAAATCAACCCGATTTTGGAGTGAGGTCCTAGAGCAGATCCAACTAATCACGGGACTGACAATACCATGGGATCCGGGAATCGTACTATTGGGGGACATGGGTGATGGGGCATTCCCACTGAAGGGGCACCTAGTGGACCTAATTACGCACCTGCTCCCTGCAGCCAAGATTACCATAGCCAGACTTTGAAAACAACCTGAGGGTCCAGTCCTCGCTTTGTGGTGGATGAAATGCTAGGACACAGCAGTAGTAGAAAAACTAACAGCCACTCATGCAGGAAATATGGGGAAATTCTACAGCACCTGGTCTCCCTTCCTGTACTATGCTGAACAATTCCCAGGAATGGCCGACCGGCCAACCGCACTTCGGTGGTGCACAAACTCTTGACTCACCCATCCTGCCTAAAGTAGCCCCTCCTCCCCCACCCGACAGAGAAGATCTTTGAGCCTCACAGGCAGGAGGCGACCCCCGGACTCACCAAACCCTCAACTAGTCACTACACCCGGTCAACAGCAGCTCACCACCGATAATTGTCATTGAAAGGTCATATACAATCTCTCTGGGTATAACGCTATCCCCCCTATGTGTCTCTGTCATTATGCATGTTGTTACGCTCCTCTGTAACTTGTCCCCGTTTATTTTTTTTTATTCTGTTGCATTTGCTGAATTTAACCTGCATTAAAAACTTAATAAAATGACCTTTTGGGGAGAAAAGAAAGTGCATGGCAGGGTTTTCTGATTGGTTTGCAACCTAAATCCATTCTTGGACATTCGGCTTGCTAGCAACAGGTACATATAAATGAAACCCAGGTGCTTGGAGATCCATCAGCGCTCCCCTTGGTTTCCCAATTAGTCTACCCTCTCTCATCGGTAGGCCTTATGCCATTGTTTTCTATTTGAAGGCTGACCTTACCAGTCTGTGCTGTCTCATGACATTTGAGGGAATGTAGGCACACCATTATCTTAGCTTCAGGCTTAAAGAATAGCCCTTGTTTGCAAGCTCTCCACCACGTGTCAAGAGACCATGAAATTGTCAATGTTGATAGTGCATTTTTTTTGTTGAAACTTTCTTTATTGGTTTTTCATAACAATATAAATCACATAAAACCACCTTGCCCCGCCGATTATTGCCCCCCCTTTGTCCCCAGCAGATAGCTCGTGGCAGTGTACATCAGTTAGTCGGTAGAGGTGCAATGTCACAGAATGTCCGTTATCACATTCGCAGAGTCCTTTAAGACGGCGCTTTGCCGTTCTTTGAGACCATTAAAGTTCTTGGCTTGTTGAATAAGTTCAATGTCTGAGTGAGTACCAGCATATTGCTCAGTTCAGTTCTTGTCGCATGGCTCCATCCGTTATGGGAATTATCCTTCTCATAACTTGGATCAGGCTTAAGATGAGTCTTCCCCGTCCGCCGATGAGTTTTGTTTCAGGGTTGAATAATATTGTCTGAAAGGGGCCCAGTAGTCCATCTGTTGCCCGGGAGTGACATGGCATATCAGGTTTCCCCTTTGTTCACATGTGCTCATAAATTCCAGCCATTTTACAAACCCAGGTGCTGAATGTTTCCCCCATATTCTGGCTATAAAATATCTGGCGGTCACGGTGGCCATCCCCAGCAACTTTTTCTCACTATGGGGGCCCAGTCCAATCAGTGCTTAGAGCCATAGCTCAGGCATATAGGACCAATTTGACTGTAGCATTCCTGACATGGCTTACTCAATTCTACCCCAAAAGGGCCCAAACCGCACGCAAGACCATGCCACATGATAAAAGTCAGCAGGCTCCACACCAAATCTCCTGCAGGAGGCGGGTCTCTCAGGGTAGAATATGTTCAGTTTGGCTGGGGAGTAATACGCTTGATGTAGAAATATGTAGTGTATTAGTCTGTATTAGCAGCTATCCAGGGATATGTTCCATGTCTGTATGCCAATAGAGTCCCAGTGTTCATCGCTCAATGTCACCCCCAGTGTTTCTTCCCCGGATAACCTGTGTTTCTGGGTGCGGGCCCCTCCACCCCCTTTCCTCTTACGAACCTATATAGGGTTGACACCAGTTTTATAGTAGATAAGGGTTTAAGCAAGTATTGAAGAGTAGGGTGGGGGTTGGGTGCTTGAGGGAATTAAGGCCATTTTAGTTTCAGCATCTCTCTAATCTTATAGTACATAAGCAGTGTTACCGCCGTCCATTCACCCCTCATCCGCACGGTTTCCCATTTCATGAACTGCCCTCATGCACTAGATCTCCCAGCCCTTGGATCCTCAGCTCCTGAAAATGGTATTGGAAGGATCTCCTGTGTGTAAGGGGAATCCTGTGTACATTGTAAATTGGGAGGTTGGGAGAATAGGAGGGCACTGCCTCACTGAGCCCACTGATCTGCTCCCAGGCCTTACATGCCTCCGCTGTGGGGTGGACCTAAGACCACAACAGCCCTGAGCGGGCTCCACAGAACAAACCCACCAAGTTATCTGGGCTCGCCGCCTCCTTGGCCAGGAGAGAATGGGGGTAGTCTGGGCTGGGGTCAACCCACTCCGCTATGTATTGAGCCTGTGCGGCCAGGAAGTATACAAACAGATCTGGGTATTTCATTGCTCCATTTTTGTATGGCGATTGAGAGTGTTGTATGATATCCTTGCATTTCTGCCCGCCCAGGCGAGACGTGTCATCAAGCTTTTGGTCGGTACCCAGAAATGTCTCGACGGCCAGATTGGGATATTATTAAAACATATAGAGTAGCTTAGGTAGTAGGACCATTTTAGCCAGGGCCATGCGGGCAACAGGATCCATGACTCCGCTCTATGTTCCAGTTGTTCCAGTGTCTTTATGTAGTTCACGCTGTACAAGACTCCCACCTTGGTTGTCACCTTAACCCCCAAATATTGTATTGTTTGAGGGCACCAACAGACGTACGCCCCAAAGTTGGCCTGTTGCATACTAGGGGTCAGGGGCAGTACCTCAGATGTGTTCCAATTGATTCTCAGCCCAGAGAGTTCCCCGAATGTACCTATCTCCTGCATTAGAGGGGGAAGATTTTGCCGGGGGCGTTTGACATAAAGTAATATATCATCTGCATATAACGATATCACTGTGAGATGTGATTGTATTCTTATACCCCGGTGAGCATAAACCTCTCTAATATGGTAGGCTAGAGGTTCCACACTAGGGCGAACAGGATCAGTGAAAAGGGGCATCCCTGTTGCGTCCCTTTCTTTGGGTAGAAGTATTCTGACATTATCCCGTTTGTGTACACTGCGGCCTTGGGTGTCGTGTACAGCAAAGACACCCATCGTATAAATGTCAGGCCGAGGCCTAAGTGACGGAGGACTTCAAAGAGAAAAGGCCACTCGACTGAATCGAAGGCCTTCTCCACATCGAGTGCTGCGACTGCTATTTGGGATCTGTGGGTCTACATTATGTATGAGCGTAAACAAGCGCACCAGGTTAAACTGAGTTGAGTGACCAGTAATGAATCCTGCCTGATCTGGTGGTACCAATGCTGGCATGTATGGCAGTAACCTATCTGTTAGAATTCTGGCCAGTATCTTATGATCTATATTTATCAATGAGAGTGGGAGGTATGAGGTGCATTTATGGGGTGGTTTTCCAAGCTTATGAAGCACTGTCTCCAGCGCTGTTCTCGTGGAGTCGTGGAGGGTACCCGTCAACAGTGCATTCTCATACATGTCAAGTAGGCCCGGGAGTAGGTATTCTAGATACGTTTTGTAAAATTCAGCAGTTATTCCATCATTTCCTGGTGCTTTACCACTGGGGAGGGAAAGGATCACTTTGTGGATCTACTCCTCTGTTATTGGGGCATTCAGTGACCCACCATGTTCTGGATCTAGCCATCCCAGGGCTACCTCGCCTAGGTATTGCGATATCGCATCATGACCCATGGTGGCGTGGAAGGCATACAATTGGTCATAGTATTCTTGGAAGACTGTTAATCCCAGCCAGGTCTTTAGTAAGATGGCCAGCCTGTTCTCGACCTCTATAACGGGCGTCACCTGACATTCCCTCTTTACTGCCCATGCTAGTCTTTTACTGGGGCGGTCCCCCTCCCCATATCTCACTGCTGCTATTGGGTCGCCTATAAACCTCTCCTCCCTGGCTGGTAATTGTCACAGCTCTACCCTTTGCTTCCTCAGGGATTTGCGCAGGTCACTGGTGCTGTTGGTCCCTTGTGTATTCTCCAACCCCTTGATGGTCTCTTCCACTCCCCGCATTGGTCCTACGTAGTGCTTTCAGGACCCTCCGCCCCACTCCTTGGATATACAGCAACCCTGTGCGTATAGCTTAAATGTCTCCCAGACTATACTTGGGTTAGGTACCGACCCAGTATTGGTCGAGAAAAAGGATTGTATCTCTTGGCCGATTTCTTCCCGGAAAACCCCGTCATCTAGGGCTGAAGTCCTGAATCTCCATCTTAGTTGTATAGGGGGGCCCATTGGGCCAGCCATGCAGGCAAGGACGGGGAGTGGCCCGATAGGGAGTGGGCAGTATCTTTGCCTCAATTATCTGTCTAACTACAGTGGCGGAGGACATGATGTAATAGATTCTGATGAGCTGCAATGGACCCCAGAGAAGGTGGTGTATTTTAGGCTGGTCGGGTGCATTTCCCGCCATACATCATACAAATGATGGCATTCTTCTATAGCTGCCCATGTCTGAGCAGCACGGGGTAGTCTCTGTTGGGCTGTGGAGGATTTGTCCCGTTCCAAAGAGAGGGCCCTGTTAAAATCCCCAACCCAGATTACCTCATAGCCCGGGAACCTGTGGATGTGATTGGCGCATTGGCGGTCGAATTCAGGTGAGTCGATATTTGGGGCATAAATAGTATAATATACTGCCATTCCACATCGCCCACCTTCTTGTGTAGTTTAAACTCTAGGGAGCAATGTACGTAAATCGCCACTCATCTGGAATGTGTAATATAGGAGGAGCCATACCTATGTATACCCCAGCCTGTCAGTCTGTGTGGGGGTGCGGCTCGAGGGAACTGCATTTCCTGTAGGCACAGTCGGTTTACGTTATTATTCTTACAGTAGTTCGCCATCAGACAGGTTTTCTTATGATTGGTGAACCCCTGAATATTCCAGGACATTATCGACATTGTGTTATTCAATTTCCCCCCGGTGCTGCACATAGCCATGATATAAATTTATGAGCCGGAGGAGTGTCATTGCTGTTCTCACGTAAATAAACCTTTGCCATGGAATTCCTGTGCTGTTTTGCCACCCATTACCATCTTAGTTGGAGATCTCCCTCGTTCACATACCAACGAGCTGTCCCTTTTGGTACCTTCAACATTAGGTAAACCTTTATATAAACAATCCCTATACTCACCCTAACTCACCCACGCCAGAAACTGTAACCTACTGGCACCCTTCCCTCCCCCCACCCAAAAACATCACAACATAACATTCAACTATCCCGCAGTGTATGCAGGTATCTGGGCGCTGAGGGCGGCCGGTATGCTCCTTGTGGTGACAGTAATTATTTAGCATACCAAGCCTCCGCCCAGAGCCCTGGGGAGCCCATTCGGTTGGGTTCAATAACTTCTTGCCTCTAACTGTTCACATAAAGGCTGTATTTGTCTCATCAGGATAGATGTCTTGGTGATTTCCCTGGGTCGGGAAGGTTTGAGGCAAATCTTTCCGCTGCTTCTGGAGCAGTGAAGAAGGTTGTTGAGCCGTTGTGTTGTATTCTCAATTTTGCCGGATACATCATGGCGCACTGCACATCCTTTTTCCGTAGCATATTCTTAACGGCTTGAAACGTCTTGTGCTGCCCCTGTATGGATGGGCTGAAGTCTGGAAAGAGCCGAACCATGGAGGAGCCCCATTGTTATTCTCTCTTATCCCTGGCCATGCAGAGTAAAGTGTTTCTATCCCAATAATTTAGGATTATGGCGATAATGGGATGCTGCAGGGCTCCTGGGGTGGACCTTGCCGCCAGCGATCGATGTGCTCTTTCCACCATGAACATGTTGGTTAGCTGGGGGTCGCCCATAGTCTCCACTAGCAGTTTCTCTATGAACTTCTCCATGTTTTCGATTGGCCTTGTCTCGGGAACCCCCAGGATGCGTATATTGTTTCTTCTGGAGCGTCCCACCAAAATGTTGTTTTGTGCCATTACCTTTTTAACGGATTGTGGCAATTCGGTGACTTCTCGTTGCAATATGGCTACTTTGTCTTCTCCTTCCCCCATTGTTTGTTCCACTTCTGTCATTCTCCCACACAGCTTGTCTATCTGCACTGTGGAAATATCCACCTTGCATGTGAGAGCATCAATCTTTGCCCAGAGAGTCTGTGCTAAGTGGGGGTTGTTCTGTGCAGGAAAACTGCTACATTTTAGCATGCTTTTTAGAGTTGACCATTGTCTTTCCACTGCTCTGCGTTTCTCCTGGTGTTGGGCCGTGAGGGGACCGCATTATTCACAAAGACCAGTAGTGATTCGGGTGTCCCGGTTGTCGGGAGCCGCCGGCAAGACGTTCTAGATTATGCCAGACTACCTCTGCACAGACAGCGGTTTCGGGCTTTGAGGGCTGGCCAATGGCCACATACGCACCCTTACCCAACTACAGAGTGGACGTGACACTGTGCTAGTATGTCGCCGGGTGTCAACGTTAGATGGGGCCAGTGACGTGGCGTATGGTGCCCAGGGTGAAGGTTTGGGGAATGTGGTATTGCTGGAGTGTTGGTTCCCCACAGGTGGGCGTCACTAGTGTCCAGGGGTGTCTGCTGTTATTTGAGTTGCCCCCTGCATATGGTCCCGGAGGTGGTCACCCCGGCCATCCGGGTCTATCTATGGGGTTCCGTCGGCTTCCATTCTTGTTCCACTGTAGGTCCTCTCGGTGTGTCGCAGTGCCTCCCACTGGGTCCTGCAGGATGTGTATGGCAGTTGGGTGGGGGGCACGGCTCGTGGGTTCTCAGCGGGTGTCCAGGCAGAAGCCTGGATATCCAGGGCTGCAGTCCTGTAGTGGTGGCACTGTGCTGCAAGGGGAGAATGTGCACCTGGATTCACTTCATAACCCCATCTGGGGGTAGCAAATGACCTTTGTCTCCGATGCTATATATAGGATGGTGTCATTTACAGTGCTATTTTAAGTTCTGCTGAAGCAACTGTTATTTCGCCTCAGGCACTGCAATGACAGTGTACCGTTTTGGGGAATGCTGCTGCTGGCCCGCTCCCTCATAGTCCCCTGGGTGCCTAGCTGCCTTATCTTGAGGTCACAAGTGTGTGTTTTGGGAGCTATCCGCTGAGGTCCGTATGCACGTGGTTTAGGTTTCAGCCAGGGGATTTATGAGGCGGTGTAGTGATCCACCTGAAGAGTACCAGTCTTCCCCCCCATTTACTAATGTGGGCTGGTGTGTTTCATCCCTCTATCATGGAGAGCGGCGACTCCATTTTGTGAGCACACGGTTCCACTGTGTACTCGTTGGTTGTTTTCCTTCCCGATCAGCCCGATAGCTGGGGCGAGAGAGACAACGGCCCCGTCCGCAGCCCCCACCATCCGGACCGGCAGCATCTTATCTGGCAGGTGCGTGGGGAGTCTGCACCCTCTGTTCGTGTTGAGGGCTTGCCAGCCCAGTGGGCGTACGCTGGGACCAAGAAGTGGGGGGGTGGAGGCGTCACCTTCTCGTCCGGCACTCTGGGACTCCCACACGGCACGCTGGGTTCCTCGGACATAGTCGTGTGTCAGCTACTGACAGAGTGGGCTCAGCCCAGGGAGGGATGTCGCTCACCAAGCAGCTCCCATCGGCCTTCCACGGCACCGTTGCTCCCAGCTCAGCTGGTCAGCAGATCGGGGCAGGCACCTCCAGACTGCCGCCGGGGGGGCTCTGGCAGCTTGAGGCTTCTGCATATTCTTTTGTTGTCTCTCCAGGCAGGCCCGCCCTTCCCCCATCGGGCCCCTGCGGTTGTGCAGGGCCTCACTGCAGTTGCCCTCTCTGCTCAGTGTTGTTGGAGCCTCAACCCGGTTCACCGCCGTTGCCAGTCTAGCCTTCACTTCTTAGTGCATATTTAACACCGGCACCGGGGGGTGGACAGGGCTATAGAATGCAGTATATTTGAAAGGATATCAGGGCCATCGCCGGAGCTTCTCAGGCGGCAGCCAACTTCATCAGCCACACAACAGCGTCCCTCCGTCGATGGTGCATTTAACACCATTTGATTCAATTATGCTGGGTGCAGTTGCTCCTCTTGGCCGTTAGAGACTTGCTCACTCTATCCCATATAAACTTCATGCCCATTTAATTGTCCAATACTTGGCATCCGTAAATGTTCTTGTTCCTCCTGATATTAGAGAAATATGTCCTCGCACATGACTCCCTTCCTGCTGCTTTTCCTCCATCTCTCGAAATAGCATCCTTGGTTCCAAGCCAATGTACTCCTCTATTTTGCAAGTGAAAACGTCATCAGATTTCCACTTTAAGATCCTGGGCTTGTATTTTGAGGCAGCTGGGTTGATTGACATAAGATGCCGTCCATCATCTTCTAATGGTCATCCTAAACGTTGAATATATACCTCACATAAGCAAACTTCTATGTATTCTTTCTACCTTGCGTTTCAGTTACAATTATTGACCAGCGAGTCACTTCATTCTTCCCTGTGTTCATGATTTCTGTATCGTGGAGTATATGTTTCTCTTAGTGGTTCAGTAACGCGTTGGACTTTGTTTTAACATACATCCATTCTGTTTATGGCTGCAGTTTGACAGCTCGGAAATGTACATCCTTCTTGGTAACTTTCCTCCACTATGTCAGCTTTAGGGTACACTCTGAAGGGTTGTCCAAGTGCTTGTCATCTTATCGTCGTATCGTCTCTCATATATTCGACGTAGTACAGAAATATTGTAAGAATTCAGGCATGGGTTGCCCATCATGGCTCTTAGTCTGTCATCTCAATATGATGGTGGAAAGGAGGCAAAACTGGGGAAAAGACAGGTGCCTCCCCTCTACAAAACCACCAAACTGTGACACTTCTTTAATTCTTAGTGACACTTAATTTCTTTGCTTCAAGGTAATAGTGGATCTCACTTAAACACCATCATCGATGAAGAACACACCCCTTCTTACTGTGATGACGTATTTAAACCCAAGATGAACTGCGAACAGAAAGATCTCCAAATAGAAGTCACGGGGAGGCAGAGCCGGCAGTTGTGTGGTCAGTGAGCTAAACACTACCGGAACACCGGAACACTGGAAGGTTGGCATCTCATTCGACTAAGGAGCCTGGGCCAAAGGGAGAGGTGTAGACGGGAACTCATTTTCTCTAGTGGCGCAACCACGATTAATCGGTAGGCCAGGGGCCTAGGTACCAACGCCAAAACCAGATTGCTGGGGAGGATACTAATCCGCAACCTCCTTATCCCACAGATGTCAAATGTCAAGAGATGGAGTACGAGGCAAGCAAACGCTCCTGTCGAGAGGAACGGATACTGCAGGAGAAGGTTAAGAGAACCTACTAGGTCACTGGAGCCTGAGAATCCTGACTGAGTAAACACCCAGTATGTAGCTAAGAGAGAAAAGTACAAACACATTCGAATTTATAGAACCTACAAGGTCACGGAAGCCTGAGAATCCCAAACAAGTTGAAATCTGGTATGTAGTTGGGAGAGGAAAGTTTGAACAATTTTGAATTGAGTTAACCTACAAGGTCATGGGAGTCTAAGAATCCCGAACGAGTAATCACCCGGTATGTAGCTGGGGAAGAAAAGTATGAACACTTAGAATTGAGAGAACACACGTGGTTACGAGAGCCAGGTGTGCTCAAACAAGCAAGTGCTCAATGTAAACGACCATATGAGAAACATAGAAACGTTGTATACATGTTGGAAGAACTGCTGAGGCTCTGTGAGCCACAGAAATCCGAACTGGGAAAGCGCCCTTGTGAATCTGAACAAGAGAGAGACACCCTCTTTGTATCCAAGTTGGAAATGTCAACAAGGTTGCAAAAGCTTAAGAAGTCAAAATGGATAAGGCTGTTAAAATGGATTTCTGAACTCTGACCTGGTGGGCAGAGGTTCAGAAGACCAGCCTAGTTTCATGGAACAGGCTAACCTTCTGGATACGCCAGAGCAATCAAGGTAGCATTGGCGGCAGTCAAGACTAGGTCTCAGGAGGGGGTGAGGGTGATTGAAAGCCCACAGTGAGCACACACAGTAAAGGACACTACTAATTACTCCCAGCCAGGTGTATATATTAAAAATATATACATTTATTCAAGGACTTTGAAATCAAGCACAAAGCAAATATCAGCAGGAATACTTAAACCAACACAACACTACTATGAAACATACATACAGTTACCATGTGGCCTCAAGGAATAGTGCACAGTAAGGGTCTACAACCTGTAAAGAAAGGGGGCAAACAGTGCAAATATACTTTAGGCAGTCCTTCACTTATCAAACCCTAACTAAGAGGCGGTCCAGTCCCTAAGAAGATACAGGTGCACACAATCATACGGTAGAGCGAAAAGGGGGTCCCTTGCAGGGGCTGTAGCAGATCAGGAAGGTGGATGAGGCAGTGAAGAATAAGTTTCCACTATTCAAGGAGGGTCTCCCCAAGAGGAGAGAACAGGTTCCAGGAGTTGGGAGTAAAACGGTAGCACAGGCTACCGCGAGAAAGGCAAGTGGCCCTCAGGTGACACTTGTGCGTAAAAATGGATGGATGCGCCAGGGGCCCCCGGTAAGGGTTGCAAGTACTCACCGACCCTAGGGACACTCCGGACCAAAATTCAGCAGTCGAGTCCACTTTGGTTCCAGGTTCAAATGCAGCTATTGCGCGGCTCTGCGGCTTTCAGCGGCTGAGTTACAGCGATGATTCCGTGACAGATTTGTGGCTATTTCTCCGCTCCTGATGAAGGGATCAGGCCAATTTCACAGCAGCATGTCTCGGAGCACAGCAGAAAGGCACCTGCGAAGTTTGTCACCAGGGCTGGGTGACATGGGGATCGTGTGCACTCTGGTTCAGGTGTACTCTCCTAATTCCAGACATAGGACACCTCTCAACTCGAGACTGCAGCGGTTCCATAGTGAAGGTCCTGTGCAAGCTGGTCAGTTCGCTGGTTGGCCCAGGAACACTTCTGTGAAGACTTGCCTTCAGGGTAAGGTGGAGGTGCCATGAATAGTTGGTCCCACTATTCAAATGGGTCAAAGTGCCTTTGCAGACCTAAGTTTGATCAGAAGCAAGGGGTCCAGCAGGACAACAACGTGCTTAGTGTGCCAAACCTTCTAGCAGGTCACCAGCGGTTCCTCGACTGCTTCTTGGTTTCAGGATACTTGGATCCTATCCTAGGTTCAGTGAGAACGCAAGAGATTGACCTGGTATGGGTGTTTGAGCCCTTCTCTTATCCAGAATCTCCTTTGAAGAGAACCCAATGAGAGATCTGCTCATATACAGCGATGCCAGATGTGGACCATTCACAGACCACAGTGGTTCCTGTCCTTCCCAGCACACCAGACTCTCTGGCACCCAGGATGTGTTTTGGAACTAGACACAAGGCCTGCAGAAGCCTGCAAAAGCTTTGGTTTGGTTTGCACGGGGCTCTGCATGACCAAATAAGGGTTTTCCCGGGTCTGCTCGACCTGGGGAAGGCAAAGGGACAAGATGGCCAAAGAACAG
Organism: Ambystoma mexicanum; assembly: GCF_040938575.1. NCBI lineage: Eukaryota > Metazoa > Chordata > Amphibia > Caudata > Ambystomatidae > Ambystoma > Ambystoma mexicanum. The sequence goes on from NC_090923.1 coordinate 918,682,248, forward strand.
GTCAAAGAACCTTGTGGCAGGGCCATTTTGGGCACAGGCCATTATCCAGGGCCAACCGCGATAAATGTGGTTTGCACAGTAGAAAAGGGTTAAAAATATGCGACCGTATAAGCTGCCACCAGCCCCGTCCAAGGCCCATCTATCTGTACATCTACCAGAAAATCTTTCGAGGGCGTCTAGGGCCTTTAGAAACGAAAGGAAGACCCCAGCGCACTGTACTCTAAGGGATTTTGGGCACTGGCAACATGTTGCTAAAAACCTGCAACAAAGTAAAAGACTAAGGGAAACAAAGTCTCCCAGAACCTACTGTCTTTAAGGGCATGTCAGTTTCCCCACAACAAAGTGAGTGAAAACCCAGCGATGTGCAGCAGAAGGCTGTGCTCCACTGGCAAAAGTCAGGCTAGGATGGTGAGACAACAGAAAAAAGTTTGGGGGTTCACAACTGGAGGTAAAATTACACCTAAATAGAAATCTTTCCTAACCGGAGCCGTGTATGAACCAGGTTGATTTGAAGATTACTCCTGTACATCCCAGTTGGGGAAACCAACTAGTTTATAAGAAGGTACCAAAAGGGGAAAAAACCTTTGTAAATCAAAGTGAAATGAAGAAGGATACTTTGTATGCAAGCCAGGGAAACCGGTGAGATTATGGGCATCTGAAAAATCCAAGAGAGCCAAATATCCTATCCAAAACGAATACCAAACCAGTGCAAGTCTCCCAGATTGAGATGTTTTGTTCACACAAAACTTTGCAAAGAAGCAATTGGATTAAATAACTTGTTTTTTTCAACAAAGGTCTAAGACAAGACCGGATTTGTTTGAATTATTTAATTTGATTCTTTGAAAACACTGCTTTGTTGGGCCAGGCAGAAGTCTCATTCCGATACCATGTCCTGGTCTCTACCTTTTGTTTGTTTTCTAAAGTGGTAGGGACAGTTTGGAGGTAGGATTTGGACCGTGGATTTTAATTTTGATAGTGACCCTTAGTTTTAGCTTAATAGCAGGGAACTTCCATTATAGAAATAGGGTTAGTTGGGCATTTTTCCTTTTTAGTTAAATAAAGAAATATTGGACATGTCACTAAGTCGTCCGACGACTTCTTCTGATACGCCACAATGGTCCATTTACTCAATATTTCACGGCCCACCAGCTTCTGATCCCATTGTCTCTTATAGTTCATATGGATTGCACAATGTCAATATAACTGTCTAAAACAAAACAACCAATGGATATATATATTTTTGTGTAACTATGATTTTGATTGGAGGTATTCAAGATAATCCCATATTTCCAGCCTATATTATTATGTTTATCAGAACTTGTACAGCACCCTACTTATCCTATTATATTTAATGTCATGATCCCATTAAATTCACATTCAATTTTCTATCCAAATATTTGTAAAATTCATGGGGGGAGGCGACTTATGACAAATGATAGCCACATGCTATAGTTCTTTTGTGGTTGGGATAGCATAGAAATGTTCATAAATTGCACATATTGTTTCTGCTTTATCTGGGAGCAGTTTCTTAGTCAGGGTATGTTTCTCTGTTATGCATATAACTGCATAGGCCAGGACCTTTGACTGATTTCCATGATAGTACAGTAGTTTTACGAACTGAAAACCATCAAAGGAGAATTGCCTAGCATTTCAGTTCTGGACTGCCCTTGTGGGTGGGAACAGACTGATTTCTCCTTTGTGAAGGGTGCAGTAGGCTAAAACATGGTTGTAGACCCTCCCGAGTGGCAGAAATTCTATAGAACAGGGTATTTGACCTATGTTCATTCTCAGTAGAGGGGCTCCCACACCCTTGTTTAATTTGTAAAATTTGGGATTTCACCCTAAGTAACTCAGGGTAATCTAGATGTGGCCCACTTGCTCACTGTGCCTTAGAGAGGCTCAGCTTCACATCATTGATGAGGCCCAACTAGGCTGAAACACATGTCTGGGGTTGCTGATGGTACTCTTGATCAGGGGAGAATTGCCTAGCATTTCGATTCTAGACTACACTTGTGGGTGGGACCAGACTGATATGCAAATGTATTTTTCTCCTTTGTGAAGGGTGCAGTGAGCTAGAACATGGCTGCAGACCCAAGTGGGAGAAATTCCATAGAATAGGGTATGGGTGCAAGGCAAAAGAAAGGCCCCCGTCTGTTAAGCATATTAAAACAATATTTGAATACAATGTAGATATATTTTTATTCTGAAAGAGACCGAGTCTGGCGGTAACCAGGTGATTTTACCGCCTCGGTTACCGCCGGACTCATATTACCATTCCACCTCCGTGACTCCCGGAAATACCAGGGCATTATGACCCTGGTGTCCCGGGAATTCCGGAGGCGGAATTCGGTAAATCCCCATTCCCATAGGACTCAATGGGAATGGGGAAGCGGAAACACCGGCACCATCTCGTGATGGTGCTGGTGTTTCCACGTCCGCCTGCAGGCGGGCGGTGTTAAACCCGCCAGGTCAGACCTGGCGGGAACATCACCTCCCGCCTGCAGGACTCGGGATCGGGCGGTCCGGAATTAACAGTGGCGGCGGGTTTACCGCCACTGTTCATTCCGGACCGCCCGGCCTGTAATGAGGCCCATTGAAAAATGTTAAAAGAACTTAACTACCAAAAATATTTTTAAATAGAAGCACAAGATGAAAAACCAATACTCTGCAGACAAGACAGCATTCTTAGTTAAGACAGTGATGCATGAATCTCATCAAAATTGAATACGATGGACAATTATAGAATTGGAAATCTTCTAGTTTTATATGTTTCTTTTGGTGTGACCTCACAAATTAGTTAACTTTCAGTTCCCCAAGACGGGAATTTGCTAAGAAAAAGCAGACTACTTCAAGGGGCCAAATGGTGTAGAATGTAGTTCTGTTCTATTCACGGTGGGCTGGAGTCTTTTTACTCAGGCTTCTTGTCAGCATGGGGTTACTAGAGCACTAGCAGAGAATTTGCATACATGTTGGCCTCAGTGTCTGGAGCCTTTGAGTGTTTGAACATATTTTATTGTTGCTTTGACATGACCATAACATATCACCGAATCTCTCCATATTAGCACAAGCACGCCAACAATTATGAGTGTGTTCCTCATATCCATATGATGTAGCCACTGGGGTGAGCAATAAATGCAGCAAAGTAACTTACATTGCATTTCCCTATTCTTAGTTTTAATAGAGAAATCTATTATTAAATCCCAATAGGCCTGATAATCTGTTTCTTTGATTATTTAAGTCAGCAGACCAATTATGAGCCAACACCTTTACTCTATTAGCGTTCTCAGGAATAAGAAGAAAATAGAGAGGTTTGATGTTTGGTTAATGTATATCCCTAATCCCAGTTAGATATTGATTCTTCCAAACATGTAGATCACTGGGAAATGAAGGATGTAATGTTTGCCCCAACCTAAACTAACTCCCAAGAAATGGATCCAGTCTGATCTTAACAGGACAGAGAATAAAATCAGGGATTGATTATTGCTGTGGTCTCATATTGTCAAATGTATAAGTCCATTAGGAATATCCCTACCCTCCAGTATGAAAGGAGAGGTCTGAATAACAGGTGCTCCTTCACCTTGCTATGTAATCCTCCATGATTTCACCCTGAACCCAATCATTGGACTATTTTTAATTTATGGCGGGAAGACACATGCCACAGAAGGAAGAGTAAATATTGTAATGTAAGTGGTGCTACTATTGATTCATCCATTGCTTTTCTCCGGTTAGCTGTAGGATTAGTCAATCTCTTCACCATAGTTTTCTGCGCCAATCTATTCTATAGACCTAATTCGGGAAAGCTAATCTTTATGCCTACTCTCATTGCGTGTGCTAGGTTTCAATCATGCATTCTATCATTGGAAAATGAATTCAATAAAGAAAGTAGCAAGAAAAGGATCAGAAAAGGTAGCATCCACAGCAGATATAAACAATTTGGCATTGACTTTGTTCTAATTGCGTCAATTCATCCTGTAAGTGATATTGGGAGAAAACCTCATCTGGCTAAACCGTATTTAATTGTGTTGATTACTAAAGAAAATAAACATTCAGGGATGGCAACTCTCTGTACATTTCTGTTTTTTCAGGTGAAAATGAGCAACTAATTGTGGATGAATATGTTTATCAACAGCAGCTGCCATTAATTCAGATTTAGTACATTTATTTTACAAACCTGCTGCAAGCCTCCATAAAGTACATTTGGAAAATACAGTGCTGGTTGTGACATGCGAAAGAGGAAATCATCAGCATACACTATATTTAGTGCTCTATGGTTCAAGCCTTTTAAAAACCTAGATTGTTGAAACGTGACTGCCAATGGTTTGACTAAGTGAATAAAGGAGGGGGGGGGGTAGTGGGTAGCCCTGTCAAACAGGGGGTTTCTGAAAGGAACCCATAATTATATGTGGATGCTACTGGTTGTAAATGCATTATCCTTACCAAAGACTGAACAGTCCCCTGAAGGCCAATTTTATTAAAAGCTTCAACCAAAGAGGTCCGTTGAACTCTGCATCCACCAATGACGGTATGATCATTTTCTTTATGCCCATCAATCGCCAAACATCCATAAAGTGATGTCCCCTGATAAAAACCATCTTGGTCCTCATGAACAAAACCTGGTGAGTACTTTTCTAGACTCAAAGTTAGACATTTGGCCAAGATTTCATTATTGGTGTTTAATAAAGAGAGTGGACTAAACAAGTTGCAATTTACCATGTCATATCCCTCTTAAAGAAATAAGTCTATTTTGGAATTTTAAAACAATGACATGCCTCGCAATTTCTGCAAAAATCACTAGATCTGCTAGTTCCTTACTTTACACATTCAACCTAAGAGAAATGCATGTGCTCTATGGGGATGGATGACAAAATATTTGCCAGTGCTTTCTGTAAAATGGTGCATGTAACCATAAGCACACTTCATATTTGGTGCAAAGCTACCACCCTAACACAGGGGAACTGATTTTTCATGTATTACAATGTTTGTTTGCATAAAAGAACAAGTTACTTCTTACCTTGTAACGTTCTTTCGACGGGATGTTCCTCCGACGTATTCCTCATCTTAGATATCTCCTTCCAGCTCTGCTGGCCTCGGAAATTTTTTTCTCTAGAGGGTGCTGCGCGTCGACGTCCTCCGAGTCGATGTCCCTCGACAGCCGCCGTATCGACGTCGACGTCATCCTGCCGATAAAGGCTGCGCGCAGCGTCCGTTGCTCAGTTCCGTTTTGTAGCCCACAATAATTCTTTCTGGACTAGACTAATCACCCTGAAGGAGTGTAAGCTGCAACAACAAGGGAAGTAGAACTGCGGGGATGGATGGGAGGGTCGATGAGGAATACGTCGGAGGAACATCCCGTCGAAAGAACGTTACAAGGTAAGAAGTAACTTGTTCTTCGAAGGGATTGTGTCCTCCGACGTATTCCTCATCTTAGATAGGCTCCCATAGCAGTATTCTATTATCGGAGGAGGGAGTACTGACTTCACGCTGTCTTCTATTGATGAATAGAATGCAGTACAGCCCTTCCAAACCTAGTCTCTTGACTGGAGGAGGAATCCAAGTTGTAAAATCGTGTAAAGGTATGGACAGACGACCATGTAGCGGCCGCACAGATGTCTTTAACCGGCACATCTCTTTTGAGGGCCGATGAAGCTGCAATACCTCTGGTCGAATGAGCCCTAAGGTTTTGAGGGGGCTCTTTCCCTGCCAGTTTATAATATTCCAGAATGGCTAGAATGATCCATCTGGAAATGGTCTGCTTAGTTATTGGTAACCCCAGCTTGTGACCTGTGTAACCTACAAACAGCTGGTCTGCCTGTCTTATCCTGGCTAGTCTACTGATGTAAAAACTTAAAGCCCTTCTAGGGTCTAGCCTGTGTAACCTCTCTTCCTCTTTCCCCGGATGAGGAGGAGGATAGAAAGATGGTAGGGTAATCTTCTGAGTGATATGGAATTCCGAATTCACCTTTGGGAGGAAATTAGGCTTCACTTGCAGGACAACTTTGTCTTTGTGAAATATTGTGTGAGGGGGTTTACAAGAAAGAGCTTGTAATTCGCTCACCCTTCTAGCAGATGTAAGTGCTATTAATAAAACAGTTTTAAGGGTAAGGAATCTTAACGAACAAGAATGGAGTGGTTCGAAAGGTGTGCCCATCAGGAAAGTTAGTACTAAGTTTAAATCCCATAGGGGAACTTGGAATGGTCTTGGGGATAAACATTGGTTAACCCCTTTAGAAACTGTATTACCAAGGGTAATTTGAAATAGGATGGTTCTTCCGCAGTGCGCTTAAAGATGGATAGCGCTGCGAGATAGCCCTTAATGGTGCCAACTTGAAGGCCTGAATTCGCCAAATATAGAAGGAAGGACAAAACCATTGGTGTACCACATGAAAAAGGGTCGATATTCTGTTCTCTACACCAGCTGCAAAATCTGTTCCAACGGCAGCGGTATAAAGACTTTGTTGCTGGCCTCCTTGCCGAAAGCAACACCTCCATAACATCATCAGGGAGGTCCCAATCCTTGTACCTCAACCTTTCAGAAGCCAAGAGTGAAGGGTGAGGGTTTTGATGTCTGGATGGAGAACCTGACCTCCCTTCTGTGAGAGTAGGTTCTCTCTGAGTGGAAGTCGAATTGGAGGGCAGATGGACAAGTCTAGAAGGTCCGGGTACCAAGTTCTCCTAGCCCAATCCGGGGCAATTAGGATTATGGTTCTCCGGAATCTTCTCAACCTCCTGATCATTTGAGGAATGACAGGGACCGGTGGGAACGCGTACAGAAGCTGAAACTCCCAGTCCACTATGAACGCGTCTCCCAGAGCTCCTCTCGGGGGAAATTCCCTTGAGCAGAACAGATTGCATTTCCTGTTGACGCTGGTGGCGAACAGATCCACCTGAGGGGTTCCCCAAAGGGCGAAGATCTCTTGAAGGACATCCTGAGCTAGTTCCCACTCGTGGGAGACTGTGCTCTGCCTGCTCAGAGCGTCCGCTGTCAAGTTCTTCTCTCCGGCTAGGTGAACTGCCGATAGAGAGATTCCTTCTTGGATTGCCCAAAACCAGAGCTGCATCGCCTCTCTGCACAGGGGTAGTGATCCTACGCCTCCTCTTTTGTTGAGGTAATGATTGGCCACTGTGTTGTCCGTCATTATCAGGACGTTTTTCCCTTGTACAGCTGGCAGGAACGCCTTCAGCGCAAGTCTGATGGCTCTCAGCTCTAACAGGTTGATATGTAGTCTGGACTCCGATGGAGACCAACGACCGCTGATGGTCAAGTCGTTGGCGTGGGCTCCCCACCCCGTGAGTGAGGCATCCGTGACTACTGTTATCTCCGGCCAGGGTTGCCAAAACTGTTCTCCTTTCAGAATGTTCTCCTGACAGGCCCACCAGAGAAGGTCTCGAGCTACTCGTCGGGAACCTGAAGAAGATCTGTCATTCTCCCTGAGAATTGTGACCACTGAGTCCTCCGTGCCCACTGGAGGGATCTCATTCTCAGGCGAGCCTCGGGCACTAGGAAAATGCAGGATGCCATGAGGCCTAGCAACCTCAAAAAGTCGAAGGCTGGGAGACGTTGGGCATGTTGAAACTTGGTAACCATCTGTAGAATATCTTGAGTCCTCACCTCTGGTGGCGAGGCTTTTCCCAGGGAAGTGTCCAGGATCGCTCCTATGAACTGGAGTCTCTGCGATGGTACCATTTGTGACTTCTTTAAATTGAGGGAGAAGCCCAGTCTGTGAAGGGAGTGGCGCACGTGATTTAGTTGGATTTGAGCTTGTTCCGAAGAAACAGCCCTGATCAACCAATCGTCCAGGTAGGGGTAGACGTGAATCCCTTCCCTCCTTAGACTTGCTGCCACTACCGACATTAACTTGGTGAAGACCCTCGGGGCGGAGGTCAGCCCAAATGGCAGCACTCGAAATTGATAGTGAGAGTTGCCAATTGTGAACCTCAGGTATTTCCTGTGTTTGAGATGGATAGGCACATGGAAATAAGCGTCCTGAAGGTCCAGAGATACCAACCAGTCCTGGAACTGAAGGGCCTGGAGGATCTGAGAAAGAGTGACCATCTTGAATTTGTCTTTTCTGAGGAATTTGTTCAATTCTCGCAAGTCCAAGATGGGTCTCAGTCCTCCGTCTTTCTTTGGAATGAGAAAGTAAGGGGAGTACCAGCCCTTCTTCCTCTCCGCTACAGGTAGCGGTTCTATGGCACCTTTCTCTAGCTGGTCCAAAATTTCCTGCAAGAGGAGCGGATCTGGAGCTTTCTGAGAGCTGATCCCCGGTGGATGACTCAGAGGTATACGTAGGAAAGGCAGGCAGTAACCTTGGGCAACTGTCTCCAATGCCCAAGCATCTGACGTGATAGCCTGCCATACCGCCAGATGTTGAGTCAACCTGCCTCCTACAGGTGTCCTGTGAGGGAAGTCCTCAGAGTGGTTTTGGGGCGGCTGATGCAGATGCCGATGGTAAAGAGGCACCTGCTGTTGCTGCTGCTTTTGAATATCTACCCCGTCCACCTCGGGTAGTTCTTCTTTGTCCCCTTTGAGCCGGTCGTCCTCTACCTCTTCCGAATGCGGAGTAGAAGCGAAAGTACTTGCCCCTCGCAGAGGTTCCTGTGGGACGAAAAGGAGTCTGACGGATTGCAGCTCCTAGGTATTTTGCTGCTGCTTTTGAAGTTTGCAGTTTTTCTAAACTGTCATCCTCCTTTTTCCCGAACAAAGAAGAGCCATCGAATGGCATGTTCAAGAGCCTGGCTTGCACATCTGGGGCAAAACCAGACTCTCTCAACCAAGCGAATCTCCTGGTTGATGTACTTGCCGCCATTGCTCTGCTGATCCTGTCAGCCGAATCAATGCCCGTCTGGAGGGATTCGCACATATCGTCTTTACCGTCCTGTATAATATTCAGGAACGCATCCCTTTCTTCTCCCTCCGGGATGCAGTCAGCCACTGTAGAAGCACACTCCCAAAGTGTATGGCTGAACCTAGCAAGGGTGCAAGTAGCATTAACAGATTTTAACGCCATGCTACATGCTGAAAAGACTTTCTTTGCCATAGCATCATATTTTTTATCGTCCCTGTCCTGTGGGACGGTAGGATAAGCCGTCTTGACATCGGTAGAGGATGCTGCCTGTACCACCAGACTTTCTGGGGATGGGTGTTTAGACAAAAACTCTGGGTCTGTAGAGGATACCCTGTACTTAGTAGACCGTTTTTTATTTACTGCTGGTACGACATCTGGGGTTTCCCATTTTGTCATGACCTTCCTCTGAAGAGCTTTATGAAAAGGCACCACAGGATCCTCCTGTGGGCCTTTGTCAAGAATATCCGTGAGGTCATCTTGTTGGAAAGATTGTGAAGGTGCAGACCACCCCATGAACTCTGTGATCCTGGCCATTAAGGCTCTATAGGGGGTTTCAGCATGCTCCCCCGGGTCTGGCCTAGCAAACTCCACCTCAGGGGAAGTGTCTAACCCACTTGCCTCATGTAAGGAATCATGAAGATCCTTTAACCTGCGTTCTTCAGAGGAAAATTCCTCTCTAATTGGGGTTACAGGTCCCTGCAACTCAAATGTGTCTTCCTGTTCAGACAATTCGCCCTCTTCCAAAATTGAGGACAAAGTTCTCAATTGTTCTGAACTCATAAAGGGAGTAAATCCCATTTCCAGGGCAGAGGGTGCCGAGCTTGTCATTATCGGCCTCGAAAACGTCGATGTCGTCGACGCCAAAGGCTTCGAGCGTGGCGTCGAAAACAAAGGCGGAGGCCTCAATGACCTCGATAGAATTGGGATTCTACTCGACAATCTCGAAGCCATCGCCAACGAGGACCTGGGGATAGTCACTGGGTGTGTTGTGACCGTGACTTTTCTTGGCGTCGACGCCGGTGTCGAAGCTGGCGTCGAGTCGACAGACCCGTGTGTCGAAGGTTCCTTCGACAACGGCGTCGAAGACACTGACCTCGGCGTCGGCGGAACCTTCGAAGAAGGTTTGGAGGTCATAGTCCTACTCGAGGGTTCGAGACGCTCTCGAGAGGTTTCCTTCGCCGGGTACTGCGACTCGCGGCGTTTTTGACCTTCGGGTCTTTCGACCAGAGCATCGCTCTCGGCAGTCTTCGAGGGGGTCGAGGCCGCTTTCTCGAAGACGCTCATCATATTTTTGCGGAATTCCTCCCATTCAGCCCGGGAACTATGTTTCGTGGGGCAAGGGATTCTTTTTGGCGAAACAGAGGAAGAGGAAGACGGAGAAAAGTGCTTCGATCTCGAGGAGTGATGGGACCCACTCCGAGACCTGGAGCGCGAATGGTGACGAGGAGACGAGTGTCTCAACTTCGTCGATGAAGAAGAAGCTTTAAAAGTCTTACCTTTCTCCAGCTTTCCCCTACGCTCCTTCAGGGTTTTAGCTGTCATGGACATACAGTCCTCGCACTCCGAACAATGATGTTCAGCTCCCAAACACCACAGACAAACTCTGTGAGGGTCAGTCAGCGACATCTTTTTCCCACAATCTCAGCATTTTTTGAAGCCGGATCGAGGAGTTGTCGGTTCCGACGAGGAAGCCATCGAGTACGGATCGAATAACTCGAGGTAAATAGAATTAATCTGACAAGAACTGAGCAACGGTATTCCAAGGCACTGAGTAAGCGCGGAAAAACGGAACTGAGCAACGGACGCTGCGCGCGGCCTTTATAGGCAGGATGACGTCGGTACGGCGGCTGTCGAGGGACATCGACTCGGCGGACGTCGACGCGCAGCGCCCTCTAGAGAAAAAAATTTCCGAGGCCAGCAGAGCTGGAAGGAGATATCTAAGATGAGGAATACGTCGGAGGACACAATCCCTTCGGATGTGACTTTTTTTAAACATCCCCATACTTGCCAGAAAGGTAGAGTACCATGCAAATGGTACTCGCCCCTTTCTAAACCCTACGCGCCAAAGCGAGTGGGCTAGTAGATTTTGCAAGATGCTAAGAGTTTATTAGTGATTAGGGCCTCTTGATTCACCAGAACCAATTTGGGGGCTGTTTCTTTTCTAAACATTTCATACCAATCTATTGGGAAAAAAAAGCGAGTCCCCTGCTTTCCCTTTAGAAAGGCTTAAATGGCTGCTACTAAATCTTCCTGTGTGATTGGGGAATTAGTTTGCCATGAAACGCTTTATTCGACAATTGTTTCAGATCATATTACATTTCAGTATGCATAAACATTAAAACAAAGAATATGCAAAAGCTACAATTCAGAAAATATACATGAAGAAAGACCTTTCAAATACATTCTCCAACAAAGTACAGAAGTATAAAGGGCAACAAAATGTAAGACCATTTAGTGAAAGAGATCAATTGGGGAGACAGCAGATTTAGAAATTGCTTTCACTGTTGCCAGGCCCCTTGCGACAGCATACTCCACATTACTGTTTTTTGTTGATTTGCAAAGTGCTTCCACCCTATTAAGATCCCAAACTCCATAATTCCTTAAACAAGTGTTGAGATTGTGTCGTCTAATATCGGCAGAGAGGGCAGGAGAACAGTTTTCAAATGATCCCTCTGCTGGTTGAAACTATACAGAAATGCCTGTATATACAGGATTCCAGATATGCTGTAATGAAGCCAACGGCAAGACCCCAAAATGCATTTGTGCAAATGGGTTATGTTCAGAGGCTGATTTAAGAACAAGATGAGATCAATACCCCCCTGCACTCCTCTAATTAATTTATAGTCCTGGCCCCAGGAGCTCTAAATACATTATGCAAATAAATAAAGTTTCACCATATTTCATTTCTAACCAAAGAGCCCATCCCAGTATTCTTGCTTTCCAGGTTCTGCCAAATACTGGGATGATTTAGAAATGTTGGCGGTTGCCTAATGTGCCTAAACCATGGAAGTTAATAAGATCTCTCCTGGATTAGAACTCCCCCGATTGCTTCTCTGTATTTAATCAGCTGTGGAACCAGCATATAAAGGGTTTCATTGTAAGTACTGTGTGAATACCTATCAGATCTAATTCAAAGTGTACTAGCAAATTAGAGGCACTTTTGGGCACTTTAAAGAAAGCCTAATTCATAGATAGTCGAAGGATGCCACTTTTCCCATTTGGAGAGTCATTGATATATAAAGCTACTTTTTTATGCATCTTTTTACCAATGAATCAGCTTATAGATTTTCTTCTTGAGAGAGGACTCTCCATGCCTTTATCGGAGCATAGCTTATTGAACTGCTGCAATTGCTTATTCAATCCCCTGGTTGTCCTGGAGACCCTCTTCTGGCTTGGTAGCAAAGGATAATGTAAATATGAAGGGGACACAAAATGTTTAAACAAACATCTATCTAGTGTCCAACAGAAGGAACTCGTGGAGCCACTTAAATGTAAGAACAACCTGTTAGCAGCTGCAATTGACAAATAAACACATCTACTCTCCATCTGATTGATGGATGCCTTAAAATGAGTACTGTCAAGAAAGCTGTTTAGGTAGGTATTTGAAATAAAAGGTTTCGCTTTTACAATATGACAATATTGTGCAGGGGTTGTTCGTATACAGATTAGCCCACTACTAACAGTGAAATATCTTAAAAGGGTGAGGAATATGGAGACAGGAGTGTGTTTTCTCTCCGCAATTGGGGAGTTCATGCGGGATGCTGGTGACTTTGATAATGTGGATAGTTCCCAAACCTTGTTTAGATTTAAATGTTCATCTTTTTATTGTTTTCAAAGTTGTTATTTGGATGACTGTATAGGAACAGAGACAGACACATGATTAAGGGTTTGGGATAAACAAAAGGGCACATTTGCTGTATTGAGAAATTCAAATTCGATAGGAAGCCCAAACAAGTATTTAGCTTGTTTTATTGATTGGAATCATGGTTGGCTCTCACACTGATTTGCATTTTTTTCTCTCGTGTGTGTTTATTTGTGCACTCAAGTTTTGGACCATGGAATATACAGACAAGACAGACCTACTATTTGACAAATTGATTGAACACCTACTATTGTGATCCAAATGAAGATACTTGTTCATGTCCTGATGAGGGCATGGGTAGAGAAAGTACACCTAAGACCTTGCCCGAAACTCAAGTAGACATAACAACACAAGCTCCTTGTTTTAGGATCTCAATTGTTATTTTTTGGTTATAAAAACAATTGTGGCAATCGAGTTTATCAGAATAAAATTGATAATAGATGCCAGATTTATTAGAACATTGATGCATTGACAGACAACAAAATATTATGCTGCATCATAGGTCTATTGGTTGGACCTTTTGGTTTTCAGACATTGTTATAATTGCTTTTTTGCACAGGTATGATTGGTTTGTGAATTAGTATGTATGTAATTGATTTGGATGAGTCAGTATGTGTGATTACAATATGGTGCTAAGTCAATAGGATAATTGTTTAAACGTAGAGTTTAAGGTATGTCTTTCATGAATGTTTTAATGATTGTCTTGTTTGCACACTGTCTTTATATGATGATTCGCAATAAGAATAAAATAAGTAATTGCAAAAATGAATTTTTTGAATTCCCTCTTAATAGAAGGTATTGTGAAGAATATCTAGGAATAATGTGAACGCAACGAGAGTCTGTACAGGTTTGGTATACCTGTACTTGTTGTGATGTCCTGGAGATCAAGACCCAGTAATGGAGCATCTGTCAATTAAAGATTTGATTTTCTAAGCTATGCCATTAATGCATAGACAGGAAAGAGTTTGCGTCAAGTCACAGCCCTACTGGACACATTTCAGGATAAGGAATGAGTCATTGACCTGGCCACCTAGTCACACTTCTCTAATCCTCACTGCATTCGTATTATCCAAATCAGCAATTCTTCGTAGAAGAGGTAAAGGGGTCTCGTGCTGCCACAGCATTTCCCACAGTTTAAATTTGGGGGGGGGGTCCCATCAAAAGTGGTCTTCAAATCAATAGAGGGTAAATAAAGATTTTATTTTCTCAGGCCCATGCAATTCTGCAGAATGAATTATACCTTACGCCCCTGTTCAATGATGCACTGACTTGCTCAGAGCAAACAATAACAAGTAGTTGTAGCAGTGAGGAGGAAAGGATTTCAGGGCCTGCTTTATACATATCCACAGGAAGCTTTATCTGGCCCGGGGGACTGGCCTGCTTTTTGATTCTTGGTCACTGAGAAAACTTCACCCAGAGATCTATAATTTTCCATGAATTAGCTTCTAGGAAGAAAGAAATCCTATCTTCAGTATATAGATTCTTAAAATGAGAATACTATGCTGATTCAGAGTGGCACTTTCCTTTTTGGCGCTCAGTCCTTAAACTTTACCAGAAGCCACTGAGATGTGTAGTTTTATTTGCATGCTTAAATGGCTCCCAATTGCCTTCTGAAAACGTAATAAAAAATAAATTAAAAAAAATACTTTTTTATTTGCAACCTTTACTTGTTCCTAACTGAACCATTGGATTCTTTTAATTGTGTAGTGTCTGAAGTAAAATACTGATGCACTATTCGAAACGGAACAGAGAATGTGTAATGGAGAGGGTGTGAGAAGAAAATGGTTGAGGAAGAAGAGCAATAAAGGAGCTTCTGGTGGGGCTTATATTTGAAGCGGACTTAAGGGAAAATAAAAGGCTTAAAAGCTTAGCTTGTGTTGAATTGGGCATCAGCTCGGGAGTCAGGTCAAGACAGTAATGTCTGCAAAAGGCTGATGGTGAAGCCCACGTAGCAGCCTTGGCTATGGACTCCCAAGGATGCAAATAAAAAGGGGGGTCCTGGGAGACTCTCTGCCAGACATGAATCCTGGTTACAAGAGCCTTACCCAGAGTCTTTAGCTCACTATCTTTCACAAAGGAGAAATATCCTAAACATATCAGTCTTTGTCCTGCCCTGGGGCAGTCCAACACCGAAATGCTAGCCAATTCTCCTCTGAACAAGAGTACCAACAGCAACCCCAGACACGTGTTTCGGTCTGGTTGAACCTCATCAGTAGGGTGTAGCTGTGCCTCTCTAAGAATAGTGAGCAAGGGGTCCACGTCTGGATTCCCCTAGTAGCTTAGAGTGAGACCCAAAGTTACTTGAAATATGCAAATAACAAGGGGGGTCCTGGGAGACTCTCTGCCAGACATGAGTCCTGGTTACAAGAGCCTTACCCAGAGTCTTTAGCTCACTATCTTTCACAAAGGAGAAATATCCTAAACATATCAGTCTTTGTCCTGCCCTAAAGTCACCCCGAGTGGGACGGGTATGCCCAGACGTGGGTCCCGAGTCTGCCGGGCCTAGAGACCCAAGCTACTCCTCACTGATGACGCCCAAAAAGGCTGAAACATGTCTGGGGATGCTTGTGGTCTCGTGCAGAAGGGATGTGACCTAGCAGTTCGGGCTGGGCTGCCCCTTTTGGGGTAGGACCATGCCTGATTTGCATATGGTTTTTCCCCTTCTGTAATGGCTTGGCAGGCTGGAAAACTATGGTCTGGAGGGTTGCCCAGAGCTTTGCCCGTGGTTATGATTAATTCAAAACCTTCCAGCCATCACCTTTCTGTTTTGCTATGGACTCCCAAGGGACATATTTTTGGAAGGCAACTACAGCTGCTTTGCCACAATCCAGATGTGCATAAAGGCCCTTTTGGGCTGACGGTCTTGAATTTTATAGGCCTCAAAAATACATGAAGCTATCTACCGAGAGATGGATGCTTTTGAAGGCTGGTTTCCCTTTCAGGTCACCAAACTTTTAAAATAATAGTTATGGAGAACTTCTAGGTTCGCTTGATCTGTCGAGGTAGATCTTCAGCGCACGTCTGACATCTAGATTGTGTAAAACCCTCTCGGCATAGGAGACCGGGTTCGGTAAGAAGACTGGTAAAGGTATTGACTGGTTTAAATGGAATTCAGAAACCACTTTGGGAAGGAAAGAAGGGTGAGTACGAAACACAACCTTATCCTTGTGGAAAGGTAGGAACAGATGTTCGACAGAGAGAGCTTAAAGCTCGCTCATTCATCTTGCAGATGTCTCCATAATAAAAAAGGCCACCTTCCAAGAAAGGTACTGGCCATGGGTTCAAAAGGCTTATGACAAAGCAGTGAGGACCACATCCAGATCCCATTTTGGATGGTGTGCCCGAACCAGCGGGAAAAGATGTAGAAGACCTGCAAAATGTCTCGATGTTTGGGTTTGCCATGAAAAGAGCAAATGTCTGGACAGACAAGCCGCGATGGCAGAAACACATGTCCTGCATGATAAGACATGGATGCCAGAGGCTGAAAGACAAGACACAGTCAATATGGGATCAAGCTCTTTCGCTAGACACCAATGACAAAAACGGAGCCACTTGCTCCTGTATTCAGCACTCGTGGAGGGCTTTCATGTCGCTTGAATTATATGCATTTTGTCCTGGGAGAGGTTGAACTGCTCTACAAACACCAGGCCGCCAAGCTGAATGATTTTGGGGAGGGGTGCCACAACTGGTGATTGCTCTGGTGAAGGTCAGGAATCTGCGGCAACTTTATCGGGGAGCACACCGACAGGTGCTGCAGTCCCGAAAACCAGAACCTGGCTGGCCACCAAGGAGCTTGGAAGAGGAAAGTGCAGTTCGGTGCATTCCTGAGTTTTCAGAGTGACTGATGAATCAGTGGCAAAGGAGGGAAAGCGTAAACTTTCATGATGTCCCATGGGTTCTTGGGGCGTCCCCCAAAGAAGACACTCTGAGGCCGTCCCTGGAAGCATAAAGTGGAAGTTTCCAGTTTGATGATGCCGCAAAGCGGTCCACTGCTGGAAAATGCCATTGCTTGAAGATCTTGGTGAGAACATCTGTGTTCATCTCCCACTTGTAACTTGCCACAGATTGGCATCTGAGGGAGTCTGCAGCCACATTGATGTGACCCGGAATGTGCACAGATTGAAGCCTGACATTGCGTGGGTAGCCCAATTCGAAATTTGAAACAGGACGGGAGATTTGGTGCCCCACTGTTAGTTGATGTAGAACATTGCTACAGAATTGTCTCTGCAAATTCGAACCACACTGTTGGTGATAGAGGGTTGAAAAGGCTTGAGCGCCAGAAAAACTGCCAGGAATTCCAGGTAATTGATATGGAACCGCCAGTCCTGAGGCATCCACAAATCATACACCTCAAGGTGATGGAGTGTGGCTCCCCACCCCAGAAGGGAGGAGTCTATAGTAACCGTTGCTTGTGGGCAGGGCTCCTGGAAGGAGGTCCCCACTGAAAGGTTGCTGGCGGATGACCACCATTGAAGATCAGCCTTCATACAGGATGGGACTGGAATCATCTTGGAATCCGGATGCGTAGTCTGGGACCAGCCGCTTCGAAGAGCAAGCTGAGTGCGCCTCATTTTCAGGTGTGCAAGAGGAAGAGCTAACACGCAAGAGGCCATGAGGCCCAGGAATCTCGAACCACCAGGCCAACATGTGAGAGGACTGTAGGAAGAGTTGGCACATGGCTAAAAGGTCCTTCATCCTGTCCCCCATCAGGAACACTCGGGTACTGATGGTATCCCAACGGAAACCGAGAAAGATCAGGTCTTGTGCAACTGTCAATGATTTCTGCCAGTTCACCGACAGCCCAGGATGGAACAGGAGCTGAAGGAGTCAATGAAGATTGGCTGTAGCGTCCTGTGAGCAAGGACTGCGCAGGAGCCAATCGTCCAAGTATGGATATACATGAACTTCCTGCAGTCTGAGGAATGCTGCGATGACCGCCATCATGTTCGTAAAGACACGCAGTGCTGAGCTGAGACCAAACGAAAGCACACAATACTGGAAGTGTCCCGTTCCTACGGACAACAGAAACTTCCAATTTACGGTCCAGATCAGAATATGCAATAGGCATCCTGAAGGTATAGCACGCTGAGCCAATTGCCCTTCCGGAGAGAGGACTTGATCTGGCAAGGCGTAATCATCTTGAATTTCTCTTGGGGTAGAAAGAGATTGAACTTGAGAAGTTGAGGATAGTGTGCAGGCCAGCCTGGCTGGGTTTGGGCACTGTAAACAGACAGGAGTAATAGCCCTCCACTTGCTGCCACAAGGGGACAGGTTCCACTGCTCTGAGGTCTAGAAGTTTCTGTACCTCAGCTCTGAGGAAGGGGGATCCAGTCTGCTGGAGAGGAGGGTAAGAGGGTGGGGTAGGGGGAAGGGGTAAGCGGAAGCCCACCCAGGTGATGGACAACACCCATCGGTCTTCTGTGATGTCTACGACGCCTCCAGATGAGACGAAATTCATCCTCCCGCCGGAGTCTCATTTGACCGATGGAAAATATCATTTAGATGTTTTATCGGCGGCGAGACCACCTTTTGCTGAAGAGGAGGCTGTTAACCGAGAGAAAAAACACGCACCTTGCCTTTGCTATTTACGGCGAGGGCCAGCAGCTGGAGCCTCTGTGCGGTGCATACAGCGGTCTTGAAAGCCTCTGAAACCAGAGAAGGACCTTGTTTGAGACTCCAACCTCAGAGTATAAGTTGCCTTTGCTTGGGTTTTTTGTAAGGACTGACAATGAGTGCTTGCCTTGGTGTTTAAGAGTTCCTCCTCCGTGGAGGAGCGGAACAGTTATTTATCCTCGAAAGGGAGATCAAGCACCTTGTCCTGAACTTCCTTAGAAAACTTCATAGTATGCAGCCACGCTTGGCAGGAGATATTTACTCCGACCAGGTCCGCTTGATCCTCATCCAATGAGGTAGGAGCAGAAGCCTGACCCACCACATGTGGCACCTGAGGCCCCCAAGGGCAGGATTGACTGTGCAATGGGAGTCTTATCCACAGGAGAAAGTGGAGGTTTAGGAGGCAGTGGAGCAGGAGGCCTCACAGTAAGTGGTGGAGGAGGTGGCACTACCAGGACCTGCAGAGGGATTGCCGGACCAGGGGCCGGTCACAAGACTCTGTTCAGCAGTGGAGTCCAAGCACGCCAATACATTAGAGGGCGGAGCGGGTTCTTGTTATCCACAAAACGTCGAAAAGGCTGCTCGGCCCCAACGACAGGCCCCTCAGTACCAGCCGCTATGAACGTTTGTGTGCGCGAGGTGGACAAAACGGCCACTATGGACCGCAGGGGTTGGGCCACCGTTTTGTTAATGCTTGAGGTAAACTGCATCACAGGTGACAGTAAGGCTGTGGTTACCACAGGGGAATCAGGGGACTTCTGTTCCATTTTAGCCTTGTGACAAGGAACCTGCTAACAGACCTAGAGTGTTTCTGCAACCCCATAGAGACTGCTGATAAATTAGCCCCCAATGAGGGAACCTCAGTGGACCCGGTACTCGAAGACTTAAGGTGTTCAACCGTCTACTTTATCCCCTCAGCAGGATTGGTTAGTCCACAGGCCTGAGTGTGGGAAGGCTTAGAGTCACCCCCTGAAGCGAGAGCCCTCAAAGCGGGCCCCTCAATCTTGCTGGTCTTAGATATAGCCCCAAGATGGGGAACCTCAGGGGTAAACCCAGTATGTTTAGTCACCTTAACAGGAATCTCAAGCCAAAACTCAGTACACTTAGTTCCAGATATGGAAACCTCAGGACTGACAGCCCCCAAAAGGGGAATCTCGGATGAAGATCTGGTCCTGGCAGCCCCTTTGCAGGGGACCTCAGAGGGAACTCCAGAGTGCTGATTAGATCCCTTTCGGGACACCGAGTAACAGAGCTACTCAAGCACCTCACAGACACCGTAGACCCCAGGAAGGTGTCCCCTGGCCAGGGTGTGCTAAAAAAGAACAAACTTACCTGTCACTTCCTTTTTTCGGTATCCCTACATATTATCCCCACCAAAAATATTGCCATATATATGGTCGTCTGGAACACCATAGGCGATATTTATGGGGGGGATAATTTGTGGGAGCGGGGGTTGTGGCGGTGTCCCCCGCAGGGTCCATGCCTCAATATCTCAGCAAAAATATGGCGATATTTTTGAATCGCGATATTTTTGCGGGGATATTAACACATGGAACCCTTTTTTCTTCAGTGAACTGCTGTAAATGTGGTGGAGGAATCCACTAGAGCACCCCTCCCACTGACAAGCCAACCATGGATTGCCTGAACAGAGAGGGAGTCGCAGTAGAAGCACAAGTCCCATTGGTGTTCCAGGCCTAAGCACTCCAGGCAAAGAGAGTGACGATCCGCCCTTGCAAAACGATGTTCGCGCGATGACCAGGACACGAAACCCAGATGCTCCGGCATAGACGGAAGAAAGATGACCGTGGAACTGGAGCAGGAAAATGAAGGACAAGGGAACAAAAAGAAAAATATTCCATGAGATGCTAGTGCATCCAACCCCGATCGCACAGAGAAAAGGACTGACGGGGAAGACAAAAAAGTTCCTTTTTTAGGCTATTAAAAAGTGCTCCGGTCCCATCCCGAAGAACAGAATGTCTACAAGTATGGAGGAAAGGGGACGGGACCTAGGAGTATGCAGAATCATAGGAGATGCTATCCCATCTGGCCCTCAAAGCAAGATGCAACAAGCACAAGAGGAAGTGACATTTAAACATATGTTGTGTGGCTCAGACCATCAATATAGTTGAGAATGTGAATGAGTACTTAGTAGATGATGATGATGATGATGATGATGATGAGGGCCTGGATGGCCCGAGAGACAACCTGAAGATACATGGAAAGAATTTAGCGATGATGATGAGGTGCCAAGTATACCCTCCTTCCAAGAGTAGTTTCTGGCTGTCTTTTCAGAAATGAGAAACAGATGGAGGTGGACATGAAGCCAGTAGCTTATGGGGAAGCACAAATAGGAATGGTAAAATGGTTCCAGGTTGATTTTGAATTTAAGGGCTGGAAAGCAGCAAGCAAAGTATAGATTCATGGGCAAGGCACTACAGCCCTGTTGAGCTGGCTGCAACAGAAAAGGCTCGAGATGAAGTTGTACCCCAATGAAAGGTGGATCAGTGATGTACTGCAGTGACAGACTCTGGAGGACTGTTCAGCAAAATAACAGGATGCTTAAAAGGGTTCCTGCATAGGATCAGGCTGCACCCCGACTCCACACCAGTATCACGCAAGGTTAGAAACATCCCTCTTGCAATCAGAGTGAAAGGGGAATTTAGCAAGTTTGAGAATGTTAGTATTATTGAAAGGGTGGAAGAAACAGAATTGGTCTCCCCTTTAGTGGTGGTGGCAAAGGCGAATAGACTCTGCGTTAACCTCAGGACACTCAACAGATTTGTAATACCAGATTGGCACCCATTGCCAAATGTTGTGGAGACTTACTTTAGGAGATGCCAGTGTATGCTCATCGTTGGACCTCACTTCGGCATACCATCAAATAAGGTTACAAATAAGATTACACCCAAAGTCCAATGTGCAGCATCGGTTTTCCAAAGAATTATGCATGAACTATTTAAGGATGAGACAGGAGTTATAGGTTTCGAAGACAACATACTGGTTTATGGGAATAACCAGGAAACTCGATGCCAGAATTACCAAAGTAATGAGAATATTGGTGGATCGGGGCTAAACACTGCGCAAAGAAAAATATAAAACCTATATAGAATACCTGTCTCAACAAATGGCATTGAACCAAGGAAGAATTTAGTAAATACTATTAAAAAAAACAAAAAAACAAACAAGAGCCAGGAGATGAACACAAGTTGTGGGCTCATTTCTAGGGATATCAGAATACTAGTCCAGATTAATTCTGACAAAACTGTTAACACGAGACTGCTATTAAAAAGAAAGGTAAAGTAGGAGTGGCATGAGAAGTGTGCAAAGGAATTTGAAACGATAAGAGGCACTGGAGAAAACACCTTCGCTGAGGAACTTCAAAGTGTACAGAAAAAGGATAGGATCTACAAATGATTGCAATGATGGTCTGGGGGCAGTAATAATGCAAGCGGAGAGTGGCGAGGAACTGGTTATTGCTTTCGCCTCTAGACTCCTTAAAGGGCGTGAACAAAGTTATTCAAGGATCGAGAAAGAACTGCTAGCAATCAAGTGTCAATAGAAAAATTCAGAACATTTTTGAGGGGTTCAAAATTCATAGTTCGTACAAACCACAGGCCATTGAAGGAGACATTGCTGATGAAAGGACTTGACAAAGTATCCTGAAGAATAAGGAGATGGGTGATATCACTATATCTGTATGCATTTGATGTAGAATACGTTGCTGGAAAATGAAATGTACCTGCAGACTGTTTGTCGCGGATAACAGGAGAGGGTGAAGCTGTGCCTGAAAAGTGTGAAGGTGATTGGGAAGAGCACTGTGTTCCGAATGTTGATCAAAGCATGATATTGAAAGACAAACAGGATGCATGTATGGAGGAAGAAGTAGAATTAAGGAGAGTGAAAAACGATTTGATGAATGGGTGCATAATATGTGTAGATTTAGATGGTATCTAGCCTGTCAGGGATGAATTGCAAGTGACGGGGGACTATGTCTTGAGAGGCGATATACCCCCGTGCGAATATTAGGAGAGAATTGTCAATGTGGCGCAAGGTATCTCAACAACCAACAATGTGCGAAGGCTGAGTATTGGTGGCCGGGCTGAATGGACATAGTTCCCAATCATAATCAAGGAATACCCCAATTTTGTATAGTCTTAGTAGAAACATTGTCCAGAAGTGAAAATTACCAGGACTGTGTTCACAAGTGAGGATGTATATTTCATGGAAGATGTTCACAAGAGGGAAAGCTATCCGGACGAAATTCTGACAATGGAGTGTAGTTCAAATCCGAGATGAGGAAGTAGCTATAAGGAAATTACATAATACATACATTCACCTAAATGTACCATCCACAGACCATGGTGTTGCAGAAAGATTTAACACATTTACAAAGGATAACTTCAGGTCAGGTGGGCCTGGTCTAATAAAATAGACTGGAAGAAGGCTATGATGGACAGAGTGACCGCTCACACATTTTCACCCCATTGTACAACAGGACTGTCTCCTTTCAAGAGGAGTAGGGGAAGGAAACCCAATAGCAAGATGTGTCCCCCCTGGCTGAAGAGGGCCCAATTGTTAGGGGACAACATGGAGACATATTTAGGAGAGACATGACTATAACAAAAAGAAATATTATCAGAGGAAAGCGGTCAAGGCCAACAGAATTGGAGAAAGTGAATATGTAAGGGTAACATTACTTTGTGCGTTATGAAAAGGACCTGTGAAGTGGGCTCAACCTTAGAGGGTAGTAGTTTATTACATGGCACTTTCAGGACAGAAGACTGACAAGTGTGGAATTTGAATAGAGTGGTCAAAGTGGCAAATGTAAAGATGTTGGAGATCATGTAAGGTCTGACTCCACTGGCGAGATACAGAAATCTGTGAGAGAAGTCAGGCACCCCAATTATCTTAAAAATTATGCATCAGGATGAAAGGGAGATTTGTAGTGCCTGATGTAGCATTCTGATGCAATATTGAAATGTAATGTGGAATGGAGAGATGTGAGAAGAGAAGACGTTTGAGGAAGGCGAGTGAGAAAGGAGCTATTTGTGGGGCTTATATTTCTAAAAGACTCGGGGAAATAAAAGGCTTGAAATCTGACCTTGCTTTGGGTCCATCACTGTTCTTTTGCCCGCCTGCAGTCTGCATCATACCAAGTCGCCCTTTAGTAATGTTATTTCCTTTACCAATCAGATTTGTTACAGAGGGTTTGATGAGATTAATGGGGCTTTCATACAGGTTAAAACATTCAAGGTCTTCTTATTAACATCATCTACAGCAAAATCTAGTACAAGGAGTAGAGTCATGTGGATCTGAGAGACAATTAGTTCCAGGTCCAATGAGTTTCATTTGAATAATTCCCAGTTATTACAGTAAATTGGAACAAAACTTCCTGCTGTCAACTGATAGCCCCTTCCCACTTGCCACTCATTTTCACCACTAAGCAAGCCCCGCCCACCTGGTGCCTTCCTGCTTGCCGCTCTTTTACCTACTTACGGAGCCCTCCAGCCTCTTTTCCTTTGCAGCTGGGGAGCAGGTGTAAGTGGATCTAGGTCACCTGGCCTAAGCCCCGCCCACCTGGTGCCTTCCTGCTTGCCACTAGCCCCGCCCACCTGGCGCCTTCCTGCTTGCCGCTCTTTTCCCTACTTAAGGAGCCCTCCAGCCTCTTTCCTTTGCAGCTGGGGAGCAGGTGTAAGTGGATCTAGGTCACCTAGCCTAAGGCCCGCCCACCAGGTGCCTTCCTGGTTGCCGCTCCTTTTCACCACTTAGCAAGCCCCGCCCACCTGGTTCCTTCCTGCTTGCCACTCCTTTTTACCACTTAGCAAGCCCCGTCCACCTGGTGCCTTCCTGCCGACCGCTCCTTTTCACCACTTAGCAAGCTCTGCCTTCCTGCTTGCCGCTCCTTTTCACCACTTAGCAAGCCCCACCCACCTGGTGCCTTCCTGCTTGCCGCTCTTTTCCCTACTTAAGGAGGCCTCCATCCTCTTTTCCTTTACAGCTGGGGAGCAGGTGTAAGTGGATCTAGGTTACTTGGCCTAAGCCCCGCCCACCTTCTTAGCCCTGCCTTTTCCTTCCTGCTCTTAACTCTTAGATGAAGGGCGTCTCTCGCCCGGACGTCCAAAGTGAAGGGCTATTGCTGTTTGGACCTGTTTGGACCAGTAGTGTAAAGAAGGTTCCAGACATGACCTGCACCCCTGCCCCTCATTTCGAGCTACCAGGAAGGTACTCGCCAAGGTACGTGATGTATGAAGAACAAATGAACCAACAGAGAGTTGCACTGGGACTCTGCCCAGTGTACGTTAGAAGATCCGTACCGGTCGAAGCGCCCATAACCAGACAACCCCGCCATATCAGCCCATGATACGAAATGAAGAGTACCTAGATACGGTCCACAAAGACACCCCAAGAGCCCTGATGTAAGGCCAGTGGAAATGACACAAGGGCCTTAATAGACTCCAAATGAACAAAAGCCACTATCGACTAGAACACGCCAGCTTAAGTAAATACGAAAATAAAGGTAATGGACACAGAGAAGAGACAATGTTAAAACGTGAGTAAGCAGAGCAACGAGACAAGATGGAAGCAACCACCCTGATAAACCGTGTGTAAATAGGCTTGAAACGCAAGATGCTAAGAAATCGATACTGCTTGCCATGCTTAGTAGAATATTAGAAGTGGCATGCGCCAACTATACAGCTACCTCAAAAAGCACGTTATACGAGTGCAACTCCATTTTGTAAAGCAGAAATGGGCCTAGACTGCCAGACGCCTGACAGGCCAAGTTTCACAACTCAGCCAGAACAGAGAGAAAGAGCGAAATCGAAACTCAACAGAGAACGGCTCATGCCTGGGAAATCGAGGTCACCCCGAGAAGGGGAGGAGAGCGTCAACTCGCAAGAACCAAACTTCAGAGCATACCAGCTCGCCCGTGAAGGTCAAGATAAGACAGGCCCAGGCAGGTGGCAGGGCCGAAGCAGAATTAAATACAATAAAAGCTGGAAACTGAAGCAAATTCATGGTGAACAGACACGTGACCAGCCAGGCGCGAAGAGGTACCATCGCCTGATGTCATCCAGAACCCAGGATGCCATACCTTTTCCCGATAAGAGGCTACAGTTCCGAGGCCAAACCCAGCCAACTAATTGACACATAGCCCTAAAACACTGATTGATGGAAGGGAGGCAGGGTGAAACTTGGTACACCAGGCCCTTAGGTGTCTATTCTGCATGCTGCTAATTAAAATGGGGATTTATGTCTAGGGGTGTAACCTGCTCAATCACAATGGACCAAGTTATCTGTAGTCCTATAGGTAGTAGCACCAATGAGACGTTGTACATATAGTGACATCAATTACGTGTGATGTAGTGGGATGGGCATAGACACCCACCTGATAATAGTTATCCAATCCGAATGTCCCATTATCCTATACAGATATAGCACCTATACTTAAGTTACCTTTCTTAACCAATTAGATTGTATAACGACTTTTGTAGAGTTAGACGTCAATGATGACAGGTATTGCCTATAAGAATTATTGTTCAACTGAGGTTCAAGGAAGTCGGAGCGAGACAAGTGATCGCACTACAGCCGATTCCCATTTGTTTCCGTTTGATGTATGTATCATTAAATGGAATTACCTTTGCCAAACTACTGAGTCCTCGTTATTGAGTCGTGTTGGAGTAAGTGAATCCTGCACCCCCTGTCCTCACATGGTGCAGCTATCTTGTCTTACAAGTTATAGAGGGTGAGTGCTGACCAATGGGCCCGTCAGCGAATTCCTCTCCTCAAGAACAGGAGGATCCAGGGTCCGACCCCCTGCTAAAACAGCAGGTAAGCATGCACCAACATGTGTTTACACACTCTGTCCCAACAGGCCATCCCCACCCTCTCTGGTCCCCCCCCGTGTTGTTCCCCTGTGCACCCCCCCTTCCTGCACACAGGAGTCTGTCCTGATACATTCTGGTTTCACCATCACCGTCTTGTGGCCAATGCTGGATTTTACTTCTATGGACTTCATTGATTCACGGTGTGTCACCCTTCTTAATTGTCATGCTGGACTTCCTTTGCATCTTGTACTCATGGTGGCCCTGAATCATGCTGTTCCATCTTAATCTTGTATCCTGGCTTGCAACATTATGTGTTACTACTGTGTATAGTGAAACACTTGTGTATGGGCACGTTATAAATGCCATATCATACTGACTTCTGCAATTGTATTCGCTCTCCTCTCTTGCTTCTCTCTCCCCCCTCCCTTATCTATGTCTTAGCACTTGCACTATCTGAAATGTCATCAGGCCGAGTACAATAGTTATAGTTTTAGCAATGGAGGAGTTATTAGTGGCGGGACTCCCTATCTCCTGCGCACCTCCTCTTTCCTTGTTTCTGAATCAGACCAGCAGCCTGGATCCTGGTTTGTCGGGGAACCAACTCCGGGGTTCCCATTTGTTTAGAAGATTTATGGGGATGACAGACTCTGGATCAGTTGGGCGCTGGTAGGGTATGATGGTCCAGTGGTCGCTGTTGAGCGAATTAATCAATTACATGGTCGAGTCAAGTCTTAATCATTAATTTGGTTGTTTATTTTTGGTTAATTAGCACCAAAGAAAACATCATTGTAGAAATGAATGACCATTTTTGACATGGTAAATCGCTACACAGCCGACGCGCGTTTCAACCTAAGTCTTTTTCAAGGCTGTGATTAGTGAGTTGGTTTGATGGTGGTGTGATGCACACAGTGAAGTGACATGGTGAAACCCATTTTTATTTATGACATATATTCCATCCAATATGCATGCATTTAATAGATAGTTTCAGTAATGAGGCATGGAAGCACATTGTGGCAAAAGATTGGTAATTGGCAAGTCCGTGATCGTGAGTGGTGGCGACAGGGTGGATAACAGGGCAGAACAAAGTTCGTGTAACGTTCACCTGATTCCCGCAGAGGCGCCGGTCTTGACTGGGTGAATGCCGTATCTTCAAAGGTGATGTGTAACACACAGTTGGCTCTTTGGGCTGGACCTCTGTGCACTGTATGTCTGACTCGAAGAGTAAGATGTCTGCAGATAGAAAATATGGGATTAATGAACTGGGGTTATTGGGTGCCTCTCTCCTCTTCCCTTTCTCTTCTCCTGTAGAACCCCAAAGGTTAACGCCCTCACCTTAGGTAAGTGAACGCCGAGCTCTCCATCTGCCTCGGGGCAGGGTGCCGTAACCAGTTTCTTCACTGGATAAGGGTGCAGGCCTCTTGACCTCAGAGGACTGCTGTCCGTCTTTAACTGCACAAACGGTAAGTTCTGGGCACCTCAAATGTCTTAAAAGTCTTTTGTAATGATATCTCTTGTTTTGCAGGGTTCCGGCGATGGCGGATGGCGGGCTGATGAGAGTTGAGGATCGAACCCGCGTGAGGAATAGAAGCGCCTGGAAACACGTAAGTAAGCGCTTGTAGCCTGCTTCACGATGCGCACTAACTGTCCCTTTTATCTTGCAGGTACAAGTTCGGAGCTTTAGAGAAGCTGAAGGGTGCTGGAATACCCACTGGATTCGGCGTGGGAAGGAGTAATGGCACGTGAGTAATAAAGTTGCCCAATGTCTTTAAACGCACCTTCTTTTGTCTTTCAGATGCGGGATGCAGCGCCGAAGGCCTCCGGAGCGTGCGAAGAGCTGGTAAGCCTTTGTCTTTCAGATGTCGGAATGCAGCGCGAGGCGTTGGTGACAGCCGATGGACCAGGTAAGAGATGCGCTGCCACTGAAGACCGTAGTGCTAACCTGTTCTTTCTTTGTCTTTACAGGTGCTGCTGAAGACTGGATTCCAGGATGGTAAGCCTTTGTTCCCTTAGGCCCAGGATCAGAAGCAGAAGACACGATGAGCGTTCTGCTGCAGAGAATGCAGAATAACGCAAAGCAAGATTCATCCATCGGGTGTGGTTTAAATAGCCTCCTGTAGTGCTTAGATGTCTCCTTCCACAGCCACGCCTAGGTAAGAAAAGAGTTCCTGCTTTCCAGAAGAGTTCCAGTGTTCTGAACCTAGGGAGTGGCTCCTGCCCCACCCAACAGGAAAAGTAGTCCCAAACAGAAGAGGATCAGGGGTTCAACTGGCAGGTAAGTAAGCAGCATGGTCTGCTGCAGGTAAGTCAACCCAAGCATTATGAGCCCGGCGCTTCCAGCGCTGGGACTGGGCATCTTTATGAGCCTGGTGCCACGGGCGCCAGGACATGGTCCAAAAGGTCCCAATTGGGACTGGCTGGCACTCGGAACCGGGGTTATGGGTCTGCTTCCAAGGGAGTCGGGCAAGTCCTGATCTTTTGGAAGCAGAGATCATGACAGTTCGACAATATACAGGGAAATAACTCCAAAGGAAGTTCCCCAGCCAGCTCTCCAGCAACATCGGACGCAGACAGTGAACCAGAACAAGAAACTGAAGATTGTGACCAGGCACCTGATACGCCACAAGCAGAGACCGAAGGGTCAGCACCCCACATAGAGAAGGAAGGGGCTGCATCAAGATTGTCCAGACAACATGAACTAAGCAGAAACATTGGCTACAACTTCCTTGACGAGATCCAACGCTACCGGAAAGGAACCCGAGACCCACAGCAGCAACAACAACAAAATAACAAGCAAGTCAATTTTTTAGACCCTACCCGGGGAAATATACCACCAAGATTAGTACCAAAGGAGGCAAGAGAGCGGGGACCAAGAAACACCCAAGAAGAACAAGAAAGTGCTATCAGATTAAAAAGATCCCAAACACAGCTACAGCAACGAACGCTAAGATAACATACTTAGTGACGAATCTCTCCAAACACATCCTCTCAGAACATGATTTAGAAATCCTGAATAAAGGTCTCTCTTTTGCTCCAGAAAAGCACCAACTATGTGAATGCCCAGATCGACCTATTCAAATACATCAGGAAACTCAAACTCAAGAAATTCTTCTCAAAACAAGTCAAGTGGAAACAACCCAAACCTGTACCAGTACCACTGAGCACCTTAGATATGGAACATCTTGAATGTACCCACCTCCTGACAACCCTGGACCATTCACCCAACAAGGAAACACAGACCATGCACCAGACCATGCAAGAACTGAATATTGAAGAAAGCAACTTGAAAATACCAGAAATGAAACCAAAAGTCCAAATTCACTCCCAATCTACTAGGGGACAATGCAAAAGACATTTTCAGCCTGGCGGTCACAAGAGACCTCCAAGCATTACAGGACCGTATGAGAATGAACCATTCAAGAGGAAAAGATAACATTACCAGTCAGGAACGACTCGCACCGAATCATAATCAAGGAAGCTGACAAGGGGGGCAACGTGGTCATAATGGACAGATCGGACTACGTAAGAATGGCCCTCACCCATTTGACTACATCTGGTTGCTATGACACCTTAAGTAAGAACCCAACGAATGAAATCCTAACGGAAGCCAACAGCCTGCTGACCAAATGGCACAAGTGTGGACTTTTGTCAGATGACGAAATGAAATACCTACACCTATTACACCCTAGGATGCCGACAATCTATTTTTTGCCTAAGATCTACAAGATATTTGACTCCATACCAGAAGGACGCCCAATAATGAGTGGGATAGGATGGGTAACGGAACCTTTGAACAAATACATCAACAACGTCCTGGCACCTGAGGTCCCAAAGATACCAACCTTCCTACGAGACACAATGCACACCCTACTAATTTTGCAGGATATCGTGTGGAACCAAGACTTCACTCTGGTAACTCTGGATGTTAAAGCCCTCTACACGTCCATAGACCACGGACTAGCCCTAAAGGCCATTGATTTTGCCTTCACAAAAGCATCAGCCTCATTTTGGTCACACCTGGAACTTACAAAAGAATTTCTGGAATTCTCACTGACCAATACTATCTTCCTATTTGACCAACAGTACTATAGGCAAACAAAAGGCATAGCCATGGGTGGTAAATATGAACCCTCCATGGCCAACTTATTTATGCACCATTATGAACAAGTACACGCCTTTACCAACCACGACTTCAACAAACTGACCCACACTTGGATTCGATACATTGACGACATCCTGATGATCTGGTGTGGTACAAATGAAGAACTTGAGTCATTCAAACGCTATTTGAATGAAAACAATTTTGGTATTGAACTAACAGGGACCTCAAGTAAGGTGAGCATTGACTTCCTGGATATCACTATCACGCCAGCTGGCACAGAGCTAATGACCTCAACTTGTAGGAAACCAACAGACGTCAACTCAGTCTTGCATGCATCCAGCTGCCACAAAAGATCTGTAATCAATAATATCCCCAAAGGTGAATTCCTCCGAGCTAAAAGGAACTACAGTACCCGGCCATCACATGGAAACGAATGTGCAACACTTAGCAGACACTTTCATGAGAGAGGATACCCAGAACAATCAATACAAGCAGCCATAGCTATGGCTAACAGTAGAGAACGCAGCTCGCTTTTGACTCTCAAGGTACACACCAGCAAACAGGTAACAATTGACAGCCCAATAAGATACATTACCCAGTTCTGCAGTGATAGCCATCAAGTACAGAAGATTCTGAAGAGACATTGGCATATCTTATCAATAGATGAAGTCATAAAGGCATGGATCCCAGACAAGCCAATCCTAACCTAGACCAAGGCCACAACACTCAAAAACATCCTCAGTCCATCATTCATGGCGCCTATTCCAAAAACCGATGGCAACTGGCTCACCAGCAACAAACCAGTGGGCTTCTATAAGTGAGGAAACTGCTCCATGTGCAAATTCGCCACAAGTACCAATGACACACATACAATCAAAGAATACATCAACTGTAGATCCAAATTTGTGGTTTATGCTATTAACTGTGTATGTAATCATAAATATATTGGGAGTACTAAAAGAGAACTCAGAACAAGGATCAGGGAACATCTTAATTCCCTACATTCACAGGACACCAGATATCCACTGGCATTACACTGGCAGGAAGAGCACCAGTGGAACAACAAGGAAGATATCACCTTCGTGGGACTGGAGAAAATATCAACCGACAGAGGTGGAGCTAGAGAACTCCACCTACGCCAGAAAGAAGCAAAGCTGATATGCAAATATTGCGCAGTTACTTTTGGATTAAATAGTGACCATGATTTCCATGTTTTCCTGTAAATAGTCATACATAAACCCGTAAGGGTTTCTGCCAATACATGTAGTAGGGACGCATTTGATGTAACTTCCTTCCATGTACTAATCCTATATAAAGCCCATACCAACACCTCCATCCTACTGTCTGGCACTCTTGCCCCCAATGCACCAAGGTCTTGCCCACCTCTGGGCCAACGCACCATTGCCTTTCCTGCCCACAGATAAGGGGGACACATTACATCCCCCCCCTCCCTCACCTCCACTTTGACTGTACCTATACAGCCCCAATTCTGCAACCCTCAGGGATATATCCTATAGCAACGTCATAACTCACCACGCGGCCACTTGCATGCCATGACTGGTTCAAACATACCATCAGGGCTATCCCTCCACAGCACCCTATCAGACTAATCAGTCTGATGGACCAGGCTCGGTCTGGACATTTCCCAATTGATAATTACATTTTTCACCCCGTGACGTAAACCTCGACAGCTACCAAACCGCGGGACAGTCTTCTTAGACCAATCACACCACTCAATGAACCAACCAATCCGCGTTATGCCTTTATAAATTCCCGGAAGCAGTGCCGTTCTGTAGCACACAGATTTCCGAGAACGCTCGCACGCAACGAACTCGCCGGACCCGACCAACGGTAAGCCTCCCATCAGACGCCCCTCCATAGACGTTCCCCCAGGCCTCCTGCCAAATTGCTACAACCTAGCACCTTCACCTCTCCCGCTAGAGAACTAATTCAACCTTACTGGTCACCACATCTGCCAGTCAGCAAGTCACCATGCGGCCCATTCAGGGCACACCACATTAGTCGCCCTTCTGCCACTCGTCCATGGGTCCCATCCCTGCTGAGAACCCTATCTATCTACTTTTCAGATCGGCTATCCAGCCCCCCTGGTGCCCTTATCTGGGAGGACCAGCCTACAGCATCTTGAAGCACACCCCCTAACTCAATTGGGTAAGACTCCTCTTTTTCTAATTCCTCCAAAAAGGTTGTCATACCAAATTCTCTTGGCCCTTTGACTCAACTAATTGACTCTCTTTGTTTCCTTTGTCTCCCTTGGTACATTGTCTCTTACTCGGTCTCATTTTACTTTAACTGTAATTATGCATCTCGTTATGCCCAAATGTAACTATCAATTGTTATATGTTCTGCCCTGTTATCCACCCTGTCACCACCACTCACGATCACGGACTTGCCAATTACCAATCTTTTGCCACAATGTGCTTCCATTCCTCATTACTGAAACTATCTATTAAATGCATGCATATTGGATGGAACATATATGTCATAAATAACAATGGGTTTCACCATGTCACTTCACTGTGTGCATCACACCACCATCAAACCAACTCACTAATCACCGCCTTGAAAAAGACTTAGGTTGAAACGTGCGTCGGCTGTGTAGCGATTTACCATGTCAAAAATTGTCATTCATTTCTACAATGATGTTTTCTTTGGTGCTAATTAACCCAAAAAAAAACAACCAAATTAATGACTAAGACTTGACTGGACCATATAATTGATTAATTCGCTCAACAGCAACCACTGGACCATCATACCCTACCAGCGCCTAACTGATCCAGAGTCTGTCATCCTCATAAATCGAGTACAATAGTTAATTTCACATCCTTACTGTTCATGGCCTGTAAGAATGTCGTATTTTCCCTCGTTCCCTTCCTTGCCTTGAAGTGCTTTGAAACACATTGTGTATAGGCGCTATATAAATAAACTATCATGTCATATCAAAAGCCGGCTCATTCGATTAACAGCTTGTATTTTGAAAAAGTGATGAAAACCACCATATCACAGCTGCTAACTGAAAGAACTAATGAAATTGGTCATCCGACCTCCACGCTGCCAAAAAATCCTTTAACATCGAAGAAAATTATTACAAAAGTGAAATGACCACCTGTCCACTCAATAACCATGTCACGTCGACCACTACCAATGACACAGTATAATTTAAATCGAACTTTGATCCTAGCGATATTTAGCGAGATCCCAGCATTGGATGATACTGGGTCAATCGATGTTGAACTGGTGGAATTTATAGAGCCTTTAATTAGAACGTCAGTGACTTTGTGGATACATTCTAGAGCCATATTAAACACTATCTGGATGGAAAAATCAAAATTTTATGACTTGGGCTTCGTGATATCATCTGAGCAGGAATCTATAATCACTAATGTGCCTTACATATACAATCAGGCCCATATAAAAGGGGATACTCTGAAACAACCGCTAAACAAGCAGGCCTGTAAGTGCAACCAATCATCTGATCAATGTTAACTATATTCAGTTGATCAAGAAACACTATCCCTAATTAGCTGGAATTCAAGAGGCTTCAAGCACACAATAAACTCAAATGCCTCTAACTTACACCTCCATGACATTGTATTACTACAAGAAACCTGGTTATCAAACAAGTCCATCATGGAATAATTACGACATACATTTAAATCCAGCACATAAGGGTATAGTTGGAAGACCCACCGCAGGTCTCCTAATTGCGATCAAACAAAGCACGACTACTCAATCAGAACTATGGTATTTGCCAAATCCCTACGTTTTAATGGTTAAGCCCACCAGAAATAAGTGTTATGAAATTATTAATGTGTACTGGAACCCGTTAGGGATAACCGACGACAAGTTCATAGAGTGTATGAATGAAGTCTTAGATATGATAGCAAATGATGGAACCCTAACTCATTCCATAATATCTGGTGATTTGAACCTACATTGTCTGGAAACAACTAAACAGAAAGAAAAAATGAGACTATCTAAATGGTCTAGATTTGTCAAAACACGAAATCTATATATACTAAATGGTGCTTTTCCATTGGATATCCCGCCAAAACCCACATGGCACTGTGGTTCCAGTCAAGCAACTATTGATTACATTTATGTGAGTGATGTACTGTTGCATTATGTACAGTCTTTTCGAGTATTACACTCTGATTATAGTGTTCATAACATTCTTAACGCTATCTGGACAACTAAATGCATGAGGGCAGAAAAGACGACAGAATATATGCAAGGTTTATACACTGTGAATACAGCTCGGAATAGATTGAGTTATCACTAAAAGCATTTAGAGAAAACTATGACCTTCAGATGAATGAGAATTTGATGTTCACAGAGGTTTATTCAGAGTCAATGCAATTGTTTCAATCAAAATCTGTTAAGCAAAAGATAAAACAAACACCACATTTACACAATTTTAATCATGAAATTAGAAAGATGAAAAGCCAATTAAGATCAGAGAAAAGAGAAGCCTTGAAGTTGCCCTGTAACGAGAGAGGTAAATTCTAACAAGTATTCGAACACGATACAGCAATCAAGTAAGGGGAATGAAGTCAGAACTTTATCAAAATGACGGTAGCAACATGTTGATAACATTATCTACCAAACATTACACCCAAACATGGAAAATCATAAATCGGGCAACTGCTGGACATCAGGTTGCAATTCAAATTAATGACGTAAAAGAAGAAGCCTGGGTTGAATACTATACAAACCTACATGCAACGTCAAATCTGAATGTACCCATTGTGACAATAATGAAACCTATATTATTCCATCTAAAATTTGATCGAGAGGATATCCTATATTACATACAAAGAGTTAGTAACTCCAGAGTACCTGGCCCCAACGGCCTATCAAATTTAATTTTGAAACAATTTCCTGAAATTTGGGTGGATATTTTGATGATTATGTTTAACAAAATTCTTGCTACCCAAACAATCCCATCTACTTGGACACATTCATTTGTAACCCCTGCTGTCTACAAAAAGGGTGATCGATCAAACCCTGCAAGCTACAGACCAATCTTTGCTTGATGCCCCAGGCAAGATATTTTGTCTTATTATACTAAGAGAATTAAATGATTGGTCAAATAAGAACTTAAAAAAAGAGATCCATTCCAGTCAGGATTTGTTAGTGGACCCAGAACATTACCTAACATGACTGCAATCAATATGCTAAAATCTAAATACGCCAACAGGAAACAATCTCTTTATTGTGCATTTATAGACTTTCGGATGGCGTTTGGTTCTATAGATAGAACCCTACTTTTCCGAAAACTAGAATTTTTTGGATGCCTAGCCTCATTACTGGTCTTGATAACTCTTGCACACTAGCACTACAATGCAAGTAAGCCTGGCCTTGTAAGGACTCCTATCCACACCATTTAAAACATGTTCAGGTTTGAAACAGAGTTGTATAATGGCATCAATCTTATTTAACCTCTTCATCCTAGACATGGGAGAATCTTTTTTGAACATAGTCTCAGATGCCCCGATTCTGGGAAACCAGCGTATCGCTTGGTTGCTATACGCTGACGATTTAATTTTGCTGTCCCAGACCCCTAAGGGCTTGCAAAATGTATTGGATGCATTGACTTCCTATGTCGAGAAAAACAACCTGATAATAAATTTTAAAAAATCTCAAATATTAGTCTGCAAGTCTCCAGGTAAGTCCAGAAGTAGTAACTTTACCTGGACTTTGAGAAATTAATGCATGAAGATTGTAATGGAGTATAAATAACTAGGCTTAATGATACAGAACACTATTAAAAACACGCTGTTCCTTGATAATATACAGTCCAAATGACTGACATTGACATCACAAGCAAGGATTTTAATATATAAATTTGGTAAGTATACATACAAACATGTACTCCTTTTGTATGAGAAGAAAGTAATACCGACCATGATCTATAGAATTGAGTCCATGCTGTATACCGATGATAAAATATGGAATGTATTAGAATCAAAGTTTTGGAAGAAGGTGTTAAATCTCCCCAATTGTACTCCAACCCCGATTCTTCGATTCGAGTTAGGCCTGGTATCTCTAGCTAGTCGTGTACTTTGGCAAATGTGTGTTTTTTAGGAAATGTTTATTAGGATTAGAATCCAATACCATTCTGAGTGTTGTAGCGCGTGAATTAATTACATCTAATCAAGACTTCCCTTTAAAATGGCGCAATTGTGTACTAAATACCTTGATGGAAGCAAACATAACGATAGCACTCTTGCTTGAAAATCCGACTCGCGCCAAAGTGAAATACTATCAATGGGATTGGATAAAAAAAAAACGAGTGAATTGCATGAAGTATAAAGATTTTGATACAAATACTTTTGGTCATAAAAGGATGCATCACATGTCGGAATATTTAATGAAAAGTCCTTCACCCAAAATAAGGAATACATATTTACGGTTTCGATTAAATCTGTGGCCTACAAGGGACAACTTAGCTCGAAGAAATGTTATAACCCCTGAAATGAATTACTGTCGTCATTGTAAAATTACTGAACAAAAGGAAACACTGCAACATGTCATGGTGTCATGCAAGCAATTAGAAGCACAAGGCTCTAAGTACTTTGGAAATGTAATATGTCTGGTCAATGTGGTGGAAGGAAAGCAAATATGGTACAGATTATTTTCAAGCACAAAGTTCACAGTGATAAATGCAATAGTGCAGTTTTTAGAAGTAGTAATTTGAAGATTGTAAATGATGAAATGTTTTAGAGAATGATTTTATGAAATTGTATTTTTATTCTAATGAATGAAGTAATTGTTATGAAAATGTGTGATACATTTTTGAAAAGTTGATTTTATCAGCTGAACTAAATAAATAAAAAAAAGATGTGAGCAGTGCATGGTAGGTTGCCTTCAGGGCTCTTTTTGGGGGATCAACAGTTTTTCAAAATACCGCAATCAACGTTAAGACACTTAATGTTGAATGGCCATGTGCCATTTTACTGGGTTACCCATTGCTTTAACCTTGCACGTGGCCAGCTTAGAACGGTCAAATGCATCATCTAGCTCGGTTGCCTCATCACAAGCATATTCAGCTTTTAAGCTTCTGGTGGATGTGCACTATAGGTGGGAATTCAAAGTATAAAAGTTGGACCATATCTATTCGCAGTGGTACATACTGAATCAAAAATGGCAGAATACAGTACTTAACAAACATAGCTCACATGTATCCATGGCATATTGCCATAGGGCTAAGACCAGAACAACTCTGAACGATAATTCCAAAACAAAGAAATGATATGGGACTGCAAGCCCATTCCAGGGACTCTAGTGGGTACACAAGCTTGGTCCTCTTTCTGGTTTGGAGAGCGAGGGCAATAGGAGTCTTTAGAAACAGAATTAGAAAGAGTCAATCACAGGGCGGCCAACAATGATTACTTATTCCACCGTTTTCCGCACTATGGTAGGAGTAAAAAATTCATTCTTCCAGTATAATTCTCCATTTTCGCAGGACAAATATCATGGGAGTTTGACAATACAGATAACCTTTCTATATTCCACAGGGAAACCTCACTCAAACAACATTGAATTTAAGAACCTAGATCTCAATCATCCTTATAGTTAAATCTCTGCATCTTCAGATCAGATCAGTCAGTCAGTCTCGTCCACCATGTCTCATGATACAGTAGTTTCTGACCAGGACCGATTCGTTTTAGGCATCATTTATCATCATACAGCATTGCAGTTTTCCACTGTGTAAATTGAGATGTTCTCGGAGGTGGAGCTGGTGATTTGTTGCATCACCGAATTGATGATGTTGGTTTAAGATCTTGCACTTTTAAGAAGGACATCACCTCATTTGCATCTTCAATGCTGTGCCAGGTTTGCTGATAGGTTAAAAGAAATATTGCTGGACATTTCAGATGGTATTGATATGATGACCCTCTCAGAGCTTCAAACACTTTGTTGTAGTCTATCCTACAACTCACCAATTCAGTCAAAAGAAAAAATTGCGGATTTTCAGATGTGTGCTCACCCACGTGAAATCGGATGTTAACATATGCTTTTATGATTGTTACTGTATGCTGCTAATTCAAGATCGGCTGCTGATCAGTACTCTGCGACCTCTTTAGATTATGATTTCATCCACATAAGCAATCTTGAGAAAATCTCTGAATGTTTTCATGCAACTAATCATGCCTTGGCCTTCCGTCCCTTCCTCTGGGTGGAAAGCCATTATACCTTGCTCGCTTTCCTTGATCACAGAGCTTGGAAGACTGGCATTGAATTTCTCAGATTGCCTTAGTCATCTTTTTTGACAGTCGGAATCAGCCCTACAGATAATGGGCGCATCAGCCACTTTCACTTCCTACAAATAGTCCCAAAAAATAAAAGTAGGGAGTAAAAATACAAAAAAATGGGAAACCTACACATACGACATTGTGTTCCACAGATCTGTTTAGACCAGCAGTGCAACGTAGTACCACAGGAAGAAATTGCAAACACGTATCTGTTAATGTGTATGAATAACTAGGTGCAAAGAATTACAAAAACATTTGTTTCCCAGTTAAAACATTTTTACCCACTTATAAAATACTCCTATTGGGAATTGTACTTACATTTTTACCCGCTAAAAAATCATTTATCTCACAACTAAAAAAAGTATGCAGTAAAATACTCCCACTTCAAAAATGTGGCGCATTGGTCGTAATTGTTCACTGCTGCACTAATGTGTTTACCTTCTTCAATTCTATGTTTGCTGAGTGATCTTTGCATTGATTTCTTTGACTTCTTGCACTTACTCTGACATTTCTACTTGAAGCATCTAAAATTCATTGATCACCTTCATCTCTGCTCAGAGCGTTTCCATGTTGGATTGCTGTGTAGTTTCCATTTGCTCTTTTTGTGCATCAAGTCTAATTCTTTTCTTTGTGCATTGTCGTCATACTTGTCGAACACCAACACCAGTTCTACATCTTGTAGTAATGCCCGAGAGAACCATTCCCACACAAGAGGAAGTCACCTATAATGCTTCATACAGTTTGATTTAGAGCCCGAGGACACAATTCGGATGGTTAGTGCACAAAATCCCTGTATCGGTCATAAAAATGAATTTTTCTCATCCATCAAAATGTATTTTATACATATTGTGCCATTCTCTGCAATCTCCCCTAATGGTTCACACTGAATGCAGGCATACACCATACAAGGCTCAGTCTGTTAAAAACAAGCAATACACTAACTTGTGACTAACATTTGAAAAGATTTCCAACATAACATATTACATTGCATTTAATTTCTCAGAGGTATCCCCAGGGTCACTGAGATACCCAGTCCACAGAAAAGGGGGTTGAAGGCATAGGTCTTGCTCGGGGCCCTATGGACGAACATAGTCCCCTTCGGACACTAGTGCCCGTTTTGCCCGATGCACTTCAAAATAAATAAATTCTAGATTATTTATTTCCTTTCCTAGATTTTGCTACATGTTGCAGTGCCTCAACGCACTAGCAACCACGTGACAACAGCTGCATTTTTGCAACTGTGGAGGGAGAATTGGAAAAGAAAAAAACACAAGTTTGGAGCATGGTTAAGTATAGATGCAGTGAGTGAGGAAGTCGCAGTCCAAACAGGGTGTGGTTGGAAGAGGACCCTATGCCCCCAAAAGCAAATGGAAAGTGTACACCAAAAAAAACAATTTCAGATGCAGACATTCGTGGCACCTGGAGCAAATAGAAGGACATTTGATCTCTAGTTTCCTTGTGTGTGGTTTGGGGCCAGGTGGATGGCTCAGGGGCACCACACTCATCTTGGAAGCAAGACAGCGCCGAGCAGCATGGGTTCAATACCTGCACTTAGAGGCTGGACTCTGGCATAAAGCGTGATATAAAGACACACAACACCTTGCTGCTGTGGCAGTCCTAAAGGCCAAAGACATTCTCACATCATTCTAATATTGAACACAAAAGGATGCCAATTACATCATCCTCTACCTACACTGTTGATCACCACCCAAATCCACCTTTCACAGTACAGTCTATTCTTGTTTGGGCTTTTCTTGGCTTTGCAGTCTAACAGTTACATTTTGGAGTTTGTTTTGTGGAAGAAGTTAAACGTCCTTCTCGGACAAGAACACAGACACACTTCAAGGTCACCTGGAGGTCATCTCAAGCCCATCAAAAATAGCCACACACCTTTTAGCGATACCAATGTGTTTCTCTGAAACTGCCCTCACATAAATTCTCCATTCTCATTCCATTACCCTCCCAGTTTTCTGTACTTCTGAATGACATGCACCCAAGCGATCACAAAAACGATCATTCCTCCTTTAACCTGCCCAGCTCCATTTGTACGACGTGTGTTTGTTTTAACGGTATCCTCTTTCCCTCAATGCTTCACCGCTCCCCTTTTTCATTCTGTGCAGACAACGCCCTTTACAGCCAAGGTGTTGGCCCAAAAGGCCAACTTTCAGGTAAGCTTCTGGTGATTTCATGCGTCCCCATACATCTACTTCACCCAAACTGCAGTGGACATACCGATTTGGATGTAATAGAAGCCTGGAAAGTATGTAAGAAAAATTCAGTTATATGTATGTAGATGGGGAAATATAATTGCAGGTGAATTCAAATGAAAAATAGGGTATACTGATGAGAACAAGGCCTTTATATGTAACTCCCATAACTAAGACAGCTTAGAGGAACACCATTTTTAATTATATGCTTGCAGTTGGGATGAGGAAAAGGAAAAGAAACCTGGCACACTGAAGTGGCATTTACTAGCATTCTAGCCTTCTGTTGCCTTAGCACATTTGTTCAGAAACTTTATTACGGTGCCAAAAGTATATACGTATTTCTAACTGAAGTAGCTTCAGATGACTGATGAGAAAGAGCAAGTATTAACCTGTATTATGAATACACATCTGTAGTGTTATCTTTTGAGGATGGTAGGCGTGACCTGCAGAGAACAAGCTCTCAGTTCGCCTCATAGAAAACCATTGTGCTAAGTGAAAGCAGTGAAATCCTCCTCACTGAAGACATAGAATCTTTTATTTGCTGCATGGGAGGTAAAATGACGAAAGCCTATATAAG
Source organism: Ambystoma mexicanum (assembly GCF_040938575.1). Classification (NCBI taxonomy): domain Eukaryota; kingdom Metazoa; phylum Chordata; class Amphibia; order Caudata; family Ambystomatidae; genus Ambystoma; species Ambystoma mexicanum. The sequence goes on from NC_090923.1 coordinate 918,723,554, forward strand.
TTGAGGATAAAGGGGCAGAGGAACACTGTCAGGATTGTGAGCCGTCTGTTCCTGTGTTCCCTCCACAGCACTGCTATTAAGGATTTATCAAACTAGCCTCACTTAAGATTCGAGTACAGCGTTTGATTTCTGCAACAGGAAGCTCAAATATTTTCAACCTCCAGATTGGTGTATTTAACTATAATTGAATAGCTTCACCCAAGTGTAGCACCACACTTCTCACATCACCTAAGGAACAAGTTACTTACCTGTAACTGTTGTTCTCCAGCATGGGTCTGGCATGGATTCACATGCTCATGAATATTCACCGTCAGGCCGGGAATCCTCGGTATAGAAAAAAATCAGTATGAGTTTCGTTTCTGATCTGTCTTTCTTAGTAGTAACCAATCACTGGTCTCCGGGTCATACTGCCCCCAGCCAATGACTGCCCTCTCCCTAAGCCCCGCCTCTGGCAGCCATCCTCAGATTTGGTAGCAAGTAAAGTGGCAGTATGACCAAGTGAAGAGCCGCAGAGGGGTAGGCGGGAGGGTTCGCATGTGAATCCATGCCAGACCCATGCTGGAGAACAACAGTTACAGGTAAGTAACTTGTTCCTTCTCCAGCATGGGGTCTGGCATGGATTCACATGCTCATGAATACATAGCAGTACACACATGCACAACCACGGGAGGTGGCGACAGGCTCAACATTAAGCAATACAACAACTCAACATTAAGCATCTCTTACCTCCTCACCAGGCTCACCTTAGGCGAACAGGTTGCGCAGCACTGCTTGGCCGACCCTGGACTCCTCCCTGGAGTCCCGATCGACGCAGTAGAATCTTGTGAAGGTGTGCGTCGACCTCCATGTCGCAGCCCTGCAGATGTCCAGCAGGGGCACACCAGACAGGAACGCCGTTGTAGCAGCGATCGCTCTGGTCGAATGGGCTCTGGGACGGCCGGGCAGCGGTCGGTTTGCCAACCGGTGACAGTGCATGATGCAGCCAGAGAGCCATCTGGAAATGGAAGTCTTCGAGAGAGCCTTCCCTTGATTCACAGTCCCAAAGTTCACAAACAGCTGTGACGTCTTCCGAAAACTCTTTGTGCGGTCCACTTAGAACTTCAGCGCTCTAGCTACATCCAGCAAGTGCAAAGTCCTCTCGGCCGGCGACGAAGGCGACGGGAAGAAAACTGGCAACACCAAGGGCTCGTTGAGGTGGAAGTCCGATGGCACCTTGGGCATAAAGGAGGGGTGCGTCCTCAGCACCACCCTCGTGTCATGAAAAGTCAAGTATGGAGGCTTGCAAGATAGGGCCTGGATCTCTCCTACTCGTTGTGCGGAGGTGATGGCCACGAGGAAAGCTGTCTTCCATGACAGGAACTTCAAAGGCGTCTAATGCATAGTCTCGAATGGGCCCCCCCCCCCATGAGCCTGGTCAGCACCACATTAAGCTCCCACGCCGGGGCAGGAGCCTTCACCGGCGGGAATGATCGGAATAGTCCCTTCATGAATTCTTTCACCAGGCGATGAGACCACAAGGACGCCCGTCCTGTAGTCCTGGTATATCGGGAGATTGCAGCCAGATGTATTTTGATGGAGGAGTGAGCCAGTCCAGCTTTGGCCAGCGACAGTAGGTACAGCAGTACTTGAGGGGCCGTAATCCGCAGAGGGTTAATCTTCTGTGCACGGCACCAGACAGAGAACCTCTTCCATTTATGTCCATAGCACTTGAGAGTTGAGGACGCCCTGGCCTTTGCAAGAACCTTTTTGCAGTCTGCCGGGATGTCGTACCCTCCAAACTCTAGTGCTGCAGGAGCCAGGCCTGCAAGTTCAGCGACTCCGGGTTGTGTTGAAGAATGGCACTTCCTTCTCTGGAGAGAAGGTCTGCGTCCGTCGGCAGCTTGACTGGAGTGGACGTTGACAAGTCCAGAAGGTCCGGAAACCAGATCTGTCTTGGCCACGCCGGTGCGACGAGGATCATCCTGCACCGGGACCTCTTGAGCTGGTTGATGAGCCGGAGCAGCAACGGCAGCGGAGGGAACGCATAAAGAAATAGGCCGTCCCAGGGGAACGAGAAAGCATCGCCCATGCTACTCGGCTGGGGGAACCTGCTGGCGAACCTACGGCACTTGGAATTCGTCGCTGTCGCAAAAAGATCGATTTGGGGTTCGCCCCATCGTCGGAAGAGTCGATCCACTTGATCCTGGCGTCGTTCCGACTCGTGGCACGCGCGCAGCTCCCTGCCGAGTGAGTCGGCGATCATGTTTTTTATTCCTGCCAGATGAAGAGGCACCAGGAACATCCGTTGGGCGACGGCCCAATGCCAAAGCTCCTGGGCTTCCTTGGATAGGGTTGGGGACCTGGTTCCGCCCTGCTTCCGGATGTAGAACATTGTGGTGGTGTTGTCGGTGAAGATCCTCACCACCTTGCCCCTGAGGGACGGAAGAAAGGACCTGAGGGCCCAGAACACTGCGCCGAGCTCCAAGATGTTGATGTGGGGTGACTTCTCCTCCGGGAGCCAAAGGCCTCTCGCGTGAAGATCTCCGGAGTGCGCTCCCCAACCTTCCAGGGAGGCGTCCGTCGTCACAGTCACCTGGTGAGCTGGGGTCTGAAAGTCCGTGCCCGACGACAGATGGGAGCGGGTACCTCACCACCGGATCGTCTCGTTGAGAGGGATCCTGTCCTCGAAGCTCCCCGTCGACTGGACCCAGCGGGCGTCGAGGAACTCTTGTAAGGGGCGCATCCGAAGCCTGCAAAGGCGCACCAGATAAATGCAGGAGGACATCATCCCGAGGAGGGACTTGATAGATCTTACCCTGGCCATGTCCGTGGCCAGCAGACGCTGCACCTTGCCCAGAATGGTCCTGGTCCTTTCCTCCGACGGCGAGGCCAGCCGCGCCACTGTGTCGAGCTTGGCTGCCAGAAACAAGGCGACTTGCGACGGAACCAGGTGGGATTTTGGAAAGTTGATGGAGAATCCCAGGTCCGTGAGCAGCTGGACGGTTTTCGCAGTGTGCTCCACGGCGAGCTCCCTTGTCCTTGCCCGGATGAGCCAGTCGTCCAGGTAGGGGTAGACGTGGATCCCCTGTAGGCGCAGCCACGCCGCCACCGGTGCGAGGCACTTGGTGAACACCCTGGGTGCCGACTTCCATCCGAACGTGAGGGCCTTGAACTGGTAGTGCAGCCCTTGGACCACGGACCTGAGGAACTTTTGGTGTCTTTTTAGAATGGGGATGTGGAAGTACGCATCCTCCAAGTCCAACGACGACAGGAAATCGCCCTCCTCCAGTTGTCCCAGCACGTGCTGGAGGGTGACCATACGGAACTTCTGTGCCTTGATGTACTTGTTCAGTCGTCGCAGGTCCAGGATGGGGTGCCATCCTCCTGTCTTCTTTTTTATGAGGAAGTACCTTGAGTAAACTCCGGAGCCCTGAAGCCTCTTTGGGACGAGCTCGATGGCACCCTTCTTGAGCATCGCCCTTAGAACGCGAGGGAACTTCTTCTGAAACTCGAGGGCGTGCCCCTGGGCCAGGGCGTCCAGCACCCAACGGTCGGTGGAGATGGACTCCCACACGCTGATGAACCTCGCCAGCCGGCCTCCCACTGGGGTGCTTCGGCGGGGGCCCGACCCCACGGTCGGTTCAATCTTGTTTGGAGGCCGCCTTGCCTCCTTGACCTCCCCGTCGACAACGACGGGCACCACCTGACTTGCCGCATTCCCTGTAGGCTTCCTGGGACAAAGATCTTGCCGCTTGGCGGTACGTGGAGGAGCCACTGCCAGATCCCTTGGAGGCACCTTGTCTGCCTCCGGAGCTCCGAAAGGACGGCCGTCGTTGTTGGAGCACTCCCAGTGCCCGGGCAGTCTCTGTGTCTGTCTTGATGGCCTGAAGGGACTCATCAACCGCCTTCCCAAACAGGTTGTTCCCGTCGAAGGGCATGTCCAAAACCTTGGTTTGTACGTCCTGGCGGAAATCCGTGGCCTTGAGCCATCCTCGTCGTCTCAAGCAAACGCCGTTGCCCAACTGACGGAAACAGGTGTCAGCGATGTCCGTTGCCACCGTGATGGCGTGGTCCGAAGCAATCTCACCTTCCTGTAGGATTTCGAGGGCCTCAGCCCTTTTGGCGTCCAGAAGGAAGTCCAACAGAGGAGCGATTTTGAACCACAACTCCCTGTCGTAGCGGGCTACGATAGCCAGGGCGTTGGCCGCCTTGATAGTCGTCTCTGCGGATGAGCTGATCCGTCGTCCCATAGTGTCCAGCTTCCTGCCCTCGCCGTCCAGCGGGGAAGTTGATGGCGAGGCCGATTCCCCCCCAGCTTTCTTCTTTGCGGACGCCGAGACGACCGAATCCGGGGTAGGTTGCGCCCTAAGGCACAAGGGGGCAGCGTCGTGGACCCGGTACTTCTTCTCGTACCGGTCCCTCTTTGCCGGCGCCGTGGCAGGGTTCTTGAGGAGGGCAAGCCCCTCATCCCAGATGTCATCAAGAAGCGGTACGGCGAGGACCGTCTTCCTTTTAGCCTCGCGCCGTTGGTAAAGGAACCCTTCCTTCTCTTCTGGGCAGAGCTGGAAGAGCTCGGATGCCCTGGAAATCATGGCATGAAAGGATCCAATCTCGTCGGGCGGGGACGCTCGAGCAGGGGATGACGGGGGACACGTCCCGTCGTCGCCTCCGTCAGCATCTGTACCTGTCGTAGCTGTGTCCGTGCCTGTATCATCCCCGTGGGTAGTAGACCGGGGGGAAGGCAGAGCAGGCCGCAGAGGTGGGAGAGGTGGCGTAGGATGCGTCCTCCTCCTCTTATGCGGTGGACTTTCCGAAGGTCCTGGCTCCGGTTCCCCCATCGGGTCTGGCTCAGGTACCTCCGTCGGAGGGAGGGGCAACCGTGTCCTTATCTCCGAGCATAAGGACTGAATTGCTGTCAAAATGGCCGCCGAAGTGTCCTGCGGCGCTGGAAACGACGGGCGCGAGGGCTCTTGAGGAGCCTCGTCGGCGACACCGTCGCTCTCGCCGTCGCCCTCGTCGGGATCCCTCCCGATGGGCTTGGCCTCTTCCACGACTTCGACGAGCTCTTCTTCAGAGGTCGTATCCGTATCCACGATGGCCACCAGCCCCTCCCCCACCTTTTCCAACGAGGACTTTGTGGGGGTCTTCTCAATGGGCCTGAAAGACGACTCCCTCCGTGGTGGCAGGGAGACTCTGGGTCCTGAGGTTGCCTCCGCTGGTGTAGCCTCCACAGGCTGAGCCAGGGCCGCGATGACATCCTCAATCGAGGTCTTAGCAGGGTGAATTAAGGCCATCGTCACCTTCTGTACGCCTGGGGCCTTCACCTTGGGGGGAGGGTCCGAGCCTCACTCCCCCTCTGCCGGAATCTTCGAGATCGACCGGGGCCTCTCCAGAAGCTTCGCCGGGTTCTTGGACTTCCTCTTACCCGAGCCAGAGCGTTGGCTCGTGGTTGATGGCGCCGGGGAGGATGCGCCCTGCCTGGCAGCCAAGGAACCCGACCGTTCGGTGCTCCCAGTGCCCGCGGACTCGCGGTGCTTAGCCTTTTGTTGGGCCCCCGTCGCCGGGGCACCCTCAGAGGACTTAGAAGACCGCTCAGACTTTTTCTTCTTCTCGCCTGACGGGCTCTTCCCTTCCAGCCAGTTGACGAGACAGAGGTGGCGATCCTTCATGGTCTGCTCCGACATGTTCCCACAAAACGCACAGTCCTTCTCCGTGTGCGTCTTGTCCTCATGGAGACAGTAGAGGCATAACGAATGCTCGTCCTCCTTGAAAACATTCTGAAGCTGGCATCCAGGGCAGGTCCTGAACAGCTTCCCGGGCGTCGAGCTTCCTTTCTCCTGGGCCATGTCCGGGGTAGGCCTCGGAACTTCTGGAATCCTCCAAAAGCGTAACTCGACAAAATCTTCACCCTTGAGGGGCGTAGAAAAATCTGAAACGGATCCCCGTTGATCGGATGTAGAAACGGTGGAGCTTGAGGCTCTATTTAACCAAAAAATTAGAAAAATCTCCTGAAAAAAGCACGAAAACGCAGCAAAAGCTCGAGAGCTACAGCACGAGGACTCCCAACACTTGAACGTGCGGTAAAAATCTGAGGATGGCTGCCAGAGGCAGGGCTTAGGGAGAGGGTAGTCATTGGCTGGGGGCAGTATGACCCGGAGACCAGTGATTGGTTACTACTAAGAAAGACAGATCAGAAACGAAACTGATACTGATTTTTTTCCATACCAAGGATTCCCGGCCTGACGACGGGGAATATTCATGAGCATGTGAATCCATGCCAGACCCCATGCTGGAGAAGATTGATAAATCTGAACCCTCAAGTCGCAAGCAGGTATGGCTCTTTGAGGAATGAGATTACCCCTTCTTGCCATCCCTCTTCTTCTTTTGAGTACCTCACATTCACCTTTAAAAAGCCAACTCTTGGCCTTTCTGTCAGCCAGGGGCATCCCCACATTATGCTTGTGGGGTAGAAAAAGGTTACGTTTTTTATGCTAAAGTCTGAAAAATTCTTGAAGGAGGCTTGGAACACATTTTTAATGTTCAAATAAGTCCTATTTTATACAAGTGGTATGATGTTGCAGTTTTAAGAGTCACTCAATCTATGAAGATATACGTTTGTTTTACATTTTATATTCCTTTTTTTCTTATTCCACAATACATTTGACAGCAAATCAATTAATAGATTTTTTTATCAACTGGAGGTACAGGCTAGACACAATTTAGTACGTTCTGATTTTTTTCAATGAGAGCCCTTTAACACTTTTCTGAGCAATCTGTCAGAAACGACAGTTGGACTGCTTTTATCATAAAAAAGGAATAAAATGGAGGGATTGGCATGAAGTCTTCAGTAGATCATAATGCTCTGATACTTAAGCAATAATGCACAATTGAACGGGCTGTAATAGGCTGCTACACACCTTAACAAGGGTGGTAGGTTATCACCCTGTACGGTATACGAACTTGCCATTATTACTATTAGCAAGCTAGGTATACGAATTGTGGGGGGGGCTGGTGGGAGGATCAACGTGCCCGAAATAGAAAGGGACAATGGAAGTCCATGGACAGACACTGGCATCAGGATGGAACATGTTCTTTGATAGGTGAATAAAGCCTATGCTCCCAACATCCCGATGCTACTCATTCAAGTATTGACAAACACACTTCAGCATGTTACTGAATAATGCAGCTTGTCTGAATATTAGATAAGATTGGCACAAACATGTTTCCTCATCCATTGAAAATACTATACCAAGACTAATACCATACAAACAGAATACACAATTGTACAGAAACAAACATACACTTGCAAAAGCAAGTTCAGGTTTCCTTTATTTAAAGCAGTAAATACATAAATGAACTGTTTTTCCGATAACGAAATGTTTTTGCTATGCCCTTAGTATTTCTAGTGCTATGTGTGGCCATGTTGTGGGGTAAGGCCATATCAAGACTCGAACACTTATATGGATATTATTGGGAAGGGAACGTGATCAAACTACATGAACCTGCTGCAAAGTGACATCCAAAGCGAACACGAGACAACAGAAATGTGTTCTCATTTGTATTGTTTTTTGCGAGAAAATGTCCCAGGCACTGTTATTAACGTTTCTAGACCAGGGGTCTAGAAGGTTGAATTGGCAGAGCAATCATTCCAGCTTCAACTGTGCACTTCGAAGATGCAAGTCATAGGACACAATGACCATGACAACTCAGGTTTCATAAACATCAAATTCCTCTCACAGTGGCTTCTGATGGGGATGAACAGAGCACCACTCAATTCGCTCAGCAAAGCTGCTCAATTGAGGTTTCAGAAATGATAAACAGCAGTAGTTATGGTCATGCCCCCTTTCTGTAAAAGGCTAATTCGCCAAGCTCACAATACCCACAGGAATGGAAACCCACGCAGCAGGCCCCTTGCGACACCCATATCCCTCATATGTATTGTTCTATTAGTTATCAGGCAGCACTACTTGAAAAGCAACTGTCAAGGGATAGCCTACAGTTCTAGAGCTCAAAGGAGTAGGAGATGACATCAGGACAGCGAATTAGGGCTTCTTTTTGCACACCCAAGGGAGTCTGCAGATTGGATACTTGGAAGTTCAGAATGTCAATGTCTGAGGTCCCAAAGCATGCCTCCACTGTTCTCTTCTCATACATGGTGAAGCAGACGGACTTCCCAGCCATGCCCACAAGGCTGCGCAGATAGTGCTCTCTCAGCATGGCCCGGGCCTTCTGTTCTCGTTTCAGATCCTCAGAATCTGTGCAGGACGAGGACACACCAGGAAAGGCTAGAGCTTGTGCACGGGGAGAGTTCAGATCGAAACCACGACTGTTGCCATCTGGCCCACGAGGTAGTCGAATGACAGACACAGGAATCTTCATGGCCGTATCCTGGAAGCACAAAATACACAGAAAGTCACAGAAATGCAATAAACCAAACCAAAAAGAACTCAAATCAAGCTGGGCAGAACATTAAAAGAACTGATCACATTTTAAAGAGTAATATTATCAGATCTTCTTCACAAAAGGCAGTAGTCTGATGGTTCAAGGCGTTGATACCTTCCAGCAGAGATGGCTTGCAGAAAGGAACCATTTCTATGGAAATCACAGATGGAAAAAGAGCCCTTATTTCTTTTGAAGAGGTATAAGGTGAAATCTTTGCTACAAGTACCAAAGCTTCACAAACCTCACATACTATATGCTTTGTCAAATGCCACTAGCGACATAGGATGAAAAGTCTTACAGATGAGCATGGTTCATGCTTGGGTAATATGGTTGTGAAGACGTACATACTTAATTTTTCTTAAATTTATTTCATGTTTTGCAAATAAAAAGTACAGTATGGTATCAGACATGAAAATAAAGCAAGCAAAAAAGAATCTACAAATCTGTGTATATAAAACACATTTTCAACAATGATGCACTGCTAGTTAGAACAGTGAGGCTAGTCCAATGTAAAGCACACTCTGATCATGTCAAAAGGTAGGATTATTTATATGTACCGCTTTACCTTACTTTACAAAGCAACTCCAAAATTAACGTATTGCACTTTCCAAAACAAAAAACACGTAGTTAAAATCCAAGTCTAATGCATAAGGGGAATACTTGATCTCATGACTTGAAATATTGACTGCCAATTTAGCTTCTTCCGTTCCACCTTAATTAATAAATTTTCTTGGCAACATTAGAACCTTTATCGTAGAAACAGATTCACAATATGCTGGAGAGCAGCAAACAAAGAGTGATATACCATGGCAATCGAGTAATGTAGTAAACAATTACTTTAATACATTGTCACTTGGCATTTTCTTTGTCACGCTCAAGAATGTGGCCCAACAGGGATGTACAGTAATTCTAATTGTATTATGCAGCAAATATCATAACATCTCAATAAGGACAATGAAGGTGAATGCTGGGTGAACACTCCACCCCTGCCGCACAAAGCAGTAAGTATGGTTGGTTGTCATCATTTAACATTGCGGTATAACACCGAGATAGTGTGTCAATTAACCCTCCCAAGACTCTTCCAGCCTTTCCCCTTAGTCTTTCATTTTGTACAGGTAGCTCAAAAATATTAGCTTGGACCCTTCTCTCATATAGATGTCCTCCTGCGTGTTGCACCATAATAGGTCGTCAAACCAGGATTTTAGTTGTGGAGTATATCTACTCATCCACTTGATCGCCGTTTGGATAACAGCACTGCCATTCCACTAAATCTTCTGAAAGGCGTGGACATCACCCAGCAAATAAACATTAGAGTTCCTCTGGACCTGCAATTCAATGATTGTGGGGGTTTCAGTGATTACCTCATCTCAGAACTGTGCTTTATTTGGGCAGGACCAGACAAGGGGAATAAAGTCAGCATCATTGGCTAGGCATTTCGGCATATTTCTTTCTTGAACGAAAGAGGTGTAGAGTATGCTTAGTAAAGGAATCGAAAATCTATCATGTTAGACTTAGTGAGATGAGATTAATTTGTCTACAAGCATTACCATAACTCATCAGAATTGAGCCGTTTACACCATCTTCCCACCTCTCTTTGGCACAGAGGGGTTCATCCATTTCTGAGATCTCCATTTTTTATACCACCACTGTAAGATAGGTCAAGATGGGATGTTAGGTTGTGGCCTGCGGAAAAAGGATGGAAAGAGACTGAACACCTCACCCCTGATTCTAAAGTACTAGGAGTACATCATTTGTGATGTACCAGCAGCCTCAGCAAACTCAATGAGAGTGCAAATCTATCCCGCCGTACAGGAACAGGTCTTGGATGGAGATGAATGGTATACATTACTTCCCGTAATTTTACGGAGGCTTCTTTCTACTTAAATTCACATGCTTCGCATAGGCCGACATCTAATGTTAGGTTGAGAGTGCTGTAGGACTTGTTTTCGAAGTTCAAAAAGGGATGTTGACTGGGCGTGTTTGTAATACTATCCCAAGTTTAACGTGTACTGTACTGTACTATACCATGGTCCCTCACAAGTTCAGGTCCCTCAGATTGTTTTGTTTCTGGCATGAGGGAGCATAAAGTGAATGTGGGAGTACGGGAAAGTAAGAAAGGTGTAAAATGTCTATGTTCCTTCAACTCCAAGTGGGGAGGAAGGGTGGGCGCATGTGGACCCAAGTAGAAACTTACAGAAATAAGATTATGCCAAGTAATGTATACCTTCTGAGCCTTGTGGATCTGCTTAGAAATCACATTCTTTGCATAGATTAGCGAGCAGTACCTGGAGAAGGTGGTAGGATGTTAGAAGGTACAGAGGCAAAAAGATATCCCCACCTGGGAGCCTCCCCTTGCATGTATATCCCCTTGCATGTACATCCAAACAGTAGTGCTGTGTGAATGGAACTCTAGTTGCCTAGCAAATAGCATCTAAAAAAGGTACGTTTGCTATGAATGCTACAGTGGCTCCTGTGCTTCGAGTGGAGTGTGCTCTGGGCGAGAAACATTTTCTTGGACAGAGAATAACATTTGGATGCATTTGACAATCCACCTTAAAATGGCGGACAGACAGGATCCCGTTCTCTTCTCGTGGCTATGGTAACAAAGAATGTATCCATTTTCCTCAGTGACCGTTATATTCAGATAGTACATTACAGCTCTCCTAACATCTGCTCTATGGAGGTTTTTCTCTGCTGAATTAGTTGGGTTTTGGAAGAAAGCTAGAAGTCCTATGGACTGGTTGGCATAGAACTTTGAGATACATTTTGGAGAAAAACATGGGTGTGTTAGAACCACTTTGTCTTTATGAATAACATGGATCTTGAACAGAGTGCTTGCAGTTCACGGACCATTCTTATTGATGTAATGGCTAGAAGAAACAGAGTTTCTTAAGTGAGATGTTTAAGACTGGCTTTTTTCGCATTGGACCAAAAGGGGGACCGAAAAGCTTAGTATTTACACATTTAAGTCCCAACCGTGAGTTGTATGTGTCATTTGGGGGTGTAATCTTTTAACCCTTTTCATGAAGGCTTTAACCACTGGTACCTTCTACCATGACACCTGACTTAGAGAGGTGGTGTATGCTGAAAGAGCAGCTAGATGGATTTTAGGGAATTAAAGACTAATCCAGAGTCAAAAAGGTAAAGCAGATAGCGTACTATATCAGAAGGTGAGCAGTCAATGGGGTTGATGTGTGTTCTACACCAAATGATAAAGCGTTTCCACTTGTTGAAATAGCAACGTCTTGTAGTGGGTTTATGTGCCTCTTTGTGGCAGGTTCAAATGTCCAAACTCTGACTTCAGGAGTCAAGCTGACAAGTTTAGTGTTGGAGGGCATGGGTGGCATGTTGTCCCTTGATGTTGGCATAGCATGGTGTAAGGGCACGATAGTTTGACTGGTGTGTAAAGAGACATTTTGTGCAGGTGGGAAACCCATGGTTGTCGTGCCCACACTGGAGCTATTGGGATAGGATGGATTTGTTCGTGGTGAATCTTGTGGATTATTTTGTGCAGAAGTGGCGTTGGGGGAAAAAGCATACACAAATCTCCCTGACCAATTCATACATAGAGCATTCCCCTTTGATCATGTCTGGGGATACCTGGATGTGTAGTCTGGCCATTGTGTGTTCTCTTGTGTTGCAAAGAGATCTAGGTTGGGTTGGCTCCATTGTGTGAAGATAATAATAAAATATCTGTGTGCATTTGCCACTCGTGCTTTGCAGGCAGCTGTAAACATCTGCTTAAGTTGTCTGCCAGAGAGTTGTGTTCCCCTGGAACGTGTTGAGCCGGGAGGAAAATGATGCAGCGGAGCGACCAGTTCCAAATTCTCTGAGCAAACTTGGACAGACTTAGAGTGTCCACCCCTGCTGGTTGATAGAGAACATGACAGTAGTGTCATCTGTTAGGACTAGAACCAAGCTTTTCAACATCAGTTTGCAGGGAAGGCAAAGTGCTTTGAAGACTGCCAGTAACTTTAGTATGTTGATGTGGTATTTTGATATGGACTGTGTCCACACACCATGTGTGGTTTGGTGGAGATAATATGCACCCCACCCTGAGGGCGAGGAGTCTGTTTTAAGAGTGGCTTGCAATGCTTGGTTGCAATGGGGTTTTGCCTTGACCACCACTGCAGTGCTTGTGGAAGCGATTGCGAAATGACCACTAGATCGTCCCACTGACCACTTGCTTGAGAGCAATGTTTTGCTAACCACTCTTGCACTGGACGCATACACAGACATATCCCGAGAACACGCGTTGCCTTCGTATAGATATCCGACGACCATTCACATGAGGGATTTGAAACAGCATGCGCTGTACTCTTTCGTTGGAGTGTGAAGATTAAGCTTTCTTGTGTTCGAATCAATGCACCCAGGAATTGTTTTACTTTGCTGGGGACGAGACAATTTTTTTCGTCGATAACCCTAATTACAACAAAAAGGTTGATTGTTGCTTCTGTGTGCTGTTGACAAATCTGTGGTGTCTCTCCAGGTATGAGCCAGTTGTCTAGATAAGGGTACACTGGGATGGACTGTTGTCTTGTGTGCCGCCACTACAGCCAGTACCTTGGTGCTGAAGAAATGTGGAAAATGAGGACTTTGAACTGGTAGTGTGTTTCCTATCTGGAAGCAGAAGTATTTGCTGTGCACTGGAAACATTGAAATATGAAAGTATGCATCTTTCACATCCAACATTGCCATGTAATCTCTCTCTTTTAGGAGAGGGATTTCTTCTTGAAGAGTTGTAATTTAAACCTTTTGTGGTTTGACATAAGTGTTGGCTGGAAGCAGGTCTAAGAGGGTGCAGAGAATAGTCGCCTACGAGAAAGTTGGTTCTAGGACAGATCAAGGCCCAACGAGGGACACTGTCACCACCTTTCTTGAGCTGCGGAAAGAGGGACTTCATTCAAACAGAAATTCCTCATGCTAATGGGGAAACAGCATCAGTGGGTTATGAAGTGAATAAGTCTGCATGCTCTGTGTCTATTTTAGCCCAAGAAAGGCAGACACCCTTGAAAAAGTGTAGCTGATATGATCTTACTAAATAAGGTAGATGGCAACATATCAAGGCGCATATTATATGTGGCCTCCATGCCTGTACCAACATGGCCGATTTTCGTGCCTGGGTTGACCCAATGCATATGATAGTTCCTAGGGTACAAAAATGTGGATACTTCTTGTCAAACTAATCTCACTTATTTGGTTTACTGGCATGGTCAGACAAGCCTAGATGAATCTTCTGGGTTAGAGTCAGCAGGGAAGAGAAACTGTGGGTGCAGAAGTATTTTCCTCAAGGGTGGATACATTTTGTCAGTCTGATTATACTCCGTTCTGTGCTCATCATTCCTGCCGACGAGTTTCCTGGCCAAACAATGTTTTTAAAGGAAAATATGGATGTGAAGGCTCAGCAGGCAAAAACAGACCTGATTGCAAAGCCGTAGCTGACATTTGTCCTGACCACACTCCTAGATTAGCACATTCCGTTTGTTCACAGAGTATACATTTTTCTCCACCTGACCATTCGCTCAAGTAAGTCTCATATGTCGAGGATAGCTGATTTTACCATGGATCATAGGAATAATATTCTCACTAATGTGGAGCAGGCCAAGGAAGCAGAGTCAGGAGAGGCCCTTAAAAACAAAATTCTGCACTAGTTTCTTCAACGAGTAGGGTATTCCTGTATTAGAACTCAGGACCTGAGAGTTCTCCGGAGGGTACAGATCAGCAGCTGGTGATCTATAGTTAATAAAGACTGTATTGTCACTGTATTGTCATAGGTTGTGGTCAGAGTAATTTTCCTTTGTTTTTGATTCAAAGTCCCTGCATACCCAATTGAGACTTGTTCTGAACTAATTTAGGAATCATGATCTTTTTATGTAGTTCATTATTAGCTGGTATTTTATAGGTAACCCAGATTGTATTTTTTTAGTTAGTATAATGTACCCCCGTTTCGTATTTGATTAAATGTGTACATTGTTTAATTTATCATTTTGTTTTATATATATTGTTTCATGTATTATTTTGTGTTGCCTGTTTGTCAGCACACTGAGGCCTACGGGCGTACTTTGCTATAAGAAATAAACCACCACTTATTTTTTATAAGAAGGAAGCACAGCGAATTGTCTCGTGAGGTGGGACTAGCTCTATTGTGCCTTTCTGTAGAAGAGACTTGATCTCTGCCTGTAGAATTTGCAGATGCTCTTGCAACATCTTCCTGTGTGTTAGTGAATGATGGAGCTCGATGGAGCAACCCTTGGAAAGTTCACAGCACCCACTGGTCTGACGTGATCCTATTCCGTGCATGGGTGAATAGAGAAATATGACCCCTCTACTGGGATGGCGGTAACATCAATGGGTGTTACATTGCTTAGGGGCCATGTTCCCTCAAGGGCCTGTAGCCTTAAATCTACCTCTTCCCCTTTTGTAGCCCCTTTGAAATTGGATGATTGGGCATGGGAGGCATACCATGGAGTGGAAGGCACCCGATATAACCTGCCCATGACGTACGTCAGTATCTTGCCCTTGAAATGAGCGGCATGTGTTGAAAATACCTTGTTGTATATTGTGCTTATTAGAGATTTTCCCGTAGAGTTTTAAGGGTGCCAAGAATGACCAGTACCCTCAGCTATGATTCGACCAGCAGTGTCCGTTGCGCCTAAATTATTTTTAATAATGAACTTGGCAACCTGTATGCCTTCGGACACTGTTTTGCAAATTTGTGAGCGTAACGGTTCAGGAAAAGCATCAAGTTGGTCGTGGACACTGTCCCAAAGTGAACTATTGTAGCTGGCACATAAAGTTGTTTTGTTAGCGATGCATACCTGGTAAGGTGGTGATGTTGATACTTTTCTCCCTAGAGCATAAGATTTTTTTCTCTTTCGAGGTGGTGCCTTAGTAGACACTCATGGAGTGCCAAATTGTTTCTTGTGGTTGTCTAGGATATCTGGTTTAAGCTTTCCCTCTAATGTAGAGGGCATAAGTAGGCGCTGGGTTTTTTCGAAACTGGGATTGACTCCTGGATTAGAATATTACTCACCGTAATCGTACCTCCTATGCTTGTATCTGCCTAGACCCACACACTATGCATAGGCAGACATCTAGTGGTAGTAGTACATAATTTGCTTTCGAAACTCGGAAAGGGACGTCGACTGCGTGGGTTAGTAATACTATCCCTAGTGTGACTTCTACTGTACCCATGGTCCATCACACGTCGAGGTCCCTCAGAATGTTTTATTTCTGACATGAGATTACATGAAGTGTAGTTCATGTAGAGAGATAGGAAAGCAGAAAAGTAGATAAAGCAAGAACATCCATGCACCTTCGACTCCAAGAGGGGAGGAAGGGTGGGGTGCATGTGAATCCAAGCAGATGCAAACATCTGAAATAAGATTACATTGAGTAACGTATACCTTCCAAGGCTTGTGGATCTGCTTAGATCGCATGCTCTGCATAGATTAGTGAGCAGTATCTGGAGAAGGAGGAGGGTTGTGGGCAGATACAGCGGCAAATGGAACTCCATGTAGCAGCTTTGCAAATGGTGTCTAAAGGGACGTTTGCAATGAAGGCCAAGGTAGCTCCGGTACCTCTGGTAGAGTGAGCCCAACTCTTTTGGATAGGGAATAGAGCTGTATGCACTAGACTATAGATTTGGAGATGGCGTTTGATATGTCATCGCCCTCTGTCCCAGGTGCTATGGAAATAAAGAGCTGGTCTGTTTTTCTTAGGGGTTTAGTTTTGTTCACATAATACAAGACCGCCCTCCGTACATAGTGTATGGAGGCTTCTTTCAGCCGAGTTAAATGGATTTTGAAAGAAAGTAGACGGTTCTGTGGATTGATTAACATGGAACTTTGAAATTAACTTGAAAACCTAGGATGTGTTCTGAGGACAACTTTGTCTTTGTGGATTAGGAAGAAAGGGTCTTGTACGGACAAAGCCTGTAGCTCACTGACTCATTTTATAGAGGTGATGGCTACTAGGAATGCAGTTTTGTAAGTCAAATGTTTTACTGGCCTCATGGGTAGGCTCAAAGGGTGGACCCATGAGCTTGGAGAGCACGACATTAAGATCCCAACCAGGTGGAGGGAGCCCTTCCATGAATGCTTTAATGACAGGAACTTTCCACCAGGATAACTTGTTTTGTTAAGTGGTGTAAGCTGATAGAGCTGCCAGGTGTACTTTGATGGAGTTGAATACTAAGCCAGAGTCGAGTAGGTAAAGCATATAATGTAGAATGTTAGCTGTGGAACGTTCTGTTGGGTTCAGGGGTTGTGACCTGCACCATATCACAAATCACTTCCACTTGTTGAAATAGCAGTGCCTGGTGTTGGATTTCCCTGCCTCCTTTAGGATATCTATACAGCTTTGTGGAAGAATTAAGTGGTCAAATTCTATGACTTCAGGGGCGAAGCTGCCAAGTTCATAGATTGAGGACGAGGGTGGAGGGGTGCTCCCTTGTGTTGTGTTAGCATGTTGTAGGGGCATGGAAGCTTGATTTGGTTGCACATCACCAGTTTGAGCAGATGTGGAAACCAAGGCTGTCTCACCCACATAGGAGCAACCAGGATTAGAGTCGCTTGCTCCTGGTGCATTTTGTGCACAATCCTGCTGAGGAACGCTGTTGGAAGAAAAGCATACACAAATTTCCCTGACCAGTATTACATAGGGTGTTCCCTTTGGACACTGGTTGGGGAAACTTGGACGTGAAGTCTGGCCATTGTGCGTTTAATCTCGCGGTGAACAAATCTAGTGGGGGAGGACCCCATGGGGAGAAGACTCCATCTAGGATAGGTTTGTGGAGTTGCCACTCGTGTTCTCCTGGTAGAGGATATCTGCTTAGAGTGTCTGCCAGAGTATTGAGTTGCCCTGGAATGTGTGGAGAGGCTAGGAACATATCCCACTAGAGTGCCCACTTCCAATTTTCGGGGATAGTTTGGACACATGGTGTTCCTTCCGCTTTCATTTATGTAGAACATGGCGGTGGTGAGGTCTGTGAGGACTTGCACTGTTTGATTTGAAAGAGGTTGCTGAAAAGATTGAAGAGAATTGAGAACTGCCAGAATTTCCAGGAAGTTGGGCTGTGTGGTGGAGGAAGTGGGCCCCCCATCTGGCGAGTGAGGCATCTGTGGTTGGGATTGCTTGTGCTGGACCTCGAAAGGGTTTTCCTTTTAGCAGGTTGTCCCTGGACCACCAGCGAAGAGCCTGTACCAGGGTTAGCAAACCAACCACTAGATCGTCCCACTGACCCGATTCCCTGAGACCATGGTTTTGCTAACCACTCATGCTTTGGGCGCACACGCAGGTGCGCGTGTGGAACCAAGTGAATGCATGAGGCCATCATCCCAAGCAAGCGCATTGCTTTGTGTGCAGTTATCTGGTGACCAGCCTTGTAGTGAGCTACTTGCAACAGCATGTTTTATAATCTCTCGTTTGAGGTGTGCTGTCACTACTGCGAGCACCTTTGTGAATACTCTTGCCACTGAGGCGATGCCAAAGGTGAGTACTTTGGACTGGTAGTGTACTCCCGCTATTTTGAATTACAGATACTTTCGGTGCTCAGGAATCATTGAAATATTAAAGTATGCATCCATCATATCCAATGTCTCCATGTAGTACGCCTGTTTTCAGAGGGAGGGGGGGGAATTACCTCTTGAAGAGTGGTCATGCGAAACTTTTGTGGCTTGTCATATTTGTTTGCAGGGTGCAGATCTAGGACTTGGCGCATGGAAAGCTCTTTTTTTGCCACAAGGAAGTACGTTGAATGAATACCCTGGTTTACCTTGCTTGCTGGGACGATCTCTAGGGCGTTTTTTTTTGCAGCAGTGTCTTTACTTCTTCTAATAGTATGCGCCGCTCCTCTGGCATCATCTTTGCGTCTTGGCGGGAGGTTGAGTAGCTTTTGTAATAGTTAGATACAATACCTGCCTGACGTGGTGGATAACACCCACTTGTCTGATGTTATCCGCTCATAGGCGTGGGTGAAGTCTGAAATTCGACTGCCTACTGGGGTGGCATGCGAGGGGGACCTGCAGCGGTGCATCATTGTTTGGCAGGGGTGGAGCCTCTCCCAGGTGAGGGTCTGCCTCTTCCTTTGATCTTTTATTTCCTCTTTGAAAACCTGAAGAGGAAGATTGTCCTTACGATGGGCCCCATGATGAAGACTAGCCATCCTGGTTGTATCCGGAAGAGCCTTGTGAATCCTGACCCCAAAACATTCTGGAGTTTGAGGAGCTCTGTTGTACATGTGGCATGTTAGTTAATTGGGCGAGGGATTTAAGAGTGTCATTCTCTTCCTTTGCGCTCTTGAGGGCGTCTTAGACATCCTTACCGAAAAGGACATTTAGGTTCCACTGGCATGTTAAGGAGTGTGGCCGGAATCTCTAAACCAGACTGTCTGAGCCAGGCTTGGCGTATCAGGAGTGTGCCCACTGCACAATGCGGCCTGCATTGTCTGCTGCATCGAGATTATTTTTGAGGATGCAGTTAGATACCTGCTTTCCCTCTAAGGTGGTGCTTCGCAATTGTGATTTTTAGAGGTTCTGGAACCGCTTCAACCTGTTGCCCTAAATCATCCCACTTGTGGCAGCCATAACTAGCTAGGAGCGTAGTATTATTCGCAAATCTAGCTTTATATGCCGCTGAGGAGGCAACTTTCCTTCCGAGAGTGTAGATTTGTTTTAGTCTGGTCTGGCGGTGCTTCAGCTGATGCCAGAGGAGTGCCCGCCCTCTTTCTTGTAGTGGTGATGACCAGCGAGCCAGGTTCTATCTGACCCCTAATATACAGGGGCGTCTGTGGGCGCTGGCCTATATAACTTTTCGATGCTATGGTTAACTACCCTTTTTAGGTCACGCATGAGTAAGGAGGGTTGTATACGTCTCTGTAGACTGTACCAGCGGAATAAAAGGAGTGGCAGACTTCTTTCTGCCAAGAATGTCCTCCACAAAGTCCTGTAAGCCAAAAAAAGAACCACCGGGTGATGGGTTCGGGTTTGCCCTTATGGACGAGTAGCAGTAAAGGGCACGTATAAAGATGCAAATTTGTTGTACTATACTTAATGCCAGAAAAACACACGTAGACCAAAAAGGATTACAATTTTTTGCTCATATGTAATGTTCAAAAGTACATAAATTCAGACTTACAAAAAGAAAAAACATAAGTTTAACAGATTGTGATCATTAACACATTTTATGTATGAAAACTGAAGTTGATACTGGGAAACAAGTCATATACATACATTTTACGACACAATATCAGAAAATGTGACAAAAGAAAAAAATGATTTAATTGAAGTTTTAAACAAAATTATCTTTTGAGAAGAAAAGAAGGAAAGCGTAGTGAAGAAGAAACCCCAAGGAATGGTTTGTGTAGGCTGAACCTTACAAAATGCATAAAAAAAAGAAAAAAAAGATAGTGTTTCATCAGGAAAAAACACTCCACTAATGGCTTATTCGCTGTGGTATGGTTAATATAGAAGATTGATGTCCAATCAAAAACCAATTTATATTGCTAGCATTTATCAATCAAATCCTTTTTTCATTTATATGCCAGTAAATGAGAGCAAAATACTGTTCCGTTAAGTCCTTTGTAATAGACTTTTTTCTTTTTTTCCTCAAAGTGCGGTCTGCCAACGCGATGGGGGCAGTGAGTGTGTTGAAGATAAATTGGCTAGATCCCAAAACATCGACATACATCCTGGTGTTGAAGTACCATCAGTCCCCTCAAAGGTCGCGTTTCGGCGGTGATGTGGATAGAGATCCTCATGTCCCCCTTCGTCAGGGCATTGGGTGAAAGACCCTGTAAATATAAAGGCAAAAATGGGTCTATTTGGGTTTTCTGGTATTTGTGGAAGATACCCAAAGGTGTATTAAAAAAAAAGAAGAAGAGTTTAGACTTAATATCAGCAACTTAAAAGGACCCCAACTTCGTGGTAAACAGGAAACGTGGACTTACCACGGAAAAGCAGTGGCCCCTACTCCCTCACTACTGAGGCACACCGGACGTCAGAAACATTGCCATCGTCCAGGTTATATGTTTTCTGCTGGGACTGGGGCATGTCCTAAATCCTGGTCTCCCTGTGCCTCTTGTGTGTCAATATTGAAATGTTGGGCAGCTTTAAGCAGCAGTTCGTTGTATTGGAGCTGATCATCTACAGGTGAATCTGCTACCGGCGTGAGGCGATTGGATGACAGATGTCATTGTAGTATTGGTCCTGACTGTACAGGTCTCCTTGCGACTCAGATCAACACCATACAGGTCCTGAGAGGGGTCTTGGTAAGTGGAGGCCGGGGGACCTAGGGCGGAAGTACTTGGCTGTGGGTCAAGATTAGGTTTTTTTGGCAGGGGGTTGATGTTAGTTCTTCTGGGTGCTTGTCCATGAAGTCAACAAAGCAGGACATCCTCTTCATAACTCTTGAATTGTTCAGAGGTCCAGTCATAGGAGGGTGGAAAGCAGCTAGGGAGGGTGCCTGATCCTTGCGATGCATTTCCCTTGAGAGTTTTTTTTATAGTGGAGGAGGAACCCTTAACTGGAGAGCTTTGGGAAGACAAAAGGCAACGAGGATTTCAATTTTTTTTCAGTGACTACCTTTAACAGGGTATGGAGAATGTGTTTTTTAATTAGTTCCTGCATTTTCGGCATATGTTATGAGGATGCTGATGCACCTTTCCCGTGCCTGTTTTTCGATGCGCAAAAGGAGGGCCCTATTTGTGCATGGTGTCCGAAACGACTTGGGGGCCAGTGTTGGATGCCTGTCATGAGGTGAAGGCCATGAGGACAGGGGAGATTTAGAGGCTTTTTCCGAGGACACCATGTGGGCCTCAACATTCGACGATTGTGCTTTGTGTGTTTGGCCGTGTGTGTGCCATGGCCGCCAGGTGTCGTCTGTTACCGAGCTGCGGGCCTGCTTAGTGGAGTCAGGGTCCCGCACATGGGGTTCTGAGGAACCCTGGTTGCCTTTGGCATCACTAAGGACACTCATACTGCCCTTGCTGGAATCCTGTGTGACGTCAATGGAGGCTTCGGCCTGCAATGCGTGGACGTCCCACCGCTTGATCCGCTGGACTTTGAGAGTTTTAGGGTGGAAAGGTTTGCAGGCTTTGCAAAGCTTTTCGGGGTGGTCCCTAGGGAGACATTAATTGAACACTAAGTACATGTCCTTCCACAGTAATTTTCTTTGGCAGGTAGGGTAAATTTAAAAGGCGTTTTGTCCATTATAAATGGAAAGGGCAGTTAGGCAGTGAAAAGCGGTGGCAGAATATGCATTCTCTAAAAGGTGTCTAAGAAAAGACCGCCCCCCCCTTCTCTCCCTACTGTGAAGGCCGCGTCTGGTCGTCGACGGAGTTGTCCGTCAAGGACCGTCAAACTGCTGGATGAAGCTGTGGCAAAAGCGGACAGTAAAGAAAGAACAAGAAGTCTACGAATAAACTTTTAACTATTCAAAGTAATCAGCTTGGAAAGGAACTCTGCAACTTGCGACAGACCACGATGGCGGAAAGAAACAATCTGAGGGACCTCAGCGCGTGCAGGGCCATGAGTACAGTACACGTCACAGTAGGGATAGTATTACTAACACGCCCTGTCGACATCAGATTTCGAGTTTCGAAAACAAATCTTGTAATATTTTGCAACTACCACTAGATGTTGGACTATGCAGAGCATGCGATATAAGCAGATCCAAAAGCCTAACTATAGTCTTTTTGCAAAGTTATAGGGGAGGCCAATATGTTTTTTTTGCCCATAGACGCAATGGAAAAAAGATTTTGCTCACGCCTACAGCGCAAACCGCTGGATGGATTTTCACCAAATTTACGGCAGGAGCAGCGGCTTGGTCTCGAAAGCGTGCTTTTGTAAATTTGATGTAAATCCGTCCAGTCGTCTTTTTTTTTTAAAATGGCCCAAAAGTAGGTAAAAAAATAAAATGTGATATCTAGGTTCGGTCCGCGGACTCACTTCCCTGTTCGGTCTGCTGACAGACATCCGATTGGCAGAGAGGGCGACGTGATGTCCGCAGACATTGGACGCTCCCATTGATTGGGTGGTGAAAAGCGTGAAGTGCGTCAGATTTTTGGAAACGCCCACCATGTTGGATTTGCAGACAGTCGCTGCTGTCCGCGGACATCGGTAAATATTAGAAAACACAACATTAGACTTGTCAAACTTATCAATCAATCTCTGGGGAGGCGAGGGGTGACGAGGATGGGATATGACCATAAGAAGCAAAAGAACCTGGCATTTTTCATCGCCGAAGTCTGCGAACAGTCTGGATGTTCGGGGGCAGTCTGATGTTCACAAACACTTCAGATATTTCTGCATTACAGGGTTGGTAAAAAGCAGTTTCTGGATTGCTTACATCTTGACACCACTCAATAAAACTGCATAAAATTTTGGAATGTTATGCTAGACCCGATTCTGAATGGTTTCGGGAAGTGTGGAGCTGCTTTGTCAAGAGGAAACAAAAATATTGTAAAGGCTTATAATTCTGGTGTCATTTGACGAATCTACACAAAGGTTTGCAAAAAGATTTTATATCTAGATATAAATGTTTTTGCAAAGTTTGGTGAGATTTCGTCAAGAGGGGGCTAAATTAGAGGGGGGCCTCAACATTTTTCAATGGCTTTTAACTTTGTTGCTGTTTGACAAATGTGGACAAACGTTTTCAGAAAGATTATAGACTCAACCTTGAATGTAAAGTCTGAATGGATTTTGTCAAGTGGGGGCTAGGTTATTTGACTAGTGTATGTACATACATTTTAACATTTTTGAAAAAAATAAAACTATGGGCGGATTTCCAGCAAACTTGTTTAAGGAGCATTGGCAAGGACCTTAAAGCATGGTTTTGCAAATGTGCCTGTGTTGTTTTTTGACAAGTGACATAATGTAGGTACAATAAATAGTGATATACATTTGGTGACTGAGGTATAGCCTGTGGCCATGTGCAGTTGCCAGAGCCCTCGTTATCTGCCCTTGCTTCGTTCGGGCTGATAACTTGGGCTGCCGAGCCGTTATCCACAGTTCCAGTCCCTGGAACGGGAGATGAACACTACAATATTCCCATTAGCATAACACGAAATGCCAATGGAAATGTTGGAAAATCTTATTGAGTCTATGTACTTTACTGAGAAACGTAGAGTAGATAAGAGTCTAAGATTTTTTTTTTGTTTCATTTTTTAACTGTGAAAGGTGGTTCATAAAGGAGCCTTTCTTTTGTTGTTTTTGATGTGTTTATTTTCCAGGAGAGGTTAGAACAAAATGTGGGACGGGAAATGAGGGAAGAGGCACCAAGCACTAACATGGAGGGGCAGGTAGATGTTGCACATGTGTTACTTCTAAGGTGGGGGCAGTGTTTCTCATGCTCCTTGATTACAAATTCAAAAGCACTTCGAAATTGCTTCCCCCTGCAGAGTGGTGTGTTGCAGTATGTAAAGAGCATGTTTGTCTCGAAAGATATGGATCAACAGCCTCTATTATTGCTAGCAAGTTAACTGGTGGGATTTTGTCTCCCACAGAAGTAGGCTATGTGGTTGCAGTATTGGCTGAGGAAGATGAGGTGGAGGAAAACAGTCTATTACTTGCTAAGAAAGGAATATCCTTTGAGAGCATTGTAGCGGTTGGATTTGGTGTGGCGGCGCATGGAGGTGGTCCCATAGGAGTACTCTCCAGGTAGTTAGTACGCATTTCACTTTGGTAGCTTTAGCCTTTGGTACATTGCCAACGGTGGTGAAGAACTGCCACACCCATGATTCTCTCATGCAGTTCCGAACTGGCCTCGAAGCACGGACTCGATAGCGAAGTGCAGACGTGTTCGCGGACACGTCATGCGGCGCACGAGTGCACGGTCACGTGGCACTGTCCGGAAGGTACGCAATGAAGTCAGACGTTCACGGATGTCGACGGATGCAAAAACAGTGGAAAAAGTTGCAAAAAGTGTATAGAAGTGTTAAAAATGGCAGAGTTTTAAGGTGAAACTTTGTAAATTGGACAAAAATGTTGCTTTATTGGGGCACGCATGATATAATTAAGTTGTAGGAAAATATCATGCACTGCTAAAAAAAAAAAAAAAATATGAAATTCAATGAAAGAAATGTTTGTTAAAGGGACGTTATGGTTACAAATAAAACTGAAATTTGCCAGTTATGGTAAGCCGAGCAACCATAACTCGCGCCACCACCGTGCACTGCTAAGACTAACACCCAGGACATCAAAGTTGTGAAGAGGGAAAATGGGACGGCCCCTTCCCCCGACCAACGTACAAACTATGGCCGACGATGTCACGACCCAAGTACCCTCAGCGGGATGAGTTTGCACCTCTGTGCGCTGCCTCGGATGTAAATATCCACCGTGACCATGCTCCACCTGCAAAACCTGGCCGCATCCCACCCAGAGCACGAGGTGGGAACCAAGATGGAGCTGAGACCGACCGCATGGACCAGCTCGACTAAACGTCACAAACCTAAGCTGCCATTGTTCGAGATGACATGACGACATAGCCACAACAGACAGAAACACATGTTCTGCTGTGCACCTGGATCAGACACCAACTCGCACGAAGAACACGCTCAGTGCTATGACTTAGGGGATCGTACACACACAGACCTGCATTATTTTTCACATAAGTCAGCAATCGCATCGCAGAAACGCAAGACGCCAGAGGAGTTTGTGTATATGCTTGCAGACGCTTCATGCTACTTACCCTGAAGATAACACCCTATAAATGGACCGATGTACAAAGAACCACACCGCACCCCCACACCTCTTGCCTTATGCACCTTATACCGCCACATATAACCAAGCCGAAGTAGTCCGCAAACCAGAGTCCACAGACCCGAAGCAGTTCATACAGAAGTACAAGGTGCTGATCATGCAGCCCAGACTAGAGACCCGCAGCCAAGGTCGCGACTTTGCAATCAATATTCCACGCTCTCCAAGCCAAGGTTACACCTGCCACTGCTACAACTCCCCGGACAGGCATACAAATCAAATCCCCATAATTCTGCCTAAGCCACGGTCTCTCAACACGTGACCAGGCCAACCTGATAGGATGCCAAGCTCCAAGGACTGAAGAAGCACTGGGGTCCCACGTCTGGGGCCCAGCTTGCAACTAACGTGTAACAACTTCGACACCGGCAGCAATGGGAAAGGAGCGTTCTAACGACAAATAACAGGATCTGTCCATTGTCCTCCACTGACACAGTCACACATTGTTGCCAGCACCAGCTACATCGCGAGCTGGGAAGGACGATGGTTCCAGGCTTGGGGGCTCCCGGATGGACCAATCAGGGAACGGAGGGCTAACCACTGACAACATTACAACACAACCAATCACTAACTCTCTCCATGTAACCACTTCCAAGTAGCAATTTCTAGGGACAACCCAAGCGTACCACCAGACCTCTTCTCTACCAATAAAATTTTTCACTATACCGTCCTATACTGAACCTACTACTCAGGGAACCGGAGTGGCAGTAGGTTTGGGGGCGAGCTTCAGCAGATGACGCACGTTGTCACGTTACTCAGACACAAAAGGGGCCTGCAAGCCCGATTACAATGAGAAGTTGTTTGGAACCTACGCTCCATGAACCTGTCGCGGTCTGTTTTCATGTAATAAACAGCAGTATCCTATTGCTCTTGTGTGGGCCTCCTACTTCTTTGGGATAAGGAAGGAGTTAGGGCCTTGTGAGAGCTGGAGGTCCGCAGACCCCGGGTATGGCCCTGCCGACCAACTACACTAACAGTTGACATCACAAATGTCACCGATGACATCACATATGAAATTAATTTTGATGAACTGTCTACAAGGGGTTATGTTTATAATGCTGGTAACAAGATGTCAGGGGTGATTGGGAGACCCATCATGAATAACTTAATCTATTAAAGAATATACTCATCTAAACATTGTATTGGACTGTTAATACAGGAACCTAATCATACATAAAAATAGGCAATGGCTGCAGCATGCACCATAGAAGTACAATATCTATAATCTGGATAGTACAATAATCAATGCTACGTTATCAGAGTTTTGAGTAACGTTAAACATGTAATAACTAGCTAACAATTCAAGACTTACTACACACTTGTATTAAGTGGGTCATCTGGAGCAAAGCAATTCACAGTTGTGACTATAGCTCTTTAGCCGAGCATCTTCTGAGACCCCCTTCTCAGAGAGAAGAGGCCTCAAATGCATCAGTTTTATGTACAGCTTTAATGTCCTTCCACATTGACACAATCGTTCTCATCTCCGTTGATGGTCCATGCTACATGGCATGAAGTCACTTCATAATGTTCAGCTTTCTTTCAAGATCCAACATGCTCTTCCAGTTGCCTGTTGGCTCGGATTGTGATGGTGGGGTGTCCTGCTTTTGGAATAAACCTCTACTCCTTTTCTACAAGTGTGTGGCACACCTTGAATCAGTGGTGATGATGGGAAAGACACCCAAGCATGTATGTGTGCTGTCATCAATGCTGGCACCAATGCTGCAAAGGAAGGTCAAGAGGACGGTAGACGGTCAAATGTACAAGAACCTCTGACTATTAATCTACCATTCCACAGACTGAGTGCAGGGAGCGCGGGAAGCTATATTAGAGCTATATGGTCCTAGGGAAGGCATTCAATGGCAAAGTCACAAGGTGACCAACCCAAATGCTATACCGCCATTCTATAAGTGCCAGGTTGCAACATTCGATTAAGGCTTAGTCTCTACGGGTGTGGGTTGGCATGTGTCCTGCTGGGAGGATGTGGTGCAGGTGAACTTTCAGTGCAGGTTGTGGGACAAACTTTCCAGGAGTAGGCTGGGTGGTTCCTACCCAAATCCCTGCGGATGATCATCGTGCAGTGCCAGTGGTATTCCTGCCATAGCTTGACTAAGTGTTCTGTGGCGACTCCCAGCTATTGCATCGTCCCCCCCTTTGACTCTCTGATAGTGGATCGACCCCTGGTGGCCACAAAGGCTAGGCAAGCATGTTGGCTAGTGTCTAATGTCAGTGGAGCACAGCTGACACTAGAACCGTGGTTCCCATGGGCGCTGCACTGCTGAAGGGCCAAGAAGATGGTGCAAAAGACCCCAGCACACTGGATGGACGATTTTGCTTGTGTGGGCACAGAGAATTAACATCCTGTGGGACAGTGCATACAAAGCCACACAATGGGTGACCGTACTGGATAATTTTGACAGCAAAAATAATATTACGGTTCGATGTTTGACAGACTATTGTTAGTTGACATTTGGGTTGACTACATTTGGTCGAACTAATTTCAACTTGTTTTGTTATGGTCTACCCCCCCCTCCTCCTTAACCCACACCTTCTCAACCCCCCCCCCCATCTACATACATATGTATATTTAGTTGAATCGACCAAAGGTAGTCGACCACTTTGCAGACTACCAAAAACAGTATAACTAATATTACTATTCGGAAGACTGAATTCACTCAACACTTGGACAATATTCAGTCTGGCCTTAACCGCACTAGACATAGGAAAATTAAAATGCATATAGTCAGCGGATACAATAGACCCTACTGCAGGACTGAGTGACATTTGTTGGGACCAGAACATTATTAACAAGAGCTCAGCTAACCACACTACCACTCCAGCACGTTAAATCACTAGTGTGCCTCACATCTGGGCCGCAGTGTACCCAACATGCAAAAGAAAACTACTCCACTGACATTTTCGATCTCACCCGTCTACTTGTGGGTGGAAGCAAATTTGGAGACAACTCAAAAGAGGCAGTGCTCTTGCATTGCCCTGGGGACAAAGAATTACACATTTTAGCATCTACCAGAAGCTGAAACATTGACAGATGGGGTTTACAATGACGAAGATGCTCCCCAGACTACAGCTAAGTATATGGCTTTGCACAGGTTGCAGCTACACATGGGAACAAAAACACTATTGTCCTTGAATGGTAGAGATTATTCTTGAGGAAGCAGATGAGATTGAATGGGCTGGACAACATGTACAGTAGCATACATGCAGGCAACGTTCAGGGGCAAACAGGAATACCATCCGAGGGAACCTCTAATGAGCCACACCTCCAATCAGCTATCCAGGATGAACTGTTGCAGGGAAAAAGACAGCTCATCGCAGGAAGCTATAAATAGTAAGGGCGATACATATTTTGCAGAAGTCTGTTAAGTTAGTAAACACAGAAAACCGGTCCCCCAGGGTATATGGGGGTTTCGGCAATTACCAAGGACATGGCTAGATGTTGGTCAGATTTACAAGGACAATTAAAACTATTGCCAGCATGAGATGCAGGCAAGGTTGGGTGCCTCACCATGGCCCAAGGGACTTGTTCCAACTGGGGGGTGAACAGTAATGGAAAGCATAAAAAGGAGTGTCCAGCCTGAATGGGGAAGTGTGGTACACGCGACCCGAGGGGCAACTTCTCTTGAATGTGCTGAAATGGCAGAAATAACAGTAACTGTATGGTTGTGATGGATGACAAACCAAAGAAGCGGCTGGGTGGGGGAGAACAAGTGCAAAACAAAATGTTAGTGTTGGGCATGCATGGTTTTCAGTGAGCATGGATAAGATTTGGGGTCCCTGTACTCAACTGTGCCCTGGAAGGTTTCTACAGAAAGGGTGGTGTGAGGGGACAAATGAGAGGCGGACACAAGAAAATAAAGTTGTAATATTCTTGTCAGACATTTTATTTTACAAAAAATGGGTTGAAAAAACGCCTCTCTAGCCCTATCCTAGAGAAGGAGGTTCCCTACCCAAGAAACTAAAACTAAGAATCAGTATGTGTCATGTAGTTAGTAACTTAGAAACCGTCCTCATGTCCAAAACATTCTAAATTAACCCTCACACTAGAAATAAACACCTAAGAGTGCAAGGAAATGTCTCCGACTTCAGTGAAAAAAGGTGTTCATAATCAAAACAAAGATGCATCCAAAAAGTGTTTTCTCAAAGAGGAACCCTTGTGTCCAAAGCATGGTTCCCTTCCCCTGGATTTTTAGTATGATGGCAAAAGCATCTCTTTAAACAGTTTCTTTGCATCCTAAGAGTGTTTTTGTCCAACAATTCCATGAGGCTTTTACACTGGATTCAGAATGTTCTTGTTTACACAATGTGTTCCATAACGCCCAACAATGCCTTTGTAGCAAAAGTGTTTCTCTTGAACAACTATTTCTTTATATTGGATTCACAAGATTCTTGTTATGTAAACTGAAAGGTTTGGTTGTTGTATTTAAATATCAGAACCTCTTTCATGTACTTTTCAGATTCCATGGTATACTTCCTTGTCCGGTATTTTGCATCAATGTTAAAAACTTTCTTTTACAACTCTGGTGGATTGCCTGGTATACCCATCTGCCAGGTATCTTTTCATGGGGCTCTTCAGATTGCCTAGTATACCTCCCTGCCAGGTATCTTCCTCAATTGTTGGGGTTCTTTATTATATAGTTTCCAATAGCAGACAGATCTCTTTGTGGCCTTCTTATATCCCCTGGTATATATACTCAGTTGCCAGGAATCTTTTCACGGGTCTCTTCAGATTTCCTGGTATACTTCCCTGCCAGGTATCTTACCCAAGTGTTCGGGTTCTTTATGATGTTTCAAATATCTGGTGTATTTGACTGACAGGACTTCTCTGGCCTTCTTAGAGCCCCTGGTACACTCCCCTGCCAGGTATCTTGCCACAATGTTAAAGTATTTTCACAAATTCATAGAATGTCCTGTTATACTCCCCTACCAAGAACCGATTCCCTTGGGTATGAAAGATCCCCCGGTATTCTCCTGTCAGGTATCTTTACCCAAATGTCAGCTGCCTGGTGCCATCTGTTCATCAGAATTTCTTTATTGGTTTCACTTGTTCTTTTCAATATATCACATCAGCATCTACTTTGTTCTGTGCAAAGTATTTACTTGGGGTAACACTTGTTTCAGATCTCACCCACAGATATCTCATGCATACATATTGTTCAGGTTTCGTTGCTGCACTTTTTCTTGTCGGTATTAAAATCGTTAACCTTTTAAACATTTATTTAACATTAGGTTTTGTCTGTGTTTAAATCGCCTTTCAGTATTGTCCAAAATATCAATCTCACATTATCAGTTCACTTGCTTGCTTGTTTGTCGGTACACCCCAGGGTCCCCAATGGCTCTGGACTGACTCACTGGTAGTTCTTGGAGTCGGACTTATGGCGAGCCTCTGCAGTAAAGCATCCTCCCTCGATTAGCTTCTTACATGATGTGGGCACCTGTTCAGCATTCCCTGCAGCTCCACGTTCACTCGCCGGCTTTCTTCTCTGGTCTGGACCGGAGAAAGCCGCTTCCCAACACAACCGTCCCTCCAGGAGCTCTGCTGTGCTTCCTGGTGCTCCTGCAGTCCTTTAGTTATGCCTGCTGCGCCTCTCCTTCCTTCATGCCAAGCCAGCGTTCTGTAACTCGCATTTGCGAGCCACTGCATGAATGTGCCAGTCTTCTCTTCCATGGTTCTCTTCCATCCTGCCTTGCTGGACACTGCGGTTGACATTTTTAAATGTCCCGGGTACTTTTGTTTGAATGTAACTATCATGCACGTTAGATTTTGGACTTTGCATCAACTCTGCCCTCCTCTTCTTCGTCTCAGTACTTGAAGCTTTATGGGAGCTCAAGTCCATAGATGCATTTAGATTTCCATTAGGAGGATGATCAAAAACTACACAATGAAATATCAAACAGAAAATGGTTTGTATGTATTCTGAATGTTTGCGGTACACATGAAGTTTTATTCTAGAGTGACAAAGGAAGGGGTTTCATAATTTTCACAATAAAGAGGGCTTGTGGGCCCCTCAAGAATGTATGGGTTATAGGGTTATTTGTTAGGAAAAAGGGAGGAATACTGTGTCTCTTCCAATGGAATCACTCCCCTCCCTGGTAGTTGTCCCATCGCCCGTTATTCTCCTTCATATAACCATCTCCAGGGTCAGGATCATGTAGAGGCTGCCGTCCCCTGGCATGGGGAATCATTCATCACAGTGGGAATGGGAATCTTAATAAACTAGTGGTACCAGACATGCATCTATCTATATTATTTTTATATAGCGCCACTAGCCCAAAGGCCTTAGGGCGCTCACAAAACTGAACAGAAGAACACACAGGAAAACAGGAATGAAAAATATGGAGGGACAAGGAAACTACAGCTCATTAACCAAGTTCCTTGTTGAAAAGGAGAGTCTTCAGATATTTTTTTTTAAGAGCTAGTTGAGACGCTCTCCATAAGATCCGAAGGAAGTGTGTTCCACAGAGCAGAAGCCCAGAAATTAAATCTCGTTGCAGCAACTTTCTTGAGGTTAACTCATAGTTGGCAAAGTCTGGTGGTGCTGTTAGAGCATTGTCTAAAAGGGGTCTTATTTATTCTTGAAGTCAGATAAGGCGGCGCCTCATCCCAGAGGCATTTAAAGACCATGACGCCCTTAAACTAAATCCTACGTTGGACCGGAGGCCAGTGTGATCTCTTCCGAGCCTCAATCCTAAAGCCTTTGAGAACAGCCCTAACATACTGGCGTTTGTTTGGTCTGCTCCGAGTTTGAAAACAGAACTACAGCATGCAAAGACAAAGCCAACAGCTGCAGAATCTGCATGTTCAAAGTGCAAACGTGTAAATTAACTGCAGCAAAAACACGTGAACACAGTAAAAACAAACCGTTTGCAGACACAACTGCAGCATTGTTGTACCATGTCTAGTACTAAAAGAAAGTGTGCAAATACTCAGTAGCTCACATTTATAAGCTTTGAAAAAGTAAATGCAAGTCATGCAGGGGAAACGGACGTACTTCTGGGCAATTTACATTGTGTTTTGACATTGTCTCATCACCATCTTGTTTGATCATTTTTTTGATATTCATGTCTCCTATGTCCCAATAACTTGGTGATCAAATAAAAAAGTGTAGTTAACCGATCAGCAGTCAGATTAGTTTCTAATTGAAGAGTGTCAGAGTGTGCTGAGGTTGATGCTTCCGTAACAATCTGCAGACAGTACAAGATAACATGTGAATAGCTAGCTTGTTTTCCGCAATTTTAAATGTCTATGCACTGCCAACAGCTTTGAGTAAAATTAAAGAGAAGAAATACCAGTAAAGTACTGTTACCAGCAAAACGATGAAGCATTTCCCTAGCCAGATGAATAAATGAAACATTATCACATGAGCTCTTTTGACATCAGTATGTATGTATGGCCTCAAGTAGCTTTATGGTTGGAATGCCCTTGAGGCCGGAGCCCAGGTGTTGAGGAGATTCAAACAATACTTAAGATGCGTGTGTGCATTTTGCTGAGAACTAGAACTTGGGAGTGCTGGCTAGGTTCCGTTAAGCAGACCAAGAGGTCAAGTACGTGGTTTGGGTCCTGTGAGGGGTCATTAGAGAGTGCTAGTGTATGAGATACGATGTGTTCCAGCTAAACCATATTTTATGTCGTAGGTTGTTGCTGTATTCTAGTGGAAGGGTGTTGAGGCAAGTCTGATGTTTCCACACATAAGTTATGTGCCCAGCTAGGCCGTATTGGCATAGCTGTAGCTGCAGTCTAGAGAGCATGGATGCAGAGCCGTGCCTGTGGCGATGTCCACTGGAGTGGTGCATTTATCCATACCTGAGGCTTCGAACAGGGCTCATCTTCAAGGTTGTTGTGTCCTTCAGGTACTTCTGTATCATTCTGTATCATTCTGTTTTCAGGCAACAGGCCTGAAGAACAATGAAGGCTGTGTGCACATGTGCTAGACCAGGCCAGCGGAATCAAGTATTTTACTCCTCAAGGACAGGGGGAGGTGAAAACACCTTGATCTAAGGGATTTATTGATCTTCACACCAAAGCCCTGACTGTGTTGTAATACAGTGAGCAGCACTGCCTCTGTTGGTTTTGCCATATATGATGGCACTTTATCACAACCCTGTGGCCAAAAGAGACGGGAAGCGGCAATGAGTAGCAGAATCTGATTATGCATAGAACCCGATTGGCTTCCTCACAGATTCTTTTTTATTGTCCTGCCAATCACCATGTTTTATTCTACCAGCATGTTTCAATGCAGGCATGAGTAAATAACAAATCTACATAGCCCTAAATCCCCAAACTAGGGCATGTGATTCACAGCGTTAGCCAGTCTTCTAGTCACCAGTCAATTTTTTGAGGCAATCCCTAGCCCTAACTCCCAGTCTCTGCCCTACTCCTTGTCGTTCTGTCAGGTACAATCTCTCATTGGGTCTCTTCGTCCCACTCTACCTCCCTGTATTGCTCCAATTATCTTTTCTTCTTTCCTCCCCCAAAATGCCTCCATCTTTTTGAGTCTCCTCCTCTCTTGCTTGCTCTCTCTCTCTCTCTCTCTCTCTCTCTCGCCATCTACTGAAAGTGGTGCCAGTGGGAGTAAATTGGGGAAAGAGCAGGCCAAGTAAGAATTAAAGGGTGTGCCAGTGAAGGTGCGACAAAGCGATAACTTTTTGCTTCTGGCGACTGCTTCTAGAGAAAACGTGCTCCGTTAGTAGTCCCAAGTCACCTTGTTGAAAGTTTAATTACATATTTATACAAAAAGATGGGGTTAGAAGGTACAAATGTCCATTCGTAAAATACATTGCAAATTATGGACGTGTCTCGTATATTGCCTCTTTATGTGGGTGTGTGTTAAAACATTTATATATCTTGGAAAGTCTCGTTAAGTCCTCAACGTGCGTTTCACAGGAGGGCAATGGTTCCAAACCGAATTGTACCATCCTTATCTTGTCCATAAAAGGTGCATATAAAAGAGCATGCTCTGCTTATGTTTATGCCAAGGAAATTCGTTTATATGTGATCTTACCGACCACAAAAACAGAGTGGTACATAACAGAGTGGACAAAACATTGAAGAACACAATTTATTTTTATTTTCTTTATTTGGGGGGGCGGCAAGCTCCACTTTGTTCCACCCTTTTAAAGCCACCCCCCATCACCGACCCATTTGAACCCCTTACTGCCTCATCAGGAAGGTCTGCAACAAGTAAGTGAGTTCATCAGAGTCAATGAACATCATCTGCGTAGGATAAACAAATTACGGCACATTTTAAATTGGCTTATTCAAAATTAGAGTACTTCCCCCTCAATGTTCATTGCAGTACTTACATTTTCAGATGTTCTGGAATTCTATGGTGCAGTATTTTAACAAGCACCTGGGCACTTGTTTATCCCAGAAACTCAAGTCTATTTAATTTACCACTGATACGATCACATTTAGTTTAATTCAACTCATATGTTCAGATACGTTTATCTACTCTTTAAAAATTCTTATGCACCCATGTTTTGCAAAGTAGTGTTTTTTTTAGCACCAATTGTAGTGACAGTAGCAGTGCAGGAGAAAGCAGAGATAGAATCAGTATAAACAATAGTGCTAAAAGTAGTATAACTAGTAATGGTGTTCGTAGTACTTTAATAAGTATTAACTATCATTAAGACATTCAGTAGTAGCATTTCTATTAGTTGCACCACCGGTAATATTACTACTAGTGATGGAAATAATTTATTGGGGGAAATCACAAAAATGGTGGGGGGAGGAGTTCGGAGGGGGGAGTGGCAGAGCTGGCAAATGAACTCCACCGAAACAAAACCGTTTAAAATAATAGCTTAGAAATTGGACAATTTCTTTCAAGAGGCTTTTGTCCAAACCTCAAACTATACATCAATTCCACTTTAAATCACATCTGTAGCAGTGGTGGCCCCAATATATATTACCATTGCCACTTTAAATTGATTTGGGATTCCCATCATCTGATGAGGTGTGAAGGAAGGCTGTAAGGATTAAGCGTGTAGCCAGACTTCATTTAAACTCTTTACAGAGTGTATTTCCGCAAACAGAATAAACAACTTGCCAAATGGTTTTGCTCAGGTTTACTCAATCACTCACAAATACTATGTTTTCAATGCTCAGTGTCCAAACTGTACGTTTTCTTGTGGGGCAACCACACAAACATTAAACTAGTCCGTATGAGGATGCACTTGTTACTTCTGACCAAAATGGTTAACACATGTAAGGCTGCAGAAATAGTTTACAGTGGAGACCAAACATTTATTTTTTCCATTCTCATAAGCTTTGTAGTTCCGAGCCCGGAAAGCTATGTGATCTACTCCCCATGGACCTCGAAGTAGCCACATATTTTTCTGGAATTAAGTCAATCAGGGGCGGCCCAATGCAAATACAATAGCTTGTTCATTCTTTTAACGACTAGTGAGTTTCTAAAGGGTGTGAGTGTGTTCATGTGATTGAGCACACATTCACGTTCTGCAGTAGATATGGCACGGGGCCAAGTGTTTTAATAAGTGGAAGTATTTCCTCTGGCACACGCTTCCCACTATTGTCTTTATGGTTTTGAAAACCATTCCCCCATTTCTCTTTCCAATAGCTGAAGCCTTTTGCAAAGTACCTGCACTTCATCTTCCTCATACAATACATCATAGTTGTTTGGCCAATGCCTAGCATATACAACTTTGCATGCGGATATCAATGTTTCAAACTCGAAAGACATCGCTTTCCCTGATGTACCTGGATCATATGAGGAGGATGTGATAAGGAGTCTATTTTTCATGGCATTTGCCAGACTTTGGAAACATTGCTGTCGGTTTATTTGTAAACCAACTTTTCTACCTTCATGCAACGTAACCCCTTGAAATTCTAGAATATTGTCAAATGATGTGGGAAGTTTGGTGAAATCTGCTTCCTTGCCTCCTGCCAGCACCCCAAAAACATTAATTTGGCAGCAAATTAAAATATGGACTTCTGGGACAGTGACAGTTTGCTTCTAACTTTACAGACAGTTCCGTCAGTTCTCAGAGCATCTCTATCAGTCCCAGGTTCTACACAAACTACACTAGTCAGCCTTTCCAGAAGGCATATATATTTATCGCCCTTTTGGGGAGCGCCACAAATTTGGTCTGCAGCGGCTGACTGAAAGTGAGCTGTAAGAGTTGCATAGAGGTACAAAACAACTTTCACAGTGCAACAACTATGTTATCAAGAACCCTCCTGATTGAACGGAAAATGAAAATATATAGTTTGTTCCAGAAGGCATCCCCCACAACAAATGGTTGCAGCAGTGCCAGACAACTAGACAGATAGTTTTCAGTTTTTCTCATTCATGCTGCAACACCAGACACTTTTGCAGATCCGTGCGTGGTGAAGACGACTAGGTTTTTGTTAATTAAAATGTTGTGGGAAATAAGGGAGATAATACAGTAGTTCTCTTGTGATTGCTTCAGCATTTGCTTGATCCAATTCCAGTAACTCCCAAAATATGGATGTGGGCTCACCTCCCAAATGCTGTTCTGATACAAAACCGAGAGGTGATTCACTGTTGTGCATTCATCAATCATCAAAATGGCAAGTTTCAGGTCTCTCAACAATGTACTTGTTTCATTCATGCCATTGCCAATTCACATATCTACACAACTTTTCCTAGTCTGAAAAATTCTACCCATAGATAAACCATTTGTAATCTGCATATCCACAAGAACGGGCATGTCCATCAATGGCCGGTCTCATTTACTTATCTATACAACCTAGAAAATGCGCTTTACTTCCTCTGGTCATGCATTTTGTTGATTTTTTTGTCAATCTCCTTTTTTTTGCAGAATAATCTTTTCTGCAAACTGGTGGCTATGGCTGTCTTTGTGCTCATATATCTTCTTTGAAAGTGCGGTTTGTTGGCCATTTTCCGTTGAGTCCGTGCAAACAAGGGACTGAATTCCTTGATAATCAAAATCCTCTCGTCTGTGTGTGTTTTAAAACATGGCTGCTAACTTTACACTGCATCCTATCTTCCCCTTCTTAATTAGTAGTCAAATGCACAATTTCAAGCAGTATCATTAAGTGGCACCAAAGTTATAAGCCATCCAAAAACTGCTTTTCAACAACCCTGTAATGCAGAGGTGCCTGCAAACTTCGCAGGACGGTTTGCGAACATCTGGACTGTTTGAGGACTTTCGTGGTGAAAAATACCCTTCTTTTGATTATTGCAGCCATATCCCATCCCAATCACCCCTCACCTCCCCAGAGATTATTTGATAAGCTTGACAAGTGCAATGTTGTG
The DNA here is from genome assembly GCF_040938575.1 of Ambystoma mexicanum. Taxonomy (NCBI): domain Eukaryota; kingdom Metazoa; phylum Chordata; class Amphibia; order Caudata; family Ambystomatidae; genus Ambystoma; species Ambystoma mexicanum. The sequence continues at coordinate 918,761,001 of NC_090923.1, forward strand.
TTCTTGAATAGGTTTTTAACACGATGTCTGCGGACACCAGGCGATGTTCGCGGATCCATGATGGCAGGTACATCGAGAAAATTTGACGCACCTCATGCATCACTCCAACCAATCAGCGAACACGTTGTCTGTCCACGGACATGACGTAGGTCCATTGGCCAATCGGTGTCCTGTCCATGGAGCGAACAGGGAAGTGTGTCCACTGAGCGGACATAGATATCACATTTTTTGAGACCTACTTTAAAAAAAAAAAACACACTACTGGATGGATTTCCAACAAATTTACAAAAGCACGCTTTCGGGACCAAGCCGCTGCTCCTGCTGCAAATTTGGTGAACATCCGGTTTGGGCTGTAGGCGTGAGCATAACTCCCCCCCCCCCCTTTCACCAAACCTCACCAAACTTTGCAAAAATTCAGAGTGGGCCATATACTTTTTTTGCAAAGTTTGGTGAGGATTCGTCCAGGGGGAGTGAAGTTATAGGCCGCCCAACAAGTGCTCTTCCTATGGGTTTAGCAACTTAACCATAACTACACGGGCACTACTGTGAGCCGTCCTAAAATTTCTTTTTTTTCCCATAAACATTATGGGAAAACATTTGTCGCTCAAACACCCCCCAAACCACTGGACGAATTTTCACCAAATCTGCGGCAGGAGCAGCCGTTTAGTCCCAAAAGCGTGCTTTTGTCAATTTGGTATAAATCTGTCCAGTAGTTTTTATTGAAACGACCAAAACGTAAGGCAAAATAATTAGTGATCTCCATGTCCGCTCCGTGGACACTTCCCTGTTCGCTCCGCGGACTGGACACTGATTGGATGATCGGCTTGTGTCATGTCCGCGGACACTCAACGTGTTCTCTGGTTGGCTGGGATGAGGCGTGAGGTGCGTCAAATGGTTTCAATGCGCCCGCCATATTGGATGCGTGCACATGCGCTGGAAGTGAGCATAAATCCAATTTTGGGGAGTGTGTTGGTGTGTATGAGTGCTTTGAGAGGGTGGGGGACTACTCAGTAGTTGATTACTAAGTACTGGGTGATTCTGTTGTGGTGCTTGGAGATGGGAGAGTCTGAAATAAAGTAAGGGTTGCAACGAAGGACCTGGTGCTTGTGTTGCAGTCTGAAGGGAAGGGGGAGAGGTTGTATGTCTCGCTTTACAACACCGTACATAGTTGTAGATGATGTGATGGCTATGACTGCACCTGTGCATAGTTGAATGCTGTTGTGAAATCTAGAACGGAATGGGCAACCAGCTGGAATGATAGAACTGTGTACTTTGGAAGAACAGTTGTAGAGGCAGTGGTGTTTCAGCTGGGAGCCTTTCAAATGATATTGGCTGTGTGTCATTGTATAACAGACTAGAAAGCCCTTTCCCATAATTATACTGTTATTTCTCCCATCTTTTAACATGAAATGACACTTTGTTAGATAGCTGTGTGTTGTGTCTGATTACTATTATAATCATTCCTAAAGGAAGTTCAAATGATAGATTGTATGCAAAATATCCAGAATGCATAGAAAGGAAATTGTATGTACATCCAATGCACTATAATGCATTAAATGATATTATGGTTCAAACATGGATAAATAGGTAGCAGTAGTTATGACAGAATGAAGAGAATAACAGTTTCCACATTACAGTTAGTAATATGGGTAAAGAAAAAGTTAGAGAGAAGACAATTTTGCAAGTGACACTTGATCATAGCAGATGGGAGAAAGGACAGTAAGATTTTTTATAGGTTATACCGGGTAAGTGGAAGTTACCCTGTTTATATGTATTTATACAAGAGCTGTACATGTACTGTGCAGAAAATATTCATAACTGTAGTTTGTGTTCATGCATGTGGATGTGTATGAATCTGCAAGCAGAAGTATTGGAGAGTTTTATAGTAGTTGTTGCTGTAGGTGCTTTGCAATCACAGCACAATTGTACTCGGAGTGATCAACAGTACATCTAAAGTGCTAAACTGTGATGATGTAGTTAGATGTAGAGTTCTTGGATGCGATTGGTGGATGGTTGTGAGACTGCTTAACAGTAGCCAATGAGGGAATGGTGCAGAGCGTGAAGTGGAAAGGGTAGAAGGGCTGCAGTGTTAAGCGCTCCGTGGACAGCGCGGCTGTTCGCAGACGGGACATGCCACATCCGGGTCTTCTGTGCATAGCTGGAATAAAAATAGGACATGGGGAATTAGCCAATCAGGTGCGGAGAGTGTCATTCATTGGGAGAGAGGGTATTCATTTTTTTCATTGCTGTATGCTGTGAAGATGGCTGTGGTTGCTGAGATGGGCAGAGGTAGAGTGTGGATAGTAGGAGATCATTATATTACTAATCTGCAGTGGTATGCAAAGATGTGTGGCATTTCAGACAATGTTGGAATGCAGGCAGTGGAGGCTACCTGGTTTGATGTGCCATGGAACAATTTGCAAAGTGTGTATACACTTTGTAGAAATATGGCTTATTTTAACACTACCGATATACTGGTGGTAAATTGTGGAGCAATGTTTTTGGGCTATCTGAGTGCAACAAGCTTGCTGGGTGCACTGAAGCAGTTGCTAAAAGGAACTGATGCACCCGTTTCCATCTGCTAAGATATTTTTTTCACAAATACCACCTAGGACTGCATGGATGCCTTGCCATGTATTTAATCCTCAACAAGACATAGCAAGATGTCTTGTTAATGAAGGAATATCATGCTTCATGTATTCTGTGGGCATGTCATCATTCCAAAATGAGAACCTTTTGGAAGATGGTGCAATTATTTCTTGTAATGGAATGACTTTCACAGATTTTGGTTATGCTATATTTCTTGGTAATATGCAGACCTCAATCAGGAAGTTTTTGTGAAGTCATGTAACAGATAAAATCTGAAAAAAGCCTAAAAAGAAGCCTGACAAAAATGGCTCTTTTCAGAGCCAACCTCAAAGGGGAAGTGGGGCACACTATTCAAATGTTCACTCCCCTCCCTCAGATTTTTCAATGAGTCTGCGGAGAGCATGGTTGTCCGCGGGCAGCGCATATTAGATACATGGATTTTGAGGTTGCGAGAGATATAAATGAGACGTAGCACAGGAAAGGATTGGTCAATAGGGTTTTCTGGGTGTGGTGTGTGAGCAGAGTGTCAGAAAGTCTTTATCCTTCAAAGAGAGGAGATAGCTATGGCTCTGTGTTTCAGAAAGCAGATGGTCTGGATTTTGGGAGATTTGTGGATAAATTGGTTGGAGCTGCATGCAGATCGCTGCAGAGTGGCTGTACATCTTGGATTCCCTCATGCGACAGTGCACTGGCATGGAGTGCATGGAATGAAGTGGCTGGATTTGGTACCTCTCTGTGCTACTTTGGTGACAGTGTCATCCAGACATCATTATTATTGATTGTGGAGGGAACAGTTTAGGACATGCGTCTGGAATCTCTTTACAATTTGCAATGAAAGTAGTACTTGGGAAAGTCATGGACATGTATCCAAACTCCAGAGTTATTTTTCCAGTATTGCACAGAGACAAAATGTGGCTCTGTTCTTCTTCATTTGGTCCACAAATGGAGAAAGCAAGGCGCAATGTTAGCAAGGCTGTGTGTGCCTTTTTGCGAGATGTTGGTATGTCTGCTTTTCACAATGAAAACATTATGTTTCGTAGTACACACATTTTTCGCAGAGATGGAGTAAATCTTACTTATGCCAGCAATCAGATTTTTCTGTGAAATAATGCATTTCAACCTTTTTTGGAATTAGAGCAATCCATTTTGCAGTAGGTGTTGACCATTTGAAGTTTTCAAACACAAAAAAACACCACAAAAAGGCTCTTTTCAGAGGCACCACTTCCTCCCATAGAAAAGTGCAATGGTTGTGACAGGGCAGCACTGCACAGATTTTAGAGGTCCGTGGACTTCTAAAAATGCACAGGGGCCTGCGCATTTCATGGACACTTCTCTTTTTGTACTGTGAAAGGTGGCTCTGAAGAGAGCCTTTTTTTGGTTTTTGTTTTAGATTTTTTTTTGTTTCTTAAACACGACACAAGGAAAGGAGGCTAAGGAAGGGACACCAACCACAGGGATAAGAAAGGGCAGGTGGAGAGAGGAAGATGTAGGATGGGCCTTATTCAGGTAGGTAGCAGTTCTTCTCATGCTCCTTGACCACAGTCTCGAAAGCACTTTGAAGGTTCTCCTCCCTGCAGAGTACTGCATCACAGTACATGCACAATACTGTGACCTACGAAAGGTAAGGATCAACAGTATCATGTATGGCCTGCGAGGCAGCTGGACGGATGCGCTGCCACACTGCAGTGTCTCTTGTGGTGGCTGGAGCGGAAACGGAGGATGTTGTAGGGGAACTCAACCAACTCCGTTTATTGCAAGGTACAACCTTACAAATAGCCCCACCGTGGAACGATTTTAGGTGTCGCTTCATTGACGAAGTACCATAGCTGTACAATATAGGGGTACTGGGGTGCGCTTTGCTGACACCGGCGCTGTCCTAGGACACTACGGATACCAAGAAAGGGCTAAAAAAATTCCAAAAAGTATGCAGATCGCCAGGGACATAGGGTGGGAGATGTGCAAGGGTGAACTTTCCCAAGAAAATACCTTGGATTGCTGAAAAAGACACTTTTTAGGTGTCCGGGGGCCCGGACAGTGTCCCTTACGCTTAGCGTGGGTGAGGTCACATGATGAAGTCAAGGACATGTTTGCGAATGGGATGGCTGTCCATAGGACACCCAATGCGCAGGGTCGGTTCTACACATGCATGCAGGTGTTCTACGGACAGTGATCCAATCCCTGAAGTAATTAAAAGTGCGACACGTGCGGAGGACAGTTGCGGACAGGCACGATGTTTGTAGGGGCAAGGGTGTGCTACGCATGCGCTTGGGTGTTCTACGGACAGTGTTCAGGTCCCCGACCAAAATAAACGTGCGGCACAATTTTGCGCACAGGCTATTAGCAGTGTTAGTCTTAGCAGTGCACAGTGGTGGCTGAATGAAGTTCAAAAACAATTCGAGGAATTTAAAAACACCACATTGACAAAAAAGACAAAAACTAGCCAGGGACATTCAGGAATTTAAATTAGAAACGATCTACCCCTATTTGGCAGCAAACTATTTATTGGATAGAAATAGTAGTAAAAATCAAACGGGAGGTTCACAGCGGGGACAAGGATAGAGGGTTTCCTTCTCCGATAGGAGTAGCAACTCCTCACAAGGCGCTAACCAAGGTTACAACTTTCCACCTTATTCTTACCCCCTGCTACAATACCCCCCCACTGCCGCAACCTCAAGGGTTTAGGCCTTGTTTAGGCAGAAGTTCCATACAAGGACATGGATAGGGCCCACAATATCCGGTATCCAATTGGTACCCCTTCCCCAACCCCCTCCCCCTCCCCCACGGCAGCCCAGACAACGGAGGAGGACCATCTATTAATGACAAATAGACATTGCCAGCATTTAACCCATCAGGTAAAACACTCTCACTGGCACAGAATAATGTTCTGGCTAAGGGGCTATCATTCGTCCCGACGACATGTATGGACTGGTTGTCAGTCCAGACTGATATGACATGCATTACTTACCGTAAAAGCATTTCTGATGATTGTATCTGCTTAGATTCACATGCTGTGCATATGATGCGACATCCAGTGGTAACCACAGAGTATTGCATCTTGTCTTTCGGGGGACCGAAAGGGGACGTCGGCATAGGCGTGACTGAAACACTATCCCTATCGTGACGTGTGTAGTACCCAAAATCCCTCACGTGCCGAGGTCCCTCCGATTGTATTTTTTCTGCCATGAGGGAGCCCAAGGCTATAGTGAGTGAGTACATGAAGAGAGAAAGTAGTAAGAAGTCTATGTTCCTTCCACCCCGAGCGGGGAGGGAGGGAAGGCGCATGTGAATCTAAGCAGATACAATCATCAGAAATGCTTTTGTAATGCAGGTCTTCTGATGCTTGTTAATCTACTTGGACTCACATGCTGTGCATAGACTAGCGAGCAGTTCCCGGAGTTGGAGGTGGGTTGTGAGAAGGAACAGTAGAAAAAAAGATGTCTTAGTACTGCTTGTCCCACCTGAGAATCAGACCTAGAATGAGTGTCTAGGCAATAGTGTTTTGTAAAGGTGTGTACAGAACTCCAGGTTGCCGCTTTGCCAATGGACTCTAGGGGAACATTTGCAATGAATGCTATGGATGCCCCAGTGCCTCGGGTAGAATGTGTTCTAGGCTTGAAGGGCAGTTCTCTCTTTGCAAGAGTGTAACATAGTGTGATGCATTTGACAATCCACCTTGATATTGCTGATTTAGAGACCGGGTCCCCTTCTCTACCAGCTGCCACTGAAACAAAGAATTAGTTTTCCTCAGTGGTTTAGTTCTATCCATGTAGAACATGACTGCCCTTCGCACATCCAGTGTGTGAAGGCTTCTTTCGGCCATGTTAGTAGGTCTCTGGAAGAACGTGGGTAGTTCGACTGACTGGTTCACATGGAACTTCGAAATGAATTTCGGCACAAATCTGGGATGTGTGCGCAGAACTACCTTATCTTTGTGGACTGTAACAAAGGGGTCCAAAACCGAGAGGGCCTGTAGTTCGCCAACTCTTCTGATTGTAGTGATAGCTACTAGAAAGACTGTCTTGTAAGTCAGGTCTTTCAGACTAGCTTCATGCATAGGCTCAAAAGGGGGTCCCATGAGCCTAATTAAAACCACATTTAGATCCCACCCAGGGGCTTGGTGAGTGATGGGGAGATACATTCTTTTAACCCCTTCCATAAAGACCTCAATCACAGGTATTTTCCACCACAACACCTTCTGCTGTGACGTGGTGTAGGCTGACAATGCCGCTAGGTCAACCTTTAAGGAATTGAAGACTAACCCAGAGTCCAATAGATGGGTTAGATATAACACAATGTGTGAAGGCGAGCAATCGGTGGGATTAACGCCTTTGGAACTGCACCAGATGACAAAACGTTTCCATTTGCTGGCATAGCAATAACATGTGTTAGGCTTTCTTGCCTCCCTCAGTATGTCCATGCATCTCTGAGGGAGCTGCAGATGTCCAAACTCTATGACCTCAGGAGCCAGGCTGCTAAATTCAGAGTTTGTGGGCTGGGTGCAGAGTCTCCCCCCTGACCTGAGACTATATGTTGTACGGGCAGGGCAGCTTGACTGGTGGGGAGAGGGACATTTCCATCAGGAGCGCGAATCAGGGTTGGCGGGCCCACATGGGAGCCACCAGAATCATGGTGACTGGTTCGTGGTGCATCTTGTTTACTATCTTGTTCAGAAGGGGAGTCGGGGGGGGGGTGAAAGGTAGACACATTTCCCCGACCAAGTTATCCAGAGACTGTTCCCCTTGGATCGGTTCTGGGGGTACCTGGAGGCATAATCTTGGCATTGGGCGTTCTCCTGAGTAGCGAACAGGTCGATCTCTGGAAACCC